>NC_067247.2:356807210-357432210 GCF_019359855.2 Lolium perenne | reverse complement strand
TGAAGGTGACAGTGTGCATGCTATGTTAGTACTTGGTTTAGTCGTGTTGATCTTTCATGCACTCTAAGGTTATTTAAATATGAACATCGAATATTGTGGAGCTTGTTAACTCCGGCATTGAGGGTTCGTGTAATCCTACACAGTTAGTGGTGTTCATCATCCAACAAGAGGGTGTAGAGTATGCATTTATCTATTCTGTTATGTGGTCAAAGTTGAGAGTGTCCACTAGTGAAAGTCTAATCCCTAGGCCTTGTTCCTAAATACTGCTATCGCTGCTTGTTTACTGTTTTACTGCGTTACTACTGCTGCGTTACTACTGCTTGTTTACTTTCCTGGGCAAAGCACTTTTCTGGTGCCGTTGCTACTGCTCATACTTATTCATACCACCTGTATTTCACTATCTCTTCGCCGAACTAGTGCACCTATTAGGTGTGTTGGGGACACAAGAGACTTCTTGCTTTGTGGTTGCAGGGTTGCTTGAGAGGGATATCTTTGACCTCTTCTTCCCTGAGTTCGATAAACCTTGGGTGATCCACTTAAGGGAAAACTTGCTGCTGTTCTACAAACCTCTGCTCTTGGAGGCCCAACACTGTCTACAGGAAACGGAGGGGGCGTAGACATCAAGCTATTTTCTGGCGCCGTTGCCGGGGAGGAAAGGTAAAAGGTACTCACACTCCGAATCTTGGCTACTAAGCTATTTTCGCCGTTGTAAGTACTCGAAGCTATTTCCTTTAGATCCTGCAATTGTATCTTTTTGTTTCTTGTTTACACTAGTTTGGCATAATGGACAAAAATGAGCTTCTTATTCTATTTCCTGATTTAAGACATGGATGGTTTGATGCGAAAATTAAAAAACCTATGGAACCTTATTTGCATGCTGGTAGTAATATTAGTATGAATGCTTTGAACACCATTGTTGATAATAATATAGAAAATTCTAAGCTTGGGGAAGCTGGTTTTGATGAGCATGATATTTTTAGTCCCCCGGGCATTGAGGAGGAAATTTACTTTGATGATACTTTACCTCCTATTTATGATGATTATAATGATAGTAGTCTTTTGTTACCGCCTGTTATGGAGGATAAATTTGATTATGATTACAATATGCCTCCTATATTTGATGATGATAATAATAATGATAGCTACTTTGTTGAATTTGCTCCCACTACAACTAATAAAATTAATTATGCTTATGTGGAGAGTAATAATTTTATGCATGAGACTCATGATAAGAATGCTTTATGTGATAGTTATATTGTTGAGTTTGCTCATGATGCCACTGGATATTATTATGGGAGAGGAAAATATGGTTGTAGAAGTTTTACTGTTACTAAAACACCTCTCTTTTTGCTGAAAATCTTGAAGCTGCACTTGTTTTATCTTTCTATGCTTGTTGCATTATGCTTCATGAATTTGTTTACTTACAAGATTCCTTTTCATAGGAAGCATGTTAGGCTTAAATTTGTTTTGAATTTGCCTCTTGATGCTCTCTTTTGCTTCAAATACTATTTCTTATGAGTGCATCATTAAAACTGCTGAGCCCATCTTAATGGCTATAAAGAAAGAACTTCTTGGGAGATAACCCATGTGTTATTTTGCTACAGTACTTTGTTTTATATTTGTGTCTTGGAAGTTGTTTACTACTGTAGCAACCTCTCCTTATCTTAGTTTTGTGTTTTGTTGTGCCAAGTGAAGCCTCTAATCGAAGGTTGATACTAGATTTGGATTTCTGCGCAGAAACAGATTTCTATCTGTCATGAATCTGAGCTGTTTTCTCTGTAGGTAACTCATAAAAATATGCCAATTTACGTGTGTGTTCCTCAGATATGTACGCAACTTTCATTAGTTTTGAGTTTTCTGATCTGAGCAACGGAAGTATTTATTAAAAATTCGTCTTTACGGACTGTTCTGTTTTGACAGATTCTGCCTTTTATTTCGCATTGCTTCTTTCGCTGTGTTGGGTGGATTTCTTTGTTCCATTACCTTCCAGTAGCTTTGAGCAATGTCCAGAAGTGTTAAGAATGATTGTGTCACCTCTGAACATGTGAGTTTTTGATTATGTACTAACCCCTCTAATGAAGTTTATGAGAAGTTTGGTGTGAAGGAAGTTTTCAAGGATCAAGAGAGGGAGATAATACAACATGATCAAGGAGAGTGAAAGCTCTAAGCTTGGGGATGCCCCGGTGGTTCATCCCTGCATATATCAAGAAGACTCAAGCGTCTAAGCTTGGGGATGCCCAAGGCATCCCCTTCTTCATCGACAAATTATCAGGTTCCTCCCCTGAAACTATATTTTTATTTGGTCACATCTTATGTGCTTTACTTGGAGCGTCTGTGTGCTTTTGTTTTTGTTTTTGTTTGAATAAATGCTTGTGTGGGAGAGAGACACGCTCCGCTGGTTCATATGAACACATGTGTTCTTAGCTTTTAATGTTCACGGCGAAGGTTGAAACTGCTTCGTTAATTTGTTATATGGTTGGAAACGGAAAATGCTACATGTAGTAATTGGTATGATGTCTTGGATAATTTGATACTTGGCAATTGTTGTGTTCATGTTTAAGCTCTTGCATCATATACTTTGCACCTATTAATGAATAAATACATAGAGCATGCTAAAATTTGGTTTGCATATTTGGTCTCTCTAAGGTCTAGATAATTTCTAGTATTGAGTTTGAACAACAAGGAAGACGGTGTAGAGTCTTATAATGTTTTCAATATGTCTTTTATGTGAGCTTTGCTGCACCGGTTCATCCTTGTGTTTGTTTCAAATAACCTTGCTAGCCTAAAACTTGTATCGAGAGGGAATACTTCTCATGCATCCAAATACTTGAGCCAACCACTATGCCATTTGTGTCCACCATACCTACCTACTACATGGTATTTCTCCGCCATTCCAAAGTAAATTGCTTGAGTGCTACCTTTAAATTTTCATTCTTCACCTTTACAATATATAGCTCATGGGACAAATAGCTTAAAAACTATTGTGGTATTGAATATGTACTTATGCACTTTATCTCTTATTAAGTTGCTCGTTGTGCGATAACCATGTTCACTGGGGACGCCATCAGCTACTCTTTGTTGAATTTCATGTGAGTTGCTATGCATGTTCGTCTTGTCTGAAGTAAGGGCGATCTACCACCTTATGGTTAGAGCGTGCATATTGTTAGAGAAGAACATTGGGCCGCTAACTAAAGCCATGATCCATGGTGGAAGTTTCAGTTTTGGACATATATCCTCAATCTCATGTGAGAAAATTAATTGTTGCTACATGCTTATGCATAAAAGAGGAGTCCATTATCTGTTGTCTATGTTGTCCCGGTATGGATGTCTAAGTTGAGAATAATCAATAGAGAGAAATCCGATGCGAGCTTTCTCCTTAGACCTTTGTACAGGCGGCATAGAGGTACCCCATTGTGACACTTGGTTAAAACATGTGCATTGCGATGATCCGGTAGTCCAAGCTAATTAGGACAAGGTGCGGGCACTATTAGTATAACTATGCATGAGGCTTGCAACTTGTAAGATATAATTTACATGATACATATGATTTATTACTACCGTTGACAAAATTGTTTCTTGTTTTCAAAATCAAAGCTCTAGCACAAATATAGCAATCGATGCTTTCCTCTTTGAAGGACCATTCTTTTACTTTTATGTTGAGTCAGTTCACCTATTTCTCTCCATCTCAAGAAGCAAACACTTGTGTGAACTGTGCATTGATTCCTACATATTTGCATATTGCATTTGTTATATTGCTTTGCATTGACAATTATCCATGAGATATACATGTTACAAGTTGAAAGCAACCACTGAAACTTAATCTTCCATTGTGTTGCTTCAATGCCTTTACTTTGAATTATTGCTTTATGAGTTAACTTTTATGCAAGACTTATTGATGCTTGTCTCGAAGTACTATTCATGAAAAGTCTTTGCTTTATGATTCAGTTGTTTACTCATGTCATTACCATTGTCTTGGATTGCTGCATTCATTACATATGTTTACAATATGATCAAGTTTATGATGGCATGTCACTCCAGAAATTATCTTTGTTTATCGTTTACCTGCTCGGGACGAGCAGAAACTAAGCTTGGGGATGCTGATACGTCTCCGACGTATCGATAATTTCTTATGTTCCATGCCACATTATTGATGATATCTACATGTTATATGCACATTTTATGTCATATTCGTGCATTTTCTGGAACTAACCTATTAACAAGATGCCGAAGTGCCAGTTGCTGTTTTCTGCTGTTTTTGGTTTCAGAAATCCTAGTAACGAAATATTCTCGGAATTGGACGAAATCAACGCCCAGGTTCCTATTTTGCCCGGAAGCATCCAGAACACACGAGAACCGCCAGAGAGGGGGCACAGGCCCACCAAACCCTAGGCCAGCGCGGCCAGGGGGGCCCGCGCCCCCCTATAGTGTCGGCGCCCCTTCGACCTCCTGACGCCGCCTCTTCGCCTATATAAAGCCCCTGGACCTAAAACCTCGATACGGAAAAGCCACGGTACGAGAAACCTTCCAGAGCCGCCGCCATCGCGAAGCCAAGATCTGGGGGACAGGAGTCTCTGTTCCGGCACGCCGCCGGGACGGGGAAGTGCCCCCGGAAGGCTCCTCCATCGACACCACCGCCATCTTCATCAACGCTGCTGTCTCCCATGAGGAGGGAGTAGTTCTCCATCAAGGCTCGGGGCTGTACCGGTAGCTATGTGGTTCATCTCTCTCCTATGTACTTCAATACAATAATCTCATGAGCTGCCTTACATGATTGAGATTCATATGATGATGCTTGTAATCTAGATGTCGTTATGCTAGTCAAGTGAATTTTACTTATGTGATCTCCGGAGACTCCTTGTCCCACGTGTGTAAAGGTGACAGTGTGTGCACCGTGTGGGTCTCTTAGGCTATATTTCACAGAATACTTATTCACTGTTATGAATGGCATAGTGAAGTGCTTATTTATATCTCTTTATGATTGCAATGTGTTTTGTATCACAATTTATCTGCATGCTACTCTAGTGATGTTATTAAAGTAGTTTATTCCTCCTGCACGGTGTAATGGTGACAGTGTGTGCATCCGTGTTAGTACTTGGCGTAGGCTATGATCATGATCTCTTGTAGATTATGAAGTTAATTATTGCTATGATGGTATTGATGTGATCTATTCCTCCTACATAGTGTGAAGGTGACAGTGTGCATACTATGTTAGTACTTGGTTTAGTCGTGTTGATCTTTCATGCACTCTAAGGTTATTTAAATATGAACATCGAATATTGTGGAGCTTGTTAACTCCGGTATTGAGGGTTCGTGTAATCCTACACAGTTAGTGGTGTTCATCATCCAACAAGAGGGTGTAGAGTATGCATTTATCTATTCTGTTATGTGATCAAAGTTGAGAGTGTCCACTAGTGAAAGTCTAATCCCTAGGCCTTGTTCCTAAATACTGCTATCGCTGCTTGTTTACTGTTTTACTGCATTACTACTGCTTGTTTACTGTCCTGGGCAAAGCACTTTTCTGGTGCCGTTGCTACTACTCATACTTATTCATACCACCTGTATTTCACTATCTCTTCGCCGAACTAGTGCACCTATTAGGTGTGTTGGGGACACAAGAGACTTCTTGCTTTGTGGTTGCAGGGTTGCTTGAGAGGGATATCTTTGACCTCTTCTTCCCTGAGTTCGATAAACCTTGGGTGATCCACTTAAGGGAAAACTTGCTGCTGTTCTACAAACCTCTGCTCTTGGAGGCCCAACACTGTCTACAGGAAACGGAGGGGGCGTAGACATCAGCGGCACGATGGCAGCAGCTCTCCCTTGAGCTTCCTACGGCGGCCAGCCCTGGGCCTTGGAGCGTCGACCGGCGGGACGGCGCCAATCACATACGGCGGCAGCATGTTCAACACTTTGGCGAGGAAGGTGGTAGCGCCATCGACCTCCAGCGCGCCAAACTTGGCCGCCAGCAGATCAAGGACGGCCTGATCGGCGCGATCACCGCGCTCACCGCGGTCGCCGCGGTCACCGCCAGCCACCACAAACAAGGGCGCCATCCCGATCGTGTCAAGGCCCGCCGTCGCGCCAGGCAGCTGAACCCTAGGCCCGAAGAGGACCTCCTCGTCGATGGCGCCCATGCCGTTTGTCAGGTTCACAAGGCCCGCCGCCTGGCCGGAGGGAAGGTGGTCACCTAGCGCTTGCCACACCGGAGACGACCATCCCTGGGCCGCGTCGATCTCGATGGCCACCGGATCAGTGCGCGCAAGGTCCTACCAAAAGGAAGCAGGGTCAAACCGCAAGGGGACCATGTCCACCTCCACGGGCACGGCACCATCATGCAGCGGCTCCGGCGCCGGCCGGCGAAGATCCTCCCGCGCTGACGCCAAGATGGCGCCAAGGGACGGGTCCGTCACCGACAGCACCGCGGGCTCGGCAGCATCGTTCTCCCGCCCACCAGCGAGGGCGTGGCAGCCGTCAAGCTCCTGGACGGCTCCGTCTCCTGCCCGGCAGCGCCCTCCACCACCTTATCGCTGCTGGCGGCAGTTATTGATGTTACCGCCGCCGTTTCCCTGCTGCCCACCGCGGCCGACGCGGCCAAGCAGAGCATCACGCCAGGGCCGACGAGGGCGGCACCCACCGCGGCCTGGCAGGTCGTCTTCGCGGTCGTCGTGGCGTCGAGGGCCGAGACGAGCATGCATGTCGGGCGCGTCGCGGCGCGCCCTAGGGTTGGCATCCTCCACCTCCAGCTTCCAGTCGAAACGCTCCGTAGGGACGTGCGCGTCAAGCAGCGCCACCTCCGTTGAGGGGATGCCGGAGGCGCGGCTGCTGGGCGTGTGCCGCTCCGCCGGCGCGAAGTCCTTGGTCTTGTCGAGGTGAATGAGCAGGGGCTCCCTCGTGTCCTCGTAGCCCTCCCCCCGGGGCGTGCCATCGGGAAGGGAGCAGCGCATTGGCGGCGCCGCGCCCATGCGCGAGAGGAAGGAAGCGTCGCAGGCGCACGGGATGTCGTCGGGGCTGCAGGCCCAGCACCAGACATAGCATACCTGGGCGTCGTCGAGAGCTTCCGAGCGATACTCGAGGACGTCGACCTTGACAGAAGAGCCCAGCACATCCTGCATGACCTCCTTGGTCCGAAAGTTGAGAGCGACGCCCTCCACCGCGACGCGGCAGTAGTATCGCCAAACGCGATGCGCCGCACGGATGGAGGCCTGCTGCCACGGGGCCATGGTGAGGGCGATGCCCCGGCAGGAGACGACGCCGGCGTCCATGGCCTGGTCCCGATGCCAGGACATGTCGAAGCGGACGAGGAAGCAGCTTGGCCGGAGCTTGCACACCTCGAACCACTCGGAGGGGATGTTGCAATCACGAGCGACGGCCCTGGCGACTAGGTCGATGGTGAGGTTGTTGCGGCGCACAGACGCGGTGAGCACGAGCGCCTTGGAGTGGAGGAGCCGCGCTCTCCGTCTCCGGCGTGCAGACCGCCGTCGATCTCGTAGGGCGCCGGTGCGCCTCACCTGGGCGGGCCACCATGAGCGTTGGCGGAGGGGCCTTGGTCGAGGGAGGGGGTTGCAGGCGCTCCCTGGCAGTGCGGCACGGGCTTGGCCCCGTACGACACTCCTTGGCGATGTGGCCACTGCGGCGGCAGGAGGGGCACCGGACCGGGTCGCGGCAGTCGGAGACGTGATGGCCGGGGCTAAGACACATGAAGCACTCTCCCCGCAGATGCTTCTTATGAAGGGGGAAACAAGAGGGCCTCAACACTCCGGTGGCAGGAGGAGCGTTGGAGCGTGGCCGGGAGGTGGCCGAAGATGGTACGGGCGGCGGACGCCTCCGTCTCCTCGAAGCCACCACTTGCCAATCCGAGCTTTGGCCTTCAATGTCGTTGGCAGGAGGAGCAGGGGTAGTAGATGCGCGCGCAGGCGGCGAGGCCAACAGCGGGCCGGTTCGTACCACCATGGAGCGCACGCGCAGCTACCCACCATAGGACCTGCCCTGGATAGCCACCGCCCCACGCGGCGTCGCAGGGCCATAACTCCCCGGCAGGCTACCTCCAGCCGGTGGCGTAGGGGTATGGGGGCGCTCCACGCCCGAGGCAGCGCGGATCTGGATCTGGCCGGGATCTCCGCTCCGCCCGTGGGATCCAAGGTTTGACCGGCGGTAGGGGGAGCGGGTAGGTGCGGCGCGGGCAGCAGCAGGAGGAGAGGTGGTCGCCGCCGACCGAGCGGTCGACGGCGAGGGGCTGGTGGCTAGGTAGGTGGCCGCCGGGGGCAGCGAGCGGGAGCGAGGGCGAGCGTGGGCGCCTTGCATTTCTAAGACCTCAAATTTTCTTTTCCACATGCTTCTTGTTACTTTCACCTTCTTGTTACTGCATCCTTCTTGTAAGTGTTTGCACCAAAGTTGCACTTGTGTGAAACTGAAACTCTGCAGCTCCTTCTACCTCCTTCCTCATGTAAAACCTCCCTGTCCCTAATCTTTTTCTCTAGTAAACTCCTTGGTCTCCGTCTCAGAAGTCGCGGAATATGGTCACACCATCAGCAGGTGAGCAAGAAACGAAAGCACGCATCGTCATTCATACCAGCATTTATATAAACTTAGTTAATCGCCCACTGTAGCATCGGGAGTTGCTCGGGATGGTTCGTTTATGGTTCATTAGCGCTTGACAGACAGTTGACACTGTCACCAAACGAGCAGCATCAGCGAGCCCTGTCTTCTTCCGGCGGATGCGTCACTGATGGCCTTCTTCACTGCACCTACTGCCTGTCCGCTTCTCCTTGTCGCCAGCTCCGTGTCCCTTGCGGGGATGGCATCGGCATCGGCATCGGCATCAGCACTTGCGTCTGTTCTCGGTGCGATCACGTCATGGAAAGTTGGTGGTCACGTTCGTTGTGGACCTTCAAGTCGTCGGATGCGACGCCAATGGACTTGTCTTCATCGCAGCTTTAATCTGTCCGGTTGATTGCTCGCTCGCTCGATCCATCAATGCAACTCGCGATTCAGATCGAGTGCGACAGTGGATAAACTCACCTTGTTTGTAGTGATCTGCTCTATAATCCTTTTAATTTGGCTGCTCGGGGCCACTGGCTAACCGCATCAACTTGTGCTCGCTTGACTCTTGCAGCAGCTGCATGGTGAACTTAAGTTAGGTTGCAGTAGACTATTGTTTTGTTTTCCACTTCTTGATGATCGTTTCAGAAGACTCACGTGGGTTCTTCGGTGATCAGCTCTGCAAGCACCATGTTCTCCCCAAGGACCACAATCATCGGAATATACAAGCACACCCATATACAGCGGTTCCATCAGCTGATGTCCCCCATGGTGTCGTCGTTGATTCTTTTTTTTTTGACTGTGCCGTCATCGTTGATTCTGCAAAAGCCGATGAGGAAGCAACAAACCGACAACGAAGAACTCGAACAACAAGCAGTCGCACCGAGACGCTCTTCAGAAATCTTAGGAAGGCTTCTTAATGCAGGATCTTAGTGGACGGGGTTTCAAAGGCCCCGCTATCCCGACGATCATGAACACGGTCAGCAAGAAGAGGAGGACTAGGGGATGATGCATTAAAGGACCAGGAGACACTTAGCTCACCCTAAATCGACATAGGGCAGAGAAAGACTTCAAAATCCATGTGTGTGTCCAACATGCACACACTTGTTGACATGTACAAACCTAACCGGTGCACCGAGAAAAATATAACCTTACACAAAACTGTTTTTGAACTAGAGGACGGAGGAGGAGGAGGAGTGTGCGAAGACTCCTTCTCTTTTCACTCATGTACTACTGTACTAGTGGTGTTGGAACAACTGCTTTATAAGCTGCTTCAACTCTCTTTCAACTAATAATTAATATGAGACTAAAATTAATCCGCAAATCTGTCCACTATGATATGGCTTGAGATTTCAGAATTTATTGTCTATATGGGCTGCATATACATGTGCTGCCGCTGCGGTCCATCAAAATCGAACATATGCATCGTCGATGCTGTGTGCCCACCTACATTACATGTTCATCGGCATAGGCAACTAGTCAGGCATGGACCGTCGATTCGGACAGTGCCTAGTTACGGCCGGCGAAGGCGCGCACGCACATGCTGCATGGTCCATGCATCGCTGTACCGGAAATCCTAGCTACGTGCTCCAACTGCACGTTGTCCCGGGCTCCCGGCCATGAGTGAGATGGCTCATGCATGGATCGATCGAGCTTGACGTACTTGTCCCTGCCTGCCTTTTGACATGTCGTTTGGCACCCATGGATCGCATCATCGCGCATGGCCTGCAGCCTGCAGGGGGTGGCTTATCAAGTTGATCGCGCCGATTTACCGTGGATGGATCGCCCGCGTGGAAGTGTCAATAGTATGTCTTTACTCCAAGAGAGATGCTTCATCATTTTTCTTAACAAACTCCATTTCTAGAAACAATACGCAAAATTGAGAATTTTCAGGAATAAGACTTAGCTGCTGGAGCTGGAAGCGGTGAGGCCTTACCGCCCGAGCCTAGAGTGATATGGGTCTGTCGACGCTGTGCCCCGCCGCGCCATGTCACAGTCTTACCGCTTTGGGCTGAAGCGGTACGCGGTAGGATCTCCTATCGCATAAAGCCTTGAACAATTAGTGTAATCGTGTGGACACATCGCGATTAGCACTTACCGCTCCATAGCCTTGCTTCAACCGGTACCACTTCCTAGTTGCTCATCGCACCACCATGTCTACCCACCATTGCCCCACACGAGCGCATCTCCGCAACCTCTCCAAGAGCTACCCATCAACGGATCGGGGCTTCCCCCTTCTATCTCCTTGCACTAGCACAATTTTATGGGCTTATTTGGTGGGTTTGGGGGACTAATTTTGCCATAAAATAGACGAATCGTCGCTAGTTCGAGAGCTGTCAGGGAGAAGCGCGAGGAAGAAGAAGACCAGCCGACAGTGGCGGACGCAGGAAAGAATTGGAGGGGGGCACACCTCAATTTTTTTTTTTGCGCACCCCCCAAAATGTGAAAAACCTTTGCATAATGAAGTAATGAACAATATACAAGACAAATTCATTTCATTGGAGTTCAACACATATATCAAATGTGCACGATTACAATACAAATAGTTTAAAATATTACAAGGGTCTTACATGATAGAATATAGCATAATTAGAAACTCACATCATTGAACCATTGCTTAGTGACATTTATCGAGCGAGGGGTGTTCATTCATGTAAGTGATGATACCATTGTTGAAACTTTCATGGCAATGCGAAACCGTAGATTGAAGAAATGATGTGAGTTTCTAATTATGCTATATTCTATCATGTAGGACCCTTGTAATATTTTAAACTATTTGTATTGTAATCGTGCACATTTGATATATGTGTTGAACTCCAATGAAATGAATTTGTCTTGTATATTGTTCATAACTTCATTATGCAAAGGTTTTTCACATTTTGGTGGGTGCGCAAATTTTTTTTTTTGAGATGCCATCGGATGACCTTGCATTTGGTTGTTGGGGTGAAGGTGGGTGTGGTGTTGTATCTTCAATTTCAATCTCACTCTCAATATCGGATTCGACTTCTTCATCGTGTACAATATCGGATTGGACCGGAGATGCAATCTTCTTTGATGCTTGTTTCTGAAAAAGTAGCGCAATTTGGCTATTCCTCTTCATTTCAACACAATTGAAATATTTAAACATTACCAATTTAGTAATTTTATGTGTTATTCTTAACATACAAACTTACAAAGACCAAAGTAAGAATAGGCAAATAGCCCTATGGCCATCGAGTACCGTTCGCATTTACAAAGACCAAAGTATATACACAGGCAGTAATGTACACAGGGACATACACATACACAACCATACAGGGACATAGTTTCATACGAGAAATAGGCAACTAGAAATAGTTGCAAATCTCACCCTCAGTAGTTGGGAAGATCAGGGCGGGCGGCGCTCGACGTTCAGAGCGGCGGCCGGCGACCGACAGCCGGCGGTCTCTGCGGACTGCGGCAGTGCGGCGGCGGGGCTGGGCGGGCGAGCGCCGGGCTGGGCAGCATGAGTCGAGTCGAGGGCGGGCGGGGCTGGCCGGCGGGGCAGCGGCGGCGCCGGGGGCGGAGGCGCGGAGCAGCGGCGGCGGCGGTCGGGGCGTGCCGGCGTGGCCGCGTGGGGAATCGGGATTCGGGAGGAGGACAGGACGCTCCACTTCTTCACCTTCACGAGTTCGTGGTCACGAATCGGCCTTTTCAGTTTTCTCCATGGACTGTAGTTTGTTGGGCCAGCAGAATTCTGGGTGGGCCACGGCCCCCCCGGCCCCCCCGCTGCGTCCGCCAATGCCAGCCGAGCACGTCCCCCCTTATCCACGACTTACCGCACCAGCATTGAGCGATAGGTCCTACTGGTTCGGTCTTGAGGGGTAGGATCATACCGCCCTGGGACCAAGTATAGATGTTGTCGGTCAGCCGTCCGACATGGCCAGTGGGCCCAACCTTGCAACCGCCACTAGTAGAAAAAGGGGCTTCCGTCCAGGCCTTTAGTACCGGTTTCCTTACGAACCGGTACTAAAGGGTGCATTAGTACCGGTTGCATTGCCCAAGCCTTTAGTACCGGCTCGTAAGGACCTGTACTAAAGGGTTAGCGTCAGCCGAAAAACCTTTAGTACCGGTTCGTGACACGAACCGGTACTAAAGGGTAGACCTTTAGTACGAACCGGTACTAAAGGTTTCCTTCTTCCCACGCACCTCCACACCACCACCATCACCACCCCCCCAGTGGATCGCCTTTTTTTGCTTTGTAAAGTACAAACGAAAATGATAGAAAATTCAAAAAATAAAATGTTTTCAGATTCTTATATGTTATGCAACCTACTATTTGGTGAAATTAAGAAATTCGAATTTTGACTTTTTTGCAAAAAATGTTTGAAAAATGGTAAAATCGCATTAACTTTTGCATACGACGTCGGAAAAAAACGTATAATATATCAAAATCATCGTGGGAAAAAGTTACATCCGAATTCACCCGGTTAGCCAATTTTTAGATTCTCAAAATTCCAAATGAAAATATGAAAGCATGAAGATTTTAGTTTTTTTCCAGAAATTTAAAATTTTATATATTTTTAATTTTTTAAATTTAAAATTAATAATTATAAGATTTTTTGAGTCCTAACATATTACTATTACTTTTAGCAAATTATAAGATTTTCAAATTTTCAAGTTTTAGGTTTTGCAAAAATATTAAAATTTTAAAAATAATAATTTAAAAAATTAATTTTATTAATTTATTCAACATTATTATTACATCATTACTTTTGTTTATTAAAAGAATTATTTGGAATTTAAACGATAAAGAAGTGTGACATCGACCAACATATTAATAGGATTGATATGATACTACTATCACATACATGTGCGCGAAGCACTTGGAAGTGGAACGGGATGGAACTTGGAAGTTAAGCGTGCTAGTGCGGGAGTAGTGTTAGGATGGGTGACCGACCGAAAAGTTTGACCACGGATAAGTAATTTGACTAGAGATTAAGCGTAGTTAGAGACTAACAGAAATACTAGAAATTCTGAAAAAAAATAAAAAAAGGGAATGAAAAAAATAAAAAATAAAAAAGAGGGTGTGAAAAATAATTAGAAAAAATGGATAAAAAAATTAAACGAAATAGGCTTTAATACCGGTTCGTGTTACGAACCGGTACCAAAGGTCTCCAGCCCCGCGGGTTCCTCCGTGCCCACGTGGATGCACCTTTAGTACCGGTTCGTAAGGAACCGGTACTAAAGGTGGGAAGCTTTTAGTACCGGATCTTTAGTACCGGTTCCAAAACCGGTACTAAAGGCCCTTTGGAACCGGTACTAAAGGGGGTTTTCTCTACTAGTGCGCTTTCGCTTGGAGATAAAGACAACTTATCACTTTGGGCTCGAGCGGTGTAGTATTATTCTTGAAAAATCCCAATTCTACGTAGTATATCAAAAGATTGAGAAAATATAATATTACTCCCTTTGTCTATAAGTAGACATCTGGGATTTGTCCAAATGTTTAGATGATTTAGTGTCTAGATACATCCGGATTTAGATAAAACTCATACCTATATTTATAGGCGGGGGAGTAGGTTTTTTCATCAATCGCGGATGGTAACTTTCTGAATCTTAGGTGAAAATATAATATACTCCATAAAAACAAACCGATGGGATACTCACACTCATTTCCTGCATGGTCCCCGGGAATACCAGCGAGCATCCGTGGAAGACGCCTAAACAAAAGCACGCCTCGTTTGGCATGGCCTACGGCGTGTAGTAGTGCGCTGTGTGTGGTGTTGTACGTACTGGCGTTATACTGTTGTGATACTATACTCTACACATGAACCATCAGATCAGAGGTGATGTCATGTCACGGCAATGATATGACCGCTAACTGAACTAGGTGCTCGTTGCTGTAGCGCCATGGATCCTAGTCACGTTGCAAAAAGAATCTGCAGTGTTCTGCTCTGTCCTCATCGGGATCTTTGCCCTGACATTATATTGATCTACAACTCGTGTTGGCATGCGGTGTACAATTGGCAGGTCTTGACTTCTTTGCGGGGCATACTTCCCATAATAATAAACTGGAAAAAAATCATTATCCTAGCTTGATCCCGGAACTGATAATGCGGTGTACAATTGGCGTATTATTATATGGGAAACAACGAAAGGATCTGACGACGACACCGACATGTTTGTTGAACGGAGGATTTAAGTGGAGAGTAGAGTGGCCGAGTGGGTGGGCGTGTTGACGACGGATAGCTCAACCAAAAGTGATGTGCTGATATCGCCCGCCTGGGTTTGCTGGCGATCGATGTTGCCCGTGCACCGGCTGGTCCAACGATTTTATACTGGCGGTTTCCATGGTTGCATGGCGAGCTCACGACAGGTTTGGAATTTAGAATATTTCCTCTCAACGTGTATGTATTGCTGGCTTGCTGGGACAGGACTTTCTTTTTTTTAGAATCTGCGACAGGACGTTTAGGATTCGCGGGAAGTAGCAGAGGCTAAACGGGCAGCTGGGCCGAAGCCGGCCTGCTACTGTCATCTATCGCGTCGCAAAATGGCCCCACCGGGAAATCCTATTCATCCCCTATTGGCATCACCTGGGAGCAAACAGTTTTCGGCCGCGGCCCGTTATAAACAGAGTTAGTATATTATTTTAGGTTTTTTCGATTTTATGAATATTCTAGAGGGTTCAAAAAACTAGTTCGAATTTGTTCGGTTTTTGGACCTCTATTCGGTTTTCGGCCGGTTTAAAAATTGCTCATTTTAAAAAAATGCTCAAATTTAAATTTTACTTAGATTCAAATTTGTTAAAAATATTTTTTGCTCATATTAAAATTTTATTCAAAATTAATTTTTGCTCAGATTCCAAATATTTTCGAAATCAAAATGTACATCTATAAACAATATTGTACTACTTCTTTAAAGCTAGTGAATAGGCAAATGGGCCGGCCCACCCGGGATGACCTTCAGGCGATGGTTATTCCGACATGCTGCTGGGTGTGGTATAGGTGCACCCGCCCCACTCACCACCTTCCAATCCTGTCAGTCGGCCGCACGGGCTAGCGAGCCATATGTTGGTTGGCCATAGGACGGATCTCCGGAGAATCATGGGCAACGAGCCCAGACAAGTCTATGTGGCAGGCGGCCTGGGCAGCCCAGGCTGGGCTATGGCCTATGGCCTATGGAGAACATCGGATCGAACCACCCACCGTGACGTGTTTCGCGAGACACGTCGATTCTAGTCAGAGCTTCTAGATGTAACATCCCAAATTTTCAATAAAAGAAGAAAGAGAGAGTTCATTTATGATAAATGTGCATTTTGAGTGTGCATTTTGCCATGATGCTTGTGAAGGAGATATGCCCTAGAGGCAATAATAAAGTGGTTATTATTTATATCTTTATATTTATGATAAATGTTTATATGTCATGCTATAATTGTATTAACCGAAACATTAGTACATGTGTGATATGTGGACAAACAAAGAGTCCCTAGTATGCCTCTTAACTAGCTTGTTGATTAATGGATGATTAGTTTCATAATCATGAACATTGGATGTTATTAATAACAAGGTTATATCATTGTATGAATGATGTAATGGACACACCCAATTAAGCGTAGCATAAGATCTCGTCATTAAGTTATTTGCTATAAGCTTTCGATACATAGTTACCTAGTCCTTATGACCATGAGATCATGTAAATCACTTATACCGGAAAGATACTTTGATTACACCAAACACCACTGCGTAAATGAGTGGTTATAAAGGTGGGATTAAGTATCCGGAAAGTATGAGTTGAGGCATATGGATCAACAGTGGGATTTGTCCATCCCGATGACGGATAGATATACTCTGGGCCCTCTCGGTGGAATGTCGTCTAATGTCTTGCAAGCATATGAATAAGTTCATAAGAGACCACATACCACGGTACGAGTAAAGAGTACTTGTCAGGAGACGAGGTTGAACAAGGTATAGAGTGATACCGATGATCAAACCTCGGACAAGTAAAATATCGCGTGACAAAGGGAATTGGTATCGTATGTGAATGGTTCATTCGATCACTAAAGTCATCGTTGAATATGTGGGAGCCATTATGGATCTCCAGATCCCGCTATTGGTTATTGGTCGGAGTGAGTACTCAACCATGTCCGCATAGTTCACGAACCGTAGGGTGACACACTTAAAGTTGGATGTTGAAATGGTAGAACTTGAATATGGAATGGAGTTCGAATATTTGTTCAGAGTCCCGGATGAGATCCCGGACATCACGAGGAGTTCCGGAATGGTCCGGAGAATAAGATTCATATATAGGATGTCATTTTATGTGATTTAAAATGATTCGGAAGGTTCTATGGAAGGTTCTAGAAAAGTCCGGAAGAAACCACCAAGGAAGGCGGAGTCCCGGTGGGACTCCACCTCCCATGGCCGGCCAACCCTAAGGGGGAGGAGTCCCAAGTGGACTCCCCAAGGGGGGCCGGCCACCCCCTCCCAAGGAAGGTGGAACTCCCACCTCTAGTGGGAGTCCTAGCTTGGGTAGGTTTCATGAGTTATGGAAGGTTTTGGTTTGGGGTCTTATTCGAAGACTTGTAGACCAACTCTTGGGTGTTCCACCTATATAATGAGGGCCAAGGGGAGGGGGCCGGCCACCCCAAGACCACAACCTGGCCGCCCCCCTTGAGTGGCCGGCCACCCCCTCCCAAACCCTAGCCGCCCCCCTCTCCTCCATAAGCTCCCGCACGCTTAGCGAAGCTCCGCCGGAGTTCTCCACCGCCACTGACACCACGCCGTCATGCTGTCGGATTCAAGAGGAGCTACTACTTCCGCTGCCCGCTGGAACGGGAGGTGGATGTCGTCTTCATCAACAACCGAACGTGTGACCGAGTACGGAGGTGCTGCCCGTTCGTGGCGCCGGTGATCAAGATCTTCTACGTGCTTTTGCAAGCGGCAAGTGAACGTCTACCGCAGCAACAAGAGCCTCATCTTGTAGGCTTTGGAATCTCTTCAAGGGTGAGACTCGATAAACCCCTCGTTGCTACCGTCTTCTAGATTGCATCTTGGCTTGGATTGCGTGTTCGCGGTAGGAAATTTTTTGTTTTCTATGCAACGTTATCCTACAGTGGTATCAGAGCCGTGTCTATGCATAGATGGTTGCACGAGTAGAACACAATGGTTTTGTGGGCGTTGATGCTCTTGTTATCTTTAGTTTGAGTACTTTGCATCTTTGTGGCATAGTGGGATGAAGCGGCTCGGACTAACTTTACATGACCGCGTTCATGAGACTTGTTCCTCATTCGACATGCAACTTGTATTGCATAAGAGGCTTTGCGGGTGTCTGTCTCTCCTACTATAGTGAAGATTCAATTTACTCTTCTATTGACAACATTAGTATCAACGTTGTGGTTCATGTTCGTAGGTAGATTAGATCTCTCTCGAAAACCCTAAACCACGTAAAATATGCAAACCAAATTAGAGACGTCTAACTTGTTTTTGCAGGGTTTGGTTATGTGATATGGCCATAATGTGATGATGAATATGTATGAGATGATCATTATTGTATTGTGGCAATCGGCAGGAGCCTTATGGTTGTCTTTAAATTTCATGTTGAGTAGTATTTCAAAGTAGTTGTAATAGTTGCTACATGGAGGACAATCATGAAGACGGCGCCATTGACCTTGACGCTACGCCGACGATGATGGAGATCATGCCCGAAGATGACGGAGATCATGTCCGTGCTTTGGAGATGAAGATCAAAGGCGCAAAGACAAAAGGGCCATATCATATCACATATGAACTGCATGTGATGTTAATCCTTTTATGCATCTTATTTTGCTTAGATCGCGACGGTAGCATTATAAGATGATCCCTCGCTAAAATCTCAAGATAATAAAGTGTTCATCCTTAGTAGCACCGTTGCCAAGACTTGTCGTTTCGAAGCACCTCGTGATGATCGGGTGTGATAGAATCAACAAGTGCATACAACGGGTGCAAGACAGTTTTGCACATGCGGATACTAAGGTGTCCTTGACGAGCCTAGCATGTACAGACATGGTCTCGGAACACGTGATACCGAAAGGTAGAGCATGAATCATATGGTTGATATGATGAACACTTTGAGTGTTCGCCATTGAAATCACACCTTGTCTCGTGATGATCGGACTTAGGTGCGGTGGATTTGGTTCGTGTGATCACTAAGACAATGCGAGGGATATTGTTTTGAGTGGGAGTTCACCTAGATTTTTTAATTATGTTGAATTACAATTTGAACTCAATTTGTCATAAACTTAGTCTAAACTTTTGCAAATATATGTTGTAGAGATGGCGTCCCCAATCAATTTTAACCAGTTCCTAGAGAAAGAAAAACTTAAGAGCAACGGTAGCAACTTCACCGACTGGTTCCGTCATGTGAGGATCTTCCTCTCTGGTGGAAATCTGCAATATGTGCTTGATGCACCGCTAGGTGACCCTCCTGCAGAAACTGAAACCGATGAAGTAAAAGCTGTTTATGAGACTCGGAAAACTCGGTACTCTCAAGTTCAGTGTGCCATCCTGTGCAGTCTGGAATCCGATCTTCAAAAACGTTTTGAGCACCACGATCCTCATGAGTTGATGAAAGAGCTGAAAGCTATTTTTGAAACTCATGCGGCTGTGGAGTGCTATGAAGCATCGAAACATTTCTTCAGTTGTATGATGGAAGAAGGCAGCTCCGTTAGTGAGCACATGCTCGCCATGACCGGGCATGCGAAGAAACTCAGTGACTTGGGAATAGTGATTCCCAACAGACTGGGGATTAATCGTGTCCTTCAATCACTGCCACCAAGTTACAAGAACTTTGTGATGAACTACAATATGCAGAACATGAACAAGGTGTTACCTGAACTCTTTGGCATGCTAAAAGTTGCTGAGATTGAGATCAAGAAAGAGCACCAAGTGTTGATGGTCAACAAGACCACCAGTTTCAATAAACAGGGCAAGTCTAAGGGAAAATTCAAGAAGGGTGGCAAGAAAGCTGCCACGCCTCCTATGAAACCTAAGAACGGCCCTAAGCCTGATGCTGAGTGCTATTACTGCAAGGAGAAGGGACACTGGAAGCGTAATTGCTCCAAGTATCTGGCTGATCTGAAGAGCGGCCTTGTCAAGAAGAAGAAAGAAGGTATATCTGATATACATGTTATAGATGTTTATCTCACTGGTTCTCGTTCTAGTACCTGG
Organism: Lolium perenne; assembly: GCF_019359855.2. Taxonomy (NCBI): domain Eukaryota; kingdom Viridiplantae; phylum Streptophyta; class Magnoliopsida; order Poales; family Poaceae; genus Lolium; species Lolium perenne. Next base: position 357,412,513 of record NC_067247.2, on the reverse strand, counting down.
ATATTTGATACTGGTTCGGTTGCTCATATTTGTAACTCGAAACAGGAACTAAAGAATAAACGAAGACTACTGAAAGATGAAGTGACGATGCGCGTTGGAAATGGATCCAAAGTCGATGTGATCGCTGTCGGCACACTTCCTCTACATCTACCTTCGGGATTAGTTTTAAGCCTAAATAATTGTTATTTTGTACCCGCGTTGAGCATGAACATTATATCTGGATCTTGTTTAATGCAAGACGGTTATTCATTCAAGTCTGAGAATAATGGTTGTTCTATTTTTATGAATAATATCTTTTATGGTCGAGCACCAGAAAAGAATGGCTTATTTCTGTTAGATCTCGATAGTAGTGATACGCATATACATAACATTGATGCTAAGCGAATTAAATTGAATGATAATTCTACTTATATGTGGCACTATCGTCTTGGTCATATTGGAGTGAAACACATGAAGAAACTCCATACTGATGGATTACTTGAATCACTTGACTTTGAGTCACTTGATAGATGCGAAGCATGTCTAATGGGTAAAATGACTAAGACTCCATTTTCTGGTATGATGGAGCGAGCTACTGACTTATTGGAAATCATACATACTGATGTGTGCGGACCAATGAGTGTAGCATCGCGCGGTGGTTATCGTTATGTTCTAACTTTCACAGATGATCTGAGTAGATATGGGTATATCTATTTCATGAAACTATAGGGTACACTTTCTATCACAAATCCGAAGGCAAAATCTTTGTTGTTAAGAACGGAACCTTTCTTGAGAAAGAATTTCTCACTAAAGAAGTGACTGGAAGAAAAGTAGAACTCGATGAGATTGATGAATCTATACTCGTTGATCAGAGTAGCGCAGTACCGGAAGTTGTACTTGTACCGCCTACACCGGCAACAGAGGAAGCTAATGATAATGATCATGAAACTTCGAACGAGGAAACTACTGAACCTCGCAGATCGACAAGGGAGCGTGCCACTCCTGATTGGTATGATCCTTGTCTAAATGTCATGATTGTGGATAACAATGATGAGGACCCTGCGACGTATGAAGAAGCGATGATGAGCCCAGATTCCAACAAATGGCAAGAAGCCATGAAATCCGAAATGGGATCCATGTATGATAACAAAGTATGGACTTTGGTAGACTTACCTGATAGCCGAAAGGCTGTCGAGAATAAATGGATCTTCAAGAGAAAAACAGATGTTGATGGTAATATTACTGTCTATAAAGCTTGACTTGTCGCAAAGGGTTTCCGACAAATTCAAGGAGTTGACTACGATGAGACTTTCTCACCTGTAGCGAAGCTAAAATCTGTGAGGATTTTGTTAGCAATAGCTGCATTTTTCGATTATGAGATTTGGCAGATGGATGTCAAAACGGCGTTCCTTAATGGAGACATTGAGGAAGAGTTGTATATGGTACAACCCAAAGGTTTTGTCGATCCTAAAAATGCTGACAAAGTATGTAAACTTCAGCGTTCAATCTATGGACTGAAGCAAGCATCAAGAAGTTGGAACCGACGCTTTGATAAGGTGATCAAAGACTTCGGGTTTATACAGTGTCATGGAGAGGCCTGTATTTACAAGAAAGTGAGTGGGAGCTCTGTAGCATTCCTGATATTATATGTAGATGACATATTATTGATCGCGAATGATATAGAACTATTAAGCAGTGTAAAAGGTTATTTGAATAATAGTTTTTCAATGAAAGACCTTGGTGAAGCATTGTAACACCCCTCTTTTAGCCAAACCTAATTAGGGTTTGTTTGTGCATCATTTCATGAGCATCATGATTTCCTAAGAAAAATGCATAATGGAAATGATTTGAAAACCCTAAGTGTTGTTTGAATCTCCCTCTCTTTTCAAATGTTTCAATAATTCAAACAGTTCAAAATACAAAAGTGTTTGAAAACAAAATGAAAACAGAATTTGACAAAGAGAGAGAAGAGAAACCCTCTCTAATTGGGCAGCAGCCCAACTCTCTCCCTCTCTTACCTCTCTTCGCAGCCCACCAAACAAGCCCACCTGCAGCCCAGCCAGTAACCCACCTCAGCCCAGCTAATCCCCAGGGGGTTTTTCGCAAAATTGCCGAGTCATCTCCCACCTCCGTTCGTTGCAGCAGCTCGGTGGCAGCACCGGTGAGCTTGGCCGCGCCAAGATGCGTGCCGCCGCCTGCCGAAGCCTACAAGACCCCCTGCCGCCGCGAGGAGAAACCCTAGACCGCCCAGTTCCTCTCCTTCTTCCTCTCTCTGGCTCGCTGCGTGTGCACGCTGAAACCCTAGCTGCTTGCAGCACCTCCGGCCGTCGCCGATTGCCGCTGCTCCTCGCCACCCCAAGCTCCGGCGAGGGTCCCTGGAGCTCCGCCTCGCCAAGCTGAGCCTCCCCACCAACTCACGCAAGCCAGGAGGGCTCCAATCAATGGAATCGGGCCGTCTTCCTCGTCTCCGGCCACGCAAGCTCGCCGCCGTTCCCGGCCTTCCCCGGCTCCGGCGACACCACCAACAGCACCGCGGTGAGATTCCGCTCCTCCTGGTGCTCCTGCCTCCCTCTGCTCTCCTCTGTAGCGTCGCCGCCACGAGCACCTGCTCCGGCCGACACTCGGCCTCGTCGCCGGCACGCTCCGGCGACCTCCAGGTCACGGCGCCGCCACCCGATGGCTCCCTGCATCGCCCTGCGTCCAACACGCCCATTCGCGCGTCCAGGGGCGCCCCCCCAGCTCCGCCACGGTGTGGTCACCGGCGGCAGCACACGGTGGTTGACCACCGTGGTTGACCCCGTGTGGCCCGCCCCCTTTTCCTCTTTTATTTTCTTATTTTCTGTTAATTGATAAATATATGACATGTGGGGCCCGTCGTCAGAAATTTAATAATTTCCAAAATGTAGGAAAAGAATAAAACCCTGACAGTGGGTCCGTGTCTGTCAGATTTTTAACATTTTCCAGGATTTTTCAGAAATGATTTAAAATGAATAAAACTTGTAAAATTCATAACTTATTCATTTTAAATCAGAAAAATATGTATAATATATCAAAATTTTCAGAAAAATGAGATCTACAATTTAGTTACAAAATCATGCATTGATAAACAACTTTGAACCTTAGTTGTTTTAGAAGAACTAAATGAACTCCTATGGAGTGTTCGGAACTGCTAACCCTAGTTCGTTCCATCTTCATTTAAAATGTTCTTCAGTATTAGGGTTCATCTCAATATCTTTAGCATGTCATGTCATCATACTTGTATGCGCATTGAATATGCCATGTATTGATTGTTGTTTCACCTTTCCGGTATTTGCTTCTTCGCGATCAATAGAGCAAGTGCCCGAGACAATGAAGATCGACAACGACGCAACTCAATACTTGTCCATCGACGAACAAGTCAAGCATGAGATCTTTGAAGATCCACATTGGTTTGTCAGGGATAAAGGCAAGCCCTAGCCTGGTTCATATTATGGTTTCGAAATGCTTTTACTTCTGGTTCCTACATATCGCATTCGTTTCCAATATGTTTTATCGGCAGGTATAGTTATCCTATGTGTGTTGCATTTACCATCCTTGTAGCCTAAATATTCTGATCCACTGCTCCCAGCAAGACTAGGTTTGAGCTATGTATGCATCGCTAGAGCCGTTATATCGAATATGCTTAGCCATGCTTAGTTGACGAATTCTGATCCATCCGGTTGATGAATCAGAGATGCGAATGAACCTAGTAAGACAGGATGACGTGGTAAGATCAGTGATGATAATAAACTTGTTAAAGGCTTGGATGGGCCGCCACATGGGGATGTGGTGATTTGACTCGTTCTCGCCGATACTAGGACCTGAGGTTCTCGCCTTCGGAACCAAGACTGAGCGTACAGCCACACGGGGCCCATGGGAACCCCTTGGCCCGAACTTGTCTAGCTTACCCATGAGTCAATTAGTTTGCGAGTTCCATTTGGCGTTCTGCACGGCGAAGGCGTGGAAAAGGTTTTTCAAAGGTGCATCATACAGGGCGTGGCCGGGGTGAAGGATGCTGGACGCATTGAACTGGATCCCCTGCGCACAATGACCGGGACCGCCTCGGAGAATGGCTACCTACGATGATGGAGTTCCCCAGTTAGATTGACTCATGGAATAGGCGAAGCAAGGGAAAGGTTTTGGTCGACCACCCTCTGCCGGCACACCAAGGAAGTGTGTAACGTACGGCGCTAAGAGTCGGTCGGCGCGTGTGGGTAAAGTTGTACACCCGTGCAGGGTTAATCTTTTCGAAAAGCCGTGTCCACGGTTATGGACGACTTGGGGAAGGACGTGTTGATCATAGACAACTTTAACCTAATCGTAAAACTTGGAATCAATGTGTGATAAGGATCCCTCCTCAGGGTATCGAGGGGGTGCTCCTAGTGGATAGGTGTAACGGCCCAGGGTAGTATCCCATATTATATTTGTTTGTTCTTTCCTTTTATGCATCATCATGCATCATGCATTCTATCATTCACAAGATTTTATTAAATCAAAATTATTTCTTCAATAAAAACTATTTGTGTTTCCCTCTCATATGGTTTTATTAATAAACCTCCCCTCTCTTGTCATTTAACAAACCCTAACACAAAATTATTTTTATTTTGCTATTAAACCTTTGGCTCTTATTTTGTCGCTATCTCTACCCTATATTCAAAACTCAAACTCTGGTGGTGCTGGTTCAAAACAATTTGCTAAAACAGTTTTCCTAAAATAAACAAAAGAGAAAAGGATTTGCTAAATAAAAACAAAACCCCTAACCAGGCCTCTCTCTCCCCCTGGCCTTCTTTCTTTCCCGGAGTAGCCCAATTGCAACAGCAGCCCAAGGCAGCCCAGCTTCCTCTCCTCCTCCTGGCCTTTTCCTTCCTTCGCAGCAGCCCACCTGGCTGCCCGTCTCTCTTTTCCTGGCGGCCCGTCTCTCTTCGTCGTACCCCTTCGATCTTTTCTCCCATGTCCTTGTCGTCATCCCCAGAGAGAGCACGAGGACAGCGTGAGCTGTGGTCCTCCCTCCCCTTTCCAACCACGCCGCTGCCACCTGCTCCCTCCCCTTCTTATCCCCTCCTCGAGGCCCCTGGAAACCCTAGTCTCTCCTCTTTTTCCCCCTCCTCGCGCCGCCACTTTCCTTCCCCTTCTTCCTCTGTGAACACCGTGAGCTCCTCGCCAGCGCCCCGCTGTCTCCGGCCACCCCGAGCTGCGCCGCTACCACCACGAGCTCCGCCTCTCTCTCCTCGTTCTCCTCGTACCCTCAATCGAGCCGGGGACGCTCTAAATCATCCCCAGCATCGCTGTTTCTCCTCGTCGGCCGCCGGTGTTCTTCCTCGATTCCGGCCAACCTCGGCCTCCTCCGGCCAAACCGAGCCCTCCTACGTGTTCCTGGTACCCTTGCGCACCTCCTGGACTCCTCGGTTTCCCTTCCCCTCCTCTGGTTCGCTCTTTTCATCGCTGTGCCATCTCGTACCTCGCAGATCCTCACCGCAGGCGTCTCTCCGGCCTCCTCCTGGCGACGGCGCCGCCTTCCCCTGACCCGCGCCGTCGAGGCGAACCCGACGCCCCCTTCTTCGCTTCCTGGAACGCCTCCAGGCGCCCGCACGCGCAACCTCGCCGCCGCGGTGATCACCAGCCCGAGAACGCGCGCGGCAAGCCCCCGCGTCGAGCAGCTGCCGTGCAGCCGTGGAAGGTTTGCCACGTCGACTCGTCAGCGTGTCACGTGGGCCCACCTCGTCAGCCTCTCTGGCTGGCATTCTTTTCGGTGAGAAAACCCCCCAAGATCCAGATCTGTTCCCTTTTTGCACTGAGCCCCCTGCAGCTCTTTCTTTTTCAACCCGCGGTTCTCATCTGCAGGGACTCTTGCGATTAGGCCCATGCGCGTGTCAGCCTCCAACCGGACCCGTCTGCCTCGTCAGCTCCTCCTGGCCTCGCGTGTCAGCCGCTCAGGCTAGCCCCGCCTGGGTGAGAAAAGCTTTCCCTTTTCTCTGTTTTCCAGAAAATCCAGAAAATGCTTATATCTTGTATAAATTATATCTCCTAAACTATAACTCGAAATAAAAAGTGTTCTATATGAAAATTGACCAGAAAAATGTGCTGAACATGAATATGCCATCCATTCATCTGTTTGCATCTCGCATCATGTCGCGCGTTGATAGTTTGTGCATGATCACCTAACATAACATGCGGAGTATTTCAGATTTCCAACTAGGAATTCCCCGCTCCGTTTAATATTGAAGTAGCGCACCCCTGCCATGTCTTGCCATGCTAACCAACACTTAAATTTGCCGTTAGATATGCAACTCCAACCTAATTTGCTTGTCCGGGGTTCCGACTCCGATTAATTTGGATAAGTTGCATCGCCGCATCATATTTGCCATGTCATGCATATCATCTTGATCATGATGGTTCTTCTTCCGTAGTTGTAAGACTTGCATCTGTTGCTTGTTCCAGCATTTGCTTCTTCCGAATAGGATCACGAAGTGGTGTGGTGAGATACGCCAAGTTCTCCGGATGTTCCTCGGCAAGCTTTAACAGGCAAGCATTTCCCCTATACTTCTGCCCCTGCAGAAGTCGCTCACCTATTTTATTTTGCCTTCTCCCTCATGCTATCCTTAAGTTGCGTTCTTGTCACGTGTCCCTTCCACTTGTTACCTCAAGCAGCCCATATTGCCACCACCACCTCCTACGGCTATTGTTTGGTTATCGAGTCTGCCCTTGCGAGTCGTAGTGCATGCTAGTGCTGTTTTATCTCGTTACCGTTCTTGTTATCTTATCGGGTTATATGCTGGGAAGAATCATGGTTACTTTAGTTGTTGATAATTGTTTAGCGGAGGCATCGGTGGGTCAGCTGCTCGTTTTGTGACGGCTCACTTGTGTTTCCTAAATAACCTAGGACCCCGAGTTCTTGTTATCTATTCCGAGACTGAGCGCTCTAACCACACGTGGGTATGCTTACCGGGTCTCCCCTCGACCAGTGCCGGAATCTACAGCTTTGTCCAGTGGCCACAACTAGTTTGGATGTTTGTTTTGTTTCTCCCGGGCGTGCAAGCATGTTTCTTTATGGTCAGATGATATGATGTTACTCTTGGGGAAGCCATGTTGCCTTGTAACCCCGTTGTCTCTTGCACGCTCGTAGGATGCGGTACGTATTGCTGAAGATGGATTCACCTCGCAGTAATCGTTTCCATCCGAAAGCCGTAGACGCAAACAGCTAAGTCCGCGTCGGAGTTTCGATCGGGCTCCGAAACGGGTAAAACTTAGTTAGGTGGCTTCCTGGACATTGTTGTAATGAAGGAGAGTGCGTGTCGTGATATCCACCTGTCGCAAGTGGGTTGATCGTGCGTGTGGGCACATTTGGGCACCCCTGCAGGGTTACAATCTTATCGATAAGCCGCGTCCGCGGTTATGGACGACTTGGAGCTGTATGACTCGACCATAGACAACTTACACCTGTTGTTTCAATGATGATAACTTGCTTAGTAAGATAGAAAAACTTAAATAATAACTGGTTAAAACTTGTCAACAGTGTGAGTGCCTTTGCCAGTACTTCTTTGCGAAGGGGGAACACATCGGCTGTGTTATGTTTGCAGAGTATAGAACTGTTAGTTTATGTGTTCTCTCATCTTCTCTGATTAGACGAATGTTGTAGAGTGTCTCTATAGGTTTTTAGAGCTTGCGCTGCCGCTTTACCCCACCATATTGCCTATGACGTTCCTCTTGCGTCCTCTAAGTCCCCTGCGTGCCTCAAGTACAAAGGACGACTGGTTGACGAATGCTTATACGTCTTGAAGTCTTGTTAAGTACAAACCCGTACTTATTGCTGCTTCTACGGGATATAACCGGGCAGGTATGAAGATATGTTCGATGAAGACGACGTTAGCAAGGTTACCCTTCCGGCTTGGCCTGGGCAGGGTTATGGACGCCACTGGTTATCTTCAGGAATCTTAGTCCAAATTTGTATCTTGTCCGTACTCGGACGTATTCGATCTTCTGTATGATTTGGATCTTTGTATGTATCTATTTGTATCTTGACTCGTTGGAGTAGTTGTTGTAATATATGTATCTTGTGGGCTCTATTGTAAACCTGTTGTAATGTTACTACTCGTGGTAATTCCTCTGGCATCACGTGTGCTTTGTCGCGCACGTCGTGTCGGAGGGCGTGTCGGAATCGATATCGTGCGGATTTCGGCGGGTTCGCTGGGATCCTCAGGGTACCGGTTCCGGGGCGTCACAAGTTGGTATCAAAGCCAGGTTGACGGTACCCCACTAGTCCAGCCTTTAGGATAACCTTGCCAATGGTCGTTGAGTTTAGAGAGTCCAAACTATTTTCTAAAATTCGTTGGATAGATCTGATTAGCTCTGATTTTTCTCCTTACCTATATTCTTTCTCTTCTTAACTTTGCGAGTTTTGAATCTTCTCTTATCTGCTTCTCCGAGTCTTAGACATCTACGCGGGTTGGACGATCTGTGCCTTTATCCTATTAGGATCGATCTTCGAAGGATCTCAGCAGAAGCTCATCATCAACCGCGGAACAACGACTTCTTGTTAGTGGTGTCGCCGATCAAGCTGGAGCAAGACTTCTTGTTAGTGGTGTCGAGAAGATCAACACTTCGCCAGAAGAAGGTTCCACCTCGAGGTCGGGTGATTGTCAACATGGTACAAGAAGACTCGATAGTTTAACCAACTCCCCCTTGGCTTGACGTGGAACCTCGGGGCGAGGTTCCTTGTTAGTGGTGTCGATTGTAACGGCCCAGGGTAGTATCCCATATTATATTTGTTTGTGCTTTCCTTTTATGCATCATCATGCATCATGCATTCTATCATTCACAAGATTTTATTAAATCAAAATTATTTCTTCAATAAAAACTATTTGTGTTTCCCTCTCATATGGTTTTATTAATAAACCTCCCCTCTCTTGTCATTTAACAAACCCTAACACAAAATTATTTTTATTTTGCTATTAAACCTTTGGCTCTTATTTTGTCGCTATCTCTACCCTATATTCAAAACTCAAACTCTGGTGGTGCTGGTTCAAAACAATTTGCTAAAACAGTTTTCCTAAAATAAACAAAAGAGAAAAGGATTTGCTAAATAAAAACAAAACCCCTAACCAGGCCTCTCTCTCCCCTGGCCTTCTTTGTTTCCCGGAGCTGCCCAATCGCAACAGCAGCCCAAGGCAGCCCAGCTTCCTCTCCTCCTCCTGGCCTTTTCCTTCCTTCGCAGCAGCCCACCTGGCGGCCCGTCTCTCTTTTCCTGGCGGCCCGTCTCTCTTCGTCGTACCCCTTCGATCTTTTCTCCCATGTCCTTGTCGTCATCCCCAGAGAGAGCACGAGGACAGCGTGAGTTGTGGTCCTCCCTCCCCTTTCCAACCACGCCGCGGCCACCTGCTCCCTCCCCTTCTTATCCCCTCCTCGAGGCCCCTGGAAACCCTAGTCTCTCCTCTTTTTCCCCCTCCTCGCGCCGCCACTTTCCTTCCCCTTCTTCCTCTGTGAACACCGTGAGCTCCTCGCCGGCGCCCCGCTGTCTCCGGCCACCCCGAGCTGCGCCGCTACCACCACGAGCTCCGCCTCTCTCTCCTTGTTCTCCTCGTACCCTCAATCGAGCCGGGGACGCTCTAAATCATCCCCAGCATTGCTGTTCCTCCTCGTCGGCCGCCGGCGTTCTTCCTCGATTCCGGCCAACCTCGGCCTCCTCCGGCCAAACCGAGCCCTCCTACGTGTTCCTGGTACCCTTGCGCACCTCCTGGACTCCTCGGTTTCCCTTCCCCTCCTCTGGTTCGCTCTTTTCATCGCTGTGCCATCTCGTACCTCGTAGATCCTCACCGCCGGCGTCTCTCCGGCCTCCTCCTGGCGACGGCGCCGCCTTCCCCTGACCCGCGCCGTCGAGGCAAACCCGACGCCCCCTTCTTCGCTTCCTGGAACGCCTCCAGGCGCCCGCACGCGCAACCTCGCCGCCGCGGTGATCACCAGCCCAAGAACGCGCGCGGCAAGCCCCTGCGTCGAGCAGCTGCCGTGCAGCCGTGGAAGGTTTGCCACGTCGACTCGTCAGCGTGTCACGTGGGCCCACCTCGTCAGCCTCTCTGGCTGGCATTCTTTTCGGTGAGAAAAACCCCCCAAGATCCAGATCTGTTCCCTTTTTGCACTGAGCCCCCTGCAGCTCTTTCTTTTTCAACCCGCGGTTCTCATCTGCAGGGACTCTTGCGATTAGGCCCATGCGCGTGTCAGCCTCCAACCGGACCTGTCTGCCTCGTCAGCTCCTCCTGGCCCCGCGTGTCAGCCGCTCAGGCTAGCCCCGCCTGGGTGAGAAAAGCTTTCCCTTTTCTCTGTTTTCCAGAAAATCCAGAAAATGCTTATATCTTGTATAAATTATATCTCCTAAACTATAACTCGAAATAAAAAGTGTTCTATATGAAAATTGACCAGAAAAATGTGCTGAACATGAATATGCCATCCATTCATCTGTTTGCATCTCGCATCATGTCGCGCGTTGATAGTTTGTGCATGATCACCTAACATAACATGCGGAGTATTTCAGATTTCCAACTAGGAATTCCCCGCTCCGTTTAATATTGAAGTAGCGCACCCCTGCCATGTCTTGCCATGCTAACCAACACTTAAATTTGCCGTTAGATATGCAACTCCAACCTAATTTGCTTGTCCGGGGTTCCGACTCCGATTAATTTGGATAAGTTGCATCGCCGCATCATATTTGCCATGTCATGCATATCATCTTGATCATGATGGTTCTTCTTCCGTAGTTGTAAGACTTGCATCTGTTGCTTGTTCCAGCATTTGCTTCTTCCGAATAGGATCACGAAGTGGTGTGGTGAGATACGCCAAGTTCTCCGGATGTTCCTCGGCAAGCTTTAACAGGCAAGCATTTCCCCTATACTTCTGCCCCTGCAGAAGTCGCTCACCTATTTTATTTTGCCTTCTCCCTCATGCTATCCTTAAGTTGCGTTCTTGTCACGTGTCCCTTCCACTTGTTACCTCAAGCAGCCCATATTGCCACCACCACCTCCTACGGCTATTGTTTGGTTATCGAGTCTGCCCTTGCGAGTCGTAGTGCATGCTAGTGCTGTTTTATCTCGTTACCGTTCTTGTTATCTTATCGGGTTATATGCTGGGAAGAATCATGGTTACTTTAGTTGTTGATAATTGTTTAGCGGAGGCATCGGTGGGTCAGCTGCTCGTTTTGTGACGGCTCACTTGTGTTTCCTAAATAACCTAGGACCCCGAGTTCTTGTTATCTATTCCGAGACTGAGCGCTCTAACCACACGTGGGTATGCTTACCAGGTCTCCCCTCGACCGGTTTAATCTACAGCTTTGTCCAGTGGCCACAACTAGTTTGGATGTTTGTTTTGTTTCTCCCGGGCGTGCAAGCATGTTTCTTTATGGTCAGATGATATGATGTTACTCTTGGGGAAGCCATGTTGCCTTGTAACCCCGTTGTCTCTTGCACGCTCGTAGGATGCGGTACGTATTGCTGAAGATGGATTCACCCTGCAGGCACTGTTTCCATCCGAAAGCCGTTAGCGCAAACAGCTAAGTCCGCGTCGGAGTTTCGATCGGGCTCCGAAACGGGTAAAACTTAGTTAGGTGGCTTCCTGGACATTGTTGTAATGAAGGAGAGTGCGTGTCGTGATATCCACCTGTCGCAAGTGGGTTGATCGTGCGTGTGGGCACATTTGGGCACCCCTGCAGGGTTACAATCTTATCGATAAGCCGCGTCCGCGGTTATGGACGACTTGGAGCTGTATGACTCGACCATAGACAACTTACACCTGTTGTTTCAATGATGATAACTTGCTTAGTAAGATAGAAAAACTTAAATAATAACTGGTTAAAACTTGTCAACAGTGTGAGTGCCTTTGCCAGTACTTCTTTGCGAAGGGGGAACACATCGGCTGTGTTATGTTTGCAGAGTATAGAACTGTTAGTTTATGCGTTCTCTCATCTTCTCTGATTAGACGAATGTTGTAGAGTGTCTCTATAGGTTTTTAGAGCTTGCGCTGCCGCTTTACCCCACCATATTGCCTATGACGTTCCTCTTGCGTCCTCTAAGTCCCCTGCGTGCCTCAAGTACAAAGGACGACTGGTTGACGAATGCTTATACGTCTTGAAGTCTTGTTAAGTACAAACCCGTACTTATTGCTGCTTCTACGGGATATAACCGGGCAGGTATGAAGATATGTTCGATGAAGACGACGTTAGCAAGGTTACCCTTCCGGCTTGGCCTGGGCAGGGTTATGGACGCCACTGGTTATCTTCAGGAATCTTAGTCCAAATTTGTATCTTGTCCGTACTCGGACGTATTCGATCTTCTGTATGATTTGGATCTTTGTATGTATCTATTTGTATCTTGACTCGTTGGAGTAGTTGTTGTAATATATGTATCTTGTGGGCTCTATTGTAAACCTGTTGTAATGTTACTACTCGTGGTAATTCCTCTGGCATCACGTGTGCTTTGTCGCGCACGTCGTGTCGGAGGGCGTGTCGGAATCGATATCGTGCGGATTTCGGCGGGTTCGCTGGGATCCTCAGGGTACCGGTTCCGGGGCGTCACAAGTTGGTATCAAAGCCAGGTTGACGGTACCCCACTAGTCCAGCCTTTAGGATAACCTTGCCAATGGTCGTTGAGTTTAGAGAGTCCAAACTATTTTCTAAAATTCGTTGGATAGATCTGATTAGCTCTGATTTTTCTCCTTACCTATATTCTTTCTCTTCTTAACTTTGCGAGTTTTGAATCTTCTCTTATCTGCTTCTCCGAGTCTTAGACATCTACGCGGGTTGGACGATCTGTGCCTTTATCCTATTAGGATCGATCTTCGAAGGATCTCAGCAGAAGCTCATCATCAACCGCGGAACAACGACTTCTTGTTAGTGGTGTCGCCGATCAAGCTGGAGCAAGACTTCTTGTTAGTGGTGTCGAGAAGATCAACACTTCGCCAGAAGAAGGTTCCACCTCGAGGTCGGGTGATTGTCAACATGGTACAAGAAGACTCGATAGTTTAACCAACTCCCCCTTGGCTTGACGTGGAACCTCGGGGCGAGGTTCCTTGTTAGTGGTGTCGATTGTAACGGCCCAGGGTAGTATCCCATATTATATTTGTTTGTGCTTTCCTTTTATGCATCATCATGCATCATGCATTCTATCATTCACAAGATTTTATTAAATCAAAATTATTTCTTCAATAAAAACTATTTGTGTTTCCCTCTCATATGGTTTTATTAATAAACCTCCCCTCTCTTGTCATTTAACAAACCCTAACACAAAATTATTTTTATTTTGCTATTAAACCTTTGGCTCTTATTTTGTCGCTATCTCTACCCTATATTCAAAACTCAAACTCTGGTGGTGCTGGTTCAAAACAATTTGCTAAAACAGTTTTCCTAAAATAAACAAAAGAGAAAAGGATTTGCTAAATAAAAACAAAACCCCTAACCAGGCCTCTCTCTCCCCTGGCCTTCTTTGTTTCCCGGAGCTGCCCAATCGCAACAGCAGCCCAAGGCAGCCCAGCTTCCTCTCCTCCTCCTGGCCTTTTCCTTCCTTCGCAGCAGCCCACCTGGCGGCCCGTCTCTCTTTTCCTGGCGGCCCGTCTCTCTTCGTCGTACCCCTTCGATCTTTTCTCCCATGTCCTTGTCGTCATCCCCAGAGAGAGCACGAGGACAGCGTGAGTTGTGGTCCTCCCTCCCCTTTCCAACCACGCCGCGGCCACCTGCTCCCTCCCCTTCTTATCCCCTCCTCGAGGCCCCTGGAAACCCTAGTCTCTCCTCTTTTTCCCCCTCCTCGCGCCGCCACTTTCCTTCCCCTTCTTCCTCTGTGAACACCGTGAGCTCCTCGCCGGCGCCCCGCTGTCTCCGGCCACCCCGAGCTGCGCCGCTACCACCACGAGCTCCGCCTCTCTCTCCTTGTTCTCCTCGTACCCTCAATCGAGCCGGGGACGCTCTAAATCATCCCCAGCATTGCTGTTCCTCCTCGTCGGCCGCCGGCGTTCTTCCTCGATTCCGGCCAACCTCGGCCTCCTCCGGCCAAACCGAGCCCTCCTACGTGTTCCTGGTACCCTTGCGCACCTCCTGGACTCCTCGGTTTCCTTTCCCCTCCTCTGGTTCGCTCTTTTCATCGCTGTGCCATCTCGTACCTCGCAGATCCTCACCGCCGGCGTCTCTCCGGCCTCCTCCTGGCGACGGCGCCGCCTTCCCCTGACCCGCGCCGTCGAGGCAAACCCGACGCCCCCTTCTTCGCTTCCTGGAACGCCTCCAGGCGCCCGCACGCGCAACCTCGCCGCCGCGGTGATCACCAGCCCAAGAACGCGCGCGGCAAGCCCCTGCGTCGAGCAGCTGCCGTGCAGCCGTGGAAGGTTTGCCACGTCGACTCGTCAGCGTGTCACGTGGGCCCACCTCGTCAGCCTCTCTGGCTGGCATTCTTTTCGGTGAGAAAAACCCCCCAAGATCCAGATCTGTTCCCTTTTTGCACTGAACCCCCTGCAGCTCTTTCTTTTTCAACCCGCGGTTCTCATCTGCAGGGACTCTTGCGATTAGGCCCCTGCGCGTGTCAGCCTCCAACCGGACCTGTCTGCCTCGTCAGCTCCTCCTGGCCCCGCGTGTCAGCCGCTCAGGCTAGCCCCGCCTGGGTGAGAAAAGCTTTCCCTTTTCTCTGTTTTCCAGAAAATCCAGAAAATGCTTATATCTTGTATAAATTATATCTCCTAAACTATAACTCGAAATAAAAAGTGTTCTATATGAAAATTGACCAGAAAAATGTGCTGAACATGAATATGCCATCCATTCATCTGTTTGCATCTCGCATCATGTCGCGCGTTGATAGTTTGTGCATGATCACCTAACATAACATGCGGAGTATTTCAGATTTCCAACTAGGAATTCCCCGCTCCGTTTAATATTGAAGTAGCGCACCCCTGCCATGTCTTGCCATGCTAACCAACACTTAAATTTGCCGTTAGATATGCAACTCCAACCTAATTTGCTTGTCCGGGGTTCCGACTCCGATTAATTTGGATAAGTTGCATCGCCGCATCATATTTGCCATGTCATGCATATCATCTTGATCATGATGGTTCTTCTTCCGTAGTTGTAAGACTTGCATCTGTTGCTTGTTCCAGCATTTGCTTCTTCCGAATAGGATCACGAAGTGGTGTGGTGAGATACGCCAAGTTCTCCGGATGTTCCTCGGCAAGCTTTAACAGGCAAGCATTTCCCCTATACTTCTGCCCCTGCAGAAGTCGCTCACCTATTTTATTTTGCCTTCTCCCTCATGCTATCCTTAAGTTGCGTTCTTGTCACGTGTCCCTTCCACTTGTTACCTCAAGCAGCCCATATTGCCACCACCACCTCCTACGGCTATTGTTTGGTTATCGAGTCTGCCCTTGCGAGTCGTAGTGCATGCTAGTGCTGTTTTATCTCGTTACCGTTCTTGTTATCTTATCGGGTTATATGCTGGGAAGAATCATGGTTACTTTAGTTGTTGATAATTGTTTAGCGGAGGCATCGGTGGGTCAGCTGCTCGTTTTGTGACGGCTCACTTGTGTTTCCTAAATAACCTAGGACCCCGAGTTCTTGTTATCTATTCCGAGACTGAGCGCTCTAACCACACGTGGGTATGCTTACCGGGTCTCCCCTCGACCAGTGCCGGAATCTACAGCTTTGTCCAGTGGCCACAACTAGTTTGGATGTTTGTTTTGTTTCTCCCGGGCGTGCAAGCATGTTTCTTTATGGTCAGATGATATGATGTTACTCTTGGGGAAGCCATGTTGCCTTGTAACCCCGTTGTCTCTTGCACGCTCGTAGGATGCGGTACGTATTGCTGAAGATGGATTCACCCTGCAGGCACTGTTTCCATCCGAAAGCCGTAGACGCAAACAGCTAAGTCCGCGTCGGAGTTTCGATCGGGCTCCGAAACGGGTAAAACTTAGTTAGGTGGCTTCCTGGACATTGTTGTAATGAAGGAGAGTGCGTGTCGTGATATCCACCTGTCGCAAGTGGGTTGATCGTGCGTGTGGGCACATTTGGGCACCCCTGCAGGGTTACAATCTTATCGATAAGCCGCGTCCGCGGTTATGGACGACTTGGAGCTGTATGACTCGACCATAGACAACTTACACCTGTTGTTTCAATGATGATAACTTGCTTAGTAAGATAGAAAAACTTAAATAATAACTGGTTAAAACTTGTCAACAGTGTGAGTGCCTTTGCCAGTACTTCTTTGCGAAGGGGGAACACATCGGCTGTGTTATGTTTGCAGAGTATAGAACTGTTAGTTTATGCGTTCTCTCATCTTCTCTGATTAGACGAATGTTGTAGAGTGTCTCTATAGGTTTTTAGAGCTTGCGCTGCCGCTTTACCCCACCATATTGCCTATGACGTTCCTCTTGCGTCCTCTAAGTCCCCTGCGTGCCTCAAGTACAAAGGACGACTGGTTGACGAATGCTTATACGTCTTGAAGTCTTGTTAAGTACAAACCCGTACTTATTGCTGCTTCTACGGGATATAACCGGGCAGGTATGAAGATATGTTCGATGAAGACGACGTTAGCAAGGTTACCCTTCCGGCTTGGCCTGGGCAGGGTTATGGACGCCACTGGTTATCTTCAGGAATCTTAGTCCAAATTTGTATCTTGTCCGTACTCGGACGTATTCGATCTTCTGTATGATTTGGATCTTTGTATGTATCTATTTGTATCTTGACTCGTTGGAGTAGTTGTTGTAATATATGTATCTTGTGGGCTCTATTGTAAACCTGTTGTAATGTTACTACTCGTGGTAATTCCTCTGGCATCACGTGTGCTTTGTCGCGCACGTCGTGTCGGAGGGCGTGTCGGAATCGATATCGTGCGGATTTCGGCGGGTTCGCTGGGATCCTTAGGGTACCGGTTCCGGGGCGTCACAATAGGTTCAGCATATGATGAAGATTCGGTGGATTCAATATGATGATCAGTAGAGCTAGAGATATCGCTCTCTTATCCCTTTTTAAAATGTTCTGAGTAGACGAGCTTCTGCTCCCTCTTGTTTATAAAGGAAAACTGGCTTTTCGCAAAATAAGCTCCACATAAAGCCTCGCATACCTGCTTTGCTAACAGGTTGTACTAAGTCTTGCTGAGTCCCTGTACTCAGCTTTGCATGTTTTGTTTCAGACGAAGTCGCTCCAACAACGGTGGTTTCTAGGTCAACACCGACGAGTAGCTTGGGATTCCCAGGTGGCAGCCTGGAATCTATGGGCTGGGACGTCACCGTTATGCTCCTGGCCTCTTAGGCCTTTTGCTATCTTGCTATTTAGTATAGCATAACTTCGCTTCCGTTGATTGATGAATTGTCAGGTCAGTGACCTCTGCTTGTAATACTTTGGTTTTTTTCGCTCAGCTATGAGCTTGTATTACTCTTTGAGTCGTAGAGTCACTGTTGTGTTACCGATTCTCACCCTGTAGGCCCTAGAGATCTAGGTTAGGCTTATGCCAGATGGTGATCTGGGTTTGTCTAGCCCCTGACCTCCGGGGTCTCCCACAGGTTTTGGTATCAGAGCAGGACTGCCTGTAGGAAACCCTTTCCATTGGTCGATGTTGAGTCTAGTGGTTGTGAAAACTATTTGAAAGCTAAAAGTATTTGCGAAAATCAAATTAGGATTCATTTTACTCCTTATCTGGTATCGCTCTAATTCAAAGTCACCTTACCTTGTGTTGATTTGAGAAAAATTACTATCTCTTATGGTCCTTCAAAACTTAGGTGCCTCAAGGGCAGGTCGTTTCTTAACCAGTTGACTTAGAGTTGAGTTTTCTAGAGTCGTGTGTTCCTTGTTCTCTCTTTATTTTGTTTTAGTCGAGAGATCTCCTTCCATCATGATCTCTCTACTTTGCCGGTTCCACATCATTCTGTTCCAGGCTTCGAGGTTTCCTTTCACCTTGGATGCCCCCTTTACTTTTGCTTGCATACTTCGGAAGCTAGGTATGGCTTCTTGAAAGTTACCTTGTGATTACTACCTCGTAGTGTCCTTTGTGTCACTCAGATAGTAGTTACTCCTTTCTCCATGTTTTAATCCTTGGACTTGAACCGAAGGTCCCGGATTGTGCTGGGTTCTTTTGAACCTCAGTACATGATGCTGACCTTTAACCCAAGATCCATTCCATTGACCCCTGTTGACCATGGTTCAACCATACATCAGGATGTCTAAGTTCAAAATCCATTTATCTTCCAAGCTTGTGGTTATTGTCGTGATTGAATTGCGGCAATAAAAGATCTTTCCTACCATTAGCTTTGGCAGAGGTTCTTTGATTGAACTAGAAGGATCACAACAAGAGTGCTCTTTATGAGTCTCAAATCTATG
Organism: Lolium perenne; assembly: GCF_019359855.2. Taxonomy (NCBI): domain Eukaryota; kingdom Viridiplantae; phylum Streptophyta; class Magnoliopsida; order Poales; family Poaceae; genus Lolium; species Lolium perenne. Next base: position 357,394,194 of record NC_067247.2, on the reverse strand, counting down.
TCCGTGACTCTGCCACACTCCCCTTTTCAGCATGAGTTTTGCAAGAGTGTTATCTTGTGCATCTACATCTTAGGATTTCTGATCATGTTCATGTTCCTCCTCTTAATTACTTTCTGACATTTGTCTGCTAGTTAGCAACCAAGTTGTAAATGTGCATTGGAATCTTCTAGTGCATGTTACACTTGTGATCTTTCAAGACATTTCACTTCGAGATGTCAAGAAAAACAAACTCCAGTACCTCGTCCATTTCTAGGACTTGGTCAAAGCGTTGTAATCCGCAGATTAAAAGGGTTATGTAGCTTCTATTCTGTTCTACCTTAGAGTAGCACACTCTTTTATATCTATAGGTCGTGCTAAGTCTCATGGCCTTATTGATGAAGTGATGCTCTTACATATCTTTACTCGCCCTTCCTCTGAGCTGTCCGTGCTTGGGAATGTTGGTGTGTATGTATTGATGTGTCCATCCGAGATTCTTAGCAAATCGCATTGCTTTAAAATCCAAGGACGTTTGTGTCATTCTTAGCATGATTGTTTAACCAATCACTAAGCGAAGTTTGATTGTGCTACCAAGTCCATTTATTCCGGCGCACACACTTCGGTCAAAGAGTTAGGTTCACGCCGAAGCTCTCAAGACCACATCCTTTGCTTTGTAAAGCAAGCTTCCCTCTCGAACTCAGTAGTATATCGGTGGTACGTGATATTCTGGATGTCTTTCTAGAAGTATCGCCATGTTTCCACATGACCGTGTTGTCAAGTTCGTGAGTAAGTGGGTTCTCTGAATCGCTACCTCTCCAAGAAACCATACTGGATATCTTGACTAGTTGGTTGAGCTTAAACAATAAGTTGGAGAGTTGTAAGACAAGAGCTCTATCCGACTTCACCCTTCTTAAAGGGATGTCTAGTTTTGTTCGTGTTGAAGTCAGAAAGTATCTCCTTTGTGGATATGCTATCTTCCCAAATCTTTGATTTGAGCTTGGGCTATCGTCAAATCAAATTTAGTTCTGAGGACTATCTTGATGATGTTTATACTCATGGCGTTTCGCCTGAATACATCTTCATGTCCTTTGGTCTGACCAATACTTTTGCCTTGTTCATGCAACATGTGAGTCCCTCATTGGAGTATCTTGATAAGTTTGTTGTTGAGCCCATCAATGACATTCTTATTTTCTCCATGCTTAAAGAGGTTCATATTGAACAGTTGGCACTAATGTTGGAAACTTTTAAGAACCATCTTCGTGTCATCACGAAGTATGTGTTTTGGATGTTAGAAGTGATCTTCTCTGGTTCACGTGCATTTGCTGAAAGATGTCGCTGTGGATCTGAGTAGAGTTACCTTTTTCTTTCCTCGGGAATCATCGCAAGTCAGTCATGCATGTGCGGAATTTCTTGAGATGTAAGGTTGTTACCTCAATTCCTTGAAAAGTTCCTCTATGCACATTAAGCCACTGACTGGTTTGTTGAAGAATGAGAAGAATTTTAATAACTTCATTATCCTCTTTGATGTCCCCACCATGACTCAATTGTGTTACATTGCAATTTCATGTGCACGCAGTTGCCTTTGGTAGTCGCAACCACATGCATTACGCAATCTAGCTCAATCTTTTGGAGCTTGACATTGTAGTCTATATCTTGAGAATCTAGCAGCTTTACCTTGGTGGTAGCTGTTGCAAATTTCTATTTGGACTTGCTAAGTCTGAAATATCTCTACACTTAACCTAAGCTGAATCTCAAGCAGCAATGATGGTTAGTGTTTCTCAAGGATTCATGACATAGGTCTCCTTGTAAATCCGACAAGATTGATGTCGTGGTTAACATAATTAGTCGGAAGGTCTAAAGTCATAATCTCTTGAAACAGCAAGAATAACCACTCTCCATAAGGATCTTGTGCGACTTATTCTAGGAGTTGCCCTTATGATGTATTTTCAATCAGAAAGTCCGACCTTCACTTGATGACTTATTGAAGGCTAGTCAGAAGACTGTTATTGGTGTCTAGAACATCGAGAGCATTAGAAGCCGCATTGCTAAGTGTCTCTCGGTCAATCCCTCGAAACCATTTCTCCGGTGATAACAGCTCCGCTAGGATAAAAATTCACTCCCCGGTGATTCTTGCTACGTCGTTCGACAATGCCTTTCCTCTTCCTTTGGATTTTACTTGAAGCTCTCTTAAGTTCACACGTTGTGTGAATTAGTCAGCCATATGTGACCCCATTACTTTTGAGCAAGCTTTACCCAAATGACAATCCTCTTATCTTATCCGAAGTTCAAAGCCCTAGAGAAGTATCTTTTCTTAGGATGCCAAATCTCCGTTGTCTATTCGTTCAAGTAACATTAAGTAATATCATCAACCTTGGCACTTCAGTAGCCAGTGCTCTTTCCCTTCCTTTGGTTTGTACCTAAAGTTCTACTCAATTCACACGTTGTGTGAATTCGTCAGTCATCTAGGCCCCCAGCCTTTTGAAGAGACAACAATCGTTTCATGTGCCCATACCGAAAGAGTGACTGATTTTGAAATCCAAAGTTGCTCTCGTGGGATAATCATCTGTGATTCTACGAGTCACCCTCTCTAAGAGTGCCTCGTTGTGGTATCAAAGGCATTTTAACTCCTCGCTACCTTGTCCCTTCGTAATCTCGTAAAGCGTGGAGCAATTGCCTACCAAAATTTGAGACTTCTTCCGTCTCCTCCGTTACCTTGACGTGTTTCATGTTTGTCAGCTCAAGAGTTGTTTCTAGGAACTCCTTGCATGAGTTGACCATGAGATACTCGATCTTTGTAAAGATCCATCGTCTAGTGTCTTTCCCTCTTTCCTTTAGGTTCAGTTGAGAAACAACTTCAAAGAAAGCAAATGAAGAGCTCTTCGTGGTGAGGTGGGTCAACTTCATTCATGGTGTTGTGGATCAACTTCTTCATGATGTCGTGAATCAACCTCTTCAAGAAAGAAGATTGTCGTGGTATCGACAAGATCGTTGAAGACCGGTGTAGTCCTTGTTACTTTCTCTATTCCTACCTTGGAATCTCGGGACGAGATTCTTTTAAGGGGGATAGATCTGTAACACCCCTCTTTTAGCTAAACCTAATTAGGGTTTGTTTGTGCATCATTTCATGAGCATCATGATTTCCTAAGAAAAATGCATAATGGAAATGATTTGAAAACCCTAAGTGTTGTTTGAATCTCCCTCTCTTTTCAAATGTTTCAATAATTCAAACAGTTCAAAATACAAAAGTGTTTGAAAACAAAATGAAAACAGAATTTGACAAAGAGAGAGAAGAGAAACCCTTTCTATTTGGGCAGCAGCCCAACTCTCTCCCTCTCTTACCTCTCTTCGCAGCCCACCAAACAAGCCCACCTGCAGCCCAGCTAGTAACCCACCTCAGCCCAGCTAATCCCCAGGGGGTTTTTCGCAAAATTGCCGAGTCATCTCCCACCTCCGTTCGTTGCAGCAGCTCGGTGGCAGCACCGGCGAGCTTGGCCGCGCCAAGATGCGTGCCGCCGCCCGCCGAAGCCTACAAGACCCCCTGCCGCCGCGAGGAGAAACCCTAGACCGCCCAGTTCCTCTCCTTCTTCCTCTCTCTCTGGCTCGCTGCGTGTGCACGCTGAAACCCTAGCTGCTTGCAGCACCTCCGGCCGTCGCCGATTGCCGCTGCTCCTCGCCACCCCAAGCTCCGGCGAGGGTCCCTGGAGCTCCGCCTCGCCAAGCTGAGCCTCCCCACCAACTCACGCAAGCCAGGAGGGCTCCAATCAACGGAATCGGGCCGTCTTCCTCGTCTCCGGCCACGCAAGCTCGCCGCCGTTCCCGGCCTTCCCCGGCTCCGGCGACACCACCAACAGCACCGCGGTGAGATTCCGCTCCTCCTGGTGCTCCCGCCTCCCTCCGCTCTCCTCTGTAGCGTCGCCGCCACGAGCACCTGCTCCGGCCGAAACTCGAGTCGCCGGCACGCTCCGGCGACCTCCAGGTCACGGCGCCGCCACCCGATGGCTCCCTGCATCGCCCTGCGTCCAACGCGCCCATTCGCGCATCCAGGGGCGCCCCCCAGCTCCGCCACGGTGTGGTCACCGGCGGCAGCACACGGTGGTTGACCACCGTGGTTGACCCCGTGTGGCCCGCCCCCTTTTCCTCTTTTATTTTCTTATTTTCTGTTAATTGATAAATATATGACATGTGGGGCCCGTCGTCAGAAATTTAATAATTTCCAAAATGTAGGAAAAGAATAAAACCCTGACAGTGGGTCCGTGTCTGTCAGATTTTTAACATTTTCCAGGATTTTTCATAAATGATTTAAAATGAATAAAACTTGTAAAATTCATAACTTATTCATTTTAAATCAGAAAAATATGTATAATATATCAAAATTTTCAGAAAAATGAGATCTACAATTTAGTTACAAAATCATGCATTGATAAACAACTTTGAACCTTAGTTGTTTTAGAAGAACTAAATGAACTCCTATGGAGTGTTCGGAACTGCTAACCCTAGTTCGTTCCAGCTTCATTTAAAATGTTCTTCAGTATTAGGGTTCATCTCAATATCTTTAGCATGTCATGTCATCATACTTGTATGCGCATTGAATATGCCATGTGTTGATTGTTGTTTCACCTTTCCGGTATTTGCTTCTTCGCGATCAATAGAGCAAGTGCCCGAGACAATGAAGATCGACAACGACGCAACTCAATACTTGTCCATCGACGAACAAGTCAAGCATGAGATCTTTGAAGATCCACATTTGTTTGTCAGGGATAAAGGCAAGCCCTAGCCTGGTTCATATTATGGTTTCGAAATGCTTTATCTTCTGGTTCCTACATATCGCATTCGTTTCCAATATGTTTTATCCGCAGGTATAGTTATCCTATGTGTGTTGCATTTACCATCCTTGTAGCCTAAATATTCTGATCCACTACTCCCAGCAAGACTAGGTTTGAGCTATGTATGCATCGCTAGAGCCGTTATATCGAATATGCTTAGCCATGCTTAGTTGACGAATTCTGATCCATCCGGTTGATGAATCAGAGTTGCAAATGAACCTAGTAAGACAGGATGACGTGGTAAGATCAGTGATGATAATAAACTTGTTAAAGGCTTGGATGGGCCGCCACATGGGGATGTGGTGATTTGACTCGTTCTCACCAATACTAGGACCTGAGGTTCTCGCCTTCGGAACCAAGACTGAGCGTACAGCCACACGGGGCCCATGGGAACCCCTTGGCCCGAACTTGTCTAGCTTACCCATGAGTCAATTAGTTTGCGAGTTCCATTTGGCATTCTGCATGGCGAAGGCGTGGAAAAGGTTTTTCAAAGGTGCATCATACAGGGCGTGGCCGGGGTGAAGGATGCTGGAGGCATTGAACTGGATCCCCTGCGCACAATGACCGGGACCGCCTCGGAGAATGGCTACCTACGATGACGGAGTTCCCCAGTTAGATTGACTCATGGAATAGGCGAAGCAAGGGAAAGGTTTTGGTCGACCACCCTCTGCCGGCACACCAAGGAAGTGTGTAACGTACGGCGCTAAGAGTCGGTCGGCGCGTGTGGGTAAAGTTGTACACCCCTGCAGGGTAAATCTTTTCGAAAAGCCGTGTCCACGGTTATGGACGACTTGGGGAAGGACGTGTTGATCATAGACAACTTTAACCTAATCGTAAAACTTGGAATCAATGTGTGATAAGGATCCCTCCTCAGGGTATCGAGGGGGTGCTCCTAGTGGATAGGTTCAGCATATGATGAAGATTCGGTGGATTCAATATGATGATCAGTAGAGCTAGAGATATCGCTCTCTTATCCCTTTTTAAAATGTTCTGAGTAGACGAGCTTCTGCTCCCTCTTGTTTATAAAGGAAAACTGGCTTTTCGCAAAATAAGCTCCACATAAAGCCTCGCATACCCGCTTTGCTAACATGTTGTACTAAGTCTTGCTGAGTCCCTGTACTCAGCTTTGCATGTTTTGTTTCAGACGAAGTCGCTCCAACAACGGTGGTTTCTAGGTCAACACCGACGAGTAGCTTGGGATTCCCAGGTGGCATCCTGGAATCTATGGGCTGGGACGTCGCCGTTATGCTCCTGGCCTCTTAGGCCTTTTGCTATCTTGCTATTTAGTATAGCATAACTTCGCTTCCGTTGATTGATGAATTGTCAGGTCAGTGACCTCTGCTTGTAATACTTTGGTTTTTTTCGCTCAGCTATGAGCTTGTATTACTCTTTGAGTCGTAGAGTCACTGTTGTGTTACCGATTCTCACCCTGTAGGCCCTAGAGATCTAGGTTAGGCTTATGCCAGATGGTGATCCGGGTTTGTCTAGCCCCTGACCTTCGGGGTCTCCCACAAGCATCGTATATATTAGGCATCAAGATTTATAGAGATAGATCAAGACGCCTAATAGGGCTATCGCAGAGTACATATCTGGATAAGATTCTAAAGAAGTTTAGAATGGACGAAAGTAAGAAAGGGTTCTTACCTATGTTACCAGGCAAGGTCTTGAGTAAGACTCAAGGACCGGCTACGGCAGAAGAAAGAGAAAGGATGAGTAATATCCCCTATGCCTCGGCATTAGGATCTATCATGTATGCCATGCTATGTACTAGACCGGATATAGCACATGTTGTTAGTTTGACTAGCAGATATCAAAGTGATCCAGGAATGGAACACTGGACAGCGGTCAAGAATATCCTGAAGTACTTGAAAAGAACTAAGGATATGTTTCTTTGTTATGGAGGTGACCAAGAGCTCGTTGTAAGTGGTTACACCGATGCAAGTTGGAACACTGATCCTGATGACTCTAAGTCACAGTCTGGGTACGTGTTTATATTGAATGGTGCTGCAGTAAGCTGGGCAAGCTCAAAGCAGTGCACGGTGGCGAAGTCTTCAACAGAATCAGAGTACATAGCGGCTTCAGAGGCTTCATCAGAAGCGGTATGGATGAAGAGGTTCATTGTAGAGCTCGGTGTGGTTCCTAGTGCATTGGACCCACTAGTCATCTACTGTGACAACATGGGTGCCATCGCCAATGCACAAGAACCAAGGTCACACAAGAGGCTGAAGCATATCAAGCTGCGTTACCACTCGATTCGCGAGTACATCGAAGATGGAGAAGTAAAGATTTGCAAAGTACACACTGATCTGAATGTAGCAGATCCGTTGAGTAAAGCTCTCCCTAGGGCAAAGCATGACCAACACCAGAATGCCATGGGTGTTAGGTATATTACAATGTAATCTAGATTATTGACTCTAGTGCAAGTGGGAGACTGAAGGAGATATGCCCTAGAGGCAATAATAAAGTGGTTATTATTTATATCTTTATGTTTATGATAAATGTTTATATGTCATGCTATAATTGTATTAACCGAAACATTAGTACATGTGTGATATGTAGACAAACAAAGAGTACCTAGTATGCCTCTTAACTAGCTTGTTGATTAATGGATGATTAGTTTCATAATCATGAACATTGGATGTTATTAATAACTAGGTTATATCATTGTATGAATGATGTAATGGACACACCCAATTAAGCGTAGCATAAGATCTCGTCATTAAGTTATTTGCTATAAGCTTTCGATACATAGTTACCTAGTCCTTATGACCATGAGATCATGTAAATCACTTATACCAGAAAGATACTTTGATTACACCAAACACCACTGCGTAAATGGGTGGTTATAAAGGTGGGATTAAGTATCCGGAAAGTATGAGTTGAGGCATATGGATCAACAGTGGGATTTGTCCATCCCGATGACGGATAGATATACTCTGGGCCCTCTCGGTGGAATGTCGTCTAATGTCTTGCAAGCATATGAATAAGTTCATAAGAGACCACGTACCACGGTACGAGTAAAGAGTACTTGTCAGGAGACGAGGTTGAACAAGGTATAGAGTGATACCGATGATCAAACCTCGGACAAGTAAAATATCGCGTGACAAAGGGAATTGGTATCGTATGTGAATGGTTCATTCGATCACTAAAGTCATCGTTGAATATGTGGGAGCCATTATGGATCTCCAGATCCCGCTATTGGTTATTGGTCGGAGTGAGTACTCAACCATGTCCGCATAGTTCACGAACCGTAGGGTGACACACTTAAAGTTGGATGTTGAAATGGTAGACTTGAATATGGAATGGAGTTCGAATATTTGTTCGGAGTCCCGGATGAGATCCCGGACATCACGAGGAGTTCCGGAATGGTCCGGAGAATAAGATTCATATATAGGATGTCATTTTATGTGATTTAAAATGATTCGGAAGGTTCTATGGAAGGTTCTAGAAGGTTCTAGAAAAGTCCGGAAGAAACCACCAAGGAAGGCGGAGTCCCGGTGGGACTCCACCTCCCATGGCCGGCCAACCCTAAGGGGGAGGAGTCCCAAGTGGACTCCCCAAGGGGGGCCGGCCACCCCCTCCCAAGGAAGGTGGAACTCCCACCTCTAGTGGGAGTCCTAGCTTGGGTAGGTTTCATGAGTTATGGAAGGTTTTGGTTTGGGGTCTTATTCGAAGACTTGTAGACCAACTCTTGGGTGTTCCACCTATATAATGAGGGCCAAGGGGAGGGGGCCGGCCACCCCAAGACCACAACCTGGCCGCCCCCCTTGAGTGGCCGGCCACCCCCTCCCAAACCCTAGCCGCCCCCCTCTCCTCCATAAGCTCCCGCACGCTTAGCGAAGCTCCGCCGGAGTTCTCCACCGCCACCGACACCACGCCGTCATGCTGTCGGATTCAAGAGGAGCTACTACTTCTGCTGCCCGCTGGAACGGGAGGTGGACGTCGTCTTCATCAACAACCGAACGTGTGACCGAGTACGGAGGTGCTGCCCGTTCGTGGCGCCGGTGATCAAGATCTTCTACGCGCTTTTGCAGGCGGCAAGTGAACGTCTACTGCAGCAACAAGAGCCTCATCTTGTAGGCTTTGGAATCTCTTCAAGGGTGAGACTCAATAAACCCCTCGTTGCTACCGTCTTCTAGATTGCATCTTGGCTTGGATTGCGTGTTCGCGGTAGGAAATTTTTTGTTTTCTATGCAACGTTATCCTACAGCTTGCTTGTGTGTTTACACTTACTCTAAAACCCTAACCATGATCTCTTGATCATTCAAATCCAAAGAAAAAGAAAGGAGAAAAGAAAATATAAAAAAATCAACTCAACACACACATATGGCTTATGCCATTTTTGCGAATCCTTAACCTAGACCATTTTGGTTTGCACCATTGGTTGTAAATGGATACTAAACACTTATTAACACTTTTGGAATCAAAGAAACTCAATTCAAATCAAATTTGAATCAAATATGAGCTCACATGCAATTATGGTCACTTGTGCCATTTTCAGCATGATACCCACTTTGAGCCCCTGGTTTTTGAGATTTCCCTTCTACACTTTGCCAACTCTTTGCACCTCATCTAAGACAACAACAAGGAGAACAACTTTTCCCAAAACCATCACCCCAAACTCTGTCTCAATTTCAAATGGGAAGCAAGCCAAGTGGAGACTTTGAAACAAATGTAAGATCATATGCAATATGTGATTTTGCAAATCAACACCATTTTGACCACCACCACCTCCATTCTACTTCTCTTAATATATGATTACAACCCACCAAAAATCTTTGCAAAATTCAAAAATTAATTTCTTTCGGGCATTTAACCAAACACCTTGCAGGCAGGGTATATTATTGTGCCCATGCTGAGTTTTGGAGGAGACTTGGTCCAACCCTGGCCCTCCTCTGATGTTCTGGAGACCCTCTCTACCTTGCAGCACCAGTACCACCTCTTGTCAGCCCCTCCACTTGACCAAATCGACAAGAGCATGACCATGCAGTGGCATGGCATGGCCAGCTCGTGCCATCGCCCTCACCTCTCCACTCCAGCCTGCTCCACCATGTCACACCACTCCCTCTCACTCTCCTGACCATGCCCAGCATCAGCCTCGACGAGAGAATCGCTCACAACGCATAGAATTCAACGTGGCCAGACGCGCCCAGGCGTGCACACGCACGCGCCAGTGCGCGCATGGCGAGCACCCTGGCACGCCCAGAGCGCCAGCTGCCCCGCGCCCTCGCGTCACCTCCGCCCTCACTCTCTGCGCCAGTCGACTCACCACATCACCCTGCACCGCCCAGACATGGCCATTGGCCCGCGGGAACGCCGCAGGCGACGACCACGTCGACGACCGTCCGCCACGGGCCTGCACGCTCCCATCAACCTCACCGTCGCGTCCGACCCTCGTCTTCACCACAATCACGCGCGTCAGCTTCACCTGGACGTCAGCAACCGTACGCGCCCATCCCTTGCCTCTTCGCCGCCCTGGAACGACGACGCCGTCGACGACCTTAGCCGAGCGCCACGGCCACCTCCCGCAGCTATAAAAGGAGCGCTCCCCTTCTCAAATTGAGCACACCCTCAGCTTCCTCTCCTCACACTGACTCGCCTCGACCACCACACTTGCTCGATTAGCCTCCAATCGCAAGATCACCGCCGCTCACCGTCGCCACCAATCGCCGGAGAAGGAAGCCGCCCCAGACGACGCAACTGCTACCATCGTCTTCCCCTTCATCGACAACGTAGCCGCGCATAACTCCGACGACCGCCGGAGCTCCGACGAGCTCTCCGACCCCCTACCTCCGCCGCCAGTAAGTCCTCCTCTCGCCGGAGAAGAAGACCACCCTCAGCCGTTGATCTAGCTTCTAATCGCACGGCCCTCCTTCCCCGTACCGCTTCGCTCGTTTTAACCCACAGACAGGTGGCCCCCACGCTGTCAGCTGGCCCGTAGCGATACTGGGCCGGCCCATTTCTCTCTCTCTCTGCACATCCCGTTTAGTTCCCGCCAGCCCACGTAATTTAAATTCAAAAATTCAGAATAGACAAATATTGCAATCTGGTGTCAACTTTAAAATTTAATAGGGACAAATCTACTTGGCCAAATTTTACAAATTTTATATATTTGGAAAGCTTAGAATTTTATCTACACAATGCCACTGGTTGAACCCTAGATCTGTAATAGATTTAAAGTAGAAAAATAAACAAGACAGGGAGTTTTCTGAGTTAGAATAATTATTAAAAATCAACCACAAATGCTTTTAAGTTGATTCCAACTCCTATAAATCACATTTCACTTGTACTAATTGTTTCTGCAAAAATATGCCATGCTTTGAATGATCATGGCCTAGTTTAATTAAAGGACTATATGGCTATTTCTAGTCAAAGATATTGTCCAAAACTATTAATAAATCATATGGGAGTGTTTCTCTCATTTAAATCTTGTCATGAACATTTCAAAATGAGGTAGAGACTCTGGTCATTTCGGTCTCATATGAATTGTGATGATTTTAAATCTTTACCATGTTAGGATTAAATTGTATGAGGTGCTTCACCTCATTTAAATCATTTTCTTAAATGATAAGTATGAAGAGGTTGACTTTGGTCAACCTAGGTCATATATTATTCATGAGAGAAATTAAATCTTAATAAGATAATGAGAGGAAATTATTTCTCTAAGTAATTAAAAGTAACACCTAAGTTAGTATGAGAGGAAATTATTTTTCTTAAATAAGAAAAACACATCCACCAACTTAATAGTAATGTGCGATGCTAGCTTAATTTGTGTGACTCATGTGTGCTTAGTTTAGTATATAAGTTTGATATGATGATTGTATACCCCGTATTCGTATTTTAGACGCTAGTACCGAGGAGTATCAAGAGGAGGAGGAGGTCTACTTCCAAGGAGAAGAAGACCACTTTGACCAATTCCCCAACCAAGGCAAGATAATACTCTTGCAAAGTGCAAAGCTCACCATGAGCAAGGCATTACCCATTTACTTTATGTTCATGATCCTATTTTCCCAGTTTTACTTTACAAGCTTTACTTACTTTTGTTTTATCAAAGTACTTTTTGATACATGATTCACTTGGTTAGTACTGGATTAGTACAAGACTATCAAAGTTAGCCTAGAAGCAAAGCAAATTACTTAGCACCCCTCATACTTAGATGCTAGTGCTAAATTAAAATTCTCTACTCTAGATGGGAACATGTGTTTGTGAAATGATGATGGTGAAAACCTTGGAATGATGAGTCATTTCCATTGAAAGATTTTGAAGGTGAATATGACATGAAATTGACTTGGTGAAATGGCTAAAACTGATGATTGAGTTGGATGCGATACCATTCCAATTCTTGAGTACCCCCACAATACCTGATTATGGGTAAGGCTTAGCTGGAAATTTATGTGTCTTAGTATGGGTTCCCTCTAAACAAGCGTCATAGAGGTTATGCCGAGGCTGCCTCCGTTGATAGTGAAATGACGTGAATTGTACGGCCAAGCCCTGTGCAGTTCCCGGGATAACAGTTGGCTATCACCGGGAGGCCAAGCTCATGGGGAGAGGTGCCTATACTAGGATGTGTAAGTGAAAGGTTAACGGTTGATGATCCGCGTACTGAGTTACGATTATTCGGGGTTTATCCCTGACGGATGTAATCAAATGTTGTGGCACAAGTGTGCAACCTCTGCAGAGTGTAAACCTATTCGAATAGCCGCGTCCGCGGTCATGGACAATTGGAAAGGCCATACTGTTTCTGTCATCAGAATTTATATCTTTGTGACTGATGAATTTGAACTTGAACGGTGATTTTGAATTTGAATCACAACAGAGTTGTGGGAATGACACTAATGTTCCCACTTGAGTTAGTTAGCACATGAGGAGTTGTTTACTAAAATGTTTCTAAACTAAAATTGGCTTTATGCAAATAACCTTAGAGCTTAGAACACTCTCTACAACAATGTTAGTACTTACATTAGTATTAGTTTGCGAGTACTTGAAAGTACTCACGGCTTTGTCCCTGGCTATTCAAATGGCCAGACTATGAAGCCGAACAGCAGTACGAGGATGATGACCAGCAGGACGTCTACCACAACTAGGAGCTTCTAACATCAAGCGTTGCCTGTGGAATAGATAGTCCACTACTACTTCGCTTCCGCTACTTATTTGTGTAATGATCAATAGATCAAGTGTTGTAATGAGACTGGATCATGTGATCCTATTTGTGTAATGACTATGTTGGTATTGTAATGAATGATGACTCTATGCTACTTAACTATTATGTCTCGCAAAAACAATATTCCTGGGATTGCGATGAATGGCATAATAGGCATCTGGACTTAAAAATCCGGGTGTTGACAAGTTGGTATCAGAGCCATTGTTTGACCTTAGGAGACCCTAGTTAGAAATGGACGTTCTGAAAATTTAGTTTCAAAAACAAATGAACTGAGTATTTCTGAAAAACTAAGTCTTTGTCTTCTCTTTGAGTTCTTTGGGAAAATGAGAAGTCATGCTCTTCCTTAGAAATGTACCTAAAATTTTGCCACACTTGTTCACTTCTCTAACTTAATCCTTCACTTCACTTTCAGATGGAGCCCGTGAACACGAAGTTTTACCAGCTTGGGAATGGGGGAAGCTTGATCTTCGAGCACGACCTCAACGCCCTATCCGATCACCTTGATCGCCCGCACCAGGAGTTCCACGGAGTTCAGGTCACGGACCAGCCAGGAGGAGAGTTGCAGTGGATCATCACCGCTGACTTGAGGGGCAAGATGGAGCCTCCCACTTCTGAGAGGATCCTCTTCTCCTTCAGGGAGAGCAACTGGCTGGACGGACTTGCCCGCGCCCTTCAGGAGGGACTCGCACGCTTGAGCGGGATGAGCGGGGAGGCACTCAAGGACCCTCGCTTTTCTCACCTCGCGAGGCGTAACTCTGCTGGAGAGCCCATGGACATGCAGCCTCACCCGGAGCTAAAGCACCATGTGGAGCATCTCGACTTCATCCTGTACCACACTCAGCAGGATCTCGACCACGCCCGTGAGTACGCCAACCAGACTCACGCCCACATCATCCAGCAAGGCGAAGCCATCAAGATGCTCGCCAAGGACCGCAGGACTCTCCGCCAGCAGCGTACCAAGAAGGACGCCACCATCACTCGCCTCCGCGAGAAGATAGCAGCACTTGAGGCCACTGTCAAGGCCCAGGAGGAGTAGATGAAGAAGATGGAGGAAGATGGAGAAGACATTCTGGGAGGAGGAGCCCTCCTGAGTGACGACGACGACTTCGAGGAGGATAAGAACACCGAGGAGGAAGACTACGAGTTCCTGGACGCCGGAGAAGATGACTACATCGCCATAGATGTAGATGAGGAGTAGTTTCACTTGTGCACTATCGTAGGTGTGAGTTGTATCCCGCCCCATGTATTGTAGTTTGGAGAAGAAGGGTTCTTAAAACCCTTAGTGTGTTTATCTTGTAATGTGTGTTGTTTGTTATGAATGAATGTATGTTTGTGTCATCATAAAAAGACTTCAAGTTTTAAACTTTTAACTTAAACACAAAACAAGCCATAGAGAATTTCCCTCTTATCTCATGGTCTATCTCAATGCTCAGATGGCCCCTCCAACTCGCAACGCGAATCAAGACGCTATGATGCAGATGTTGCAAGTTATGCTGGAAGATAGAGAAGCTGAAAGAGCTGAAAGACAAGCCAACATTGCAGCACTTCAACAGCTTGCCAACAACAATCAAGGCCATCATGATCCCCTAGGATCTAAGCTCAAGAACTTCCAGAACACAAACCCGCCAGTATTCAGCAAGACTGAGGAACCCCTGGATGCGGATGATTGGCTCCAAACTATGGAAAACAATCTAGAAGTAGCTGGAGTTGAGGACAATGAGAAAGTGTTGTTTGCCACGCACTACTTAGCAGGATCAGCAAGAGCTTGGTGGACAAGCACATGTGCCATGTGAAAGGACACGGATGTCGCCTAGAGGGGGGGTGAATAGGCGGTTTAAAACTTTTACGAGATGGGCTTAACAAATGCGGAATAAAACTAGCGTTTATTTTGTCAAGCCCAAAGCCTATATATTATGGTTCACCTATGTGCACCAACAACTTATTCTAAGCAAAGGTTCACCAATGTGCACCAACAACTTATGCTAAACAATACAAGCAAGTATGTGATAGCAAGATATATATAGCTTCAAGCAAGATGGCTATCACAAGGTAAAGTGCATAAGTAAAGAGCTCGGGTATAGAGATAACCGAGGCACGCGGGAGACGAAGATTTATCCCGAAGTTCACACTCTTGCGAGTGCTAATATCCGTTGGAGAGGTGCGGTGGCTTAGTGCTCCCGAACGCCACAAGAGGCTTACATTGAGGTGTGGTTGCTCGATGCACACCAACGCCACAAAGGCCTCACCCCAAGATGCGGTACTCACACCACACACCGAATGCCACGAAGGCGCCTCACCTAAATCTCTGGTGACCCTCGCCACAAAGGCCTAGGTCACGGTTCCACTAAGGGATTTCCTTCGAGGCAGAAACCGGGCCTTACACAAAGCTTGGGGCACACATCCACAACTTAATTGGAGGCTCCCAAGAAATCGTCACAAAGGCCTCAAATCCGTCTAGGTTTCCAAGAACCCAAGAGTAACAACTTTCTTGCTTTCACCTCCACGAATCGCCGTGGAGAACTCAAACCGATGCACCAAATGCAATGGCAAGAACACCACAAAGATGTCCAAATCCTCCGCTCTCAAATTCCAACAAAGCTACTAAAGCTATTGGGGGAATAAGAGAGGAAGAACAATATAAGAAGAGGAACACAAAATTTCTCTCCAAGATCTAGATCTAGATATTCCCTCACAAAGAGGGGAATTTGATTGGTGCAAATATAGATCTAGACCACCTCTCTCTTTTCCTCAAATTTGAGCAAGAATCATGGAGGGATTGGGGGAGAGGAGGAGCTCTCAAGATGCAACAATGGTGGAGAGCCAAAGGTTGAAGAAGAAGTGCCAAGGTGAGAGAGAAGGGGGGATTAAAAAGGAGACCCAAAAATCTGCACCGTTGGGGCTGCCTCCATTTGGGGCCGGTAGTACCGGCCAGCTAGGGGTGGTACTACCACCCGTGAGTGTTGCGCGCGAGGGTTGGAGGTGCGGGCCGGGAGGGGGAGGCCGGAGCCTCCGGCCGGGGTACCGCCGAGCGCTCCATCCTCACTGGAAACCATCTGTGAGGCTCAGCCTCTTTTCCGGTACCGCGGGCGGTACCTCGGGCGGTACTACCGGCCGTGCACGGGCGGTACTACCGGCCGTGCTCGAGCGGTACTACCGGCCAGCCCAAACTCCTCTCTTTGGGCAAACTTAGAAAACGCATAACTTGTGTATCCGGACTCCGATTTTGATGATCTTGGACTCGTTTCGAAGCTAGTAGCAAGCTCTACAAGATCATGCAGGGAACCATCATAGTCCAGCAAAGGAGTATAGAAACAAATGATGAAAGGTTTGATCTATCTAAAAAAGACATACCGGTAAAACCTCCAATCTCGAAAATGCAACAAGTTGCCCATGCAAAAACCATTCTCAATGAACTAGAGCTTGTCATGAGAATAAGCACAAACTCTAAAACATCACATGGATAAGATCCAAATAAAACCAAGAAAGATGATGAACCAAACTCAAAAACGCAACAAGTGATCTATACGAAATCCGTTTTCGATGAACTAGAGTTTGTCATGAGAATAAGCACAAGCTCTAAAACATCACATGGATAAGGTCCAAATAACAACCAAGAAAGATGATGCAAGGATGCAAAGGTTTGAGCTCTCTCCGAACGATACGATCGAGTTACTCACTCGAGAGCCCTCTTGATAGTACGGCAACTAAACTATAAACCGGTCTCCAACTACACTATGAGACCGGTGAAAAAGAAACCCTATCAAGAGCAAACCTTATACTTGCGCATTCCACTTGAGCTCGATGGCGACGATCTTGACCTCAACAAGATGGAACGCCTTTCTTGCTTGTGCTTGCTTGACGAAGTCGTGTGGATTGCTCCCCCATAATCCACCATGGGAGAGCTTCTTCTTCGGCGCATCTTCACATAACCATGATCATCATAAGGATGGCAAGACTCAAGCAAAGGATCTCTTTGAGATGGCTCATCTTGAACTTGCACTTCATTTCTTCATTCTTCATCATGTTGATGTCTTGAAGTAACTTGAGGGCTCACTTCATCTTCATCTTCAAGACATACTTGACACTTGATATCCTTCATCAATTTCTTCTTATTGCAACCTTGAAGCCAACAAATGGTTCAAGCATTGCCTATGGACAACACCTACAAATATAACTCAATGCAAACATTAGTCCATAGGGATTGTCATTAATTACCAAAACCACACATGGGGGCTCCATGCACTTTCAGTCTCCCCCATTTTGGTAATTGATGACAATCTCTTTGAGAGGGTTTATATAAGGAATTTAAGTAACAAATAAGTTGAATATATAGAGCAAACTCCCCCATAATATATGCATGTGTGAATGATCTTGATTTTCATTGCATATATTGGCATTGAAAGCCTAGTGGAGTTTCCTCTAAATATTCAACTATGCAAAGCAACAAGATGCAATGCAATAAAGGCACATGCTAAAGCACAAAGCAATGACATAACCAAATTCCCTTAAACCCTCCAAACTTCTCCCCCATTGGCACCAATTGCCGAAATGGGTGAAAAATTTAGAAGGCCAATATAGTGAGAGTTCCTCCATAGCGTGTGCATTTCTCATAATTTGAGTGGAATCAAATGCACATATCCAATGACGAATATTCGGAAGGAATCACACTATAGATAGGATCAAAGATTGCAAAAAGATAACAAAGTCAAGAAGCTTCAACAAATGAAGCAAGCAACCAAATGAACCACAAAGAAGATACCAAAAGAAAGATAGATATTATGATAAGATCAAGAAGATTGCTCTAAATAATATGAGGAAGCTCCCCAAGGTTTGTGCACAAAACTAGACAATTTGCATTGGAGTATAAAGTGCACAAACATGGAATCATCACTCCCATAATATCATTCAAAAACAAAAGATACCAAGTGAATCAAACTCCAATGATCACCACAAGATAGTGCTCTAAATCAAATGAGGAAGCTCCCCAAGGTACATGCATAAAATAAAATGTTGCATTTGAATACAATATGCATAACATGGAATCCTCACTCCCTTATTTAAAACACAAACATTTGTAATAGATCATTGATAGAAAAATAAGCTAAACACTTGCAACAAACAAATAGTTGATCAACAATTAAGAGGCACCATAATAAAAAGGCTCAACCAAGAGGATATGTGAAAGGCATGATAAAGCATATTATAAGACTATTACAAGGATGAGCAAAAAGTATCATCATAGTCTTCAATGAATTATATTGCTTAGCATGACCAATCAACACGCAATAAATAAATAAGAGATCAAAAGGAGATGTATCATCTCTTATGTGTATAAGTTTCTCTAAGTGGGCAATATCACAAAGATATTTATCCAACAAGAAACATGCACACACACAATAGATACGCAAGAAAAATAGTATGATATCCAAGACGAAGTCATGCAATATACCAATAAGAATTTTTGCTTAATAGCATGGCCAAAGGCTCAATTTTATGTTATTGTACATTCATGAACTTCAACCACAAACAACTAAAATACATCACAAATATCAACAAGGGATAGAAGATAGTTGGGATTCATTTGAGAAAGGCAACAAGTATCACAAACGAGGATACCAAAAGAAGTAGCTAAATTTGCACTTTCATCTATATTGCACACGTGAGAGCCTTGAGGAATTGATATGCAATAAAATTGCTAGATAGGCATAGCTGGGATGGATGAATCATGAGCATGATTTAAAATACTTCCCAACAAATGCACTCATCTCAAATTGCTCACATTCACAATAAAGAGGTTTCATAAAAACTTTTTCAAGAAGCACAATATTTGCAAATCAAGATATTCATGCCAAGATGCAACCATAAGGTTGGATACAAGAAAAGTATGCATGAGAAGATACTTGTTACCGAGATAGCATTAGTGTGGATGTAGTAGATATGTGTTCGTTGACCATCCTAGCTTGCCTCAAGTTGCCATTGAGTCACCACTTCTTTCCAAGAGTTAGACAAGCATCCAATGCATATCCATTGTACCTAACACAAAGGTAAGTACAAAATGGTCCCCAAACTAATTGGGTCCGAAGTAGTTAGACACACTACAACATATAGGACAAACTCCACAATACTATGTGCATATAGATATGAAATTGAATTTCATGCACATCTTAACCAAATTAGGATTTGATGGAGTTTACCCTATATATTGGATCAAAGAAAGTAACACATGCCATAAGATATACATATATTAAATATGCACTCACAATACTTTCAAGAACCAAATGGAGATACAATTTGGACAAAACACCAAATAAATCAAGAGACAATGGTTGCCCAAATTGTATCAAAGAATCAAATCAACACAAGATTGACTCCAAAGACTTACCTCATTATAAGAAGATAATTAAGCCTAAACACAAATGAATGAGATAACCAACTCCCAAGAAAGCAAGGTTCCAAAAAATAAACCAAACCCTCGACACTTTTTATGATGGCACAAAGTACCAAAAAGAAAGTTTTATGTCTCCCAAGACCAAATTTTTTTTTTGGAGCAACCGGCAGGAGCTCTGCCTTTTCGTTAAGAAGAGGGAAATTTGGCCAGTTTATAAGGGAAACTGGCCGAAAACCGATACAAACACAACACCGTGTCCGGTTTAAAAGAAAACCAGACAAGAGAAAAAGCAAAACACGGCACAGTTTTTCTGGGAGAACTGGCGAAAACCCGCACATTTGGCCACACGACCTGGATAAACCAGGTCTGGAGCGCCGCCGAATGGCACCAGCACGACGGCAACAGCGAGCGCCACGACTGCCCGGTCCACGTCCCTGGAAAGGAAGTCAGAGCCGAAAGAGACGGCTAGGCCTTTCAAGCTTCGAGGGGGTGAGGCAGGCCGCAAGGCAAGCCAGCGGCACTCGCGCACCGACGGAACACGAAAACGTCAACCCAAGCAGTAGCAAAGGCATTGCCGGGGGTGGCTCCCAAACATTCCGAAAAATGACGCCTCCAAGGAGGTGACGACATCCAAAGACGCCGCCGTCATTCAATCCAGCGCAGCAGGATTTGGGTTTTCACCCCGGAATGATGGGCGGAGGTGTGTGAGGACTCCACGGCAACGCCTCCAAGGAGGAAAACGACGCCCTCGAGCGTCGCCGTTGCCGGCACCGACCGAGTCGGGCAAGACTTTCGTCCGGAGACCTACAACCCCGCCACTGTCAAAGACAGTCCAAACCCCGGACGAGCACAAACCACCACAACAGGGGCGCCGCCCACGCCACGGAGACATACCCTGCCGCCCACACAGCCAGAGGCATATCATCAACACACCAAGATCCCGGAGCCGCCGCTCCGGTCTCCACGCGCGGTAGGCCAACTCCTCACGCCAACCTCCCGCCGTCCCCAAGACGTTGCGAAAACGCCCGGTCCACCAAGAGCCGCGCCGCCGTCCATGCACCATGGCTCACCTCTGCCATGGGCCTGCAGGTGCCAGCAATGGCAGCCTGCCACACGCAGTGGTCCACCGTGGCCACCGGGACACCGACGGAGCTGGGAGCAGCCTCCACGCGACCATCGCGCCGAGACACCCCGAGATCCGTCGTCCTCCGCGCAACCTCCGTGCCGAGGCGAAGCCGGCCACCCCAAACCCACCACCACCGCGTCCCCGGGGCCGCCGCCCCGGCATGCCTGCGCCGGCGAGCCCGAAAGTCCGAGCAGGACCAGATCAGCCCCCTCCGGGCCTAGATCGGCCCTGGCCGCACCAGCCCGCCGACGCCCGAGCGCCGCCGGAAGCCTGCAGCGAGCCGCCGCAGAGCTCCTCCGAAGCCCGCGCCACCCCGGGCACGCCGGGCGCGCGGCCCGCGCCGCACCACACCCAGCCTGCCACCACCGCCGTCGAAGCCGGGGCCGCCGCCCGCATCCCGCGCCGCCAGCCTCCGGAATCCAGCGAGGCCAGAAACGCCGAACCAGCCCCGCACCCCACAACGGCAAGGGGCCGCGCGCACCGCCGCCCGACCATCCACACGGCCCGAGCGCCGCCGCATCCGCCGGGCTGCCGCCACGGCCCGCCTCCCCATCAGATCTGGGCGCGAAGGCCCCAGAACCGCCACCATCCCGGAGCCGCTGCTCCGGCGTCCTTGCACCCAGCCCAACGCCGCTGCGCCACGCCTCGCGCCGCCCACTGCCCGCCCGCAGCCCGGAGCCGACGAGCCTTCCCCCAACTTCGTCGCCGCGCTCGCGCGCCATGGAGACCAACTTTTTTATAATGATCAAGAGATGTTAAGCATTCTAACAAATATAGAAGAGCTCCCCCAAGATTAGTGCATTATCTAGGATTTTTCATATGAATACAAAAATGCACAAAACTAGGATCATCACACTACCTATATCTACTAAAATGCTAAGAAAGTTTGAATAGAAAATTAAATCCATAAGATGCAAGGAAGACACATGGGAGTCAAAGCAAAACAAATTCATGCCAATAAATAAGGCAATTTGAACACAAGAGCCAATGTAAATATGATCAATAAAAATCTACCTCATAATTGATTACCAATTGTCCTAGGACAAGAGGTATTAGGAAATATTTCCCGGTGGTAGTTTGTAAGTATACATAAGATCATATTTACAACGAACAAAGCATATGGTAAAAGATAAGAGTTAACCATCATGCAAAAAAAGTTTCTTGATAGCTTCATTTAGTCATACCAACATGCAAGGCAATTAATAGTATTCATACCAACATGCAAAGCAATTAATAGTATTCATACCAACATGCAAAGCAATTAATAGTATGACTTGAAGCACATGGTTTTCCAAAAATGTATTGAGGGACACGTTGTGAAAAACCATGCCAAGAAAAACTTTCACAAATAAGATCCACAAAGATATTAGCAATGAAGCTATTTAAGCAAATTGGAGCTTGTTTGAGCAAACATGCCACATAGGGAAGAGATAATTTACGGTATCAATTCTATGTGACACAACCTCAAATGTTCACATTTTCTAGGCTTGTAATATGCACAAAGCTTATTACTCCCCCATAATGTGATAAGGAATTTATTTTCATAAGAGGCAAAAAGATCCAACTAGAGATATTAATGGACATTAGAATTTGAATTTCTCATGAATAAGACATACCACATAGAGACTAGATAATCTTGCAATATCAATTCTAAGTGATATTCCTCATGTACACACATTGTTAGGATCATGAAATTCCCAAAGGAATATCACTTCCCAAAATGGGATAGTCCATTAATTGCTCATAAGAGCCATATAAGATACAACAAGATGCAAAGAGGCTCCAACACAAACACAAATACATGGTGTGCAACCCAACATGCATAGACTTGATTTCTCAAGAAAGGCAAGTAGGAAGCACAACATATACAAACACATGTTATTAACAAAATTAAGACATGCAAAGGGGCGAGTAACTTTCAATATAAATGAGTTGAGAACATGTTACCGCAAGGAGGAACATTGAATATATGATAGAAGCAAGGTAACTAAAAGACTTGGCTTGAGATAATATAAATGATGAAGATCCCTTAATTCTTCATGATGTAGCCAAGTCTCCAATGCCCTCCAACAAGCACCTATTGATCAAGTTTTGGATTGTTGGTCCCCAACTAAGTTGGGTCCTAAGAGGTTAGTCACAATAGGCTTGTCAACCCAAATGGTTCTTTTCTTGACACCACTTTGAGCACCAACATATTTGGCAAACACATTGCCACCCTCATCCTTACGAAGAGAATAAACATCATCAATGGTGATAGAGTTGGATGAGGTACCAATAGTGAAAAAGGAGGAGATGTGGCCCTTCTCACGGCATATGTAGCAAGTTCTTTTCTTCTCCTTCTTCTCACTAGATTTCTCCACAATGGGAGCATTGGCTTGATTCTTCTTGGGAAGTGGCATTTCTTCAACTTGAGGTTGAATATGAGTTTGAGCTTGAGGCCGCTTCCCTTTTTGCTTCTTCTTCAAAGGACAAGATCTAACATGATGCCCTTCAATTTTGCACTTGAAGCAAACAATCTTGGCCGGGTCTTTGACTTGTAATTGGCCCTTCTTAATCTTGTTGTTCTTGGACTTGTTCTTGTTGTTGGAGTTGAATCCAAGTCCACTCGATCTTGTCATTGGGGGATTGTTGCACACTTAACATCTTGTCAAGTTTGCATTTCCCTTCATGACCCTTTACCAAGTAGTTCTTCAAAGAAGAGACTTGGGCCTTGAGCTCTTTGATTTCCTCTGCATGGTTAGTAACAACACAAATACTAGAGGAAGTAGAACCTTCATTGTTAGAGCAACAAGGCAAGGAAGATAATTCATCACAAGATTTAGCAATATTATGAGTGGATGAATTACTAGGAGTAGCACATGGCAATATAACATTTTGAGTAGTAGTGCTAGTACCTACATGAGGCTCACAAGGTGTTGCCTTAGATATTATAGCCTCATGAGCTAACTTTAGCCTATCATGAGAGGCTAGAAGATCCTCATGGGAGCTAGAAAGCTTTCCATGATTTTCTTCCAATTTCCCATAATTGCTAGTTAGCAATTTAAGTTGAGCCCTTAGCTCAACATTCTCCATCAAGATAGATGCTTCACAAGAAGTAGAGTTAGTAGCACAAGCATCATTATTAATAGTAATGGGAGAAGGCAAGTTGTCATGCTCTTTTAGATAAGAAGCTTTAAGTTGCTCATGCGACTCGGTGAGTTTGGTGAGCGCACTCTCAATAACCCTTGAGCCCTTTTTGAGTTGCTCAAAATCCTCAAGGAGTTTAGCATTAACAAACACAAGCTTATCATTTTTTAGCTTTAGTTCATTTGCCACCTCAAGAGCTTTATCATGGTTTTCCTTTTCTCTAGACAATTCTAGAGCAAAGGTTTCCTCAAGAGCTTCCTTGGTGGTTTGTTCTTCTTCAAGTTCATCCTTTAGAGATGCCACATCATTGGCGTACCCACGTTCAAGAGCACCCATTTTATCAATGGTGTTCTCATGCATCCAAATAAGTTTTTGGCTCTCAATAGCGGTAGTCAAGATTTCAAAGAAGTGAGTGCTAGCAATTTTATCTTTGCAAAGAACCTTGAATACACTCTTACCCTTATCGCGTAGAGAGACAACCCAATCCTCTTCTTCATATTCATCCTCATCCTTATCACCACGAGACATATTAGGTTCCATGGTAGGAGGTACCGTGGAACCCTTGGCCATAAGGCACATATGAGAGCCGTGAGATAAAGATGAGGAGTTACTTGAGGCTCCTTTCAAGATCTTGTCTTGACCAATAGAATCTTTGGTTTCCTCTACAATGTTAGTCACACAACAACTAGAGGAAATAGATGCATTTTTATCATAGCCACAAGACGAAGCAAGCATATCATCATTAGATTTATTCAAGCAACTTACACATGATATGCAAGGACTATCAACACAAGCATGTAAATCATTTCAAGTGCTAGATGTGTTTAAGTCCAAAGATGAACCATTGCAATGAGATATAGATGAAGGATCATCAATAGTAAGCTCAATATCAACATTGCAATTTTGATCACCACTCACCATATCATTACCTTGTGTCTTGACACACTTTGGTGAAGTGGATGAAGATGAGAACTCATCACGGCCGGAAGTGGAAGCAATACAATCATCCTTAATAATATTGGACACATCATATTTGTCTTGAAGCTTTGTCCATAATTCATGAGAGCTCCCAAAAGGCATGATTGACGAAGTAACTACATTGCTCACAACAATGGAAAACACATGAGAAGCAAGAGCATCGAGGCAAGAGTTTTTCTCCTCCTCAAGAGATAAATTTTGAGGATCCTTAGGAGAAGAAAAACCCATGCCAAGAAATCGCTCCATGTCCGGGGACGTACCCCGTAAGATTTTAAGCACATAAATTTTCCATAGATCATAATTTGTGCCATCAAATATAAACAAGTTATTGTGCGCTAATCCCCTAACCGACATCTTTACTCTCAAGGCGGTGAAGCCTAAGAATGAGAGACCTTGCTCTGATACCAATTGAAAGGACACGGATGTCGCCTAGAGGGGGTGAATAGGCGGTTTAAAACTTTTACGAGATGGGCTTAAAAATGCGGAATAAAACTAGCGTTTACTTTGTCAAGCCCAAAGCCTATATATTATGGTTCACCTATGTGCACCAACAACTTATTCTAAGCAAAGGTTCACCAATGTGCACCAATAACTTATGCTAAACAATACAAGCAAGTATGTGATAGCAAGATATATATAGCTTCAAGCATGATGGCTATCACAAGGTAAAGTGCATAAGTAAAGAGCTCGGGTATAGAGATAACCTAGGCACGCGGGAGACGAAGATTTATCCCGAAGTTCACACTCTTGCGAGTGCTAATATCCGTTGGAGAGGTGCGGTGGCTTAGTGCTCCCGAACGCCACAAGAGGCTTACATTGAGGTGTGGTTGCTCGATGCACACCAACGCCACAAAGGCCTCACCCCAAGATGCGGTACTCACACCACACACTGAACGCCACGAAGGCGCCTCACCTAAATCTCCGGTGACCCTCGCCACAAAGGCCTAGGTCACGGTTCCACTAAGGGATTTCCTTCGAGGCGGAAACCGGGCCTTACACAAAGCTTGGGGCACACATCCACAACTTAATTGGAGGCTCCCAAGAAATCGTCACAAAGGCCTCAAATCCGTCTAGGTTTCCAAGAACCCAAGAGTAACAACTTTCTTGCTTTCACCTCCACGAATCGCCGTGGAGAACTCAAACCGATGCACCAAATGCAATGGCAAGAACACCACAAAGATGTCCAAATCCTCCACTCTCAAATTCCAACAAAGCTACTAAAGCTATTGGGGGAATAAGAGAGGAAGAACAATATAAGAAGAGGAACACAAAATTTCTCTCCAAGATCTAGATCTAGATATTCCCTCACAAAGAGGGGATTTTGATTGGTGCAAATATAGATCTAGACCACCTCTCTCTTTTCCTCAAATTTGAGCAAGAATCATGGAGGGATTGGGGGAGAGGAGGAGCTCTCAAGATGCAACAATGGTGGAGAGCCAAAGGTTGAAGAAGAAGTGCCAAGGTGAGAGAGAAGGGGGGATTAAAAAGGAGACCCAAAAATCTGCCCGTTGGGGCTGCCTCCATTTGGGGCCGGTAGTACCGGCCAGCTAGGGGCGGTACTACCGCCCGTGAGTGCTACGCGCGAGGGTTGGAGGTGCGGGCCGGGAGGGGGAGGCCGGAGCCTCCGGCCGAGGTACCGGCCGGGGTACCGCCGAGCGCTCCATCCTCACTGGAAACCATCTGTGAGGCTCAGCCTCTTTTCCGGTACCGCGGGCGGTACCTCGGGCGGTACTACCGGCCGTGCACGGGCGGTACTACCGGCCGTGCTCGGGCGGTACTACCGGCCAGCCCAAACTCCTCTCTTTGGGCAAACTTAGAAAAAGCATAACTTGTGTATCCGGACTCCGATTTTGATGATCTTGGACTCGTTTCGAAGCTAGTAACAAGCTCTACAAGATCATGCAGGGAACCATCATAGTCCAGCAAAGGAGTATAGAAACAAATGATGAAAGGTTTGACCTGTCTAAAAAAGACATACCGGTAAAACCTCCAATCTCAAAAATGCAACAAGTTGCCCATGCAAAAACCATTCTCAATGAACTAGAGCTTGTCATGAGAATAAGCACAAACTCTAAAACATCACATGGATAAGATCCAAATAAAACCAAGAAAGATGATGAACCAAACTCGAAAACGCAACAAGTGATCTATACGAAATCCGTTTTCGATGAACTAGAGTTTGTCATGAGAATAAGCACAAGCTCTAAAACATCACATGGATAAGGTCCAAATAACAACCAAGAAAGATGATGCAAGGATGCAAAGGTTTGAGCTCTCTCCGAACGATACGATCGAGTTACTCACTCGAGAGCCCTCTTGATAGTACGGCAACTAAACTATAAACCGGTCTCCAACTACACTATGAGACCGGTGAAAAAGAAACCCTATCAAGAGCAAACCTTATACTTGCGCATTCCACTTGAGCTCGATGGCGACGATCTTGACCTCAACAAGATGGAACGCCTTTCTTGCTTGTGCTTGCTTGACGAAGTCGTGTGGATTGCTCCCCCATAATCCACCATGGGAGAGCTTCTTCTTCGGCGCATCTTCACATAACCATGATCATCATAAGGATGGCAAGACTCAAGCAAAGGATCTCTTTGAGATGGCTCATCTTGAACTTGCACTTCATTTCTTCATTCTTCATCATGTTGATGTCTTGAAGTAACTTGAGGGCTCACTTCATCTTCATCTTCAAGACATACTTGACACTTGATATCCTTCATCAATTTCTTCTTATTGCAACCTTGAAGCCAACAAATGGTTCAAGCATTGCCTATGGACAACACCTACAAATATAACTCAATGCAAACATTAGTCCATAGGGATTGTCATTAATTACCAAAACCACACATGGGGGCTCCATGCACTTTCACCATGAATGCGGGACAATTCATGACTTGGGCAGATTTCAAGCTCAAGTTCAGCAAGTACCATGTGCCCCCGGGTCTGATAAAGAAGATGAGAGATGAATTCCGTGAACTGAAGCAAGGCCGGATGTCCGTGGTGGAATACCGCGACAAGTTTCTGACTCTGTCAAGGTACGCCCCGGATGAGACTGATACTACTGAGAAGAGGAAGGAAAGGTTTCTGAACGGCCTGCATGATGAGATGCAGACTGTGCTGATCAACATACCCTTCGCCAACCTCGAAGCCCTTGTTGACTCCGCCATCCAAATGGAGGGAAAACTGCATCAAGCCAGTGAGAACCGCAAGCGCCGCATGATGAATCAGAGTGGGCCCAGCAATGCCCCAAGGTATCGCCCCAACTCAAGCGGAGGCTTCGCCTCCAGGAACAACAAGCCCAATGCACAGATGTCACGTCCGGGTTATCAGAACCGGAGTGGAGGAAACCCCAGGCCAGGAGGCCACCACAACAACATCAGCAACTACAACAACAACAACAACAACTTCAACCGCGCTCCGCCGAGAGCCCCCAACAACAACAACAACAACACCGCTCCAAGGACTGGGAGCAATGCCATCCCCGTTGCAACCAAGGACAAGGCCACAATCACCGGCTATGAATGTGGAGTTGTGGGACACTACTCCAATGAGTGCCCCACAAGGCTAGCCAAGATCGTCGGCAACACCGCTGCACCTGCTCAGCAGCAACGCCGTGTCTCCACCAGAAAGAAGTTCGCCCCCAACAACCCAAACAACCGTGGAGGTCGCCTCTTCCACATGAATGCCGAGGAAGCCCAGGAAGCACCAGACGTGGTGTTGGGTATGTTCTCTGTTAACTCAATACCAGCAAGAGTGTTGTTTGATTCAGGAGCATCGCATTCATTTGTTACAGAAGATTTTGTTTGCACTAGTAAGATTCAACCAATCAGCTTGAAACATGTCATGATAGTTCAAATACCTGGGTCAACCACTAAAGCTAGAAAATTTTGCAAAGATGTACCCATCAAAATTCATGAAATAGATTTTTATGCCAACTTGATTGTTCTGGGAACAAAAGGATTGGAAGTAGTACTGTGTATGGATTGGATGTCGAAACATCATGGATTGATAGACTGCGCCAAGAAGGCCATCACCATGACTAGTAGCACCGGAATAATAATAGAACATGTGTCTGAGAGACTACCCAGAAAGTTCACCTGCAACCAGAGTTTGGCCAAGCCAACCTTGGATCAGATCAGGGTCGTTTGTCGATACCCTGATGTGTTTCCGGATGATCTACCCGGTATGCCCCCAGATCGGGATATCGAGTTCATCATCGAGTTAATCCCTGGAACAGGACCTATAGCCCAGAGAGCCTATAGCATGAACCCCACAGAGCTAGTGGAACTGAAGAAGCAACTGGATGATATGTTGTACAAAGGTCTGATTCAACCAAGTGCGTTGCCTTGGAGATCACCAGTTTTGTTAGTGGATAAGAAAGACGGTGACACTCGTTTGGTTACGGATTATCGTAAGCTTAACGATGTCACCATCAAGAACAAATACCCCTTGCCAAAGATAGAAGACCTGTTTGACCAGCTGACCGGTGCCCAAGTGTTCTCGAAGATTGATCTTAGGACAGGTTATCATCAACTGAAGATCCGTGCAACAGATATTCCTAAGATTGCCTTTACCACCAGATATGGATTGTATGAATACAATGTCATGTCATTTGGATTGACCAATGCCCCCGCTTATTTCATGAATCTCATGAATAAGATCTTTATGGAATTTCTGGATAAGTTTGTCGTTGTCTTCATCGACGACATTCTTATCTACTCCAAATCAGAAGAAGAACATGAGCAACATTTGGAAGTGGTCCTAGAAACCCTTAGGCAGCACCAGTTGTACGCCAAGTTTAGCAAATGCGAGTTTTGGTTGAAGGAAGTAGGATTCCTGGGACACATCTTGT
Organism: Lolium perenne; assembly: GCF_019359855.2. Lineage (NCBI taxonomy): Eukaryota > Viridiplantae > Streptophyta > Magnoliopsida > Poales > Poaceae > Lolium > Lolium perenne. Next base: position 357,364,758 of record NC_067247.2, on the reverse strand, counting down.
CTGCAGGAGGAATTGTCGTAGATCCCGCTAAAATCAAAACTATTGAGGAATGGAAGGCCCCAACCACCCAGACTGAAGTCCGGGCATTTCTGGGATTAGCGGGATATTACCGCAGATTCGTTGAAGCATTTTCTAGCATCGCAAGACCAATGACTCAACTGCTGAAGAAGGACAAGAAGTTTGACTGGAATGACAAATGTGAAGAAAGCTTTCAGCAACTCAAGCTCAGATTAACCACAACCCCAATTCTGATCATGCCCGATGTCACCAAGCCATTCGATGTCTATTGTGATGCATCCAAGATTGGTCTTGGATGTGTATTGATGCAAGGAGGCAAGGTGATATCATACCTATCAAGGCAACTAAAGCAACATGAGCAGAACTATCCAACTCATGACTTGGAGTTAGCAGCCGTAGTCTTAGCCCTGAAGGTTTGGCGTCATTACCTCATGGGTAATCGATGCGAGATATATTCAGATCACAAGAGCTTGAAGTACATTTTCACCCAGAAGGAGCTGAACATGAGACAGCGCGGATGGGTAGAATTAATCAAGGATTACGTCATGGAAATTCACTACCACCCCGGCAAGGCCAATGTGGTAGCGGATGCTTTGAGCAGACTGCCGTGTCAGTTGAACTCCATGATCGCAATAGAGCAACCCAGCCTGTATCAAGAGTTTGAACAGTTTAGACTAGAGCTAGTGAGCGAAGGATTCTTAGCCAGCATTGAGCTCCAACCCACCCTGATGAGCCAGATAAAAGAAGCCCAAAAGGGAAATGCCAGCATTGACGGAATCAAGAGTCAAATAGCTGCAGGAAAAGCACCGGGATTCACCATAGATGAAGAAGGAGTTCTTTGGTACAACGGACGCATGTGTGTACCATCAGATTCAGAGTTGAAGCAAGTCATTCTGAAGGAAGCTCATGATACACTATATTCCATTCACCCCGGAGGAACCAAGATGTACCAAGACCTGAAGGAACAATTCTGGTAGCACGGAATGAAGCGAGAGATAGGAAGCTACATCGCCAAGTGTGATATATGTCAACGAGTCAAAGTAGAACATCAACGACCCGCAGGACTGTTGCAGCCATTACAGATTCCTGAGTGGAAATGGGATTCTGTTGGTATGGACTTTATCACAGGATTGCCCAAATCTAGCAGAGGAAATGACTCCATTTGGGTAGTTATTGATAGATTGACCAAGGTTGCACATTTCATCCCCGTCAAGACCACATACCAAGGCCCAAAGCTAGCTGAGTTATACATCTCCAGAATAGTCAGCCTGCACGGAACCCCGAAGTCAATTGTGTCAGATAGAGGATCGCAATTCACCTCAAGATTCTGGCAGAAAGTGCATGAAGGACTAGGAACCCGTCTGAATTTCAGCACAGCTTATCACCCGCAGACTGATGGACAGACTGAGAGAGTCAACCAGATACTTGAAGATATGTTGAGACCCTGTGTGCTAGAGTATGGATCCAAATGGGAAGACTGCCTACCTTACGCATAATTCTCCTACAACAACAGTTATCAAGCCAGCTTACAGATGGCCCCCTTTGAAGCCCTGTATGGAAGGAAGTGTCGTACCCCTCTGAACTGGTCGGAAGTCGGAGATAGTCAAGTCTTCGGCCCCGATATTCTCCGAGAAGCCGAAGAGAAGGTGCACAAGATCCGCGAATACCTCAAGACCGCCCAGTCAAGACAGAAGAGCTACGCTGACAAGAGACGCCGAGAGATGACATTCGAGGTCGGAGATTTTGTGTATCTCAAAGTCTCACCCCTCAAAGGAATGCAGAGGTTTCAACTCAGAGGAAAGCTCGCCCCCAGATATGTCGGACCTTTCAAAGTCCTGAGTCACCGAGGAGAAGTTTCATATCAGCTTGAACTACCGGAAGAAATGTCCGCTGTGCACAATGTGTTTCACATCTCGCTACTTCGGAAGTGCCTAGAAGTGCCGGAAAAGACCGAAGTATTCAAGAACATTGACCACAGAGCCATTGATATCAACAAGGATCTAACCTACCATGAAGTGCCTATTCGCATCCTTGAAGAAGCTTTCAGAACCACCCGGACCAGGAGTATCAAGTTCCTGAAAATTCAATGGAGCAATCACACCGAAGAAGAAGCCACTTGGGAGCGCGAAGAGGACATGAAGAAGGAGTACCCAGATCTCTTTAGTACCTAGTTTTCTTTAGATCTCGGGACGAGATCTTTTGTAAGGGGGAAGGGTTTGTAACATCCCAAGTTTTCAATAAAAGAAGAAAGAGAGAGTTCCAAAAACCCAAAAATTAGAACCCACAAAAACTTTTTCTCATCATATAGGACTATTCATATAGATCACCTTATTAATTATTTCAGTGTGCATTTTGCCATGATGCTTGCTTGTGTGTTTACACATACTCTAAAACCCTAACCATGATCTCTTGATCATTCAAATCCAAAGAAAAAGAAAGGAGAAAAGAAAATAAAAAAAATCAACTCAACACACACATATGGCTTATGCCATTTTTGCAAATCCTTAACCTAGACCATTTTGGTTTGCACCATTGGTTGTAAATGGATACTAAACACTTATTAACACTTTTGGAATCAAAGAAACTCAATTCAAATCAAATTTGAATCAAATATGAGCTCACATGCAATTATGGTCACTTGTGCCATTTTCAGCATGATACCCACTTTGAGCCCCTGGTTTTTGAGATTTCCCTTCTACACTTTGCCAACTCTTTGCACCTCATCCAAGACAACAACAAGGAGAACAACTTTGCCCGAAACCATCACCCCAAACTCTGTCTCAATTTCAAATGGGAAGCAAGCCAAGTGGAGACTTTGAAACAAATGTAAGATCATATGCAATATGTGATTTTGCAAATCAACACCATTTTGACCACCACCACCTCCATTCTACTTCTCTTAATATATGATTACAACCCACCAAAAATCTTTGCAAAATTCAAAAATTAATTTCTTTCGGGCATTTAACCAAACACCTTGCAGGCAGGGTATATTATTGTGCCCATGCTGAGTTTTGGAGGAGACTTGGTCCAACCCTGGCCCTCCTCTGATGTTCTGGAGACCCTCTCTACCTTGCAGCACCAGTACCACCTCTTGTCAGCCCCTCCACTTGACCAAATCGACAAGAGCATGACCATGCTGTGGCATGGCATGGCCAGCTCGTGCCATCGCCCTCACCTCTCCACTCCAGCCTGCTCCACCATGTCACACCGCTCCCTCTCACTCTCCTGACCATGCCCAGCATCAGCCTCGACGAGAGAATCGCTCACAACGGGTAGAATTCAACGTGGCCAGACGCGCCCAGGCGTGCACACGCACGGGCCAGTGCGCGCATGGCGAGCACCCTGGCACGCCCAGAGCGCCAGCTGCCCCGCGCCCTCGCGTCACCTCCGCCCTCACTCTCTGCGCCAGTCGACTCACCACATCACCCTGCACCGCCCAGACATGGCCATTGGCCCGCGGGAACGCCGCAAGCGATGACCACGTCGACGACCGTCCGCCACGAGCCTGCACGCTCCCATCAACCTCACCGTCGCGTCCGACCCTCGTCTTCACCGCAATCACGCGCGTCAGCTTCGCCTGGACGTCAGCAACCGTACGCGCCCATCCCTTGCCTCTTCGCCGCCCTGGAACGACGACGCCGTCGACGACCTTAGCCGAGCGCCACGGCCACCTCCCGCAGCTATAAAAGGAGCGCTCCCCTTCTCAAATTGAGCACACCCTCAGCTTCCTCTCCTCACACTGACTCGCCTCGACCACCACACTTGCTCGATTAGACACCAGAGACCTCCAATCGCAAGATCACCGCCGCTCACCATCGCCACCAATCGCCGGAGAAGGAAGCCGCCCCAGACGACGCAACTGCTACCATCGTCTTCCCCTTCATCGACAACGTAGCCGCGCACAACTCCGACGACCGCCGGAGCTCCGATGAGCTCTCCGACCCCCTACCTCCGCCGCCAGTAAGTCCTCCTCTCGCCGGAGAAGAAGACCACCCTCAGCCGTTGATCTAGCTTCTAATCGCACGGCCCTCCTTCCCCGTACCGCTTCGCCCGTTTTAACCCACAGACAGGTGGCCCCCACGCTGTCAGCTGGCCCGTAGCGATACTGGGCCGGCCCATTTCTCTCTCTCTCTGCACAGCCCGTTTAGTTCCTGCCAGCCCACGTAATTCAAATTCGGAAATTCAGAATAGACAAATATTGCAATCTGGTGTCAACTTTAAAATTTAATAGGGACAAATCTACTTGACCAAGTTTTACAAATTTTATATATTTGGAAAGCTTAGAATTTTATCTACACAATGCCACTTGTTGAACCCTAGATCTGTAATAGATTTAAAGTAGAAAATAAACAAGACAGGGACTTTTCTGACTTAGAATAATTATTAAAAATCAATCACAAATGCTTTTAAGTTAATTCCAACTCCTATAAATCACATTTCACTTGTACTAATTGTTTCTGCAAAAATATGCCATGTTTTGAATGATCATGGCCTAGTTTAATTAAAGGACTATATGGCTATTTCTAGTCAAAGATATTGTCCAAAACTATTAATAAATCATATGGGAGTGTTTCTCTCATTTAAATCTTGTCATGAACATTTCAAAATGAGGTAGATACTCTGGTCATTTCGGTCTCATATGAATTGTGATGATTTTAAATCTTTACCATGTTAGGATTAAATTGTATGAGGTGCTTCACCTCATTTAAATCATTTTCTTAAATGATAAGTATGAAGAGGTTGACTTTGGTCAACCTAGGTCATATATTATTCATGAGAGAAATTAAATCTTAATAAGATAATGAGAGGAAATTATTTCTCTAAGTAATTAAAAGTAACACCTAAGTTAGTATGAGAGGAAATTATTTTTCTTAAATAAGAAAAACACATCCACCAACTTAATAGTAATGTGTGATGCTAGCTTAATTTGTGTGACTCATGTGTGCTTAGTTTAGTATATAAGTTTGGTATGATGATTGTATACCCCGTATTCGTATTTTAGACGCTAGTACCGAGGAGTATCAAGAGGAGGAGGAGGTCTACTTCCAAGGAGAAGAAGACCACTTTGACCAATTCCCCAACTAAGGCAAGATAATACTCTTGCAAAGTGCAAAGCTCACCATGAGCAAGGCATTACCCATTTACTTTATGTTCATGATCCTATTTTTTCCAGTTTTACTTTACAAGCTTTACTTACTTTTGTTTTATCAAAGTACTTTTTGATTCATGATTCACTTGGTTAGTACTGGATTAGTACAAGAGTATCAAAGTTAGCCTAGAAGCAAAGCAAATTACTTAGCACCCCTCATACTTAGATGCTAGTGCTAAATTAAAATTGACTACTCTAGATGGGAACATGTGTTTGTGAAATGATGATGGTGAAAACCTTGGAATGATGAGTCATTTCCATTGAAAGATTTTGAAGGTGAATATGACATGATATTGACTTGGTGAAATGGCTAAAACTGATGATTGAGTTGGATGCGATACCATTCCAATTCTTGAGTACCCCCACAATACCTGATTATGGGTAAGGCTTAGCTGGAAATTTATGTGTCTTAGTATGGGTTCCCTCTAAACAAGCGTCATAGAGGTTATGCCGAGGCTGCCTCCGTTGAAAGTGAAATGACGTGAATTGAGGTGAATTGTACGGCCAAGCCCTGTGCAGTTCCCGGGATAACAGTTGGCTATCACCGGGAGGCCAAGCTCATGGGGAGAGGTGCCTATACTAGGATGTGTAAGTGAAAGGTTAACGGTTGATGATCCGCGTACTGAGTTACGATTATTTGGGGTTTATCCCTGACGGATGTAATCAAATGTTGTGGCACAAGTGTGCAACCTCTGCAGAGTGTAAACCTATTCGAATAGCCGCGTCCGCGGTCATGGACAATTGGAAAGGCCATACTGTTTCCGTCATCAGAATTTATATCTTTGTGACTGATGAATTTGAACTTGAACGGTGATTTTGAATTTGAATCACAACAGAGTTGTGGGAATGACACTAATGTTCCCACTTGAGTTAGTTAGCACATGAGGAGTTGTTTACTAAAATGTTTCTAAACTAAAATTGGCTTTATGCAAATAACCTTAGAGCTTAGAACACTCTCTACAACAATGTTAGTACTTACATTAGTATTAGTTTGCGAGTACTTGAAAGTACTCACGGCTTTGTCCCTGGCTATTCAAATGGCCAGACTATGAAGCCGAACAGCAGTACGAGGATGACGACCAGCAGGATGTCTACCACAACTAGGAGCTTCTAACGTCAAGCGTTGCCTGTGGAATAGATAGTCCACTACTACTTCGCTTCCGCTACTTATTTGTGTAATGATCAATAGATCAAGTGTTGTAATGAGACTGGATCATGTGATCCTATTTGTGTAATGACTATGTTGGTATTGTAATGAATGATGACTCTATGCTATTTAACTATTATGTCTCGCAAAAACAATATTCCTGGGATTGCGATGAATGGCATAATAGGCATCTGGACTTAAAAATCCGGGTGTTGACACTAGACTTCACCCTTGTGGAGTATTCAGCCCCGTGCTGCCCATTTCTGCCCCATCTCCGTTTTCCCCTGCCGACCTCTCTCTCCCTCGTCGCCGACAGTCATCGTGGCCGGCGTCGGGTGGGAGGAAGGTCTGGCACCTTCTAGTTTTTTTATAAAGGGCATTTCATTAGTTAAGAATTTAAGTATTACACCCAGCATCTGCATAACTAAGATGCAGACAGCCATTCGGACTCAAAGAAAACAAATAAAGAAGTACTCGATACATAAGACAAGGTTCTCTGCATCGGTATTAAGATGAAGGTGGCACAATCCGGAGACTATGCAATCACCCATGTTGGGTAATAAGTTCTTTCGTCGTATTCCCCAACCATGTAGACACCTCCGTAAACAGGTCTTTGTTTCCCATACGCTGCAGAGATGACCATGAACGGAGCAAAGATGTGCACCGGTAGATAACCTGCAAAAGATAAGAATTTTTATCGTTAAACACCTTGCCATTTCTACATAGCCACAGCGACCAAATAACGGCAATCGCTCACACCTTAATAAAAAGTTTAAACCTATTATCCACCCCATTGACCAATTCCAAAATATATTGGTGACACTAAGTGGTGGGTATAAGGTAGAACCTATTTGAATGATTGACCATATAGATCTAGCAAAGTGGCAATGAAAAAAGAGATGCTTAATTTTCTCCTCTTGGTGACAAAAGGCACACCTCTTTCTTCCATGCCGATTGCGTTTAGCAAGGTTATCCTTTGTAAGATTGACACATTTACGAAGATAGCACGCAAAAAAATTGTCTTTAGTGGTATCTTCATTTTCCATATCATCTTACAACTAACCATCGGCTCAGTGGGTTGGATCAGAGCTTTATACATGGAGTCCATACAAAATAAACCATTCTCAGTGAGATTCCAATGAAACTCATCAGACCATTGCGACAGCTGGACAGAAGCCAGAAGCAATGCATTCCAAGATGCAAGGCGGGTTCGAATGAGATCTCTTCTAAATGTCACACTAGGAGGAGACGTACCCATCACCTAACCTAAGGTATCTCCTTTGTGATGTACAATGTTGTATAAAGCAGGGAATTGTTCTCGGAGCGTGGTATTTCCAAGCCACTTATCCTCCGAGAACCTGATCTCTGAACCATCCCTGATAGAGAAACATCCATATGGAAAGAAGTATTTCTTTGTCACCATAAGGCCAACCCAAAAGTGTGAGTCCCCGGGCTTCCAGATCACATGTGATATCGTCTTTAAGCCGACATACTTTCTTCTCATTATATTTTTTCAAACCCCATCTTCCGTGAGCAGCCGTGCCAACCATTTACCAAGTAGTGCTCTATTCTTGACCTCAAGGTCATGAACACTTAGCCCTCATTGGTTCTTGGGATGGAAAATGACACTCCACTTAGTGAGCCGATTTTTTTCTCATTATGTCCTTACCAAAAAAAATCTGGATTGAAACTAATCGATTTGATGCAAGACTCCTTTGGGAATCTAGAATAAGGAGATCATATACAGTACCATGTTAGTTAATACTGAATTTATGAGCACCAACCTACCCTAGAGATAGTAATTTTCCTTTCCAACTGCTAAGACGCTTCTGCAGTCTCTCCTTGACATGTTTCCATTCAGCTAGAGTCAGTCTCCGAAAGTGAATCAGAATACCGAGATAGATAATTGGAAACTAGCCTAACCCACACCCAAAGTGGTCGGCATATAGGTTTGCGTCATCTTGGGCCTCGCCAAAACAAAAAATTACTTTTATGGAAGTTTATATTTAGCCCATATAATTGCTCGAAAGCTGATAAGATTAATTTCAGAGTTCTTTCTTTATCTAAGTCATGTTCCATAAACAGAATTGTATCATCGACATATTGAACAAATGGATAAACCCCCATCCACCAGATGGGGCACCACCCCTTCAATTTGCTTGTCCACTTTCGCACCCTCAGTAATAATTGCAAGCATGTCGGCCTCTATGTTAAACAACATAGGGGATAACAAATCACCTTGTCTTAACCCTTTCCTCGTTTGGAAGTACCTGAAAACATCATCATTAACTTTAATGGCGACACTTCCGCCGAGAACAAAGTTGTTAATTAGAGCGCACCACTCATTCGAAAAACCTTTCATCCTAAGTGTTTGCTGGAGGAAAGACCACTTGACTTTATCATAGGTCTTTTTAAAACCTATATTTAAGATAGCGTCAGTCATCTCTTTACGATGTAACTCGTGAACCATTTCATGAAAGATGAATACACCATCGAGTATATATCTACCTTGCATGAATGTCATCTGAGTAGGGTGATAGTCGCAGCTTTCGTAAAAAATTAAAGCAAACATTAAGGAAGGCGTATCGGTCTAAATTGTTGAATCCTTTCCGCTTCGTAAACTTTGGAAGCAGGATGATTTCCCCAAAATTAATCTGAAAAAGCTCGAGCTGTCCGGTATGAAGACAACCAAACAACTCCATCAAATCCCCTTTGATTATCTCCCAGAAGTATTGATAGAACTCCGCCGGAAAACTATCAGGACCTGGTGCCTTGTTGTGTTCCATCTGGAAAAATGTTTTATTTACTTCCTCCTCCATATATGGGGAAGTAAGAAGAGAATTTTCATCAGGCGACACATGAGGAATGTCATCAATCCGGGTTTCGTCTAGACTACACGAGCTTTCCTCTGGATCACCAAACAAACCTTTATAATAATTAGTAATATGTGACTTGAGTTGTTCACGGCCTTAAATCGTGTCCTCGTCATGTACAAGTGAGTGAATGAGTTTCTTCCTATGTTTCCCATTTGCGACACTGTGAAAGTTTCTCGTATTCGAATCTGCTTTCAATAGGAACTGGGCCTTTGATCTTTGTTACCTTTTGAGTTCCTCTTCACCAAGTATACCAGCTAATTTTGCATTGGATTGATTTTTCAATTCAATTTCTTGCATCGTTAACGGTCTTACTTTTGCGATTGCCTCAATATCAATGATAACAGATGACAGGCCGAGCTTCTCAGCTGTTAACTGCCCCGCCATGTGTCTTGCCCATCCATCAAGGTATCTACGCGTGGCGCGCATTTTTTTATTCCACCTCTGGATAGGACTATGACCAGCAACGGGCCTCTCCCAAACATTCTTCACCATATCTGAAAAACCTTCCCGACTTAGTCATCCAAGTTCAAATTTGAATGGACGTTTACAATAAGGGGTAGGTGATCCAGTGGTTAACAGGATGGGATCACGATCCGACAAATTCTCAATTCATGGGAGAGCTCGTACGGATACCATTGGGTATTTATGTTCCCAATTCGCATCCATCAAGACCCTATCCACTTTTCATTAGATTATTTTCCCATGTAAATTGCCTCTCAACCATAGTAACCTCTCTTAAATCCAAGTTATCAATTATAGCATTGAATAAGAAAGGTTAGTGATTGTTAAATCTCCCTTTATTCTTCTCGTGTGCAAATCTTAGCAAATTAAAATACCCGCCTATAAGAATAGGGTATGGATTATATTTCGCTAGATTAACCAACTCACGAAGGAAAGAAGGTTTAAAATCATCCTGAGCAGCCCCATAGACGGCAACTAGACTCCATATGAAGTTTTCGGCCTTATTACGGATATGGATTTTGATATGAAAGTCACCACCCAAACTATCCAACATCTCCATCGTGTCTAATCAGATGCCAACAAGAATGCCGCCAGAACGACCCCTCGGTTGACGGGAAACCCACTTAAAGTCCACTCCACCAGATAGGCGGTTTAGAAAAATTTGCGTAAAGTCTCTCTTACCCGTCTCGGACACAGCAACAAAATCTAAGCAATGTTCCCTGATACAATCAGGAATATGTAAATGTTTAGCCAAGTCTTGAAGACCTCTGTTATTCTTAAACATGTCGTTCATTGGGAAACAATTGTATATTTTGTTTGTCTGGCCCTTTTAGAAGCTCTAGAAATCTTCTTAGTGGAGGATGATTTAGATTTGCGACCCTTTGCTTTATGGTTCACAATAGAACCTAGCATGGTCTCATATAAGCCTACCTCACACACCTCGCCTATAAGATGAGTAAGAAGCTCGCTATCTGAATCGGCATTCAACTCCTCATCATCATCTATCAACGTAGTGTCCGGTCGGCTCGATACAATAGGAGTGGTCTTAAGTCTGTCAAACTCCATATGTCTCAAAGCCTTAGTCGACACGATAATGTCTTTCTCCAAGCATCCAAGAGAGACGCCTACCGAATTTAATTTAGCAGATATGGATGAATTTGAAAGCGTTAAAAAATATTTCTTACAATTATTTATACCTTGTGAATCGAAGTTTGCAGCCGCCTTACTTCGCATAGCCTTGGCCTGCGAGTCCTCGTCGGTGACCAATGAGCCTCTGCCTCTGATACGAACCGCGCACTACGGTGAGACAGCGTCCTGGCGCCTGGCTGTACAGACGGTGAACAGAAAGTAGGGGGTTTTGACGAAGAAGGCCCCCCTACTGTCTTCTTTGGCGTAGGAGACGGCGGATCGGATGATGGGCCTGCTGCGCGAGTTGGGGAAGGTAGCGATAGTTGCCACCACCGGAGGCGTGTACGGGGTAGCCTCCTTCCCCAAGTACGGCGTTTCCACCTAGGATGCATCGGTGAAGGGCGTGCCTATGGGACAGCAGCAGCGACCTGGACAGGTCCAGCAGCCGCAGTTGACTCCACCAAGGCACTGTACGACCTAGCGTGTTGACGTGGCAGCTTCCTGCAGCGGACGAGGGCCGAGATTGCGGCTAAAGAAGGTGCAGCGCATGCTCCGTATGCGTGGCAGCATCCCTGTCGTCGTAGCTGAATCACCGTGGCTGCAACATGTACCGGCTACGCATTCACCAAAGCACCAGCTGGCGGGGTAGCCCCGCCTTCGTCTCTATGCATAGACCAGGTTGCGGCTAGAGCAGCCTCCAATTGCGATGGTGAAACCAGAGGCGAAGCAACAGCTCGGTGAGACGGTGAAGATGGAGACTGCCTCTCCAGGGACGGATGTGACACCCACAATGCTGCGATAATCTCCTTAACACAAGGGGTCAGAGGATTTCGATTAAAAGGGGTCACAACAATCTGCAAATTGTCCAACTAAGACGACCCGAGGGTAGTATCCGCAGTCTAAGATCCTGTAGGCTGCTGCACATGGAGAGTCTGAAGGGCCAGTACCCGGTTCAGTGGTATCCATCACATCCTCATCTTCCTTGCATTTCCCCTTATCACCATCATCATCCTTGCATTTCAAATGAAGGGCACAAAATCTAGTTCCGCAACATATCCTGAAGGTTCCTCACGAAAATGGAATGCATGCATTTAAGCTTGATAACAACATCAGAGTTCACAAAAGGCCCCGTTCCATCTTTGTTCTTACCAAGGATAGTAGCATCAACCATAGCCACAAGTAAACGAACCACTCCCCTCCGACAGAGACTAAGAAGATCAACATCGAGAGTCTTCCCCAAGAGTGAGCCCACAACCCACAAACCCAAGAAGTGGCACACAGAGTGTGGAACCCCCTCGACGTGCACCCAGACTGGCTGAAGTTATAGTTTGGGAGGCACATCCGACGGTTTCCAAGTAGAAACTTTCATATGATGCAGGCCTTGAGGTCCCCCTTGTTGCTGCTGGAAGGGGTCAGCCCCATACGATGCCTGCTGTTGCGGATGAGAGAAACCCGGTGCAACGAAGTTGGCAGCTGGGGCGTTGGGCATGAAAGGCCGAGGAGCAGCAGCGGCTCCGTCGTACTGATTGAACCCGGGCTGTGGCGCGCCCCGGTCGAAACGTGGCGTAGGGCGGGCCGGCGGGGAACTGCTGCACCGGAGCCTGGAACTGCTGTTGAGGATGAAAACCAGGCGTCGACGGCCTTAGAGGAGCTCCCTACCCAACTGGAGGAGCATTTCCTCAAGGAGAAGGAGTGCCCACCATGGGACGCAGCGGCGCCGCAGCGACAACCTGGGCGAAGGAACTACCTTCCTTCAACTTTCAAGGGCAGAAAGTGGTTGAAGGGGATGTGGTAGGGACAACCGAAGCCGGCAAGGAAGAACTTGACGCAGCTGTCGGACAAGACAACGATGATGACACAGATGACAATGGCGATTGCGGAGGTACCGAGGCGGCGGCTTGGCAAACGGCAGATGGAGGATGACAAGAGATGCGCGATCGAAAGTCAATCCATAGGTGTTGCATCCGATGATGCAGGCCTTGCCAGTAGAATGAACGCTCTGGATCCGCATGCAAGCTGGGCTCACCAAATGCCAATTCAAATTCTTTAGATGGCGCTACCGTTTCCCTGAAATCCGGATCGGATGACATCGACACCATCGATGGTGAGGTCGCCGTGTCGATGAAGTAGCCTAACACTGGCGGTGGCGTAATCCGCCTCTGGGGCAATGGACCACGCCAGGTACCGGCGCGCGGAGGCCGCCGCACGCAAACCCCGGCCTCGGACGCGGCGGTGATCTTCCAAGTCTGTATATCAGACATTTTCCTCACAGGCACTAGCGAGCTAGCAGGACTTGGATAAGAACGCCCATCATCAGACCTGCAACCAAAAGAAACCACATGATCCATACATGCGGTTGTCGGGGATCGCACTTCCCAGAACATGGAAGTCGGCGTGGGAAACCAGATTTCAGCCCATAAATCTTGCTTCAGCTCATCATCTGTCTTCCTACCCCTCCTCTGCATGGTAGACCACCCATCCCCTAACTGTTGGTCATCGAGAACGTCCAAAACTGCTTCAAGGGGACCTCTGAGGAACAAGAGTCCCCATCAGAGCCCTCACACTCGGGAACCTCCTCCTCCCCCATCAAACAAAAGAAAAGTGATCCGCTGCTCGGAGATCGAGGAGAGAGGCCTACCGATGCCAGTGTTAGCCGTCGCTAGTGTCGAAATGCCGAGGAAATTTCTCTCAGTTCTCGCGGCTTATCCCTCACTCTGGCTGGCACCCTCTAGTTGTAGTTTCTTGTTTCTTTTCCTCTTCACTGCAATAAATCCTTGATGGTGACCATGGTTGTTCCCCTGTTTAGCTCTGATTTGGGGATTGGATTGTTGTCTAATGTTGTGTTTCTTCCTGGAGTTCTTCAGGAGGGAACTTGCGACGGCCGTTGTCATCTTGCCTCTGACTCAACTGGTCGTAGGGCGGACTTCTCTTCAACCTCCGATGTGGAGGCCCTTCTCTGCTTCTGCTGGAGCTCGGCGCTTCTTTGCCGCCAAGTGGTGCGTCCCCTGCGGCTTGGAGGTGTCCAGTGGTGGCGGATATTCGCCGGAAGGGGGCCCTCGAGCATTTCGTCCTTGTTCCTTGGCGGCGACGCCTCGAGGACATCGGCGTGCGGTGGCAGAGACACTCAAGGGCTTGAATGCTTTTTCAACTTTCTTTTCGGGGTGTTTTATGTAAATGAGGAGCCCTAATCTTCAAATATTAGGTTCTCTAGCTGGGCGAGTGTAGTCAGGGTCTGCTTGAAATTTGTACCTGCCACATGGTTTGTTAATGCAGCTCCACCGGGGTCTTCTGGCCCTTCTTTGTTCAAAAAAAGGCAGAGCACCCACTTCGGGTGATTTTTTAATAATAATTTTTTTGTTAATTCCACGAAAAATACTTGATTTATAATTTGCCACAAATAATACTATCTTGGCCTAGCATTTCCCGAGAAGAGGATATCAATATCGGGCAAGACTTCCTCGAGATGTCAGGCTCCTGGTGTCCTCGTAGGGTGACTGCAGCAGTCGGGCTTGTCTTTCCCAAAAAACGAGGTGACGGGGCAGCCATTCCCAAGAGCAGGGCGAGACTAGTCGTCTCGCAGGCCGACATGCCTTTTCAGGCTGCTAAATCCCGAGGCCGGGGTTTTGGGCAAGCCGTTCTATATTAGAGCCTAGATGCAAATAAAGCCCCCGATGTCGGCTCCTTCTTCCTCCTCGTGTCTAGTTCTCTCACATTTTCATGCTGCTTCGTTTCATGTTGCTCTTTCTCATTTCTCTCACGTTCAAGCTATTGCATGTCCAATATTTGGCATTTTTTTAGCAAATCTTGTAGCTAGAATAACAAGAAAACTGTAGAAACTCGGATCTATAGATGGGTTAGTTCATGGAGGCATTTTGGTGGTGGTGGTGGTGGTGGTGGTGGTGGTGGTGGTAGTGTTCGTGGTGGTGCTGCTGGTTGTGGAGGTTCGATGAATCTTCGCTGCTAGACGGGGTGGCCTCACACGATTCAAGGGTAAACCCTATTCCCTAGTTAATTATTTGTTAGTGGATTTAGTTTATACAGGTATGGCCAGGCATTTATGTTTGCGTTGGTCTAGTTAGTTTAGTTACATGTGTTTGTATTTGGTCCGAAGTTGACTCCGTAGTAAATATTTATTTAGTTAGTTGTGGTTCGTTGTTTTATTTAGCTAGGTGGTCGCGGTTCCAATTTTTTGACGAGTATGAACTATGTACTGGTGAGGTGATATGTTTGATTTATTGAATTTTGCTGTTTACTACCCCATGGTAATGGACGAGTAAGGTTGGTCTAGGCCGCTTCATCCCACTATCTCGAAAAACCAATCAGCACACGTGGGTGGGGTAGCAGCAAGAAGATTAGCGCCCACTAGTGAAAGTGTTCTACTCATACAAAGCACCTACACGTAGATCTAGTTCTGATATCACTGATAGCATTCGCAGCATGGAAAACAAAAACAAATACTACGAGATGTGAATAAATTCAAGATCTAATCTAGAAAAGAGCCAAGGATCCAAGACCCAATCTATAAAGATGGGAGCAGCGAGAAAGATATTTATTCACATACCCTTGTAGATCGCTAAGCGGAAGCGTATTTAATGCGTTTGATGTAGTCGTTCTCCTCGCGGTCCAATCCGATCAACGCCGCAAAGAACGGCGTCTCCGAGTTATGCATACGTGCAGCACAACAACTTCTCCTCCTTCTTGATCGAGAAAGTATGAGGTAGATGGTATGTAATGGCCAGCAACACGAAGACGGTGGTTGCTATGGTGGAATTTCAGCAGGGCTTCGCCAAGTTGCCACGGAGGGAGAGGGGCGATGAAAGGGGAGGAGAGGTGGTTAGCCTTGAGTGCCCATGTCACTTGCGCCCCCTCTACTTATATATGGGCATTGAGGGTTCCTTGGACCCTCCTCAAAGCACTAGGGGTGGAAGCCAAGTGGGGAGAGGGAAGAGTCCTCTCCCCCCACGATTGGTGCCCCCATTTAAGGGTTTCCCTCAAGGCTGGATGGCTGGACCTTTTGGTGGCTGGTGCGTCTGGCACATTAAGGCCAGGCAACACCCTCTTGGTACGGTATGGTCCCTCAAGAAAAGTGAGCCCACTGGTGGATGCTCCGGAACCTAAAACTCTCCCGATACAATACTAAAAAATCCCAAACTTTTCTGAAACCGTAAAATGACTTTTCCATATATGATTCCTAATTCGCGGACCATTCTGAAACTCCTTGTGATATATTGGATCTCATCCGAGACTCTGAACAATATTTGGACTCGTGATAAAAAAAAATCCCATTTCTACCCTAGTGATGTTGGGCGTAAAGTGTGTGACCCTATGGGTTCAGGAATATGTGGACATGATCGAGATCACTTCTCCAATCAATAATCAACAACAGTACCTGGATGACGATGATGATTCCCACATATTCCACGAAGAACTTTATCGGTTAAACCACGATGTCAAGGATCCAAACAATCCCATATTCAATTTTCATTGTCTCGCGATATTTTACATGCCCGAGATTCAATCGTCGATATCACCATACCTAGTTTAATATCATTATTAGAAAGTAATATTTACTTGTACCGTAATTCAACATTCGATTGCTGCTAATTCATTAGTCATGTGCTTGCAAGCGATATAGAATTTGTGTTACGTGAGCATGCCCTGAGTATATCTATCAGTTACGCGGATGGAAAAAATTACACTCTTGATACATACTACCCAACAAGTACTTTCTGATATGCCCAAGAACACCTTTATAAGCACCCAATTACGAAGTAACTTTTGATGCGGTCAAAGTATTCTTATGGTACTAGGGAGTAGCATAATCTCATGGTCTAAGGATTGGTATATTTGACATTGAAAAACTACAACAATTTAAACATTGATTCGATATAGTTGCTTCGCTTAGTTAGGTCTTGCACATCACGTCATTCTCCTAATTACGTGACCCTATTGTTAGTTGACAACATAGAAGTCTATGGTTAGAAAACCTTGACCAACATTAACCAAAAGATTATTCTAGTAGAGCCTTACTAGGGACGGAGTGTTGTTTACAAACCACATGATTCCACTTAATATAATTTTAGCATAGAGAATAAACACACTTATCATGAACAATAACATACGATAATAATTTTATTATTGCCTCTAGGGCATATTTCCAACATCCTCGTCTCGTCTAAGTTTATAAACATCATTGGCATCCATCATAGCCTCTCTCTCATCAGCAGAGATGAGTTCCATAGTTTAAGCCTTTATGTCTAACTCATCAATTAGAGCCAATAACTTTTCCTTCTCTTTTTTATATTTACCACTCAGATTTTTCTCCCATCCTTTAAGAAATTGGTGAAAATGTAATTTTATTTTGCCATCTCTCTATGGGTGTATCACCATATGATACATCGGGCCATTTTGTTGTCACCATGCCGTAGAAACCTTCTTCTTCAACCAGGATAGTTCAAAGGAGAAACATGTGTGTTTCCCTAAATGAGCCCAACTCTCGGAGGCGATTAGCAACGGAGTATGATCCAACCCCGAATGAGTTAGAGCATGCACTGTTACTAAGGGAACTGTTGCTCCCATTCAAAACTTACTAAAATTTGACTGTACTTTTCATAGGAGATCACCTCCCGATGAATTGTCCATGTGAACTGCGTACCTGAGAGAGCTATTTCTCGTAGGTCAAGGCTTTCTATGGTCCCATTATTTTCATTGGCGAATAATGTCGAAGGCACCTCCTACTAACATAGGAAGAGGCTCTTGTTCACATATGTGAACTAATTCAGATAGAAGGTTTGTGCGAGTCTTGGGAAGCACCATTACTGGAACCAATACCCTCTCAAAGCCATCATTCTGACATCGCATATGAATTTTAACACGGAAATCACCCGTCTCAACCTTTTTGACTTGTAGGGTGGCCGAATTAGTACCAACTAAAATATCCCCATAGCGTCCATGAGACGGTAAGCAAAACCATGCAAAATCCAACCCCGCTGCTAGGTGCTTTAAAATAGGAACAATAAAGTTAGATCTTCCCGTCTACAACAAGGGAACAAAATCTAACTTCTGCTCGATCCCTAACTGTCTCATGAATAAACAAATGCTTGTTAGTGTCGCCAAAACCCTCACTATTCTATGTCATTCCTTTTAGAACTTGCATATATAAAGTTTTCTCTATTCTGCATCTATTGCTCCGGCGTACATTAGATACTACATCGTTTTTTTCTTTCCTGTGAGGAACCTCCACGGACTGAACTAGGTCATTGATATGATGATTTTCTAGCTCCGCGACCTCTTCAGAGTAATATATTTTGGACCGTAATGGGGAATGAGCTTTCGTTAATTCCTTGTATAGGATACTAAAATTCCAAGCGTTCGACAGTATCTCTATATTTGCATGCATTGACATTGGGCAATTATAGTTGTTAGGCAATGCACGTCCACTGATATAGTGATATCACAGTATTACCTATATTACTTCTATATTCTCAACTTTCAAGTACGAGCAAATATAATTGCTAGTCAAGTCAATGCAATTGTACGTACTGAGATGACAGTAGTCACAGTACCACCTACCTCCCGCTTCCCCGGCAACAAGCCAGCCCTGTTGTTTGCACGCAACCACTACGTATAGCACCCATAATATCATCCAAGAAGTGCATACATGCACAAGCTTTGCATGCAGGCACGAGTTAGGCAAAACACCTCGGAGGTCCTGGGAGACTCTTTCCGTGTTCTTCTCACATCATGCTGATATAAATTGCTCGCTGTGGCATTTGTCTGGCCGGCGGCATAAAGATCGATTGCCTCCTGATCGGTCGATAGCTAGCCCTTCGCTCCGCAGCCATTTGACCGCCAGAAATTTAAAGCCCCATGCATTTGCAGCCTCTAGCTCCCTCCGGCTAGCTCCCTGAGATCCAAATATCCAAAGAGCTAGCTTGATTTCTAGGTGACTTACTTGCTCCCTGCTTAGTGATTAACAGGCAAGAAGTAGCTGGTTTGTAACATACAGCCACCACCTACTCGCCATCTCCTCCAATTCTACACCGCGGCGCTGCAGCGAGATTGTTTACCCTTTGTACGTACGTACGTACCTATACCCTACCACACCTCCCTGGCACTGCCGGGCGCCATGGGGAGTTCGTGCCTCGACCTCTCGCGCGCCCTCGGGGCGCCGAGGCGCCCGGGCATCGCCGTCGCCGGCCGTGCTCACGGCAGAAGCTTGGTCGCATTGTCTTCGTCGTCGTCAAGGAGGCGCGCCGATGGTGGTGTGTCGTGCGGCATCGCGAACGGGTACCTGGGCGGTTTATCAGGTGGCTCACGGCCGCCTTCCCTGCCGGTGCACGGCAAGAGTTCCGCGCCTGGTTCGGCGCCGGTGCCGGATGATGATCACGCTGAAGGCCTCGGGATCGGAGAGTTCCTTGGCGGCAAGAACTTCCTCATCACCGGTGGAACTGGCTTCCTGGCAAAAGGTATCGATCTTTCTAATTTTCTTTGTCTTCACTAGTTCAGTTGATAGCGTAGCAAACCGATGCTATTTTCCTTGCTTGACTGATTTTCCTTCTAATTTGTTTTGGCTGCGTCAGTTCTTATCGAGAAGATCCTGAGGACGAATCCTGACGTGGGCAAGATATACGTGCTGATCAAGGCCAAGGACAGCGAGACAGCATTGCAGAGACTGCAAAACGAGGTATGGTGATAACAGCAAACTGTTCTCTTGTTTGTTCATTCAAACGATGATATTTTCTATGCTCGGCCGCGACGTTCATGCAGGTAGTGGACACGGAGCTGTTCAAGCGCTTGCAGGAGACCCACGGGAAAGACTACCACGGTTTCATCGCGACCAAGCTGGTTCCCGTGGTGGGCGACGTCAGGGAGGCCAACATCGGCATTGCCCCCGAGCTGGCCGATGAGATCTCTGAACGAGTGGATATCATCGTCAACTCCGCTGCCAACACCACGTTCGACGAGAGGTTCGTCATGCACCCTACGGACCAATGTCATTGATCCAGGCGTTCATGCTTCTTAATTAAAAAAAATTGCGAACGCTTCTTAATTAATTTTCTGAAGACGAACATGCTTTAATCACAACATATCCGACAAACATGTTGTGCTGGATAATTTCAGATACGATGTTGCCATGGACATCAACACGGTGGGTCCATTCCGGATAATGAGCTTCGCGCATCTGTTCCGGAGACTCAAGCTGTTCCTGCAAGTTTCGACAGGTCAGACCGTGATCTTAACTGAATGGTCTCCTGTTGCAAGTGAAACTTAGAATTTTCTATTGAACGTGTATATGTTGTGTTGCATTACATCGCATGCTTGGCAATCGCAGCATATGTGAACGGGCAGAGGCAGGGCGTGGTATTGGAGAAGCCATTTCGGTTGGGTGACACCATAGGGAAGGAGTCAGGCTCCTCGGATTCTTCAGGACAGCACAAGAACGCCATGCTGGACATCGAGGCGGAGATCAAGCTTGCCTTCGACTCGAGAAGGCACGCCGATGACTCGGCTTCGTTCTCTCAAGAGATGAAGGATTTAGGCCTAGAGAGGTAGCAACTCATCTTTATTGTTAGGATTAATTACTTACGGATCTCTGTCTGAAGGATACAGAGTAATTATGCAACTGCTGGTTGAAAACTTGGTAGGGCAAAGCTCCATGGGTGGCAGGACACGTACGTGTTCACTAAGGCCATGGGGGAGATGGTGATCAACAGCATGAGAGGGGAGATACCCGTGGTGACGATCAGGCCAAGTGTGATAGAGAGCACCTGGAGAGATCCCTTTCCGGGATGGATGGAAGGGAACAGGTACGTGCTTACAGATTGTGCTAAATTCTTTGCAGAGTTCATCAACATTTCAGTTAATTTTTACTGTCTAATTTTCATTGGTGGATTGATGAACTAAGGATGATGGACCCTGTCGTCCTGTACTACGGCAAAGGCCAGCTGAGCGGATTCCTCGCTGATCCAGACGGTGTTCTCGACGTGGTAATTGAGAACATCTGCTTGATCTTCTATCCGTAGTGAAACCATGCAGTTCTTGCAGCTGCTAATGTCTTGTGGTGGTGGTCTCACTGGCAAAAGGTTCCGGCGGACATGGTGGTGAACGCGACACTGGCCTCGATGGCGAAGCACGGGCGGCCGGCCGCGGCGGGTTCGGGAGGAGGAATGCACGTGTACCACGTCGCGTCGTCGACGGTGAACCCGCTGGTGTTCGGCGACCTGAGCCGGTTCCTGTTCCAGCACTTCACGAGGTCGCCCTACAGCGACGCGGCGGGGCAGCCCATCGCCGTGCCCCCCATGCGCCTCTTCGACACCATGGACCAGTTCGCCAGCTACGTCGAGGCGGACACACTGCTGCGGACCGCCAGGGCTGGTGCCGCTTCCGCCAGCGAGCGTCTCTCCCAGCGGTTCCAGGAGCTCTGCGCCAAGTCCATCGAGCAGACCATCCACCTTGGCAGCATCTACCAGCCCTATACATTCTACAGCGGCAGGTAGTGAAATCTCCATGTCAAAGCTGGAACCTCTCAATTGCGCCGTGCTCACGCCGGCGATGGATGCAGGTTCGACAACGGCAACACGGAGGGACTAATTGCCGAGATGTCGGCGGAGGAGAAGGCGGCGTTCCACTTCGACGTGCGGAGCATCGACTGGACGGACTACATCACCAACGTGCACATCCCAGGGCTCAGGAAGCACGTCATGAAGGGGAGGGGCGTCACAGCCTCAGCCTCAGCCTCGGCCGCCGCCTCACCGTCCTCCTCCGCCACGGTGCTCGCCGGCGCCAGCACCACGGTGTGAAGCCGCCTGGCAGGAGCTGAACAAGGAGATGCGCCGGCGGCGTGTACACTAGACTAGATTATTTGTGCATGACAGGTCACTTGCTGCGCGTCACGTTTCCTGCGTGATCCTTGCCGCTGCAACTGCAATGACCCTGGAGAAGCCAGCTCGTTCGTATTTGTGGTAACTTAAGGTTTGACGATGTCATTGTGTCAGATTTATAGACAAGCATGTTTGTCCTACACAAAAGAAAATATTTTCTTTTCCTCCATCTTGTATTTCTCATTGTGCACTTGCAGAGACAAAAGCTTGGAGATCAATCTCCATAAAGGTTGCAATATGATTTAACCAACTGTATCTTTGTCATTGACAATACAGATTACAAGCCTAGTAATACAAGCTTAAGCTACATATAGGAGTTCAGTCTTTGCGAATGTAATGACATGCCTCTATGAAATACCCGTGTGAGAAGAGAGGATGTATGATGGCCCTTTTTTCACCTGGAACTCAGGCAGGTGTAGCTGCATGAAGCTTGTTTTCTTCCAAGATAGCAGCCTCTTCTGGATTGACCAATGGGGGTCAAGTTTTACATAGGGCCTTTGTTATTGTTTGTTGGCTCATGTGCAGATTTGGATCCAGCAGAATCTCACTGATCGGTGCGCATTATCGCAATACAAGCTGAGAAATGGTGCCACCAATTAACTCAAAGGAAGTAATCAGGCGTTCTCCGGGTCACATCTGGCTCACCTCGCCTAGGGGCTGGCTCAAACTGAAAACAGGATAGGAAACCAGCTTGGTGAGTATTAAGTATTTTACAGCACGCAACATGAAAACCATATTTCAGCACACATCAACAGTTTTATTTAATGTTCCGAACAGTTCAAAAAACTGATCTGGATTGCATGTCTACCAGTATGATGCCATGGTATGCATGTAAAAAGGAAGTGGTGAACTAGCATCACCTGGATAAACGAGTGGCTGTTGCAGTCATCAACTTCCAGAATGGATGCCATGTTTCCACATCTGTAACAATAGTTCGGAGCACTAAATATGGTAACAACCTTTTGTTCCTGCATATGGGTAGTGAATCATCATAACACATTACTTGCACAACAGCTGATGAAGTATCTAAAATTTCAACCAGCTTACATGAGCCCAGTTATATCCCTCCATAACTAACTGATGAGCCCGAGCTACAAGTTTGAGATTGTTGGTGTGATTGAATTGTTCGGATATGTCCTGTTGAAAAAAAAATCAATGAATGAACAGATCTAACAAATATCAGCAAACACTGTTTTCGAAAAGTGCTTTATAGTGTACCTGTCCAAAAGTGTAGCCAGCACCACGAGGAGATATGCCCCAACCACATCGATCGTCTGGATCAGACCATAGGAGATCGCACATAGGCCCCTCGTGTGGAACCTCTTGGACACGATCTAAGCTACGCACACTATCAAGATTCTCAATTGATGGAGACAAACCACCATGGAGGCAGAAAATTTCAGATTCCACCTTCAAGAATGTAAATGAAATATCAATATAGCCCATCAACACATCATGTTGAGAGAAATGCAAGGACACCTAACTGGTTCTTCAGAGGGCACTTATTTATGGTACAGTTAACAATGAGTTTCCCAAACATATAGCATGATAAAAAGGTGAGTATATTATCAGATTATAGATGAACAACTTAAATGTTCCAACTAGTCCTTTCATACAATTGGGAATATCAAAACCTAAGAACACTAGAACAGCATCCTTGTATTAAGCCATACAACTCCCTGATGGCCCACAATCCTAGGCATTTGGCTACATCTGCTGGAGTCATCTAACAGTTCAGGCAATACTCATGCAAGATAGTGATGCACACCTCCATGCGCTATAAAATGAAGAATTTCTGGATTGTCACTCTAATAAGGTGAAGACATTAGCCGTCCATGGATATAGTCTCAGCTACCAAATCCAAAATCAGCAAGCACAAAAGATATTTATCATACAGGTACCAGAGAAACTAGACATCCATAAAATTCGACAGAGACAGGGAAAACATATACTAAGGCTGCATGAATCTTAGAAAAAAAAGCGAATAAAAGAATAAGAAAAAAGGAGCCTGAGATTCAGGGTACACACCAGCGCTGTCAATGGAAAATAATCAAAAAGATCTGTGAATATCTTCCATACACTTGCATTGCCATACCTGGTTAGAAAGCAGAGCGAGAACAGAAATGATATGTTAACCCTCTGTTGCAGACTTCATAGTAGATTTTCATTTTATAATCAACTTTTACAAACTAAGGAGTTTGTATATAAGAAAAAACATATAAAATTATTAAAAATTTCTTTAAAGCTTGTGCAGCTACTAAGCTTGGTGATAAGACTACCATCAGAAGGAAAGATCATACAGGTCGGTTGACAAGTCATTCGTATACAATCAACACAAAGTATATACTGGTCTACAAAATGTCTATAAATCGAGAGACCGAAAACGCACTTGAATAGATGATGCCAGATAGATGTCACATATATCATCAGTTCAGCGCAAATGGCTCAACTACATAATAGTATAGAACATGTACCCTAGTTCACAAAATGTCTATAAATCGAGAGACCGAAAAGGCGCTAACAGAGAATTAGCATCAAATAGAATAAGAATAGGATAATATCGTCTAAGTACCAAAACAGGCTAGATCAGGAATAGGATTAAGTTGAACTTTCACTAAAGCATAAAAAAACTCACTTTCGTAAGCATTCATCATAGAATCCATAGACCTGTGTGATCTGCAACAATTGTGAAAACAAGACTTTCCGTTTAAGGATATTTTGACAAACAAATTATAACAGGTCTAAATTAGAAAGCATCTGAATTCTAATAAAGCACATTATATATGAAACAGGAAATGCAAAAAAAAAATAGAGAAATTTGCTCTGAAATGTAATTAATCTGGGACGTGATAAATTTTTGACATAAGCATTGAAAAGATAATATATTGGAGTACCTGTCGACTCTCATGGTTTCCACGGAGGATTGTAATCCGGTGTGGGTGGCGCACCTTCAGTGCTACCAAGAGCTGGAGAAGAAATAAGTAAGTACATAACTTGAATCCAAATATACGATTATTAAAAACAATAACTGATTGTTTTTTGCAGGCTGAACGAGAAACAGATGCTACTTCACAAAACATGAGTTAAACTATATATAAGTGCTTATAAAAGAAAACAAGTAGATTGATTCTTACAGAAACAGTCTCAACAGAGTAGTAGCCACGATCTACATAGTCCCCCATGAACAAATAATTGGTATCTGGACACTGGAAACAACAGGAGGAAAATGTTAGCATTTGAGAATGCAATGTTTAAAACATGGTGTTGATGTAGAGAAGGAAAAAGGATCAGAAAATGCAAGTAGTACCTTGCCGCCAATCCGGAAAAGCTCCACAAGGTCATGGAATTGTCCGTGAATGTCACCGCAAATTGTCACTGGACTTTTGACTGGCTGCATAACAAAAAAGCAAAACCTTAAAGCCAATGCTTATCTACCTTTGTACCTGGCCATGGTACATGTAAATACTTTGTAATCATGTTTGTATTAAAGCAGAGTATTGAGTTATTTAAATGGAACTTTGTTTCATATTGTGATACCAAGAGGAACTAACATTTAAGCTGATCAAATGGAATGGAAGGAAGAAGAAGTTAAATTACAACATCTATTTTGGCATCAGCATTTGATGGTCTATGGGTTAAACTGAAAAGCCCTGAAGCTGGAATAACTGAAACATTTGAAGTTGAACTTTTCAGAACAGTCTTGATATATACAGGACCGGAAAATGATAGAGCAGCTAGCTGGAGCAACACCCAATGAGGATGCTGTTGCTCAAATCCGATGCAAAAAATCACAGACTATAATAAGATAAAGCAGCCTTTGGAACAAGCTACAGAGATGCCCCTCTGCATGTATAATAACAAATGAAAGATACCCTGCACAACAGTGAGACGAGAACTGGTAGTATGCGGTACCTGAACATTGCTTTCCTCCATCAATATCTCCTTAGCCTTCTCGCATAGCGCTTTGACCTGCACACGGTGGCCGGTAAGGAGACAAGCAGAATATCCGATTGCAGGAATGGTAGAACCTCTCCATGTATTCTCTATATGTTTATGTGTACATCAGATATTCATGCCTTTTGGTCCACAGCCCAGATGTACATGAATGAAATCCTACGGTGATACAGACCATCTTTTTTTGACCATTACAGACCCTCTTTTTAGATGGAGAGAGACACACTTGACACTAAAGATGCCATTTTTAAGGCTAAATTAGGTAAGAAGTTTGTGCTCTAAATAGAACGTTACAGTGACCAGGAGAGCTTGCAAAGTTCCATTTTTTATGCTTGCTTTGCCGCGACTATTACAAGAGATTTTTTTTAGATGATATTACAACAAGAGATCTAAGCGCGAGAGACCAAATCTGAACCGCAGCATCGGAATGATTCAAAAATCACCCATCCCCAGGCAAGAACTACTCAGCCTAGCATCCTCTAAGCCACCCAAAAAACAGGCAGCGAGAAGGGATCAAATAGCGCCAGAATCGGCGGATCAAACAGCGCCCAAATCGGCCGCCGAGCCTGGCACAGAAAACCCTAGAGCTAGAGACGCCCCTCTCGTAAGTCGCGACAGATCAAACCCAGCATTCGCCAGATCGCGCGGCGGGAGCACCGCCGGGCGAGCGAGCGAGCGAGGGAGCAAGATAAGAAGGGCGGCAACATCAGTACGGGAACCTCACCTCTTGCTCGGGGAGCGGGCGGCACTGCATGAGCTGCTCGATCTGCGCGTCCAGGCCGCCGCTGCCGCTGCTGTCCACGCTCATGGGCTCCATACCCGCCGGCGCCGCCTCCTCCGAGGACAGTATGAAGAGACAGCTCGAGCTGGAGCTGAAGCTCGTCGCCGGCGGAGAGAGGAGAGCGGCCGGTCGGAGCCGCGGAACAGGAGTGAGGAGTGAGAATGGGAGCGGGGGGAGAACTGGACAGGAAGCCCATCCGCCATATGGGCCCAATCTGTCGACCTTGTGGGACCCACGCGCTCCGCGTCGCAGCTTGCAAGTGGCTGGGAGAAATCGCGCTGAGAGGTCGGCCGGAGCGTGGGTCCTGCCTGTCAGTGTGACAGAGACCTTCTACGGTTTGAATGGGTGAATCCGAGATTTATCGGAAGGCAGGCTCAACATCCAAATTGGAGGCTCCAAGATTTTCAAAAGAGTCCACGTGTGCGGTCCTACTCCAACGTGTACATCAGAGATGAGCATTAGCAATTGGCTTGGCTTTCTCACCGGCTAGTAGGCACAAGTCCATTCTAATAGCACGGCAACGTGTAAGTTAATCGAATCCTAGTCACTGGTACACCTTGGGCTTTATTCATCCCATAATCAAAATGACATATACAATCTCGAGCATACCCATGCCACACACAAAAAACAGAAAAATTCGCTACCTCCACCGGCGCTTCCTAAATAAGCGTCGGCAGATGCGCCGGCACCGCGCTATGGGGTTACCGGCACCTGCTCCCCAATTTGGGGAGGGGTTGCACACACCAGCGACCCCAAAGAATTCCGAAAAATTACTTTTAAACAACAAAATTTCATTCAAATTTACATAAAATGTAATAAAACTTGAACTACAATCTAGACTTAACCCTAATCTACTATCTGTTGGTTGGGGCGCGCGATGGGCTTGTCTCGTTGTTGTTTTTCCCCTTCGCCGCTTGCAGTCGTGCACACATCTCCGCCCTTGTTTCGCGCATCTGGTCGTGGAGCATGGCTGTCAGGCGTCAGCAACGATCGAGCTTGTCGGCGGCGCTGCCCCCTCAGCGCCGCCAGCCACTGACGAGACTCCTCGTTCTGGGGAGCCTCGCTTGCTCACGGGTGGCCGCCTTGGCCTGGCACTGAGCGTTGAACTCAAGCAGTTTCTGTCGCTCGACCGTCGTGAGGAGACGACCCGCCTCCTCCGTGGTCGCTGCTGGCGCGAGATCTCGACGGCGTGCTAGAAGTTGGCGTCGTTGACGTACTCGAGTTGTTCCTCCTGCAGCCTACGGAAGCGTTGTGCGTTGAAGGAGGCTAGGATTGCCGCCTGCTCCAGGTCACCGTGGACATGTTGCTCATCGCCCCACTCTGCCACCTCCTTCGCCGCCTCGGCTTTTGCGTCTGCTATGAACACCTCGTTCCACTTGTTGAACTGTGAGTATTCGGAGTTGAAGTCCGGTAACTCGAACTCGGCGTCGGGCTGCGGTGGTTGTGGCATACGGTCGTTCCAGCCTAGCATCGGGTACGTGGTCGCCAGCCACTCGGCATTGTTCTCGAGAGGAGAGCGCCCGTGGTGGAGAGGAGAGGCTAGTGCGGTGGAGGGGCAAGTCGGTGGTGGCGAGGAGAGGCTAGTGCGGCATGAATAGGTGGAGCCAACTCGCTGCAGATCATCTGAGGCGTCGCATTTATGGCGGCGTCTCTGTGTGGAAAACTGGTGGCTTCGTCGTCAACAGGCGACAGAGCATCCGAGGTGTCGCATTTACGGCGGCGGCTGCGCGTGGAGAACCGGTGGCTTCATCGGCAACCAGCGGGAGAGCATACGAGGCATCGCTTTTATGAAGGTGTCAGTCGTTGAGTCGCTGACATGGCTAGCCCGCGGGCGTTTTCCTACTTGGTGCGGGGCATCGATGCGCCCATTCGGCACCCTGCGTGAAGGAGCCGGCACGGGGTTGCGGGGGATTTTATTGGGCTCGAAACTGTGCCGGTGATTTATTGGGCGCGCCAGTGTGAGCCCATTTTTTCCGTCGACACCCAAGTTGCTATTGGGGGCGCTATTGGGCTCCCCGTTGGAGATGCTCTAACATGACGGAAAGAGCATGAACTGATGTACCTAGGTAGTAGGCGATAAAATTTAGCATCACAAGACTAGCATGTGCATGTGGATTATTACCAATCAAGATTTTTTGGCAAGTAAATAGTGAGAAAAAATATCAGCTTACTAAATAAAAGTGTTTTTGCCGACCAAAATACTAAAGAGCGCTTGGTGTTTGTGACCTTGAGGTTAAGAACACGGCTCTTTTGGATAAATGGTAAGCCAACTTGCTAATCGAAGATGGGTTTGGCAGATAATATTTAGAAAGTCCACCTCTGGACTATAGGTTTGTAGAAGTATCTTGATCTATCTCTGCTTTGTTCTATCAATGATTTAGTACCATGTGAGTTGCCTAACATCATTATGGTCATCTATGTAATTCTCTTGTGGTGGATCTTTATTCTATGAGTTGATATTTGAGATTGGAATTCTCTTATGTGTGAGATGTATGAATAGATGCATATTATGTACCCTTCCTTTATTACTTGTTTTGATCCAACTTGTATGAGAGAATATGTGTGGGGGAACGTGTGTATTACGTGGAGTAACATGATGGTGGTGATTGAATAGTGACACAAAATTCATGATCTACTATGGTTTTAAACTTTCTTTTGTTACCTCACTAGGGATTAAGTGAATGCATGTGCTATATTTTTATCTATTTACAATCTAGGTGATCTTGTTTGTTCAAGGTAGCATATTCGATATTCAAACATCATGTCATATTACTTAACAGCAATACTTTGTTTATTCTTAATTCTAGATTGTCTAGAGTTTTCCCTTTCTGAAGGGGAGTATACGAGAGATGTGTTGCATCATCTCTATGTTAGAACGTGATGCCCATATGAAGGTTTATTACATATATAAAAGTTCCATCAATATTATATCATTTGTGATTTGTTTTATGTCCATGGCACCTTTATGAGAGAGTAGACAACTGAAACTATGAACCCTGATTCACATTTTATCATAAGAAACACATTTACATTGCTTTTATCATCCTTTAATTTTTTAGTACTTATTAATTTAGAAAATATAAAAATACTTTACTATTAGGAAATCCAGCCAAAAACACCTTTATTGTATTGTTTTTTACTTTATTGCCTAGTCATAGATTATTTTTACTTTTGTTTATTTACAAGTTTATTTCAGTTTACTTACACGAAACTTTGTGCTTGACAACCACATGGTGGAGTTGGGGACACAAGTCTTTATATTTTGTTTTGTAGGTTATTTTAGGAGGGAAAAAAGAGAAGTTCTTCGCTAATTTCCAGAGAGTTCGATATAAACCCTCGAGTCACCCTTGCGAGGAAAAGATGTTTGCTATAACACTCTGCACTTGAAGTCCCAACGAGTCAGTACACATGAAGTTGCTGCCATCAAGTCCCAATGAATTGGAATCCCATAGATTGGTGCCATCAATTTTTTCTTAGCTGCAAATTTCCACCACGTAAGCGTGGTTTAAGTTAGTGGTCCAAAAACCACGTCAAACTCAACTAAACAAATGATATAGACCACTTATCCCATAAAGCATATTCACTATATTTTATTTTTTTAATTAATACCACCCTTGGTTGGAGGGTTTGTGCCCTTATTTTATAAATTATTTTATTATTACAAGGGTAGTTGTGCATGTCAAGTTCGTGGATCACCCCACAACCAACTTCTCCATGCCAAGAACATACAATAGAAACATGATTTAGAATCTAATAATATGAAATGGTATAGCTTGCTTTTTCTTGCGTCTTTGATCTCCATCTTCAACGCACCGACGTGATCTCCATCATGCCACTAACAGGGTGTCTCTACCACATGTTGCAACTACAACTATTTTTAACTCGTATCATAAAGTAAATAAATTACATGGCATTTAAGATTGACACACATGTCATACAATATAAGTAACAACCATATGGCTCCCGCCGGTTGCCTTACTCATCGACATGCAAGTCGTGACAAATATTACAATACATGATAAACTCATATATCAAATATATCACATCACATCACATCTTGGCCTTACCACATCACATGTCTTGCAGAAACAAGTTAGACACATCTACCTTTTTGGTTGAAAGTTTTACTCTATATGGTTTGCATAAGAACCGTTTTTATCTATGCATAAAAACCACACCGTTGATAATGTTAGTCTGCTATTAGCTTTTACAACTTCCCCTTTGCAAAGATGGTTTCAACTATAGAGAGTGACTGCCACACGCAAGTTGCTTATGCAATACAAGTTGCATGTCAAGCACAGAACCAGTCTTAATCCGAAGAGTGTAAAGTTATTGGTCCGGGCCGCTTCATCTCACTATCCCGTGAAATCAATCAGCACATGTGGGTGGGGTAGCAACAAGAAGATCTACTCCCACTACTAAAAGTGTTATACTCCTAGAAATCGTCAATGCATAGATCTAGATCTGATACCACTGATGGGATTCACAACATAGAAAAAAATACTACCAAATGCAAATGAAACCAAGATCCAATCTCGAAAGAGCCAATCCAAGATCTAATCTATGAATATGCGAGCAACGAGAAAGAAATTAGATCTACATACCCTTGTAGATCGCACATCAGAAACTATTTACAACCATAGTTGATGTAGATGTTCTCCTCGTGATCCAATACAATCAATGCCGCAACAAACTACGCATCATGTGCAACACAAACAATGTATCCTCCTTCTTGATCCAACAAGTATGGGTGCAGAGGTACGTGGAATCTAGATGTCAACAACGCGAGGGTGGTGGTGGCTATGGTAAAGATCTCCGAGGGCAGGGCTTCACATACGCGTATGAGATGAGGAAGGAGGGCAGCATGGGAGGCCGACTAGGGTTTGGTTTGCTTCCCCCTTCCCTCTCCTCACTTTTATAAAAGGGGTAGAGGATGGGGTGCGGACAGATTGCCCCCTCCAAGCCTTACGGCCGACGGCCAAGTGGGGGAGGGGGAGTTTCCTTCCCCCAAATTGGTGCCCCTAGGGTTTCCCTTGGGGCTGGCTGCATGGGCCTTATGGGGTAGCTTCCCTAAGACACCACCACTTGGTCCATGCGGGCCCCTGGGAGGTGTGGAACCTTCAAGAACTCCTTCGATATGGTACCGGAAAAATCCTGAACTTTTCTGAAACCATAAAATTCTTTCCCACATATGAATTTAATTTCGTGGACCATTCTGAAGCTCCTCGTGATGTCCTGGATCTCATTCGATACTCCGTACAATTTTCAGACTCACCATAATTAATATCTCATTTCTACCATAGTGTTATCGATTGTTAAGTATGTGACCCTACGGGTTCGAGAATCTGTGGACATGATCGAGACGCCTCTTCAATCAATAATCAATAGCGGGGCCTAGATGTCCATAATGATTTCCACACCATTCGTGAATATCTTTATCGTTTGAACCACGATGTCAAGGATTCAAACAATCTCATATTTTGCTCCCTTTGTCTTGCGATATTTTACTTGCCCGAGATTCGGTCGTCGTTATCACAATACCTAGTTCCATCTCGATCACAACAAGTACTCTTTACTCGTACTGCACAACTGTTGCCTGCCAAAACCCACCGGCGAGCAGTGGTTAAGCAACACGAAGAGCCGGGAGACTCCCAAGACTGCTAAGTGGGCCCTGGTGCCTCGCGTCGTCCCGCAAAGTCCCAGCACACGTCCTCGCGGTTGCAAGGGCGTGCCACCTGACCTATACCTGATCAGGAAGGTGTTGGATTGCTTCGATTAGTCTCCTGCATGGTAGACACGTAAACATTAAATACGAGCCCGATCGGCTCTCATGTTGCCCTGTGGATCGGCTCAAAGAGCCGATCGCCCCATAGATCACGTTGGATTTACGATGACATGGGGATCCTGCTTGATCAAAACAAAGCTAAACTAATCTACGACAGTTTAGGGTTTTCACCGCATAATCGGAACATCCTACGCGTAGTTGGGCCTAGCGGATACGAAAGATGATGGAAACTATTCCTAAAAGAGGCCTAAAAACCAACATTAAGTCAATTCCCGGAACATCCCTTGTAGGAACGGTAAAACAACACCTCACGCACTACCGGATCATCCAACCCCAGCATAAGGCCTAATCATGCAGATATTAAACTAATCCTTGAAGAACAAGGAACGACTATAACGGATCGGATCTACTAAGTAACGAACAAGCAAGGTGCTGCCCTTACACCTAGATCGGTGTAAGGGCAGCTAGATATCGAGGGACAGCATTGCTAAGCAAATATGCGTAAGAAAAGCATCAATGCAAGCCCCAAGACATCTATGATAAGTAGTGCTACTCGCCATCAACAACGCTTCAGCACGAGTAACACCAGGTAACGAATAAACATATACTGCCTAGATCGCAAGATGCGATCTAGGCAGCATGATGCTTACCCGGAAGAAACCCTCAAAATAAGGGGTGGCGATGCGCCTGGTTTGTGTTTGTTGTGAACCTGATTGTCCTCCTTTCTCAATAACCCTAGGTACATATTTATAGTCCAAGGGACTTTCTAAATCAGAAGTACACCTAACCGTGTACGAGCTAAACTCTATCTTTCAATTCTAACCGACACGATCTAATAATTTACAGATACACGGGCAATCCAGCCCAAACTCTTCGTGCAAGGCCGCTTCAGAGATGCTCCACGTGTACATCCTTCAAGCCCATCTCAATCATGGCCCATATCCTGATTTGGCCAAAATCTGGTGATAACACATGCCCCCCTGGTTTTGGCAATGATAATTTCAAAACCACTCTATTTTTCCTTCGAAGGGTCATGTCGTAGCAGAGCAGGACCGTTGCAGTATCCTTCGTTATGATACCCTGTCTTCTCAACTTCTCCGCGTGACCTGAATTTTTTTTTCCTTGGGCACCACTTAATCGGAAACTGCTGTGGCATTGAATCTCCACCATATCCCCTTTATTTAACCGCTCCAAACAGTTCGCCACTTCATCCCCTTGCTCTGTTCTGGCCATCGGCACCAAGAAACCCCAATCTTAGAGCAATGTCTTCCTCCTCTTCCTCCTCCGCCTCCTCGGATCTCTCCTCCCAGTCCTTCTCCTCCTCCTCCTCCTCCTCCCGCGAACCCACGCCAGAGTGGGATCCGATGGTGGCTCAGATGGCGGCGCACAACGAGCGCGCCCCAGAGGAGTGGGACCAGGAGGACCACGCCTCCTCCGTCTGGTCCGAGGACGACAAGTCCTTGACCAGCGGAGATGAAGACCTCCAGTTCCTCGCTGATGGGGAACTGGAATCGGAGAGCGAGGACGACTCGTTCTCCTAGGACGATTACACCTCCTCCGAGGAAGAGGAGGAGGAAGACGACGACGATGACTCCCTCGAGGATTACCCGCCGGCGAAGCGCTTCCGCGCCGGGTCCGACGACGACGACGATGATGAAGATGAGGAGGCCCCCAATGAGGGACACTGGAGCAGCGACGAGGAGCCCGCCGGCAGCAGCGCCGACGAGAGCTCCGATGACAACGACGAGGGCAGCGACGGCCCGTAGACTAGGATCTACTAGTACAGGCCTAGTAGTAGTAGTAGCAGGGTGGTCAATAGACCTTTCTTTTGTTCTTCATCCCTTGAGCAATCGGCTCTTTCTTTGTAAGAAATCCTATTATTAATGAAGAAAATATTCCCCTATTAATTTTGCTTTCTCGTCAATTTTGCCGATTGTCAAACGAAGTCGCTGCACAAAGAGCCGATGGCAGGGCATCGGCCTGCACTATAAACACGATTTGAGGCCAAACAGTTGCCTAATCACACGGTCAAACAGATCCAGTCCATGTCCAAACCATCCTCCGACCTCAAACGCGCAGATTCAACCCCTCAGCAAATCCACTGGGAGATTCGTCTCAGATGTCATGATCTCTGGCCTGAAACCGATCTGTTAACCTGCTCAATTGAGCCTGTTCCTCTAGAGTCGATGGCAATGCATCGGCTTTTTTTTTTTTGTTCTGAAGTCGATGTCCGTGCATCGGCTGTGACTTGTATAAAAATTTTGTTTTTTTACTGGCCGATTTCATGAATCGGCCCCCACATTTCACTGTTTGTCATCCCACATGCTTGGGAAATATTTCTTAATATGTTGACCATTGACAGCTACTGGGAACTTCACGCCATCCAACTGCTCGAGCATGTATGCATTACCCTTCAAAACTTGGTCAACTTTGTACGGGCCATGCCAATTTGGAGACCATTTACCATATGATTTGTCCTTAGTCCCCAACGGCAATACAGCTTCCCATACCAGATCACCAACATGGAACTCCTTTGGCTTCACCTTTTTATTATATGCGCGAGCCACCTTGGCTTTATTCTCCTTGATTTTCTCAAGTGACCATAGTCTGAGTTTCGTTGCATCCTCAATGCTGTCGCTCATTAGGGCTGCATATTCTTCAGCAGTTAAATCATTCTGAAATGTAATCCGTCTCGACCCAGCCTTGATTTCCCAGGGTAACACAGCTTCCTGTCCATAGACCAGCTGATATGGCGAGGTTTTTATTGCTCCATGACACGACATGCGATAAGCCCACAAAGCTTCTGACAATACCTCATGCCATCGTCTAGGGTGTTCGTCGATTTTCCTCTTAATCAGCTTGATCAGGCTCTTGTTGGACGCTTCAGCCTGCCCATTTGCTTGAGCATAGTATGGAGACGATCGGATCAGCTTGATTCCCATATCCTCGCAGAATTTTCTAAACTCCTTAGAAACGAAGACCGACCCTCCATCGGTCGTGATAGTCTGGGGAATCCCGAATCTATGAATGACATGTTCCAACACGAAACTGATGACATCTTTCGATGCTACTGCCTTCATAGGGACGGCCTCCACCAATTTAGTGAAGTAATCTGTAATGGCCAGAACCCATTCATGGCCTTTGCTCGATGCAGGATGAATTTTACCGATCATATCCATGCCCCAACCTCGGAATGGCCAAGGTTTGATGATAGGATTCATTGCTGATGCGGGTACCATCTGAATGCTCCCAAACTTCTGACATGCTTGACACCCTTTATAGTACTGGAAACAATCTTCAAGCATGGTGGGCCAATAAAATCCCGATCGCTTTGATCACCACTTCATCTTATGAGCCGATTGGTGAGTTCCACGAGGCACCCTCATGCACCTCATGCAAGAGCCGATTGGACTCGGCTGGTCCCAAACATTTGAGAAGCAATCCTTCCAATGTCCTGTAGAACATGTCATCGCCAATCGATCGTACTTCATGGCCCTATATCTTATCCGTTTAGGTGCCCCCGAGCCGGATCTTTCAAGTAATTGAAGATATCGGCTCTCCAATCATCTCGGTTCCATGAACCGCACGAAAATCAGCTCCATCGGCTACGTCTTTGTATCCTGACGCCGTTTGTGCGAGATCGTTCGCCTCGGTATTTTGCGACCTTGGGATCCAATTGAAGTTTATATATCTGAACCGTGTCATCAGCTCACGGCATTGCATCCATAATGGAAAGAGCGACTCGCTCTCACACTTGTACTCTTCCGTGAGTTGAGAAATCACCAATTTGGAGTCTCCAAAGATCTCAACCGCTTCTGCCCCAGCGTCTAATAGCAACTCCATTCCCTTGCATATCGCTTCATACTCAGTAACATTGTTGGTGCAAGGGGTAGATATCCTGATGGAGAAGGAAAATGTTGCCCCCCGAGGCGACACGAGTAGCACGCCGATGCCGCAACCATCCTCACAGACCGATCCATCGAAGAACATGGCCCATGCACGCACAGATAGTGCGGCTACGTCCGTGTTTATTCGTTCAGCGATAAGATTGGCCAACGCTTGCCCCTTGACTGCTTTCGCAGGTTGATACCGGATATCAAATTCCGATAACGCAAACATCCACTTGCCGAGTCGGCCTTTCAAAGACAGAGCCGACAAGCATGTGTTTGATGACATCCGATTTGCATATGACGATGATTTCTGGCGGACAAGATGTCTTTGGATCTTGGTGCGGGTGAAAAATAGACAGAGGCACAACTTCTCAATTTCGGGGTACCTTGTTTACTGCATCCAACATCCTTCGCTAAGGTAGAAAACCACCTTTTCCAGACCATCATAAATCTGCACCACCACCGATGCGATTGAGGTGTCAGCTACTGATAAGTAAATATAGAATGGCCTGTCTTGCTGTGGCGGAACTAACACAGGTGGCTTCGTTAGGTACTCCTTAATATCGTCAAATGCTTGTTGTTGCTCTGCCCCCAGCGAAACTCCTCATCAGACTTGATTTTGACCAATCCCATGAACGGCTCGATTCCTCCAGACAAGTTGGAGATAAACCTTCTGACGAAATTAATTTTGCCGATGAGACATTGGAGCTCCTTCTTCGTGGTGGGTGGCTTCATCGTTCGCACTGCCTCTTGACTTTTCAGGCCGATCTCAATTCCACGTTCATGAACCAAGAAACCCAGGAACTGACCGGCCATCACACCAAAGGCACACTTCTTTGGATTCATTCTTAGTCCGAACTTCCTAGTTCGGTCCAGGACGTGTCGCAAATCCTCCAAGTGTCCGTCCATCGAAACAGACTTGACCACCACGTCATCGATGTAAATTTCCACCAATTTGCCGATTAAATCATGAAAGATGTAATTCATGGCTCTTTGGTATGGTGCACCAGCATTCTTCAGTCCAAAAGTCATGACTACATATTCAAACAAGCCCACCGAGCCTGGCACTCTGAATGCAGTCTTGTGTATATCTTCTGGAGCCATAAAAATTTGGTTGTAGCCGGCATTGCCATCCATGAAACTTAAAATTTTATGACCAGCAGCTGCATTGATCAATGTCTCTGCTACTGGCATTGGATATTCATCCTTTGGAGTGGCACTGTTGAGGTTCCGAAAATCTATGGCGACGCGCCATCGGCCATCCTTTTTCTCCACAGGTACGACATTGGAAATCCATTCAGCGTACCTGCACGTCCTGATGAACCCGGCGTCCAACATCTTCTGGATCTCCTTCTTGACTTCCATCAAGATTTCGGCCTTCATCTGTCGTGCTCGCTGCTGGAGCGGCCGAAATCCTTTCTTCAGGGGGAGCCGATGCTCAATGATGCTCCTGTCTAACCCAAGCATCTCTGTATAATCCCATGCAAAACAATCTGGGTACTCTTTTAACAAGGCTATCATCAGGCCCCTGAGATGTGGATCTAACTTTTTGCTGATAAACGTTGGTCGTGGCTTATCCCCAGGACCAATGTCAATCTCTTCCAGCTCATCAGCTGATGTAAACCCATACCCCAGCTTTCCATCGCCTGCTAGATCAATGTTGAACACAGGTAATATGCATGTTGAGGATAATTTTGGCCGATTGCTAGAATCGGCCTCCTTTTTCATTGCAAGGCTCAATGAGGGTTTACAACTTCTTGGTTTTCTACTATGGCTACGTGACATGCTCGAGATGAGATTCGTGCTTTTTATTTTTTGGGGCCGATCGCAGGGATCGACCTTGCCGCGTACGTCTACTGATTTAGATCTTGCTACTCTGTCAGGCCGGTGGATAAGACCAGCCTCACCCCATTTTTTGAAGCTTCGATGCGCTCACAGCCGTCCAAACTGATTCCAGAGAGCGGCTCTTGGTCGTCTGCATCCCAAATATTCATGGCAGCTAGTGAGATCTCGATTGAGTCATCTGCCTGAACGACCTCCACTTCATCTCCATCCCACTGTATGATGCATTGGTGCATTGTGGATGGGATGCAACAGTTAGCGTGAATCCAATCCCTTCCTAGCAAGACAGCGTAATTGCTTTTGCTGTCGACGATGAAGGACGAGGTAGGTATGGTTTTTCGGCCTACGGTCAGATCTACATTCAGAACACCTTTTGCTTCTGATGCTTGGCCGTTGAAATCGCTTAACGTGACGTTGGTCTTGATCAGATCGTCATTGGAGTGTCCCAAACGTCTTAGCATGGAATACGGCATTATGTTGACTGCCGCTCCCGTGTCAACCAACATCTTGCTGACAGGCTGCCCATTGATATAACCTCTCAGGTATAGGGCTTTCAAATGCCTGTAGCTCCTCTCTCGTGGCTTCTCAAAGATCACTGGCCGTGGACCGCAATCAAATTGTGCCACCGATACTTCCTCGTCTTTTGGAGCACAAAACTCTGACGGGAGTATAAACACCATGTTTGTATCAGCCGATGCCTCTGCATCGGCTTTTGTCTGTTTAGGGCGCCACACTTTCTTTGGCGGGCGCATCTCTGTCTCCAACGTTTGCTGAATTCTCACGGCCAGATCGGGCCGTGCCTTCCTCAACGTGTACAGTTACTGTGCTTCGGCTTCCTCCAGGTTTCGTAGCCGCTGCACCCTACGCTTCTGAGAATGGCTGAGTCCATTAGGGCACCACCTTGGCCGGTGGTACCTATCCTCTTCTTCATCTGACTCCTCGAAGTTTTCATCTTGAGACGACTCAGCTCGTTTGTCCTGAGGTGGGAGAGGCCCGAGACGCTTGAACACTGAAACTTCATTTGTTCCCTTCCTCTGCTGTCTACACTCTGGGCAGTTCTCGATTGTAGGTAATCGGCTCATTCCTGAGTCCCAGCAGTGTTTAAAGAAAGGACAGTTCCAATTCCTATCCATGTCTTCTTGCTCTCTTGACTTCCCTCTAGCGTGGCGCTCGTACCCTTCATCGTCTCTATCATATCGACGATACCTCATGTCATCTGCATCAGACCGACGATATCTTTCATCATCCACGTCGTAGCGCCGACGTCGGTCATACTGCTGCTCATATTTGTTAAGGAGATGCATGGAGAGTGGTCGTTGATACCGCACGCCTCTCACTTCTTCTTCTGTCAGGTACCGTCTATTATCATGTTGGGGCCGGTCGCGTGGATCGGCCTCCCCTTTCTCCTTGCCACGGGAGTAGCGCTTTACCTTTATCTTTGCCATGGCGGCTCCCAAGCCCTGCCATGTTGACACCAAAAGAGAAACCTGGCTCGCATCTTAGGGAGTGACTGAGATCCACCATGTTGACGCCAGGAAACGGATGTGTGTCTACTTTCATGGCAAATTGTCCAAAGATTAATCGGCCTGACTCTATCGCCATTTGAATCTGTGCGCGCAACACTTTGCAGTCGTTGGTGGCGTGGGTGAACGTGTGATGCCATTTGCAGTATGGCCTACCGTTCATCTCTTGTGACGTAGGAATTTTGTGGCCTTCGGGTAACTTCAGTTGTTTCTCCTTCAAGAAGAAATCAAAAATCTGCTCGGTTTGCTTAAGTCAAAGTCAAACCCTTTTGGAGGCCCTGGTTGTTTGACCCATTTGCGGGACACGGGAACTGCCGTCCGAGTCCATTCAGCCACTGCGACTTCCTGATCTTCCGCAGGGTCTTCATCCTCTTCAGCGTCGACCAGGCCTATCGTGCGCTTGAACTTGTCTTGGTACAATTCTGGGTGGCGCTGCTCATACAATGTCAGTTTCTGGACCATGTGCGCCAACGAATTGTACTCCACTTGGAACGTCAGATCCTTGAGTGGCGCTGCGAGGCCTGCCACGGCCAGCTCGACTGCTTCTTTCTCAGATAAATGAACCGAATAACATCGGTTCTTGACAGTTCTGAAACATTGAATGTACTCAGACACCGTCTCTCCTCGCCTTTGCCGACCCTGCGTCAGATCGGCAATGCCAGCTTCGGTAGCTTCTGAATGATATTGTATGTGAAACTGCTCTTCCAGCTGCTTCCATGTCCGAACTGAATCTGGGGGTAACGAGGTGTACCACCCAAAGGCTGGACCCGTGAGAGATTGGGCAAAGAACCTCACACGTAGTGGTTACGATCTTTGAAACCATGCCCAGCTGTGCCAAGTATCGGCTCACGTGCTCGATGGAGCTAGACCCTTCTGATCCACTGATTTTTGTGAAGTCAGGGAGCCGATATTTAGGCGGCAGTGGGATCAGGTCATACTTGTTGGGGTACGGCTTGGAATAGCCGATTGTTCTCTTCTTCGGCAGGATGCCGAACTGATCTCTCAAGATTGCGCTGATCTGATCTACAGTAGGAGCTGTAGGGGTTGAGCTTTCATGACTCGTGGCGGTGGCATATTTAGTTAGCCACGCTTGTTTCTCAGCATCTGCTCCAGAACTCCCCGCGGCTCCAGCAATCCCTCCTGCCGTAACAATCGCTCCTGTTCCGGCAATTCCTCCTGCTGAAGTCTGGATCGCGTGCGTCCAGTTGTTGCAGTCCGGCACGTATGTGCACGCGTATCCATGTGGAATCTCCTTGGGTGGCTCATACAAGAATTGGTAGTCGCCAGGATCACCTCCAGCCTTGTAGACAACGTATGCCGGCGAACCTTGTTGGTGTGGAGCTGCCATTGCGAATGGCAGTGGTGGCCTAGTGTGGAATGGTATCTCTCCCTGGTGAGTCCCTAGAGTAGGTCCTGACGGAGAATACTGATGTTTCATGATTTCTTGCACCACACGAAGCGCAACCCGCTCAAGAGTATTCACCGGGCTCTCAGAATGCCGATGTAGAGAATGAGCCACAGCATAGTTAATTTCCTGGCGCAGGGCTCTGGTACGTTCCTCCGAAGGGAGAGACAGATCTAATCCCTCGAACGCGCCTTCGGGTGTGAATCCTTTGAACCTGATGCCGTGCGAACGGGTCTTCTCAAAAGAGCCGATGAGATCGGCTTCAAAGATGGCCTTTAGCTAATCGTATTTCTTCTTATGCTCTGCAGGTAGATCCTCGTACTTGATCAGTTCGTCCGACATCTTGGCTGCCGATGTTGATGTGGTTGTTGCAGAAAGTGTCCCACCGGGCGTGCCAGAATGTGTTGCCTGCCAAAACCCACCGGCGAGCAGTGGTTAAGCAACACGAAGAGCCGGGAGACTCCCAAGACTGCTAAGTGGGCCCTGGTGCCTCGCGTCGTCCCGCAAAGTCCCGGCACACGTCCTGGCGGTTGCAGGCGTGCCACCTGACCTATACCTGATCAGGAAGGTGTTGGATTGCTTCGATTAGTCTCCTGCATGGTAGACACGTAAACATTAAATACGAGCCCGATCGGCTCTCAGGTTGCCCTGTGGATCGGCTCAAAGAGCCGATCGCCCCATAGATCACGTTGGATTTACGATGACATGGGGATCCTGCTTGATCAAAACAAAGCTAAACCAATCTACGACAGTTTAGGGTTTTCACCGCATAATCGGAACATCCTACGCGTAGTTGG
Source organism: Lolium perenne (assembly GCF_019359855.2). NCBI lineage: Eukaryota > Viridiplantae > Streptophyta > Magnoliopsida > Poales > Poaceae > Lolium > Lolium perenne. The sequence goes on along the minus strand of NC_067247.2, from coordinate 357,323,115 downwards.
GCCTAGCAGATACGAAAGATGATGGAAACTATTCCTAAAAGAGGCCTAAAAACCAACATTAAGTCAATTCCCGGAACATCCCTTGTAGGAACGGTAAAACAACACCTCACGCACTACCAGATCATCCAACCCCAGCATAAGGCCTAATCATGCAGATATTAAACTAATCCTTGAAGAACAAGGAACGACTATAACGGATCGGATCTACTAAGTAACGAACAAGCAAGGTGCTGCCCTTACACCTAGATAGGTGTAAGGGCAGCCAGATATCGAGGGACAGCATTGCTAAGCAAATATGCGTAAGAAAAGCATCAATGCAAGCCCCAAGACATCTATGATAAGTAGTGCTACTCGCCATCAACAACGCTTCAAAGACGAGTAACACCAGGTAACGAATAAACGATATCGCCTAGATCGCAAGATGCGATCTAGGCAGCATGATGCTTACCCGGAAGAAACCCTCGAAATAAGGGGTGGCGATGCGCCTGGTTTGTGTTTGTTGTGAACGTGATTGTCCTCCTTTCTCAATAACCCTAGGTACATATTTATAGTCCAAGGGACTTTCTAAATCAGAAGTACACCTAACCGTGTACGAGCTAAACTCTATCTTTCAATTCTAACCGACACGATCTAATAATTTACAGATACACGGGCAATCCAGCCCAAACTCTTCGTGCAAGGCTGCTTCAGAGACGCTCCACGTGTACATCCTTCAAGCCCATCTCAATCACGGCCCATATCCTGATTTGGCCAAAATCTGGTGATAACAACAACATTATCTCATGGCTAACTCATTAATCACATGCTTGCAAGCGATATAGAATGTGCGTTACCACACGGGCCCTCGGTATATCTCTCTGTCACGTGAGGGACAAATCCCATTCTTGATACATGCAACCCAACAATCACTTTTTGAGATACCCAAAGACACCTTTCTGATTACCTAATTACTAAGTGATGTTTGATGCCCTCAAAGTATTCTTCCGGTGCTAGGAAGTGACATAATCGCATGGTCCAAGGATTGATATATTTGACATTGGAAAGTTACAACAATCTAAATATTGATACGATCTTATTGATTTGCTTAGTTAGGTCTTGTACATCATGTCATTCTCCTAATTACATGATCCCGTTGTAAATTGACAACACATGTCAAACCATCATCAACCAACGGACTAGTCAGTAGAGGCTTACTAGGGACGCGGTCTTGTTTACAAACCACACAAGTACTAATGTTTCTGCTTAATACAATTCTAGCATGGACTACAAATACTTATGACGAACAATAAAATATGACAATAACTTTATTATTACCTCTAAGGCATATCTCTATCAGGAAGTTGTAAGGGGGTGGGGGTGGGGAGGCGGATGCGGATGCGTCGGAAGCTCATGTGCTCCAGGCAGTTGCAGTTGCCGAACTTGTCATAGAATATGTCATCCATGGAGGCGCCTTCATCTGAAGCTATGATTTTAGAGGTCATTGGAAGGGTTCGGATGTTTCGTTTTTGGGATTTGAGGAGAGATGGAAGAGCAAGCTATTTAACACAACCGCTTGGGTGGCCCCTCCACGAGGGCCTCCCGAAGGTAGGCGGGAGACTGGGAGAGCGAGGAGGACGTCGCTGCCTCATCGGACTTGGGGAAGAACGACATAATCTGGCGACAAAGAAACAAAGCTGCTATATTGAACTGATCGGGGACATTATCATCTGGAGATAAATTAGTGTGGGGTAAAAAGTAAATTACGATGTAAAAGAGGGCAAAAGATGGAAGTCCAAAGTAAAGTAGGGCAAAAAAAATCCCCCTCACCCCGAATCATTCTCCTCTGCTTGACTGAGCCGCCAGTCCCGTCCTGCCGCCGATTCCTTCTCTCCGGTTGCACCCCTTGTCCCAACACACGTGAAGCCCTCCTACCTTCCCGTCCTCCTTCTAGTGACGCTGGTGATATCCACGTCACCGACGTGGATATTTGTGTCTTCACCGCCGGTCCAACTTGATCTCCAACGGTGGCCGCCTCCCTCCGTACCAGCAGCCCGCGCTCCGACCTCTGGACCTCTTCTTCGACCACTTCGGCGTACAAATGAAACTCCCCAACCGCGACCTCTTCTCCGACCACTCTGGTGTCATCCACAAGTCTGACAGACCAAGGCAACTCCCTCAACCTCGGCCTCTTCTACGACAACTTCGGTGGGTCTCCCCCACCACCGGAGGCATCCCTTCTTCCTCCAGCATCCCTCTCTCCTCTAGAGCGGCGGCATCTTGCCCCTTCTCCCACCAGCCTCCTTCGGCCGACGTACACAGCTAGCACATCTTCTGCCCCAGATGCACAATCTACCAAACAAAGTCTAATCTCATAATGGCTAAATAGACACATCCTACCAAAATATCATCTCAGCTTGGCTAAGGTGAGCATGTATAAGAGCATCTCCAACGGCCCGACGCATTTTAGACACGATTTGTGTCTGTTTGCATCGGGACAAACACAAAAGATGGTCACATGTCCGTATGTGCCTGCACCTATTTTCTGACCCAAAGGACTTCCCATGCACATTAATTAGGAAGGAGAGAGAGAGAGAGAGAGAGAGAGAGAGAGAGGAAAAATGCCTTTTGTGTGGCCATGATTGGCGATAACATGGGTAGTGCATTCATTTAAGCAGGAGAGAGATGGGCAGAGCAGGCCACATGGACATGCGGAATTGGCATCCACGTTGACGCATTCGTGGCGCAAATTTGGTCCCGAAATGCATCTGGCCGGACATGCCGGTCACTATGCTCTGGCCGCTGGGCAAGGGTACAAACACATTTTTGACCGCACGGACGCAAATAGTCATTTTGAGCGCGTTTGGTAGCCTGGGCTCCCCTTGGCTCGCATGGGTGGCGTAAAAGTAGCCCGTTTGGTTGACTGGGCTCACGCACGTTGTTGCACAACATGGTTCTTAAAGCAGCATTGGGCCTAGCCCAGGAGGAATACCGGAATCGGCTGTTTCCCCCGAGCCACCCACATCTCACACGGAGCAGATGCAAAACAGAATCTTTGGCTGAACAAGCGGGGATGAGGAGGGAGATGGTGCGAGCTGTGGTGCGCTGCGGTGAAAAGCAAAAAGTGGGGCAGGAAGGATTCCTTCACCTCCCGCTGCACCCCTCCTCTATTTATACCCTGTAAGGGTATATCGCCCCTATGTGTGGTTTTGGTAATTAATGACAATCCCTATGGACTAATGTTTTCATTGAGTTTATATTATATGAAGGAATATTCCATAGGTACTACTTGTATTCCATGTGTTGGATTCAAGTATGGATGTCATGAAGATAAAGATATAACTTGTGTATTGGCATCAAGATCATCGATTTGAAGATATATATGTGATATGATCAAGAAGCAGAAATGAAGATAGAGTTCTTATGTGGAACTCAATATTAGCCATGCTCTAGCTTATGTGATAAGCAATGAATGATCAAGATCTTGAGAGCTTGATTCCAAGTGAAGAATTCAAGTTATGGCTCTAAGTCAGTTTCATGATAGTCTCATAAGTTGAGCTATGGTTGACTAAGATTTAGAGAATGCAAACAAATGAAGAATTCTTTATACACCTCAAGATAGTACGATAGAGCATGAGAAGATACAAGGTTGACCAATACAAAGAGTGTATAATAGATTCAAATTTGGTCAACACATGAAGCATGAAGAATGTGCCACGTGAAGTCACATGGTATGGTAAGCCTTATCAATTATGCTTCATGAACTAACCCATCATATATGTGCCCTTGTGTTGTCTATGTGGGTTAGGTATCTTTCCATGGGCATGCATCAAAAGTTAGATCTCATATAGTCCATGAGAGGATGACGTCAAGTTGTGATCATCATCAAGGTTAAGTTGGGCAAGTTCAAGTTGAGCATCTCAAGAGGATCATATGATTGAAGCTTGCCGTCCATTTGGTGATAATGGACATGTGAAGATGTGCATCAATGGAGCTTCCCCATCATGGTGTATGGGGGAGCATTTGTGAGTCTTCATGAAGCAACAATGATCAAGTGAGGCATTCCGGCTTGAGTGGAGTGATACGTCCAAAACGTATCCACTTTCCCGAACACTTTTGCTATTGTTTTGCCTCCAATTTGTGTATTTTGGGTGCAACTAACACGGACTAACGCTGTTTTTAGCAGAACTGTTCTGGTGTCTCGTTTTTGTGCAGAAATCCAACTTTCAGGAAAAACCTCGGGATTTTGACAGAAGGCCCTATTTTCCCAGAAAACTCACGGAGCCAGAAGGGCAAGTCAGGTGGAGGCCCGAGGGCCCCACACCCTAGGGCGGCGCGGCCCAGGAGGGGGGCGCGCGGCCCTAGCGTGTGGCCCCCTCGGCTGGCCCCCGATGCCCTCCTTCGGACTACTTATCGCCCTCGACCTAAAAACGCACGGGGAGAAGTCGAAGTCGCCAGAAACCCTCCAGAACGCCGCCACATCGCGAAACTCCATCTCGGGAGCCAGAAGTCTCCGTTCTGGCACTCCGCCGGGACGGGGAATTGGAAGAGATCATCGCCGCCATCACCACCGACGCCTCTACATCAACCAGCCATGTTTCCCCCATCCATGTGTGAGTAATTCCCCTGCTGTAGGCTGAAGGGGATGGTAGGGATTGGATGAGATTGGTCATGTAATAGTGTAAGATTGTTAGGGCATAGTGCCTAGTGTCCGTAATTGGTACTTTGATGATATTGTTGCAACTTGTTATGCTTAATGCTTGTCACTAGGGCCCGAGTGCCATGATCTCAGATCTGAACATGTTATTGTTTCATCATGATATTCATTGTTTATGGTCTTACCTGCAAGTTGTATACACATGTCGCTGTCCGGAACCAATGGCCCCGAAGTGACAGAAATCGGGACAACCGGAGGGGATGGTAGTGATGTGAGGATCACATGTGTTCACGGAGTGTTAATGCTTTGCTCCGGTACTCTATTAAAAGGAGTACCTTAATATCCAGTAGATTCCCTTGAGGCCCGGCTGCCACCGGCTGGTAGGACAAAAGATGTTGTGCAAGTTTCTCATTGCGAGCACGTACGACTATAATTGGAACACATGCCTATTGATTGCTTTGTACTTAGACACCGTTTTATTATTATCTGCAAATGCCCTGCTTGATTGTTACATGAGTTTCTCTCATCCATGCAACGCCCGTTATCCGTCCCCGTGCCTACAGTATTTTAATCCTGCTGTTTACTATATTCACTACTGCTGTCTCTGTTACTCTGCTGCTATTATTTCACTACTGCTACTGCTATAAAGCTGTTACTCTTGATAAACTCTTGCGAGCAAGTCTGTTTCCAGGTGCAGCTGAATTGACAACTCCGTTGTTAAGGCTTTCAAGTATTCTTTGTCTCCCCTTGTGTCGAATCAATAAATTGGGTTTTACTACCCGCGAAGACTGCTGCGATCCCCTATACTTGTGGGTTATCAAGATTGTTTTCTGGCGCCGTTGCCGGGGAGGCATAGCTTTATTTGGAAGTTCACTTGGCTTGATATTGTTCGCTGCAAATTCTCCATCATGGGTAAAACTCGCGATCCTAAAGTCGCCATATTACCATCCACTACAAGAAAAGGTACAACTCTGAGTACCTCTGCTGCTCTTGATTCACCATCTGTGATTGATAAACTTGTTTCACCGCCACATGCTTCACATGCTGGTACTTCTGCTGAATCTGAAAACTCTTATGATATTGATAATGTTTCTGCTGTGCTTGATGATAGTGGTTCATTGGGATCCTTTCTAGATGCTACGATTGCTAGGTCTAGACAAATTGAAAATACTGAAACTCCTAATGCTACTACACCTGTTAATTCACCTGAACTTGATTATTCTAGTGATGATCCTGATGAAGATTATGTGGAGCTTAATGATGATCTTATTAATAGATGCAATGCTACTGCTGATGCAAGTAAAATTAAAAAGTTTCTCACACAATATACTGTTAGACATAAGTTATCTCCTGATCCTAAATTTGCCACATCTCCTATATGCATTAAGGATAAAGATTATGATTTTTCTCTTGATCTATCTCATATAGCTATTGTAGAGAAAGCACCCTTTTGTGGTACTGAAAAAGAAAGTGCTGTAGAACACATGATTGAACTTTCTTCTATGAGTAGTTTGTTTTCTGATGATATCAAGATACGTACTTATTTTGTCGCTAAATTTTTTCCTTTCTCATTAAAGGATGATGCTAAAACTTGGTATAATAATTTGCCTCCTGGTTCTATTAAAAGTCCAACTGATTTGCGTGATGTTTTCTTTCGAAAATACTTTCCTGCTAGTGCTCAACATGTTGCTTTACAGAGAATTTATAGATTTGACCAGGGAGATGAAGAGAAATTGCCTGAGGCTTGGGCAAGATTTTGTTCTCTTATCAGAGCTCGACACGGACATGATTTAGAAAAGAATGATTTACTTGATATATTTTATAGTGGACTAACCATTGAGTCTAGGGCATATTTGGATAGTTGTGCTGGTTGTGTTTTCAGGAAAAGAACTCCAGACGAAGCTGAAGAATTATTGGCTAAAATAGGCCGGAATCATGATGATTGGACTACGCCTGAACCAACCCCGACACCAATATTGAAGAAGAGGGGTATGATTAAATTAAATGATGAAGATATGAGGGAAGCCAAGAAGTCTCTCAAGGAGAAAGGTATTAAATCTGAAGATGTGAAGAATCTACCTCCCATAGAAGATATATGTGAGATAATTCCCCGTGCATCCATGATTGAGGTAAATTCCCTTCAGCGCTTTACTAGGGAAGATATTCCGTATTCAAAACCTCCTGCGCAATGCTTAGATGAGTTTGATAATTATATTGTTAAGCAAGAAAATTTTAATATGAGAGTAGAGAATCATCTAATGGAAAATTCTCGAGCTATTAGTGAATTGCATGATATTGTAGAGAGAACCTCCAATGATGTTAAGATGCTTGTTAAACATTTTCATATGGTTCAAACTCAAATTGATCAACTCACCAAAGTGCAAAATGACTTGTTGGGAAATAATTCTAAAGAAAAACATGCTTATGAAGTAACAACTAGAGGTGGTGTTTCTACCCAGGATCCTCTATATCCTGAAGGGCATCCCAAAAGAGTTGAACAAGATTGTCAACAAACTAAAACTAGTGCTCCATCAAAGAAAAAGAAAAAGAAACATAAAAATGTTGTAGAATCCTCTGAACCTGTTAATGATCCTAATAGTATTTCTATTTCTGATGCTGAAACTGAAAGTGGTAATGAACATGATAAAGATAATGATAAGAATGATGCTCCTGATAAAGAAGAGGTTGAAGAAGAACCTGAAAAGCATGCTAAAAATAAAAAGTACACTAAAGAAGATTTTATTGCTGAGAAACATGGTAATGAAAGAGAACCTTGGGTTCAAAAGCAAATGTCTTTTCCTGCTAAGAAACTAAAATCAAAGGAAGAAGAACACTATAATAAATTTTGTGATTGGATGAAACCTTTATTCTTGCAAATCCCTTTGACTGATGCTATTAAATTGCCTCCTTATTCAAAGTATATGAAAGATATTGTCACTAACAAAAGGAAAATTCCCAATGAGGAGATTTCCACTATGCTTGCTAATTACTCTTTCAATGGTAAGGTTCCAAAGAAGCTTGGCGACCCAGGTATTCCAACTATTCCTTGTTCAATTAAGAATAATTATGTTAGAACTGCTCTATGTGACTTGGGAGCCGGTGTTAGTGTTATGCCTTTTTCTCTTTACAAGAGACTTTACTAAGATAAGTTGATACCTACTAATATATCTTTGCAAATGGCTGATAAATCTACTGCTATTCCTGTTGGTATATGTGAGGATGTTCCTGTTCAAGTTACTAATAACTGCTTGATATTAACTGATTTTGTTGTGTTGGAAATGCCTGAAGATGATAATATGTCTATTATTCTTGGGAGACCTTTTCTTAACACCGCAGGGGCTGTTATTGATTGCAATAAAGGAAAGGTTACTTTCAATGTTGATGATAGGGAGCATACCATCTATTTCCCCAAGAGAATTGAAAAGGCATGTGGAGTTAATACAATTTCTAATGTGAGAACTATCAAAGTTGGAACTATTGATTGTCCTATATATGAGCCTAAAGAAGAATATCAAACTCTTGTGATTGGATCCATATCAATACAATTCAAGGTAACATGATTGATTTGAGGCTTATTTCTTCTTATGCTATGTAAAATTTATTTGGTGGCAAGACTTGATCAACCTTGTTAACAAATACTTTTTATATGCATAGAGGAGGTAAACAACATCTCTTTCTTCCTCCACTTGCTCTAGTTGCTGTAGCACTTTTATTTTGCAAAGTTCCTTAGTTATTTAGAGATCTCAAAATTTTTCCTGGCCAATAATAATAAACTTAATACCCAGAAATGTGCATTTTTCAAAGTTTTCAAAAATTCACAAAAATTATACCGTTGGTCCTATTTTTCGACGAGGCACCTGGGAGCACCTGGGGATGACCAGTGGGGCACCCCAGGGTGGCACCCCACAGGCTGGCGTGGCCAGAAAGGGGGGCGCACCACCCTGGTGTGTGGGCCCCCCTTTACCCCACTTTAGCATCTCTTCCTCTCACACTCTTCTCTCTCCCGAAAAAATCGACACCAGCTTCCTCTCACTCGTGTTTTTGCTCAAGAACTCCAGATTTCTCGATCTCTTTGCTCAGCCCAGATTTCTGTCTGAAATTTGGCACATTTGCTTTTCGGTATGTGACTCCTTTGATTATCCAAGTAGAATTTTGTTTGGTGGAGTATATCTTGCATATTTTGCTGCTGTAGGTAACATGTTTAGTGAGCTTGCATGCTTGTTCTAAGTGGTAGAAACTAGTTTTGATGCATGATTAGTACTCTAGCAAGTTCCTATGGTAGTTTCCCTCAATTATATGTCACCAAATCAAGTTTTATATTGTTTGTTGAAAAATTTCAGAAAATGGAAGGGAGTAGGCACCAACTCAACCAACAAGAATTAGAGGTGCAACAGGTCATGAGAGTTCACCGAGAAGAAGGAGTATACCCCGCTTATTACCCATGCGTGGATTTTATGAGAAGTGCGGGGATTTTACAAGATGTTCAAACTCTAATCTCTCGTGCAGGATTGGACGATTTTGTTGATGGTGAACCATGCCAATATGCAAAACTGACTATGTCAGTAGTGCAAGATTTTAAATTCAATTGGTCACGATCTAACCCCATGGTTCAGTACAAAATTTATAATAAAACTGTCAACTTGCCATTCAATGATTTTTGTGCAACAATCAGAGTGCCGCAATGGGGATCATGCGAGAAGATAAAGGGATCGCCGCAAGAGTTCTTGGACCTCTTCAAGATGATTTGTCATGGAAGAAGCTTCTCAGAGGATGGTGGTAAAATCAGTAGCATTCATTTCCCAGCTATTCGTTACTTTGCTTATTTCATTACCAAGTGCGTTCTAGCAAGAAAGAATGGAAGTAAAATATCTATCCAGGATCTAGCCTTTCTAGCTGCTGCATTACAAGGTAATAGGACTTATAACCTGGGTGCTTTGATAGCCAACAGACTTGCTACTAACCATGAGAAGGGAGGAATTTGTGGAGGTCTCATCGCCTCTCGCTTATTAGCTATGCATAATGTAGAACCTCACCATCTTGATATTCAACTCCCCATAGAGAAACTTGACATAGTCTCCATGATTAAGCATGAATTTGTTTCTGATTCGTCTAATTTGAGCAACCTATCTTACAGAATAACATTTTATAAGAAATCTTGGACAATAACTAAGAAAACTGAAAAATTAGTAGGATTGCCTGCACCTGCTCTGTTTAACCTTGATTCCAGGGAGGATTGGTCAATCACGGAAGGTGAACTGAAGGCATACATAGAGAGAGATGGCCATCGTGCGAGAGACAACACGGATGAGGTCGAGGAACACTCGACTCGTCATCAGATGCAGCAAGTTCTTCGCATCAACAAGTTGGGCATGAGGAGCCTCCACGCTTTTCTTCTGCATCGGTACCTTATTATGAATGACAGCAGGAGAGCTGCTATATCATTGCAATAGTAGAAGAGATACAAAGGAGAAGGAAGACCCAAAGAATGGTCCTCCTAAAAAGCAAAAACAGAAGGAAACAATCAACCCGGGTCAAAGGGAGTCCCACCGGACAGGTCGACAAGCGGTATTGGCGCACCCGCCATTCTCCAGGTTGCAGCTTCATCCTCTAGCCGGGATATGAACGCACCCACCGACATCTCCTTCTTCTCAAAAATCCGTTTGTTTCTTTCCTTCCACAATTCCCAGCATATTAGATTGGAGGCTGGGAAGATCTTCTTCCTTTGGGCTTTGGGATGGTTGCCCACCATGCCCTTATACCAGTTATGAATGGTGATGTCCTTGCCGATCCACTGTGAGGGATTTAGGGAATCAAGGTCGAGAAGACGCGCCATGTGGTCCCAAACCTTAGTACTGTACGGGCAATCCATGAAGAGATGGTTGGCCGTCTCAAGGTTACGCCGGCAGAGAGGGCAGAAGTACTCGTTGTCCCACTGTCTCAGAAGCAACTTGTCCGCTGTGAGAACTCTGTTTAGCAGCAGTGTCCATATGAAAAACTTACACCTAGCAGGGGCCCAGCCCTTCTAGATTAGCTGGCTAAAATCAGAGCCGACTGCACCCAGAAAATGCAACCTGTAGGCCGACTTGGCAGTGTATTCCGGCTTGTTCCCGAATCTCCACAAAATATCGTCAGGCACGTTTGTGAGACTGACCGATTCAACCAGTTGTGCAAGCCTGATGAGCTGCGGCAGATGTTGCACATCCAGGTGGTGGCGAAGATCAATCATCCATTTTTCATTTGTGAGGGCATCCTTGACCGTTCGGTTCTTTCTCACCGAGATTTTGAATAAGTCTGGAGCAATCTCAGCAGGAATAAGATCGAACAGCCACCTATCAGTCCAGAAAGTTGCTTTCGCACCGTCCCCCAAGGAGATTTTGGTTGCAGCAGCAAATAAGGCCTTGTCCTTTCTAGAAGCCGGAATCTGTAGATGGGCCCAAGGCTTGTTGGGCTTCTTCCACTTCTGCCAAAGCCACCTAAGTCTGAGCGCCGAGCCAAAGTCTTTTATGCAGTGGACCCCCAGGCCACCCAAAGCTTTGGGCCTGCAAACCTGTTTCCAGCTGACACGGCACTTCCCTCCATTGCAGTTTGCCTCTCCCGCCTGACCATGCCCTACGGCGGCGGTCGAACTCCTTTCTAACCCATGCCGGCATATCGTTGATCGTCATGAGGTAGACCGGCAGAGAAGAAAGCACTGAGTTAAGCATCTCAAGGCGTCCGGCCTTGCTCAAAAGCCTAGCCTTCCAAGTGGCGAGGTATCTGTCGACTTTGTCAAGAAGCGCTTGCCAATCAGCTTTATTCAGTTGTTTCAACGCTAGGGGCATCCCTAGGTAAGTGCAAGGGAAGGAGGTAATAGGGAGACCAATGGTCCTGGCAAGGCTGTTGACGTCGATGTCCGCGCAGCTGATCGGCGTGACAGAGCTCTTTTCCCAATTAGTTACAAGCCCAGTGGCGCGCCCAAAACCAGCCATGATGGCGCTGACACCCCTGATGTCCTCCAAAGTGGGGTTGATGAAAAGCGCGACGTCATCCGCATATAAGGAAGCCCTGAAAGAGCACTTCCGCCCCCTAAGCTTGGTAAGTGTTCCCTCCTCCGAGGCAAGATCGAGCAGACGATGCAGCGGTTCCATGGCTAGGTCGAAAAGGAAGGGGGAGAGAGAATCCCCTTGCCTCAGACCCCTCTGGTGTTCGATAGTCCGGCTCGGAGCCCCATTGATGAGCACTTGTGAGGATGCAGTCCTAAAGAGGAGCGCAATCCAGTTCCTCCATCTGAGAGGGAACCCCCTCGCTTCCAGCATGTTAAGGATGTAGGTCCAAGAGACAGTGTCAAAGGCCTTGGCGATGTCCAGCTTAAGAAGCAAAGTTGGCGTCTTGGTTCGGTGGAAGTGCTTTGCTAAGTTTTGCACATAAAGGAAATTGTCTTGGATGCTTCGTCCACTAATGAAGGCGCTTTGGCAGGGGGAGACAAGCTCATTCATCCGAGGCTGCAATCTAGTGGCGAGGATCTTGGAGACCAGCTTTGCAAACACGTGAATCAAGCTAATGGGGCGATAGTGGGAGATTTGCGTGGGCATTTCATTTTTAGGAATGAGCACGTAGAATGCAGTGTTGAGGTTGTTGAAGGATGGGTCGTTGAGGTCGTAGAACTTGTTGAGGGCCCGAAGTAGATCGTCCTTCACCACATTCCAGGAGGTTCTGAAAAAACCCGCCGAGAAACCATCAGGGCCTGGCGCTCTGTCAGTTGGAGTGGCAAAGACTGCAGCTTTCAACTCGTCCAAGGAGAAGGGGGCATCCAGACTGGACAAGTCAGGAGCCGTCAAGCCAAGCTGGTCCCAGTTGAATTGCCCAGAGCAAGGCACTTTTGTGCCAACAATCTTGTTCATGTGTGCGTAGATTGCTTCCTCGAGCTCGATTGGGGTAGTTGCGATGCCCTCATCAGTCAACAAGGACTGGATTCTGTTCTTCTGCTTCCTGTGCGAGGCCCTGGAGTGAAAATATTTGGTGTTGGCATCCCCCAGCCTTAGCCACTTGACCCTTGCTCTTTGCCTTGCTTTAACTCTATTGATGACTGCCAGTCCCACCGCACGAGCCTTCAAGGTGGAGCGCAGCTTCTTTCCATCCACAGTGAGCTGTCTTACTTCCTGCGCCGTGTCCAGCCGCAAAATAATCTCGTCGCCTACCAGCATCTGCTTCTTAATGTCGCCAATGTAGTTTTTGGCCCAAGTGGTGAGACATCTGGCCAGGCGTTTGAGCTTAAAGTCCAAAATCGAAAAGTTGTTCGTGAAAGGGCAAGGCTCATTCCAAGATTGTTGCACGACTTCCGTGTATCCCTGGAGAAGCGGCCAAAAGCTCTCAAAGCGGAAGCGGGGCGGTGATCTAAACACCAGATCTTGCACCAACAGTAGGGGACAATGGTCCGACATGGAGGAAGATTGGGGTAGAAGCTTAGCGGCTGGGAAAAGGTCGTCCCACTCGGAGTTGCAGAAAGCTCTATCAAGGCGCACGAGAGTGGGGTCGTCTTGCTCATTGCTCCATGTGAAGCGTCTGCCCACCAGCTTGATCTCTCTCAGGTAACTAGCATCGACCGCGGCTCTGAATTTGCGCATCCAGCTACGGTTCACCCTCGGCTTGTTTTTGTCTCCGTCATGCAGGATTAGGTTGAAGTCGCCAATAACCATCCAAGGCCCAGAGACTTGGGCATGGATGGCGACCAACTCATTGAGGAAGGCGAGCTTGCGCGCGTCGTCAAACGGCCCATAGACAGAAGACAAGGTCCAGCGATGGCCCGATGCACGATCGGTTAACTGTACAGTGATGGAGAACTCACGAACAGCCACATTGGAAGCATCGAACTTATTCAGGCACCAAAAGATCAGCACCCCACCCCTAGTGCCGGTAGCAGGAAGTTCGGCGAACCCCTGGAGAGCTTGCCCCACAAGGTCGGCACGATCTTTGCTCGTTAGAGCCCCAATCTTGGACTCTTGGACACACAGAATTGAGCATCTTGAGCTGAAGACCAAGTCACGCAGCACAGAGCGCCTGGCAAGGTCATTTAGTCCTCTAACATTCCAGTTAAGAAGCTTAAGTTGTAGCGACATGATTACTAAATCGACGTGGGCAAACAAGGCACCGGCGAAGCCGGCAGCGGAGAGACGCACGATACAACAGACAAAGTAGCAAAAGCTGAAGGAGGGCCGACCGGCTACAGGTATGGGTGAGACCCGACAGCAGCGATACAACACACAAATAAAGACAGACAAGCGAGGGACGTGCGGCGGCACCCCCAATCTGGTGAGGGGCAAGGCAGTGGGCGTTCGTCGGCGACACAACAAAGGCAGTGGTTGTGGTATCCATGGAAACAAGTCGGCAGGAGAGGACGGCGCCTAGACCGCCGTGGGCGCCTCCCTCAGCAGCTCGTGAAGGTCCTGCTCTGGGAGAACAAAGCCTGGGCGGTGTGAGGCATCAGCAAGCAGTGCCAGGCCCTGGAGGCTGTCCTGTGTAAGAGGAGTCTGAAACAGGCGGAGGTACTGCGCCTGAACGGCATCGTCGAACTCGTCCTCCCTCTGGATCAGCCCGAGCTGCTTGCAGGCGCTCGCTTGGGCGCGACGGGAGGCCAGCATCGTGGAGGACTTGGTTGCCGGACGTTCACTTCGCCTGATCGCCGTGTCCATGCAGAGGAGGTGGCGAGGGGTCAAGCGCTTCTTCTTTGGCTTGCTGTTGGTGGGAAAGCCGAGCAAGGACGGAGAGATCATCCCAAGAAGCTTGCTCATGAGGGAGGTTTTGGGGTCAACCTGCAGCTGCCCCACTCCCTGGGTGATTCCCTCCATCAAACCGGGGCCGACGAGGTTGGCGTCTCTTAGCGCACGAAGTGCATTGGACTTGAGAGTAACTTCGCAGAGAGAAGCATCATCGAGATCCTCCGAGGAAGAGTCGGAGAGCTGAGGCAGAGCCGGCCGGGCTGGAGGTGTGGAGAATATGTCCTGGAGCTGCCATCCTGGCGAGGAGGGCGTGGCGAGCGCCTGCCCACAGTGAGCTGCGGCGAGGAGCTTCTCCGATCCTCCAAGCGCGTCATCATCCATGGCAAGGCGCGGCTGCAGCAGGTCGGAAGGAGGCTGCTCCGCTGGCGGTGTCGGATCCACCTGCCACTGCTCCTGCCATGCCTGGATGGAGGTGCTGTTCGGCACGAACTCCGTGGACTGCTCCCCGAAGAATGCTGCCCATTGGTCCACCGCTTGGTGTTCCGGAGGCAAGTGCAGCGGCGATCGCAGGTGCGGAGGAGACAGCGGGTAGTAGGTGCGCGTATCGTCCGCTTGGACATCAGCGATGTTCGCCGACCAGCGATCCTCCAAGCCCCCGCAACCCAGCCCAGGCTGGGGCCCTGAAAGCTCTTCCCAGGGGATGAGCGGGGAAGGAGGCGGCGGAATGGAGCTGGTGAAGTGCACCAGGCCAGCAGGGCTGGCAGCGTGCCCCCCACACCGCCAGGCTTCCGCGTCCCCATAGGCGACCTTAGGCGGGGACGGAAGCGAGACAGCTGCCGGATAGGCAAGGAGACCCGAGGGAGGTGAAGGAGTGCAGCCCCAGGCTCGAGAGTCGGTCGGCGTGCGGGACCTGCTCTTGCTGCGACGGCTGGAGGCGCGCGGTGGAGACGGTGCAGCTACCTGGACGGCGTGCTGATCGTCAGCCGCAACGGAGCGGGCGGCAGCTGCCCCGATGCTTCGAGAGCGATGACGAGTGGTGTCCCCATGACGGCGTCGGACAGGGGAGCGGCTGTGGCGGCGATCGTAGCCCTCATGGTGGTTGTGGTGCCGCTCCACGCTCCGGCGCGAACCTCCAGCGTGGCCCGCAGCATCTCCATCGCGGCGATCACCGCGCCTGCTGCCATCGCGCCGAGCATCGCGAGCGCCGTCCCGATCGTCGTCCCTGCGGCGGCTGTGGCTAGAAGGGCCAAGACGGTCACGGATCGGACGGGTGCGCGGCCCAGGCATGCCATCCTCAACGCCAAAGTGCCAGTCCTTGCGGTAGACTTGGGGCCAGAGCACACCCCGGCGACGGCGGCCCTCGTCGATAGGCGAGTAGTCGATGACCTTGTCGAGATGGATCAGGATCCTGTAGAGCGGGCCGTCACGCCCCTCCTCCGCCGGCGTACCCTCCGGCAGGTCCTGGCGACGCTCCGCCGGCCGGTTGAGGATGGAGTGGGGCTTGACCTTGGGAATGAGGTCCGGCTCCAGGCACCAGACCCAGACGAAGAGCGCCGCCGTGTTGTCGCGGCGGGCCGAGCGGCGCTCGATCTTGTCGAGCTCGCAGGCGCCTCCCAGCACCGCCTTGATGGTAGGCTCGTCGTCCCACGCATTGAGCGGGAGACACTCGACGGCGAGCCGGCAGTAGAACCGCCAAGTCTGCGGGCGCCCCCGCGTCGTTGGTGACCACGTCGTGAGCGCGAAGGAGCCGCGGCGCAGCAGGATAGTCCCCCACTCCAGGGCCAAGTCGCGCTGCCATGGCTGATCGAACCTGGCCAGGAAGTCGTCCGGGAACGAGGCCGACACGTGGATGTCCTCCCATGGAAACTTCAGCTCATCCTGCAAGGCCTTGGCGATGGACCGAGTACTGATATTGAGCCTTGGGTCGGAGACGAGGATGGCGAGGTGGGTGCGTCTCATGTCGGTGGCGGCGACCTCCATCTCCGGCGTGCTCAAGGAAGAGCTGTACACCTCACCGGGCCGATTCGCCGGGTGCCCAGGCTCAAGCTCCATCTCAAGCCGCCTCCTGGGGGAAGGCATGGCCGCAGCGCTTGCTTGCGGTTGTCGAGGCAGCGCCGAAGGGAGGGGCCGCACCGCCGAGGGCACGGCGGGAGCAGCGGAGCACTTGGAAAGGCAGTCACGGGCGCGGTGCCCCGGCTTCTTGCACTCCAGGCAGCGCACGGTGTTTTTGCAGTCACGGACGAAGTGGAGGGCGGAGAGGCACCGGAAGCAACGGCCTTTGAAGGGATCCGAAACCGACGCCATCTCTCCTCTTGAAGGCCTCTGCATCGGAGCAGCACGCGCAGCTCTAGAAGAGGAAGGATTAATCTTCCTCCACCAGAATTTGGGGCGAACGATTTGCCACTTTTCTTGAGGATCTTGGGGAATCCGCTGCCTTAACTCCTCTTCCGCTCGATTTGGGGCAATGATAATGGAGCGCAGCCGTACCTCCCTGGGACGGGCTTGAGCATGGAGGGGAAAGCTCCGGGCCTCGAGCGACGCCGCGGTCCGAGGCATGTCTCCAGGCTTGAGCGGAGGCGGAGGTGGCAGGAGCAGTGCGGACGCGGCAGCAACAGTGCCCAGCCCCGCAGCGGCCGCAGAGCTAGCTTGGAGTCTAGGCGGCGGGGCGCAGTCCGCCCGAGGCGCAGGCGCCATTGAAGGCGAGGCAGAGCAGTTAATCCGGCGGAGCGCTTGCTCCCCAGATCCCGCCAGGATCTCCGGCGAGAGGGATCCAAACTGGAGGCCCAGCCCCGCAAGGACCGGCGCCGAGCTGGGAGACGCCCGCGGCTGCGGGAAGGGAGGGGAGGCCGCCGGCGCGGCGGAAGAATTGGGGGTGGCCGCCCCGGCCTGGAACGACCGAGGCGCGGAGGGAGGATGGGGGAGCTCTCGTTCACTCATTAAGCTCCCCTACTTGTGAGGTCAGATATGAGATCATGGGCAGGGACAATCGTGTCTCCCAATCTCGTATCGGTACCTTATTATGACTACTCCATGTACGATCCACCGGCATGGAACCCAGACCCTCGATGGGATTGATCTCCATTTAGGCAAAAGCCTAAGCTTGGGGGGAGGTATACCGGCATCACTCATTCTTTGCATATTATGGTTTCTGGATACTTGTACATACTTGTTTAGTTTCTTTGAGTGGTTTTCTAATGAGAGGAAGATGATATTTGGGGAGGTGCTGCCTGAAAACAGATTCTGGACTGTTACTAAAAAAATTCGTGCGCACAGTCAGAACGTTATTTTGAGCTGCCAATTTTTGTGCAGGTTCCCCAGGTTGTTATCTAACTTTCATTAGTTGAACACTTTTCGAGCTGAGCAACGTAAGATTTTTGTAAAAATCGATTTCTATACTGCTGTCAAGTTTTGGCAGATTTCTGCCATCCTGCTTTTATGTGTTTCTTTTAGTTTTAATTTTCTTGTTCTTGCTTTGTTTCTTTCCTAAAACACAAAAAGACCAAAAATATTTCTGTTGTTTCTCTTCACCACTTGTTTACTTTAGTTTCTTGCATTTGTTCCGCTTTATTTGCTATTGCTAGTTTGCTATAAGAAAACCCAAAAAGATTTTGCTTTGTTTGCTTGTTTCCTTTTGTTCTTGTTTCCAAATTCGAAAACACCAAAAATATTTGCTGTTCTTCTTTGGTTTTGTAAAGTTCTTTATGAGTTCAATGGTCTTCGGTGGCTGGAGCGTGGTTTTCATTTCATATTATCCAAGCTACACAAGTGAAAAAGGCAATAATGACGATCTACGACAATCTGATTGTGGTGAGAGGCTGGTATGAACTCTATTTGTTTTCATTTTTGTACATATACTCATCCATGTGAGCATGCTTGGTTGGTTCATGTGAGGTATATGTCATTTAAGAAGTCTAGTAGTTCATGATCTCTCATGTTAAGCTCCAATTTATTAATATGAGTAGCATGTCATGGATGTTTGCTTGCATTGTTTTATTCATAGATAGGTATGATATTGTGGTATCCTCCTCTGAATAATTCGTTTGAATTAACTTGGCACATGCTCACGCATGCATATGACTGAACAAGAGTCAATTAAGCCTCAATGATTTACATTGCTTCAGAGTTCTGGTATCACTTTTATGCCTCAGTTAATTTATTTTGCCGCAAGCATGATTATGACAGTTACTGCTCTCTTGATTTGTCGCTCCCTAGTCTTTTGCTAGCCTTCACTTGTACTGAGCGGGAACGCTGCTCGTGCCTCCAAACACATGAAAACCAAGTTATTCCAGAGTGTCCACCATAAATACCTATGCATGGCATTTCAAACCATTCCAAGTAAATTCTCATGCGCTACCTTTAAAACCTTCAAAATGTTTCTCAATTTGTGTTAACGTTTCATAGCTCATGAAGAAGTATGTGGTGTTTAACTTTCAACCTTGTCATTTACTCTTGACGGATTTTCATATGGACTAGTGGCACATCCGCTTATCCAATAATTTTGCAAAAAGAGCTGGCAACGGGGTTCCCAGCCCCAATTAATCAACTTCATTAATAATTCTCTTCACATGTTTTGCTCTGATTCATCAGTAAGCAACTTAATTTTGCAAATAGACACTCCTCCATGGTATGTGATTGATGGAAGGCACCCGAGGATTCGGTTAGCCATGGCTTGTGTAAGCAAAGGTTGGGGGGAGTGTCACCCATAATAAAACTAAAATACGTGTGTAAACAAAAGAGAAGAGGGATGATCTACCTTGCTGGTAGAGATAACGTCCTTCATGGGAGCCGCTCTTGGAAGTCCGGTTGGCGAGGTAGTTGGTGTACCCATTACCATTCGTTGACAACAACAAACACCTCTCAAAATAATTTTACTCCTGTTTTACAAATGAAAAGCTCTAGCGCATGTTAATCCCTGCTTCCCTCTGCGAAGGGTCAATCTTTTACTTTTATGTTGTGTCTCCATCCTTTCTTTGAGCACTTTCTTGAGAGCACAACTGTCATTCTTAGTATAATATGCTTGTCTCAAAATATGATTGATTGTGGTATAACTTTGATGCTTTTATCTTTGACAATCACTATTTCTAGTCTTTCTATGAACTTCAGAGGTGTCTGAGCATTTATGTTTTGCTGATCAAATATGGGCAAGCGAGATACCACTCTATCATACTCATTTATGAACATTGCAATCCTGCTTATATACATGATTCATGATGCTTATTATTAATTGTTGGTACCTTTCCATGATTGACATAGCTATTAGATGATCTTATTTGCATGTATCTTATTATGAACTGCCTAAGTGTTAGCCATAGCATGAGAATATTTACATCATATGAACAAATGTGTTCGTGAAAGTTCTTTTATCGCTCAGTTGTTAACTGAATTGCTTGAGGACAAGCAATAAGCTAAGCTTGGGGGGAGTTGATACGTCCAAAACGTATCCACTTTCCCGAACACTTTTGCTATTTTTTTGCCTCCAATTTGTGTATTTTGGATGCAACTAACACGGACTAACGCTGTTTTCAGCAGAACTGTTCTGGTGTCTCGTTTTTGTGCAGAAATCCAACTTTCAGGAAAAACCTCGGGATTTTGACAGAAGGCCCTATTTCCCCAGAAAACTCACGGAGCCAGAAGGGCAAGTCAGGTGGAGGCCCGAGGGCCCCACACCCTAGGGCGGCGTGGCCCAGGAGGGGGGCGCGCGGCCCTAGCGTGTGGCCCCCTCGGCTGGCCCCCGATGCCCTCCTTCGGACTACTTATCTCCCTCGACCTAAAAACGCACGGGGAGAAGTCGAAGTCGCTAGAAACCCTCCAGAACGCCGCCACATCGCGAAACTCCGTCTCGGGAGCCAGAAGTCTCCGTTCTGGCACTCCGCCGGGACGGGGAATTGGAGGAGATCATCGCCGCCATCACCACCGACGCCTCTACATCAACCAGCCATGTTTCCCCCATCCATGTGTGAGTAATTCCCCTGCTGTAGGCTGAAGGGGATGGTAGGGATTGGATGAGATTGGTCATGTAATAGTGTAAGATTGTTAGGGCATAGTGCCTAGTGTCCGTAATTGGTACTTTGATGATATTGTTGCAACTTGTTATGCTTAATGCTTGTCACTAGGGCCCGAGTGCCATGATCTCAGATCTGAACATGTTATTGTTTCATCAAGATAATCATTGTTTATGGTCTTACCTATAAGTTGTATACACATGTTGCTGTCCGGAACCAATTGCCCCGAAGTGACAAGAATTGGGACAACCGGAGGGGATGGTAGCGATGTGAGGATCACATGTGTTCACGGAGTGTTAATGCTTTGCTCCGGTACTCTATTAAAAGGAGTACCTTAATATCCAGTAGTTTCCCTTGAGGCCCGGCTGCCACCGGCTGGTAGGACAAAAGATGTTGTGCAAGTTTCTCATTGTGAGCACGCACGACTATATATGGAACACATGCCTATTGATTGCTTTGTACTTGGACACCGTTTTATTATTATCTGCAAATGCCCTGCTATGATTGTTACATGAGTTTCTCTCATCCATGCAACGCCCGTCATCCGTCCCCGTGCCTACAGTATTTTAATCCTGCTGTTTACTATAATCACTACTGCTGTCTCTGTTACTCTGCTGCTGTTATTTCACTACTGCTACTGCTATAAAACTGTTACTCTTGATAAACTCTTGCGAGCAAGTCTGTTTCAGTGCAGCTGAATTGACAACTCCGCTGTTAAGGCTTCCAAGTGTTCTTTGTCTCCCCTTGTGTCGAATCAATAAATTGGGTTTTACTTCCCTCGAAGACTGTTGCGATCCCCTATACTTGTGGGTCATCAAGACTATTTTCTGGCGCCGTTGCCGGGGAGCATAGCTTTATTTGGAAGTTCACTTGGATTAATATTGTTCGCTGCAAATTCTCTATTATGGGTAAACCTCGCGATACTAAGATCGCCATATTACCATCATGATATTCATTGTTTATGGTCTTACATGCAAGTTGTATACACATGTCGCTGTCCGGAACCAATGGCCCCGAAGTGACAGAAATCGGGACAACCGGAGGGGATGGTAGTGATGTGAGGATCACATGTGTTCACGGAGTGTTAATGCTTTGCTCCGGTACTCTATTAAAAGGATTACCTTAATATCCGATAGATTCCCTTGAGGCTTTGCCACCGGCTGGTAGGACAAAAGATGTTGTGCAAGTTTCTCATTGCGAGCACGTACGACTATAATTGGAACACATGCCTATTGATTGCTTTGTACTTAGACACCGTTTTATTATTATCTGCAAATGCCCTGCTTGATTGTTACATGAGTTTCTCTCATCCATGCAACGCCCGTTATCCGTCCCCGTGCCTACAGTATTTTAATCCTGCTGTTTACTATATTCACTATTGCTGTCTCTGTTACTCTCCTGCTGTTATTTCACTACTGCTACTGCTATAAAACTGTTACTACTGATAAACTCTTGCGAGCATGTCTGTTTCCAGGTGCAGCTGAATTGACAACTCCGTTGTTAAGGCTTTCAAGTATTCTTTGTCTCCCCTTGTGTCGAATCAATAAATTGGGTTTTACTACCCGCGAAGACTGCTGCGATCCCCTATACTTGTGGGTTATCATGGAGCTTGAACAGTTATCATCAAGATCAAGCGGGATGCGCAAGGAAAAGGTATGGCCTTGATAGGTTTTCCTTTTACCGGTCTCAAGGTGGTTGATGGGAGAAGGATAGATAGCCGCACTATCAAGAGGGGCTTTCGGTTGGGTAACTTGATCACATCGTCTTAGGGAGCTCAATCCTTTGCATACTTTGCATATCCATATTGCTTTTTGGTGTTTCTCTGTGAGAGGTTCTTGAGCTTGTTGCTAGCTTTACAACAAGCCCAAGTTCATCGAAAATGGAATCCGCATGCATCTTCTATTGCGTTTTCGAGTTTGGACGTCTTCACCGTTTCTTGATGGTGGGAGACTCCCTCTCTAAAAACATCTAAAAATATCCTATGAGGAGTCTCCATATTTCCCATTTTTGTTGAGGTTCTATTCGTCGTTATCTTTCCAACAAAATTGGTTTCATGTCAATCGGGGTCCGGACGCAAAAGTTATCACAGTTTTTGTATAACATGTTTTTCCTGCTGGCCCGGTTTCTCGCCCGGGGTGACCGGCCGTCCCATCGGATGGCCCGGTTAAAACCGGCCCGTGGACTGGTGCCAACCGGGGTCATGTACTGTAAGACACATAAGTGTCCCGGTCATGGCCCGATCACATGCCCGGTTTGGACCGGTCGGGTCCGGCCTGTGGCCCGGTCTGACCGGCACCTGGACCGGACGGCCCGGCCCCAGGCCCGGTTGACCGGCCTCCTCGAGTATGCTGAGTTGAAACTCACCCAACGGTTATATTTCTCCCTAGACTATAAATATGCCTTCTTCCACCTTGGGCTGGATAAGTTCTTCCACTCTCTCTCCTCCATTGTTGACTTTGAAGAACTTGCCCTATCTCTTGATTCCCCCCCATGATTCTTGCTCATTCTTGAGGGATCTAAGAGAGAAGATCTAGATCTACAATCCCCACCAATCCATCTCTCCTCTAAGTGAGGGGAACTCTTTAGATCTAGATCTTGGAGTCATTTGTTGATTTCCTCTTTGTTCTTCCTGTCTAATCTCATCCTAGCATTTGTTGCTTTGGTGGGATTTGAGTGTGAAGGATTTGGACACCTCTAGTGTTCTTTCTTTGCATCATTGCATAGTGTTGAGCTCTCCACCACGATTAGTTTGAGTGAGACCCTGAGCTTGTTACTCTTGGAGGGAGACCTCCTAGTTGGCTTGGCGGTTGGTGCTCCGGTGATCTCTTCAAGGAAGATTGTGAAGAGGCCCAGGCTTCTCCTTCGTGGAGCTTGTGAAGTGGTTATGGAGCTTGCCATCTTCGGAGTGGAGGAAAAGCTAACCATAAGGAAAGGGCCATTATCCTTCGTGGGTGTGGCTCGGAGAATAGGGTGAGCCTTTGTGGCGTTGGGGAATCCTTCGTGGGACCTCCACTCCTCCAAACGTGGCGTACCTTCTTGCAAAGGAAGGGAACACGGGAATACATCCTCGTCTCTGCCTGCCTCGGTTATTTCTATACCCGAGCTTACTTTCCTTGTGATAGCCATCGTGCTTGAAGTACATATATCTTGCTATCACGTGTGCTTCATATATCTTGTGCCTATCTTGCTTAGCTCTAGTTGTTATTGTTTCACTTAGTTGGCCTAGCATATTTAGGAGTTGTGCTTGTAAACTAAACGTTAGTTTAATTCCGCATTCTTACAAGCTAAATCCGCAAGAGTTTTTAAACGCCTATTCACCCCCCTCTAGGAAACATCTCGTCCTTTCATACCCCCTCCGCCACTCTCCCCCCAAATTTCGAGCTCCACCTCCCGCCGGCAAGAAAGTAAGCGGTGCACGGATCTTCGGTCAATGATGGCGGCGGCTACTACATTTCAGCTTCATCTTCTTCCTCGTGCAACACTTCTTCACCTCCGATGATGACGGTAAGGAATCCCTCACCCCGGTTGCTCGGTTATGGTTAGATCTTGGTTAGGAGTTGTTAGATTTTCCTAAGGTTTGATCCAGTCCTCCTAAATAGGGTGATTTATCATGATCTTGCTGGGGTTTGTGTTGGCCACATTTGCCATTCCTTGTTTGTCCCAAATGGGCTGAGTTATCATGATATTGCTTGTCTGATTCAGCATGATCTTGCTATGGTTTGTATTGTCCACATTAGCCATATCTTTGTGCCCAAGTAGATTTCACGTTCTCTATACTACGATATGTGTAGGACTCCTTATGTGATGACTTTAGCCAGTCCCTTTTCTGCGTTGGGAACTCCTAGATCACGTCGCAAGTTGCCAATTCACATCCCTTCTATGAGGCCAAGGTGTTGGTCACCCCTTTACCGGCCGGTAATAGGCCCGTGGCTGATCTCGTGGCTCAGGTAGCGGCAGAGGTGGCGGCGGATACGTCTCCAACGTATCTATAATTTCTTATGTTCCATGCTAGTTTTATGACAATACCTACATGTTTTATTCATACTTTATATCGTTTTGATGCATTTTCTGGCACTAAACTATTAACAAGATGCCGAAGCGCTAGTTCCTGTTTTCTGCTGTTTTTGGTTTCAGAAATCCTACACAGGAAATATTCTCGGAATTGGACGAAACAAAAGGTCACGTTCCTATTTTTCCAGGGGCTTCACTGAGTCCGAAGGAGAGACAAAGGGGCGCCGCGAGGAGCCCACACCCTAGGGGGCGCGGGCCACCCCTTGGCCGCGCCACCAGGTGGGGACTCCACCTCGGGACTCCACCGACATCGCCCCTTCGCCTATATATTCTCTCCGTCGCGAAAACCCTAAAACACCCGACGATATTCCACGAAGAGTTCCGTAGCCGCCGCCATCGCGAAGACAAGTTTCGGGGGACAGAAGTCTCTGTTCCGGCACGCCGCCGGGACGGGGAATTGCCCCCGGAGTCATCTCCATCGACACCAACGCCATCTTCATCGCCGTTGCTATCTCCCATGATGAGGAGGGAGTAGTTCTCCCCCGAGGCTGAGGGCTCTACCGGTAGCTATGTGGTTCATCTGTCTCTCCCATGGTGTGATCTTTATGTGATCATGAGCTTTGTATCACTATTAATCTATGTGCTACTCTAGTGATGTTATTAAAGTAGCCTATTCCTCCTCCATGATGTAAAGGTGACAGTGTGTGCATCATGTAGTACTTGGCGTAGGTTATGATTGTAATCTCTTGTAGATTATGAAGTTAACTATTACTATGATAGTATTGATGTGATCTATTCCCCCTTTCATAGCTATTGGTGACAGTGTGTATGCTATGTTAGTACTCGGTCTAAATTGCAACGGTCTATTATGCACTCCAGAGGTTACTTTAATATGAACTCCGGAAGTTGTGGAGCTTGTTTACTCCGGCTTGAGGTGTGCTCTTGTAGTCCTACACAATGAATGGTGTTTGTTATCTGATACGTCTCAAACGTATCTATAATTTCTTATGTTCCATGCTACTTTTATGATGATACTCACATGTTTTATACACATTATATGTCATTATTATGCATTTTCCGGCACTAACCTATTGACGAGATGCCGAAGAGCCGATTCTTTGTTTTCTGCTGTTTTTGGTTTCAGAAATCCTAGTAAGGAAATATTCTCGGAATTGGACGAAATCAACGCCCAGGGGCCTATTTTTCCACGAAGCTTCCAGAAGACCGAGGGAGATACGAAGTGGGGCCACGGGGCGCCGCCACACTAGGGCGGCGCGGCCTAGAGGGGGCCCGCGCGGCCCTAGCGTGTGGGGCCCCCGTGACGCCCCTGACCTACCCTTCCTCCTACTTAAAGCCTTCGTCGCGAATACCCTAGTACCGAGAGCCACGATACGGAAAACCTACCAGAGACGCCGCCGCCGCCAATCCCATCTCGGGGGATTCAGGAGATCGCCTCCGGCACCCTGCCGGAGAGGGGAATCATCTCCCGGAGGTCTCTTCATCGCCATGATCGCCTCCGGATTGATGTGTGAGTAGTCCACCCCTGGACTATGGGTCCATAGCAGTAGCTAGATGGTTGTCTTCTCCTCATTGTGCTATCATGTTAGATCTTGTGAGCTGCCTATCATGATCAAGATCATCTATTTGTAATGCTACATGTTGTGTTTGTTGGGATCCGATGAATATTGAATACTATGTCAAGTTGATTATCAATCTATCATATATGTGTTGTTTATGTTCTTGCATGCTCTCCGTTGCTAGTAGAGGCTCTGGCCAAGTTGATACTTGTGACTCCAAGAGGGAGTATTTATGCTCGATAGTGGGTTCATGCCTCCATTGAATCTGGGACAGTGACATAAAGTTCTAAGGTTGTGGATGTGCTGTTGCCACTAGGGATAAAACATCGATGCTTTGTCTAAGGATATTTGTGTTGATTACATTACGCACCATACTTAATGCAATTGTCTGTTGTTTGCAACTTAATACTGGAAGGGGTTCGGATGATAACCTGAAGGTGGACTTTTTAGGCATAGATGCATGTTGGATAGCGGTCTATGTACTTTGTCATAATGCCCTGATTAAATCTCATAGTACTCATCATGATATATGTATGTGCATTGTTATGCCTTCTTTATTTGTCAATTGCCCAACTGTAATTCATTCACCCAACATGCTATTTATCTTATGGGAGAGACACCACTAGTGAAATGTGGACCCCGGTCCAATTCTTACATCTGAAATACAATCTACTGCAATTGTTCTTTACTGTTCTTCGCAAACAATCATCATCATCCACACTATACATCTAATTCTTTGTTTACAGCAAGCCGGTGAGATTGACAACCTCACTGTTACATTGGGGCAAAGTACTTTGATTGTGTTGTGCAGGTTCCACGTTGGCGCCGGAATCCCTGGTGTTGCGCCGCACTACATTCCGCGACCAACAACCTTCATGTGTTCCTTGACTCCTACTGGTTCGATAACCTTGGTTTCTTACTGAGGGAAAACTTGCTGCTGTGCGCATCACACCTTCCTCTTGGGGTTCCCAACGGACGTGTGTCTTACACGCCATCATTATCCAACAAGAGAGTGTTTGAAAGTAGCACAAGTGAAGAGAAGTTATTTATTTATGTGATCATTGTTGAGAGTGTCCACTAGTGAAAGTATGATCCCTATGCCTTGTTTCCAAATATCGAATCACCGTTTATTTACTGTTCTATTGCATGTTTACTTGCTGCCATATTTATTTCAGATTGTTATTACCACTCATATTCATCCATATCACTTGCAATTTACTATCTCTTTGCCGAACTAGTGCACCTATACATCTGACAAGTGTATTAGGTGTGCTGGGGACACAAGAGACTTCTTGTATCTTAATTGCAGGGTTGCTTGAGAGGGATATCTTTGACCTCTACCTCCCTGAGTTCGATAAACCTTGGGTGATCCACTTAAGGGAAACTTGCTGCTGTTCTACAAACCTCTGCTCTTGGAGGCCCAACACTGTCTACAGGAATAGAAGCGTGCGTAGACATCAGCGGCGAGGATGGCCGTCACAAGTAAAGGCAAGGTAAAGATGCACACTGACGCGGAGAAGGCCGTGAAGACCTCACAGAAGGGGAACACGACCATGAAATGGATCCCCTTCATGTCCAGCTTCGTCTTGGAGAAGATGTGCGAGTTGATCAAGACCGGAGTGAGAACTGACAAAGGATTGAAGGAAGTCCATTTGACTGGTGTGGCGAAGGTTCTATTTGAACATTGTGGTGTAGACGTTACATCCACTCAGGTGTACAACCACCTGAGGAAGTGGCGGCAGAGGTGGCTCATCGGTAGCAGGCTCCGCGATCTAAGCGGAGCTCAGTGGTGCGACGAGAGCAAACACATCATCCTTGAGGCTGAGCACTACCACGAGCACATCATGGTGAGCATGCTCTGTCCACCTCACTAACTCTTTTCATCACAAATGTGCACAACTAATATCATTGTCCCTTCATATGGTAGGATCACCCAAGGGACGCAGAGTTCTCAAACTTGCCCATTGCGAACTACAAAGAGATGCATGCCATCTTTTCCTACGGCCTCACCACCAGCAAGTTCTCCATGGGATCAAGTGAGCCCCTAGGCACGGCTCCAGCTGCCTTCAGCTGAGGATGCTGATGTACACTTAGGAGTCTGAGACGGTCATCCTCGATGGGCCACCTGAGAAGGCTGCCGACGCGCCTGAAAAGGTGCACCACGGCAAGACGAAGAGAGGTACCTTCGTCGACGATGAGCTGACAGCCTTCACCAACATGACTATTGCTGTGAAGGACGTCGCACAAGCCATCCTACACAACAAGCCCATAGACATACACCCTGCCCTGTACCAGGAGGTCATGGACATGAATGGCTTCACTGAGGAGGATCTCATGGCAGCGCTGAGCCACCTCGTCGACCACAAGGCCCAGGGTTCTAGCTTTGTGGGCATGAACGACCCACACCGTACCCTCTGGGTGAGGAACTACCTTGCCAATACCACTACAACATGTAGTGGTGCCCTTGAGGGCGTGGGAGGAGATGCATGCATGAAGGTGATGGAGTTTCCTTATGACTTGATGGTGATGATGTACATTTTGGTTGTAGCTAGGATGAAAGACTTATGATGGCCCCTTTTTGTAAGTATTATGAGGTGTCATATACTAACCCATCATGTGATGGTGAACTTGTGGTGTTAGGATGACACCCACTTTTGTTGTGGTGGTAGGATGCCATCATAGTAGTGTAGATAAACTTGTGATCCACTTTTGCAATGATCATGCATGTCCTGTTAGTTTATCATTTGTTGTCAATATTTGTGTTGTTCTCTTATGACTTTGTTTGTAGTTCTATTGCTCTGTTATGACTTAGTTCATGGTTGTGATCGATTAACAACCTTACTTGATTCCTGGAACCCTTCCTCGTAACACCAAGCTAGGAATCTACAGCTCATGGAGGATTTGTCAAGACCAAAGTAGTGGCTACTCCAACAACAGTTATAGAGGGTATGAAACATTGGAGGAGGCACAACAAGAGTACCAGAGCTTCTTGGATGATGAGGCCATGTCAATTGAGGCCATCGATAAGCTAGTGCCGTTAGCACAACTACCGTCGGAGGCAGTGCCTGCTCTACAAGGAGCACTAGAGGTACGTGAGAGAAGGGTCAAAGATTTCATCACCGTCTTCCTGATCGTCGTGATCGTGAGGATCTTGTTTTTCTGAATGGTGTGTGATCAGATGTAACATGCTATGGCATGGTATTCTCACCTAATTTGAATTGTGCCAAGACTACAACTGGGCATGAGTAGCCCGGCCCAGCCCAAAAATTCCAAACCGGGTCGGGCTTGCACTTCGGGTTGGGCTCGGGCCTAATATTTGAGCCCGAAGGGCCAGGCTCGGGCTTTCAGTTTGCGCGTTTTAGCCTAGTTGGGTCAGGATTCTCGGGCCGGGCCGGGTTTTTTGCTTATTTGGGCCAGGTTCGGGCCATAATTACAGGCCCGATAGTCGGGCTCAGGCCTGAATTTTTACCACCGAGCTTTTTTTTGGCCTGGCCCGTTCCGAACTTTGCCCATGTGTAGGTAAGACTATGAAAATGTGATATGTACAACCAAACAGCTAAATTGTGTTTTGATGCGTTTAAATTGAACTGCAAGCAGGCAACCAAACAAAGAAGCCTATCTTCCTTATCTGGTGCAGAAAATGACTTAGCGGGCTATCAAACAATAGAGATTTTCTGGCCCAGATCTTCTCGTATGGAAGACGTTCCATCTCACTAACGCAGTGAGATGCAAATCAAAACCAAGCAACTAAACGAGATGGCCTAAATAAAAATAGATGGCTCCCTTCACCAAACCTACCAAACACACCCTGATTTCTCTCATCACGCAGTCAGTAGGAGCTGATTTTTTATGTGATCATGAGCTTTGTATCACTATTAATCTATGTGCTACTCTAGTGATGTTATTAAAGTAGTCTATTCCTCCTCCATGATGTAAAGGTGACAGTGTGTGCATCATGTAGTACTTGGCGTAGGTTATGATTGTAATCTCTTGTAGATTATGAAGTTAACTATTACTATGATAGTATTGATGTGATCTATTCCCCCTTTCATAGCTATTGGTGATAGTGTGTATGCTATGTTAGTACTCGGTCTAAATTGCAACGGTCTATTATGCACTCCAGAGGTTACTTTAATATGAACTCCGGAAGTTGTGGAGCTTGTTTACTCCGGCTTGAGGTGTGCTCTTGTAGTCCTACACAATGAATGGTGTTTGTTATCTGATACGTCTCAAACATATCTATAATTTCTTATGTTCCATGCTACTTTTATGATGATACTCACATGTTTTATACACATTATATGTCATTATTATGCATTTTCCGGCACTAACCTATTGATGAGATGCCGAAGAGCCAGTTGCTGTTTTCTGCTGTTTTTGGTTTCAGAAATCCTAGTAAGGAAATATTCTCGGAATTGGACGAAATCAACGCCCAGGGGCCTATTTTTCCACGAAGCTTCCAGAAGACCGAGGGAGATATGAAGTGGGGCCACGGGGCGCCGCCACACTAGGGCGGCGCGGCCTAGAGGGGGCCCGCGCGGCCCTAGCGTGTGGGGCCCCCGTGACGCCCCCTGACCTGCCCTTCCGCCTACTTAAAGCCTTCGTCGCGAATACCCCAGTACCGAGAGCCACGATACGGAAAACCTACCAGAGACGCCGCCGCCGCCAATCCCATCTCGGGGGATTCAGGAGATCGCCTCCGGCACCCTGCCGGAGAGGGGAATCATCTCCCGGAGGTCTCTTCATCGCCATGATCGCCTCCGGATTGATGTGTGAGTAGTCCACCCCTGGACTATGGGTCCATAGCAGTAGCTAGATGGTTGTCTTCTCCTCATTGTGCTATCATGTTAGATCTTGTGAGCTGCCTATCATGATCAAGATCATCTATTTGTAATGCTACATGTTGTGTTTGTTGGGATCCGATGAATATTGAATACTATGTCAAGTTGATTATCAATCTATCATATATGTGTTGTTTATGTTCTTGCATGCTCTCCGTTGCTAGTAGAGGCTCTGGCCAAGTTGATACTTGTGACTCCAAGAGGGAGTATTTATGCTCGATAGTGGGTTCATGCCTCCATTGAATGCAGGACGGTGATGAGAAAGTTCTAAGGTTGTGGATGTGCTGTTGCCACTAGGGATAAAACATCGATGCTTTGTCTAAGGATATTTGTGTTGATTACATTATGCACCATACTTAATGCAATTGTCTGTTGTTTGCAACTTAATACTGGAAGGGGTTCGAATGATAACCTGAAGGTGGACTTTTTAGGCATAGATGCATGCTGGATAGCGGTCTATGTACTTTGTCGTAATGCCCTGATTAAATCTCATAGTACTGATGGCGTGTAACACACACGTTCGTTGGGAACCCCAAGAGGAAGGTATGTTGCACACAGTAGCAAGTTTTCCCTCAGAAAGAAACCAAGGTTTATCGAAACAGGAGGAGCCAAGAAGCACGTTGAAGGTTGATGGCGGCGGGATGTAGTGCGGCGCAACAC
Organism: Lolium perenne; assembly: GCF_019359855.2. Classification (NCBI taxonomy): domain Eukaryota; kingdom Viridiplantae; phylum Streptophyta; class Magnoliopsida; order Poales; family Poaceae; genus Lolium; species Lolium perenne. The sequence goes on along the minus strand of NC_067247.2, from coordinate 357,291,696 downwards.
CAGAGATTCCGGCGCCAACGTGGAACGTGCACAACACAACCAAAGTACTTTGCCCCAACGAAACAGTGAGGTTGTCAATCTCACCGGCTTGCTGTAACAAAGGATTAGATGTATAGTGTGGATGATGATTGTTTGCAGTAAACTGTAGAACAAGTATTGCAGCAGATTGTATTCAATGTAAAAGAATAGGACCGGGGTCCACAGTTCACTAGAGGTGTCTCTCCCATAAGATAAATAGCATGTTGGGTGAACAAATTACAGTCGGGCAATTGACAAATAGAGAGGGCATAACAATGCACATACATGATATGATAAGTATAGTGAGATTTAATTGGGCATTACGACAAAGTACATAGACCGCTATCCAGCATGCATCTATGCCTAAAAAGTCCACCTTCAGGTTATCATCCGAACCCCTTCCAGTATTAAGTTGCAAACAACAGACAATTGCATTAAGTATGGTGCGTAATGTAATCAATAACTACATCCTCGGACATAGCATCAATGTTTTATCCCTAGTGGCACAGCACATCCACAACCTTAGAACTTTTACATCCTTTGTCCCAGATTTAATGGAGGCATGAACCCACTATCGAGCATAAATACTCCCTCTTGGAGTTAAGAGTAAAAACTTGGCCAGAGCCTCTACTAATAACGGAGAGCATGCAAGATCATAAACAACACATAGGTAATAGATTGATAATCAACATAACATAGTATTCTCTATCCATCGGATCCCGACAAACACAACATATAGCATTACAGATAGATGATCTTGATCATGTTAGGCAGCTCACAAGATCCAACAATGAAGCACATAAGGAGAAGACGACCATCTAGCTACTGCTATGGACCCATAGTCCAGGGGTAAACTACTCACTCATCACTCCGGAGGCAACCATGGCGGTGAAGAATCCTCCGGGAGATGATTCCCCTCTCCGGCAGGGTGCCGGAGGCGATCTCCTGAATCCCCCGAGATGGGATTGGCGGCGGCGGCGTCTCAGTAAGGTTTTCTGTATCGTGGCTCTCGGTACTGGGGGTTTCGCGACGGAGGCTTTAAGTAGGCGGAAGGGCAGGTAAAGGGGCGTCACGAGGGGCCCACACAACAGGCCAGCGCGGCCAGGGCTTGGGCCACGCCGCCCTGGTGTGTCGCCACCTCGTGGCCCCACTTTGACTCTCACTCGGACTTCTGGAAGCTTCGTGGCAAAATAGGCCCCTGGGCGTTGATTTCGTCCAATTCCGAGAATATTTCCTTTGTAGGATTTCTGAAACCAAAAACAGCAGAAAACAGCAACTGGCTCTTCGGCATCTCGTTAATAGGTTAGTGCCGGAAAATGCATAAATATGACATAAAGTATGCATAAAACATGTAGATATCATCAATAATGTGGCATGGAACATAAGAAATTATCGATACGTCGGAGACGTATCAAGTACTCATCATGATATATGTATGTGCATTGTTATGCCTTCTTTATTTGTCAATTGCCTAACCGTAATTCGTTCACCCAACATGCTATTTATCTTATGGGAGAGACACCACTAGTGAACTGTGGACCCCGGTCCAATTCTTACATCTGAAATACAATCTACTGCAATTGTTCTTTACTGTTCTTCGCAAACAATCATCATCATCCACACTATACATCTAATTCTTTGTTTACAGCAAGCCGGTGAGATTGACAACCTCACTGTTACGTTGGGGCAAAGTACTTTGATTGTGTTGTGCAGGTTCCACGTTGGCGTCGGAATCCCTGGTGTTGCGCCGCACTACATTCCGCGACCAACAACCTTCACATGTTCCTTGACTCCTACTGGTTCGATAACCTTGGTTTCTTACTGAGGGAAAACTTGCTGCTGTGCGCATCACACCTTCCTCTTGGGGTTCCTAACGGACGTGTGTCTTACACGCCATCAAGCTCTTTTTCTGGCACCGTTGCCGGGGAGATCAAGACACGCTGCAAGGGGAGTCTCCCACATCCAATCTCTTTACTTTGTTTTTGTCTTGCTTTACTTTATTTTATTTACTGCTTTGTTTGATCTTATATCAAAAACACAAAAAAAATTAGTTGCTAGTTTTACTTTATTTACTGTCTTGTTCTCTACATCGAAAACACAAAAAAATTAGTTACTTGCATTTACTTTATTTAGTTTGCTTTATTTACTACTGCTAAAATGGGTACTGCTGAGAATACTAAGTTGTGTGACTTCACTAGCACAAATAATAATGATTTCTTATGCACACCTATTGCTCCACCTGCTACTACAGCAGAATTCTTTGAAATTAAACCTGCTTTACTGAATCTTGTTATGAGAGAGCAATTTTCTGGTGTTAGTTCTGATGATGATGCTGCCCATCTTAATAATTTTGTTGAACTATGTGAAATGCAAAAGTATAAGGATGTAGATGGTGACATTATAAAATTAAAATTGTTTCCTTTCTCCTTAAGAGGAAGAGCTAAAGATTGGTTGCTGTCTCTGCCTAGAAATAGTATTGATTCATGGACTAAATGTAAGGATGCTTTTATTGGTAGATATTATCCTCCCGCTAAAATTATATCTTTGAGAAGTAGCATAATGAATTTCAAGCAATTAGATAATGAACATGTTGCTCAAGCATGGGAGAGAATAAAATCTTTGGTGAAGAATTGCCCTACCCATGGACTAACTACTTGGATGATCATCCAAACCTTTTATGCGGGATTGAATTTTTCTTCGCGGAACCTATTGGATTCAGCTGCTGGAGGTACCTTTATGTCCATTACTTTGGGGGCGGCAACAAAGCTCCTTGATAATATGATGACAAATTACTCTGAATGGCACACGGAAAGAGCTCCACAAGGTAAGAAGGTAAATTCTGTTGAAGAAACCTCATCCTTGAGTGATAAGATTGATGCTATTATGTCTATGCTTGTGAATGGTAGATCTAATGTTGATCCTAATAATGTTCCTTTAGCTTCATTGGTTGCCCAAGAAGAACATGTTGATGTGAATTTCATTAAAAGTAATAATTTCAACAACAATGCTTAGAGGAATAATTCTGGTAACAACTATAGGCCATATCCTTCTTCTAATGGTAATAGTTATGGTAATTCTTATGGGAATTCTTACAACAATAATAGGAATGTACCCCCTGGTCTTGAAGCCATGCTTAAAGAATTTATTAGTACACAAACTGCTTTTAACAAATCTGTTGAAGAAAAACTTGATAAAATTGATATTCTTACTTCTAAGGTTGATAGACTTGCCTCTGATGTTGATCTTTTAAAATTGAAAGTTATGCCTAATAAGGATAATGAAAATAAAATTGTTACTACAGCAAACTCCATCCAAGTTCGAATTAATGAAAATATTAGATTGATGGCTGAATTGCATGCTAGGTGGGAAAGAGAAGAAAATGAAAAACTAGCTAAAGAGAATAATGTAGCTAAAGTTTGGACTATTACCACCACTAGTAATGATAATGCTTCACATGTTGCTACACCTCCTACTATCAATGGTAAAATAATTGGTGTTGGCAATGTTTCTACTCCTAGTGCAAAGCGTGCAAAATTGCCTGAAACTGCTAAAACTGCTGAAACTGCCTGTGATAAAACTGCTGAAATTTTTCAAAATGTTGGGGACAATGATTCCATTGCTGTAGATCATAATGGTTTAGATTTTTATGATTGTCACATCTCTGAAGTTGTAAATTTCTTACAAAAACTTGCTAAAAGTCCCAATGCTAGTGCTATAAATTTGGCCTTTACAAAACATATTACAAATGCTCTCATAAAAGCTAGAGAAGAGAAACTAAAACTTGAAACCTCTATTCCTAGGAAGTTAGAAGATGGTTGGGAGCCCATCATTAAGATGAGGGTCAATGATTTTGATTGTAATGCTTTATGTGATCTTGGTGCAAGTATTTCTGTTATGCCTAAGAAAATCTATGATATGCTTAACTTGCCACCATTGAAAAATTGTTATTTGGATATTAATCTTGCTGATAATGCTATAAAGAAACCTTTGGGGAGGATTGATAATGTTAGTATTATGGTCAACAATAACCTTGTCCCCGTTGATTTTGTTGTCTTGGATATTGAATGCAATGCATCTTGTCCCATTATATTGGAAAGACCTTTTCTTCGAACTGTTGGTGCTACTATTGATATGAAGGAATGTAATATTAAATAGAAATTTCCTCTAAAGAAAGATATGGAACACTTCCCTAGAAAGAGAATGAAGTTACCTTATGATTATATTATTAGAACAAATTATGATGTTGATGCTTCATCTCTTGACAACACTTGATTCACACTTTCTGCGCCTAGCTGAAAGGCGTTAAAGAAAAACGCTTATGGGAGACAACCCATTATTTTACTTCTGCACTTTTGTTTTATATTTGAGTCTTGGAAGTTGTTACTACTGTAGCAACCTCTCCTTATCTTTATTTTATTGCATTGTTGTGCCAAGTAAAGTCTTTAATAGTAAAGTCAATACTAGATTTGGATTACTGCGCAGGAACAGATTTCTTGCTGTCACGAAATTGAGCCGCCCCGTCTGTAGAAAATTTAGAAAAATCTGCCAATTTACGTGCGTGATCCTCAGATATGTACGCAACTTTCATTCAATTTGGGCATTTTCATCTGAGCAAGTCTAGTGCCTCAAAAAAATTCGTCTTTACGGACTGTTCTGTTTTGACAGATTCTGCCTTTTATTTCACATTGCCTGTTTTTGCTATGTTTGATGGATTTCTTTGTTCCATTAACTTTCAGTAGCTTTGTGCAATGTCCAGAAGTGTTAAGAATGATTATGTCACCTCTGAATATATGAATTTTTAATTATGCACTAACCCTCTAATGAGATTGTTTTGAGTTTGGTGTGGAGGAAGTTTTCAAGGGTCAAGAGAGGAGGATGATACAATATGATCAAGAAGAGTGAAAAGTCTAAGCTTGGGGATGCCCCCGTGGTTCATCCCTGCATATTTTAAGAAGACCCAAGCGTCTAAGCTTGGGGATGCCCAAGGCATCCCTTCTTCATCGACAACTTATCAGGTCACCTCTAGTGAAACTATATTTTTATTCCGTCACATCTTATGTGCTTTACTTGGAGCGTCTGTTTGTTTTGTTTTTGTTTTTGTTTGAATAAAATCGGATCCTAGCATTATTTGTTTGGGAGAGAGACACGCTCCGTTGTTTCGTATGAACACATATGTTCTTAGCTTTATCTTTAATGTTCATTGCGAACGTTGGACTACTTCATTCATTGTTATATGGTTGGAAACAGAAAATGCTGCATGTGGTAAATGGTATAATGTCTTGAATAATGTGATACTTGGCAATTGTTGTGCTCATATAGATCATGTTTAAGCTCTTGCATCATGTACCTTGTACCCATTAGTGAATAACTACATAGAGCTTGTTAAAATTTGGTTTGCATGATTAGTTTCTCTAGAGTCTAGATATTTTCTGGTTAAGGTGTTTGAACAACAAGGAGACAATGTAAAGTCTTATAATACTTACAATATGTTCATATGTGAGCTTTGCTGCACCTTTTATAATTGAGTTTGCTTCAAACAACCTTGCTAGCCTAGCCTTGTATTGAGAGGAATTCTTCTCGTGCATCCAAATCCTTGAGCCAAATACTATGCCATTTGTGTCCACCATACCTACCTACTACATGGTATTTCTCTGCCATTCCAAAGTACATTACATGAGTGCTACCTTTAAAATTCTATCCTTTGTCTTTGCAATATATAGCTCATGGGAAAAATAGCCTTAAAAACTATTGTGGTGAAAAATACGTACTTATGTGTCTTATTTCTTAATAAGTTGCTTGTTGAGCGGTAACCATGTTTCTGGGGACGCCATCAACTTTTTTACCTTTGTTGAATATCATGTGAGTTGCTATGCATGTTCGTCTTGTCTGAAGTAAGGGCGATTTTCATGATCAAATGGTTTGAGTATGCATATTGTTAGAGAAGAACATTGGGCCGCTAACTAAAGCCATGATTCATGGTGGAAGTTTCAGTTTGGACAATCAATCCTCAATCTCTTATGAGAATTTTATCTGTTGTTGAAATGCTTATGCATTAAAGAGGAGTCCATTATCTGTTGTCTATGTTGTCCCGGTATGGATGTCTAAGTTGAGAATAATCAAAAGCGAGAAATCCAATGCGAGCTTTCTCCTTAGACCTTTGTACAGGCGGCATAGAGGTACCCCTTTGTGACACTTGGTTGAAACATATGCTATGCAATGATAATCCATGTTAATCCAAGCTAATTAGGACAAGGTGCGAGCACTATTGGTATACTATGCATGAGGCTTGCAACTTATAGGATATCTTATACATAACACATATGCTTTATTACTACCGTTGACAAAATTGTTTCTATGTTTTCAAAATGAAAAGCTCTAGCACAAATATAGTAATCCATGCTTCCCTCTGCGAAGGGCCTATCTTTTACTTTATTGTTGAGTCAGTTTACCTATTCTTTCTATCCCAGAAGCAAACACTTGTATCAACTGTGTGCATTGATTCTTACATGTCTACCTATTGCACTTGTTATATTACTTTGTGTTGACAATTATCCATGAGATAAATATGTTAAAGTTGAAAGCAACCGCTGAAACTTATATCTTCCTTAGTGTTGTTTCAAAGCTTTTTACTAAGAATTTATTGCATATGAGTAACTCTTATGCAAGTCTTATTGATGCTTGTCTTGAAAGTACTATTCATGAAAAGTATTTGCTATATGATTCATTTGTTTACTCATTATCTTCATCATTGCTTCGAATCGCTGCATTCACCTCATATGCTTTACAATAGTATTGATCAAGATTATGATAGCATGTCACTTCAGAAATTATCCTTGTTATCGTTTACCTACTCGAGGGCGAGTAGGAACTAAGCTTGGGGATGCTTGATACGTCTCAAACGTATCTATAATTTCTTATGTTCCATGCTACTTTTATGATGATACTCACATGTTTTATACACATTATATGTCATTATTATGCATTTTCCGGCACTAACCTATTGACGAGATGCCGAAGAGCCAGTTGCTGTTTTCTGCTATTTTTGGTTTCAGAAATCCTAGTAAGGAAATATTCTCGGAATTGGACGAAATCAACGCCCAGGGGCCTATTTTTCCACGAAGCTTCCAGAAGACCGAGGGAGATACGAAGTGGGGCCACGGGGCGCCGCCACACTAGGGCGGCGCGGCCTAGAGGGGGCCCGCGCGACCCTAGCGTGTGGGGCCCCCGTGACGCCCCCTGACCTGCCATTCCGCCTACTTAAAGCCTTCGTCGCGAATACCCAAGTACCGAGAGCCACGATACGGAAAACCTACCAGAGACGCCACCGCCGCCAATCCCATCTCGGGGGATTCAGGAGATCGCCTCCGGCACCCTGCCGGAGAGGGGAATCATCTCCCGGAGGTCTCTTCATCGCCATGATCGCCTACGGATTGATGTGTGAGTAGTCCACCCCTGGACTATGGGTCCATATCAGTAGCTATATGGTTGTCTTCTCCTCATTGTGCTATCATGTTAGATCTTGTGAGCTGCCTATCATGATCAAGATCATCTATTTGTAATGCTACATGTTGTGTTTGTTGGGATCCGATGAATATTGAATACTATGTCAAGTTGATTATCAATCTATCATATATGTGTTGTTTATGTTCTTGCATGCTCTCCGTTGTTAGTAGAGGCTCTGGCCAAGTTGATACTTGTGACTCCAAGAGGGAGTATTTATGCTCGATAGTGGGTTCATGCCTCCATTGAATGCAGGACGATGTGACAGAAAGTTCTAAGGTTGTGGATGTGCTGTTGCCACTAGGGATAAAACATCGATGCTTTGTCTAAGAATATTTGTGTTGATTACATTACGCACCATACTTAATGCAATTGTCTGTTGTTTGCAACTTAATACTGGAAGGGGTTCGGATGATAACCTGAAGGTGGACTTTTTAGGCATAGATGCATGCTGGATAGCGGTCTATGTACTTTGTCGTAATGCCCTGATTAAATCTCATAGTACTCATCATGATATATGTATGTGCATTGTTATGCCTTCCTTATTTGTCAATTGCCCAACTGTAATTCGTTCACCCAACATGCTATTTATCTTATGGGAGAGACACCACTAGTGAACTGTGGACCCCGGTCCAATTCTTACATCTGAAATACAATCTACTGCAATTGTTCTTTACTGTTCTTCGCAAACAATCATCATCATCCACACTATACATCTAATTCTTTGTTTACAGCAAGCCGGTGAGATTGACAACCTCACTGTTACGTTGGGGCAAAGTACTTTGATTGTGTTGTGCAGGTTCCACGTTGGCGCCGGAATCCCTGGTGTTGCGCCGCACTACATTCCGCGACCAACAACCTTCACGTGTTCCTTGACTCCTACTGGTTCGATAACCTTGGTTTCTTACTGAGGGAAAACTTGCTGCTGTGCGCATCACACCTTCCTCTTGGGGTTCCCAACGGACGTGTGTCTTACACGCCATCATTATCCAACAAGAGAGTGTTTGAAAGTAGCACAAGTGAAGAGAAGTTATTTATTTATGTGATCATTGTTGAGAGTGTCCACTAGTGAAAGTATGATCCCTATGCCTTGTTTCCAAATATCGAATCACCGTTTATTCTTGTTCTCTTTGCATGTTTACTTGCTGCCATATTTATTTCAGATTGTTATTACCACTCATATTCATCCATATCACTTGCATTTTACTATCTCTTTGCCGAACTAGTGCACCTATACATCTGACAAGTGTATTAGGTGTGCTGGGGACACAAGAGACTTCTTGTATCTTAATTGCAGGGTTGCTTGAGAGGGATATCTTTGACCTCTACCTCCCTGAGTTCGATAAACCTTGGGTGATCCACTTAAGGGAAACTTGCTGCTGTTCTACAAACCTCTGCTCTTGGAGGCCCAACACTGTCTACAGGAATAGAAGCGTGCGTAGACATCAGCAGCGAGGATGACCGTCACAAGTAAAGGCAAGGTAAAGATGCACACTAACGCGGAGAAGGCCGTGAAGACCTCACAGAAGGGGAACACGACCATGAAATGGATCCCCTTCATGTCCAGCTTCGTCTTGGAGAAGATGTGCGAGTTGATCAAGACCGGAGTGAGAACTGACAAAGGATTGAAGGAAGTCCATTTGACTGGTGTGGCGAAGGTTCTATTTGAACATTGTGGTGTAGACGTTACATCCACTCAGGTGTACAACCACCTGAGGAAGTGGCGGCAGAGGTGGCTCATCGGTAGCAGGCTCCGCGATCTAAGCGGAGCTCAGTGGTGCGACGAGAGCAAACACATCATCCTTGAGGCTGAGCACTACCACGAGCACATCATGGTGAGCATGCTCTGTCCACCTCACTAACTCTTTTCATCAGAAATGTGCACAACTAATATCATTGTCCCTTCATATGGTAGGATCACCCAAGGGACGCAGAGTTCTCAAACTTGCCCATTGCGAACTACAAAGAGATGCATGCCATCTTTTCCTACGGCCTCACCACCAGCAAGTTCTCCATGGGATCAAGTGAGCCCCTAGGCACGGCTCCAGCTGCCTTCAGCTGAGGATGCTGACGTACACTTAGGAGTCTGAGACGGTCATCCTCGATGGGCCACCTGAGAAGGCTGCCGACGCGCCTGAAAAGGTGCACCTCGGCAAGAGGAAGAGAGGTACCTTCGTCGACGATGAGCTGACAGCCTTCACCAACATGACTGTTGCTGTGAAGGATGCTGGCGCGTAGTTGACGTGGGAGTTAGAAATCTTTGTGGTGTAGCTTTTCTTCAGTTCCCCGGCAACGGCGCCAGAAAAAGAGCTTGATGGCGTGTAACACACACGTTCGTTGGGAACCCCAAGAGGAAGGTATGTTGCACACAGTAGCAAGTTTTCCCTCAGAAAGAAACCAAGGTTTATCGAACCAGGAGGAGCCAAGAAGCACGTTGAAGGTTGATGGCGGCGAGATGTAGTGCGGCGCAACACCAGGGATTCCGGCGCCAACGTGGAACCTGCACAACACAACCAAAGTACTTTGCCCCAACGAAACAGTGAGGTTGTCAATCTCACCGGCTTGCTGTAACAAAGGATTAGATGTATAGTGTGGACAATGTTCAAGAAATCGTGAATCGCTAACTTATCGGTCAGCCTCAAAATGGAGATTAATCGCTTATCGGACGATTAATCGATTTTATCGGTCGGCCATTTATCGGCTTAATTTTTTGTAAATTCTAATTTTCAGCACTAAATTTTCTATAATATGCTATGCATACATAATATTGAAGCATTAAACAGAAGTATTACCTTGATCCCTTGCATTTGAATCAATAAAAAGGGAAGTTTTGAGCTAATGTATAGTTCTACAAGACAATAGACCAAAAATAACGACTGCTAGACCGAATTTCAGCGAAATTTCATTGAAAATCGGCCAAAATATCGGTCATCAGACCGAAAATCGGCCAAAATATCGGTGTAGCGATAAATTAGCCGAGATGGCAAAATCTTATCGGTTACCACCTGATTCACGATAAATCGGTATCTCGGCCGATTTTTTGAACAGTGAGTGTGGATGATGATTGTTTGCAGAAAACAGTAAAACAAGTATTGCAGTAGATTGTATTCGATGTAAAGAATAGGACCGGGGTCCACAGTTCACTAGAGGTGTCTCTTCCATAAGATAAATAGCATGTTGGGTGAACAAATTACAGTCGGGCAATTGACAAATAGAGAGGGCATGACCATGCACATACATGATATGATGAGTATTGTGAGATTTAATTGGGCATTACGACAAAGTACATAGACCGCTATCCAGCATGCATCTATGCCTAAAAAGTCCACCTTCAGGTTATCATCCGAACCCCTTCCAGTATTAAGTTGTAAACAACAGACAATTGCATTAAGTATGGTGCGTAATGTAATCAATAACTACATCCTTTGACATAGCATCAATGTTTTATCCCTAGTGGCAACAGCACATCCACAACCTTAGAACTTTCTGTCATGTCCTGCATTTAATGGAGGCATGAACCCACTATCGAGCATAAATACTCCCTCTTGGAGTTAAGAGCAAAAACTTGGCCAGAGCCTCTACTAATAATGGAGAGCATGCAAGATCATAAACAACACATAGGTAATAGATTGATAATCAACATAACATAGTATTCTCTATCCATCGGATCCCGACAAACACAACATATAGCATTACAGATAGATGATCTTGATCATGTTAGGCAGCTCACAAGATCCGACAATGAAGCACATGAGGAGAAGACAACCATCTAGCTACTGCTATGGACCCATAGTCCAGGGGTGAACTACTCACTCATCACTCCGGAGGTGACCATGGCGGTGAAGAGTCCTCCGGGAGATGATTCCCCTCTCCGGCAGGGTGCCGGAGGCGATCTCCAGAATCCCCCGAGATGGGATTGGCGGTGGCGGCGTCTCAGTAAGTTTTTCCGTATCGTGGCTCTCGGTACTGGGGGTTTCGCGACGGAGGCTTTAAGTAGGCGGAAGGGCAACGCGGGGGGCCACACGAGGGCCCCACACACCAGGGCTGCGCGGCCAAGGGCCAGGCCGCGCCGCCCTGTGGTGTCGGCGCCTCGTGGCCCCACTTCCTTTCCCCCTCGGTCTTCTGGAAGCTTCGTGCAAAAATAGGCCCCTGGGCGTTGATTTCGTCCAATTCCGAGAATATTTCCTTACTAGGATTTCTGAAACCAAAAACAGCAGAAAACGACAAGAATCGGCTCTTCGGCATCTCGTTAATAGGTTAGTGCCGGAAAATGCATAAATATGACATAAAGTATGTATAAAACATGTAGATATCATCAATAATGTGGCATGGAACATAAGAAATTATCGATACGTCGGAGACGTCTCAGCATCCCCAAGCTTAGTTCCTGCTCGTCCCGAGCAGGTAAACGATAACAAAGATAATTTCTGGAGTGACATGCCATCATAACCTTGATCATACTATTGTAAGCATATGTAATGAATGCAGCGATCAAAACAAAAGTAATGACATGAGTAAACAACTGAATCATAAAGCAAAGACTTTTCATGAATAGTACTTCAAGACAAGCATCAATAAGTCTTGCATAAGAGTTAACTCATAAAGCAATAAATCAAAGTAAAGGTATTGAAGCAACACAAAAGAAGATTAAGTTTCAGCGGTTGCTTTCAACTTATAACATGTATATCTCATGGATATTGTCAATGTAAAGTAATATAACAAGTGCAATATGCAAGTATGTTGGAATCAATGCACAGTTCACACAAGTGTTTGCTTCTTGAGGTGGAGAGAAATAGGTGAACTGACTCAACATAAAAGTAAAAGAATGGTCCTTCAAAGAGGAAAGCATCGATTGCTATATTTGTGCTAGAGCTTTGGTTTTGAAAACATGAACAATTTTGTCAACGGTAGTAATAAAGCATATGTATCATGTAAATTATATCTTACAAGTTGCAAGCCTCATGCATAGTATACTAATAGTGCCCGCACCTTGTCCTAATTAGCTTGGATCACCAGGATTATCATTGCAATACACATGTTTTAACCAAGTGTCACAAAGGGGTACCTCTATGTCACTTTGTACAAAGGTCTAAGGAGAAAGCTCGCATTTGGATTTCTCGCTTTTGATTATTCTCAACTTAGACATCCATACCGGGACAACATAGACAACAGATAATGGACTCCTCTTTTATGCATAAGCATGTAGCAACAATTAATGTTCTCATATGAGATTGAGGATATATGTCCAAAACTGAAACTTCCACCATGATTCATGGCTTTAGTTAGCGGCCCAATGTTCTTCTCTAACAATATGCATGCTCTAACCATTTAAATGAGCGGTAAATCTCCCTTACTTCAGACAAGACGGACATGCATAGCAACTCACATGATATTCAACAAAGAGTAGTTGATGGCGTCCCCAGAAACATGGTTATCGCACAATGATGACCCACAAGTATAGGGGGTGTATCGTAGTATCTTCGATAAGTAAGAATGTCGATCCCAACGAGGAGCAGAAGGTGTTGACAAGCAGTTTTGATGAAGGATTCACTGTAAATGCTCACAGACAAGTATTCAGGGGGTTTTAATGTAACAGATGAATAAAGTACGAGTAAGTAAAGTGCGAGAGTAACAATTGCAGCGAGTGGCCCAATCCTTTTTAGCACAAAGGACAAGCCGGTTTGTTTACTTATAATGACCAAACGTTCTTGAGGACACACGGGATTTTAGTCTAGTGCTTTCGCTACATACGGCTAATTAATCTTCATTGTTTTGATAAGTGTTGTGTGGGTGAACCTATGCTAATGTACCGCCCTTCCTAGGACTAATACATACTTGTGATTATACCCCTTGCAAGCATCCGCAACTACAAGAAAGTAATTAAGATAAATCTAACCACAGCCTTAAACTCTGAGATCCTGCGATCCCTCCTGCATCGATATACCAACGGGGGCTCAGGTTTCTGTCACTCCGGCAACCCCGCAATTGGCAAACGAGTACAAGATGCATTCCCCTAGGCCCATAAAGGTGAAGTGTCGTGTAGTCGACGTTCACACGACACCACTAGAAGAATAACACCACAACTTAAATATCATAACATTGAATATTACTCAACCATACTTCACTACTAACATTTAGACTTCACCCATGTCCTCAAGAACTAAACGAACTACTCACGAGACATCATATGGAACATGATCAGAGGTGATATGATAATGAATAACAATCTGAACATAAACCTTGGTTCAACGGTTTCACTCAATAGAATCAATAACAAGTAGAAATCAACACCGGGAGAGTTTCCCCTATCAAACAATCAAGATCAAACCCAAATTGCTACAGCGGTGACGAAGTGCAGCGGTGGAGACGGTGGTGATGATGATGAAGATGATGGTGATGGTGATGGAGATGATGTCCAGCTCGATGGCGGTGACGATGGCGTCGATTTCCCCCTCCGGGAGGGAATTTCCCCGGCGGATTCCTGCCCGCCGGAGAGCTCTTTTCTCTCTCGGTGTTCTCCGCCCCACGCAGGCGGCTGTGGCTCTGTTCGACGTACCCTCTGGCTTAGGTTTTCGGGACGAAGGCGTACGCGAAGAAAAGGAGGCGAGAGGGGGCTGTGGGCCCCCTCCTCACAGGCGGCGCGGCCAGGGCAGGGCCCGCGCCGGCTTTGTGAGGGGGCCCATGGCGGCCTCCTCAGCCCCCCCTTCTGGCTCCCTTCGTCATCTGGAAAAATAGGAGTTTTCGTGTAATTCCCGTCAATTGTTGATCTTCCGAAATATTGCGTTCTGACGATGCTTTTTCCAGCAGAATCCTGGCTCCGGTGCGCGATCCTCCAATAATCATGAAACATGCAAAATAGATGAAATAACATAAGTATTATCTCCAAATATGAAATATATCAATGAATAACAGCAATTTATGATATAAAATAGTGATGCAAATTGGACGTATCAACTCCCCCCAAGCTTAGACCTCGCTTGTCCCCAAGCGAAACTGAACTCGGTAAACAAGACCACATGTTTATGGAGTGAAGAGTCGATAAATCAAATACGGACAAGAAGCATCATGTCCATTCACACAAGACATTCTAGTAAACAACTTCCTCATATGACTCAACTTGAAACAAGTATAAGGTAATCACAAATAAAGGTGCATAAGAAATCATAATTGGTGATGGCAAACTTTGTTCTTGGTCGCAGAACGATTAACGATTATACTTATCTATTGAGCAGCGCTCTCATATTAAAGCTTATGTGGCTCATCTTGCATACTCAATCATAATGATCATTGATAACTTTCAAAGCTATATTCATTCAGATAAAACTTGTACTAAACAAGGAAGAATAAAAGACATGATGAAGCAAATCACAATATAAAAGTTTGATCACAACAACTCAAATGCTTGCTTGAGATGGAGGGAAATAGGTGTACTGACTCAACATAAAGTAAAAGACAGGCCCTTCGCAGAGGGAAGCAGGGATTAAATCATGTGCTAGAGCTTTTCAAGTTTTGAAATCATATAGAGAGCATAAAAGTAAAGTTTTGAGGGGTGTTTGTTGTTGTCAACGATTGGTAGCGGGTACTCTAACCCCCTTGCCAGACAAACTCTCAAAGAGCGGCTCCCATAAAGTTTTATTTTTGGTTGACACTCCTTCCAACCTTTGCTTTCACAAACCATGGCTAACCGAATCCTCGGGTGCCTGCCAACAATCTCATACCATGAAGGAGTGTCTTTTTATTTTAGTTTTATTTTAAATGACACTCCTCCCCACCTTTGCTTTCTCAAGCCATGGCTAACCGAATCCTTTGGGTGCCGTCCAACAATCACATACCATGGAGGAGTGTCTATTTTGGTTAATTAGTTTGGGACTGGGAATCCCATTGCCAGCTCTTTTTGCAAAGTTATTGGATAAGTGGATGAAGCCACTAGTCCATTGGTGAAAGTTGCCCAACAAGATTGAAAGATAAACACCACATACTTCCTCATGAGCTATAGAACATTGACACAAATAAGGAGTAATAAAGTTTTGAATTGTTTAAAGGTAACACATGAAGTATTTACTTGGAGTGGCAGGAAATACCACATAATAGGTAGTCATAGTGGACACACATGGCATGGGTTTTGGTTTAAAGGTTTGGATGCACGAGAAGCATTCCCTCTCGATCTGAGTCTTTGGCTAGCAAGGTTAATTAGCAAACATAAGAGTTGAGGGAAACAAACGAATATACATGTGATAGACATAATCATGCATCTTTCTTGCAAGCACAAACAATTTTAACTTCAGAATAATAAGCTATGAGCTAACAAGAAAGGAAGACAATGAAACAACTATATGTATTTCTCTTTTCTACTTAAACCTCAAGGTGTTGTTGCTATTGACCAATGCTAAGTTTGCCAAAACCAAATAGATTTACTCAATGCTCCCAAAGTGGTACCAATACTAAAATCAAGATCAATCATATAATAGAAATTGCAAACTAAAATAAGGTGTGCGATACGTAAATGATAAGACTTCTCATTAATATTTCATAACGATAACTCACCCCAAGGGATACATAGACAAACTAAAGGAGAGATACTTCCACACTGCAACCCATCTTATATGATAACTTCCCTACTCATGATATGACACTACTTGATAATAAAAAGTAAGAAGGTGGTGATGATGTGATACCGCGACACTCCCCCAAGCTTGGAACAAACCAAGGGGATGCCAATACCGATGATGAATTAATCCTTTGGCGGTGGCGGTGATGAATTCCCGTCTTCAGACTTCCAAGGAAGAGGCTCTCCATCAACAAATGACATCTTGGTCTCGGGAATCCTGAAACTAGCAGCATGGCTTATGTGTTTAAACTTGTTTTCATACTCACAATTCTGATTCTGAACGTCATAGAGTTGAGCTTGGAGTTTGTTGGTGGTGTCGTGAAGTGAGAGGATGTCGCCCCATAGCTTTGCAACTTCCTTCTCGTGTTCAGCAATGAGTTCAGACACAATCTTGTGGAAGATATCCACTTCACGCTCAGCCATCTTCTTGTAGTTGAAGACCTCCTGTTCTAGCTTCTCCATCCTGTCTTCCAAGCTTCCTTCTCCTTTAGGACCCTGGACATCTTTGATCTGCAGCTCCCCATCAACGAGCAGCAACTCCTTGGGATGCATCCTCAGCTCGTTCATGTACAGGTTGTCAACGCCCTTGCAGGAACTGTCCCCCGGAGTCTCTGACGAAGACATGATACCTCTAGATCCGAAGCAAATCCTGGCAGAAATAGCTCGAAACAAAACACGTCGAAAAAACGATATACGGACCTCCAGGGGTCCGGGGGATTATATAGCAGTAATTTTTACGACAGAAGGAAAGTACCAGGTCGAACAAGAGTCGGAGAGGGACAACGAGGCGGTGTCCTCATAGGGCGGCGCGGCCAGGCTGGGGCCTGCGCCGGCCTATGGGGGCACGCCCTCGTGCGCCTCCTCCACTCTGTTTCGATCTCGTAATTTTTCATATTTTCCAAAAACAGCAAGAACAATGTTCGGAAAGTAAATCGCGAACTTTTTATTACCTGTACTGTTACCTATTCAAAGTCGAGTTCTGGCGGACTGTCAATTTGACCTTTGATGAAAGCCTCCGGTGTTTCCACTCGAATAACATCAACATCTACATTATAAGAATCACCTGAGATATAATGCTTGAGTCTTTGTCCATTCACCACTTGCGTGGCATTGCCTTGGAGAGAACTAATTTTAATTGCTCCTGACCGATAAACCTCATCAATGACATATGGTCCTTCCCATTTCGAGAGTAATTTCCCTGCAAAGAATCTGAGACGAGACCGATACAATAGGACTTTATCCCCAACATTAAATTCTCTTTTGATAATTCTTCTATCATGCCATTTCTTAACTTTCTCTTTAAAGAGTTTAGCATTTTCATAAGCTTCACTTCTCCATTCATCTAGAGAACTTAATTGCAACAACCTCTTATCACCGGCTAGTTTAGGATCTTTGTTTAGTTCCCTAACAGCCCAATAAGCTTTGTGCTCTAATTCTAAAGGTAAATGACAAGCTTTTCCATAAACCATTTTATAGGGCGACATACCCATAGGATTTTTATAAGTAGTTCTATAAGCCCATAGTGCGTCTTTCAATTTAATAGCCCAGTTCTTTCTAGTTTTATTGACAGTCTTTTGCAAGATAGATTTAATCTCTCTATTTGATAATTCTACTTGCCCACTAGTTTGAGGATGATAAGCGGAAGCAATTCTATGATTAATACCATACTTAGCAAGAGTTTTTCTAAAACCACCACGAATAAAATGAGAACCTCCATCTGTCATAATATATCTAGGAACTCCAAATCTAGGAAAAATAATATCTAAAAGCATTCTTAAAGAGGTCTCACCATCAGCACTTTTTGTAGGTATGGCTTCCACCCATTTAGTAACATAATCAACAGCAACAAGTATATGAGTGTTACCTTCTGAAGAGGGAAAAGGTCCCATGAAGTCAAATCCCCAACAATCAAACGGTTCAATAACAAGAGTATAATTCATAGGCATTTCATTGCGTCTGGAGATATTACCAACCCTTTGACATTCATCACAAGATAAAATAAACTTCCTTGCATCTTTGAAGAGAGTTGGCCAATAAAAACCTGATTGCAGAACCTTTTGCGCGGTTCTATCTCCGGCGTGATGTCCTCCATAAGCACTACCATGACATTTACTCAATATTTCTTGTTGTTCATATTCGGGAACACACCTTCGCAGAATACCATCCACTCCTTCTTTATATAAGTGTGGGTCATCCCAAAAATAATGCCTCAAGTCATAAAAGAATTTCCTCCTCTGCTGAGCTGAAAAGGTTGGAGGCAAGTACTTGGAAACAATAAAGTTAGCATAATCAGCATACCAAGGGCTATCTCGCGAATTCACCTTTATTACAGCCAATTGTTCATTTGGAAAACTATCAATAACAGGAACAGGATCATAAGCAATATTTTCCAATCTAGACAAATTATCAATAACAGGATTATCAAGACCTTTCCTATCTACAATATGTAAATCAAATTCTTGCAAAAGAAGTACCCATCTAATAAGCCTTGGCTTAGCATCTTTCTTTGTCATAAGGTATCTAATTGCGGCATGATCGGTATGAATCGTAACTTTTGAATCAACAATATATGATCTAAATTTATCACAAGCAAAGACTATAGCTAACAATTCTTTTTCAGTAGTAGCATAATTTCTTTGAGCAGCATCAAGAGTTTTACTAGCATAATGAATAACATTCAGTTTTTTATCTACTCGCTGTCCAAGAACAGCGCCTACAAAGCAAAATCACTAGCATCACACATAATTTCAAATGGTAAATTCCAATCGGGAGGTTCAACTATAGGGGCGCTTGTTAAGGCTTTCTTTAGAGTTTCAAAAGCTTCCTTACAATCATCATCAAAAACAAAAGGTACGTCTTTTTGAAGAAGATTAGTAAGAGGCTTTGAAATCTTAGAGAAGTCTTTAATAAACCTCCTATAAAACCCAGCATGACCAAGAACACTACGAATACCTTTAACATCCCTAGGATAGGGCATCTTCTCAATTGCTTCAACTTTAGCTCTATCAACTTCAATACCTCTCTCAGAAATTTTATGTCCCAATACAATTCCTTCATTAACCATAAAGTGGCATTTCTCCCAATTAAGAACAAGGTTAGTTTCTTCACATCTCTGCAAAACTTTATCAAGGTTTCGCAAGCAACTATCAAAAGAATTCCCATAGACAGAAAAATCATCCATGAATACCTCTACAATACTCTCACAAAAGCCATGAAAAATAGCAGACATGCATCTTTGAAAAGTAGCAGGAGCATTACATAAACCAAAAGGCATACGCCTATAAGCATAAGTTCCATAGGGACAAGTGAAAGTGGTTTTCTCTTGATCTTTAGTTTTAACAGCAATTTGTGAAAACCCAGAATAACCATCAAGAAAGCAAAAATGAGTATTTTTAGATAGCCTTTCTAACATTTGATCAATAAATGGTAAAGGGTAATGATCTTTCTTAGTAACCTTATTAACTTTTCGATAATCAATGCACATTCTATAACCTACAACTACTCTTTGAGGTATGAGCTCATCATTATCATTAGGCACAACAGTCATTCCTCCTTTCTTAGGAACACAATGCACAGGACTAACCCATCTACTATCAGCAATAGGATATATAATACCAGCCTCAAGGAGTCTTAATACCTCATTTCTTACCACATCCTTCATCTTAGGAATTAGACGACGCTGAGGTTCAACAACAGGCTTTGCATCATCTTCCATATTAATGGCGTGTTGGCAAATAGAGGGAGAAATCCCCTTCAAGTCATCAAGAGTGTAGCCAATAGCACCTCGGTGTTTCTTCAGTATTTCCAATAACCTTTCTTCTTCAAACTCTGAAAGCTTAGAACTAATAATAACAGGATATATTTTCTTATCATCAATATGAGCATATTTAAGATTATCAGGCAATGGTTTTAAATCAAAGACAGGATCTTCCTTTGGTGGTGGTGTTGTATGATGGCGTGTAACTCACACGTTCGTTGGGAACCCCAAGAGGAAGGTATGATGCGCACATCAGCAAGTTTTCCCTCAGAAAGAAACCAAGGTTTATCGAACCAGGAGGAGCCAAGAAGCACGTTGAAGGTTGATGGCGGCGGGATGTAGTGCGGCGCAACACCAGGGATTCCGGCGCCAACGTGGAACCTGCACAACACAACCAAAGTACTTTGCCCCAACGAAACAGTGAGGTTGTCAATCTCACCGGCTTGCTGTAACAAAGGATTAACCGTATTGTGTGGAAGATGATTGTTCGCAGAAAACAGTAGAACAAGTATTGCAGTAGATTGTATTTCAGTAAAGAGAATTGGACCGGGGTCCACAGTTCACTAGAGGTGTCTCTCCCATAAGACAAACAGCATGTTGGGTGAACAAATTACAGTTGGGCAATTGACAAATAAAGAGAGCATGACCATGCACATACATATCATGATGAGTATAGTGAGATTTAATTGGGCATTACGACAAAGTACATAGACCGCCATCCAACTGCATCTATGCCTAAAAAGTCCACCTTCAGGTTATCATCCGAACCCCCTCCAGTATTAAGTTGCAAAGCAACAGACAATTGCATTAAGTATGGTGCGTAATGTAATCAACAACTACATCCTTAGACATAGCATCAATGTTTTATCCCTAGTGGCAACAGCACAACACAACCTTAGAACTTTCTCACTTGTCCCGGTGTCAATGCGAGGCATGAACCCACTATCGAGCATAAGTACTCCCTCTTGGAGTTACAAGCATCTACTTGGCCAGAGCATCTACTAGTAACGGAAAGCATGCAAGATCATAAACAACACGTAGATATAACTTTGATAATCAACATAACAAGTATTCTCTATTCATCGGATCCCAACAAACGCAACATATAGAATTACAGATAGATGATCTTGATCATGTTAGGCAGCTCACAAGATCCGACAATGATAGCACAATGGGGAGAAGACAACCATCTAGCTACTGCTATGGACCCATAGTCCAGGGGTAGACTACTCACACATCACACCGGAGGCGACCATGGCGGCGTAGAGTCCTCCGGGAGATGATTCCCCTCTCCGGCAGGGTGCCGGAGGCGATCTCCTGGATCCCCCGAGATGGGATCGGCGTTGGCGGCATCTCTGGAAGGTTTTCCGTATCGTGGCTCTCGGTACTGGGGGTTTCATCACGGAGGCTATTTGTAGGCAGAAGGGCAAGTCAAGAGGCGGCACGGGGGCTCCAGATGACAGGGCCGCGCGGCCAAGGGGGGGCCGCGCCGCCCTAGGGTGTGGCCCCCTCGTGGCCCCTCTTCGTCTCTCCTTCGGACTTCTGGAAGCTTCGTGGAAAAATAGGCCCCTGGGCTTTGATTTCGTCCAATTCCGAGAATATTTCCTTACTAGGATTTCTGAAACCAAAAACAGCAGAAAACAAAGAATCGGCACTTCGGCATCTTGTTAATAGGTTAGTTCCAGAAAATGCACGAATATGACATAAAGTGTGCATAAAACATGTAGATAACATCAATAATGTGGCATGGAACATAAGAAATTATCGATACGTCGGAGACGTATCAGCATCCCCAAGCTTAGTTCTGCTCATCCCGAGCAGGTAAAACGATAACACAGATAATTTCTGGAGTGACATGCCATCATAATCTTGATCATACTATTTGTAAAGCATATGTAGTGAATGCAGCGATCAAAACAATGTATATGACATGAGTAAACAACTGAATCATAAAGCAAAGACTTTTCATGAATAGCACTTCAAGACAAGCATCAATAAGTCTTGCATAAGAGTTAACTCATAAAGCAATAATTCAAAGTAAAGGCATTGAAGCAACACAAAAGAAGATTAAGTTTCAGCGGTTGCTTTCAACTTGTAACATGTATATCTCATGGATATTGTCAACATAGAGTAATATAATAAGTGCAATATGCAAATATGTAGGAATCAATGCACAGTTCACACAAGTGTTTGCTTCTTGAGGTGGAGAGAAATAGGTGAACTGACTCAACATTGAAAGTAAAAGAATGGTCCTCCATAGAGGAAAAGCATCGATTGCTATATTTGTGCTAGAGCTTTGATTTTGAAAACATGAAACAATTTTGTCAACGGTAGTAATAAAGCATATGTATCATGTAAATTATATCTTATAAGTTGCAAGCCTCATGCATAGTGTACTAATAGTGCCCGCACCTTGTCCTAATTAGCTTGGACTACCGGATCATCACAATGCACTGTTTTAACCAAGTGTCACAAAGGGGTACCTCTATGTCGCCTGTACAAAGGTCTAAGGAGAAAGCTCGCATTGGATTTCTCGCTATTGATTATTCTTCAACTTAGACATCCATACCGGGACAACATAGACAACAGATAATGGACTCCTCTTTTATGCATAAGCATGTAACAACAATTAATAATTTTCTCATTTGAGATTGAGGATATATGTCCAAAACTGAAACTTCCACCATGGATCATGGCTTTAGTTAGCGGCCCAATGTTCTTCTCTAACATATGCATGCTTAACCATAAGGTGGTAGATCTCTCTTACTTCAGACAAGACGGACATACATAGCAACTCACATGAAATTCAACAATGAATAGTTGATGGCGTCCCCAGTAAACGTGGTTATCGCACAACAAGCAACTTAATAAGAGATAAAGTGCATAATTACATATTCAATACCACAATAGTTTTTAAGCTATTTGTCCCATGAGCTATATATTGCAAAGGTGAATGATGGAATTTTAAAGGTAGCACTCAAGCAATTTACTTTGGAATGGCGGAAAATACCATGTAGTAGGTAGGTATGGTGGACACAAATGGCATAGTGGTTGGCTCAAGTATTTTGGATGCATGAGAAGTATTCCCTCTCGATACAAGGTTTAGGCTAGCAAGGCTTATTTGAAACAAACACAAGGATGAACCGGTGCAGCAAAACTCACATAAAAGACATATTGAAAACATTATAAGACTCTACACCGTCTTCCTTGTTGTTCAAACTCAATACTAGAAATTATCTAGACCTTAGAGAAACCAAATATGCAAACCAAATTTTAGCATGCTCTATGTATTTCATCATTAATGGGTGCAAAGCATATGATGCAAGAGCTTAATCATGAGCACAACAATTGCCAAGTATCACATTACCCAAGACATTTATAGCAATTACTACATGTATCATTTTCCAATTCCAACCATATAACAATTTAACGAAGGAGAAACTTCGCCATGAATACTATGAGTAGAAACCAAGGACATACTTGTCCATATGCTACAGCGGAGCGTGTCTCTCTCCCATAAAGTGAATGCTAGGATCCATTTTATTCAAACAAAACAAAAACAAAAACAAACCGTCGCTCCAAGAAAAAGCACATAAGATGTGATGGAATAAAAATATAGTTTCAGGGGAGGAACCTGATAATGTTGTCGATGAAGAAGGGGATGCCTTGGGCATCCCCAAGCTTAGACGCTTGAGTCTTCTTGATATATGCAGGGGTGAACCACCGGGGCATCCCCAAGCTTAGAGCTTTCACTCTCCTTGATCATGTTGCATCATACTCCTCTCTTGATACTTGAAAACTTCCTCCACACCAAACTCGAAACAACTCATTAGAGGGTTAGTGCACAATATAAATTGACATATTCAGAGGTGACACAATCATTCTTAACACTTCTGGACATTGCATAATGCTACTGGACATTAGTGGATCAAAGAAATTCATCCAACATAGCAAAAGAGGCAATGCGAAATAAAAGGCAGAATCTGTCAAAACAGAACAGTTCGTATTGACGAATTTTAAAATGGCACCAGACTTGCTCAAATGAAAATGATCAAATTGAATGAAAGTTGCGTACATATCTGAGGATCATGCATGTAAATTGGCTTAATTTTCTGAGCTACCTACAGGGAGGTAGACCCAGATTCGTGACAGCAAAGAAATCTGGAACCGTGCAGTAATCCAAATCTAGTACTTACTTTTCTATCAACGGCTTAACTTGGCACAACAAAACACAAAACTAAGATAAGGAGAGGTTGCTACAGTAGTAAACAACTTCCAAGACACAAAATAAAAACAAAGTACTGTAGGTAAAAACATGGGTTGTCTCCCATAAGCGCTTTTCTTTAACGCCTTTCAGCTCGGCGCAGAAAGTGTGTATCAAGTATTATCAAGAGACGAAGTGTCAACATCATAATTTGTTCTCATAATGGAATCAAAAGGTACCTTCATTCTCTTTCTAGGGAAGTGTTCCATACCTTTCTTGAGAGGAAATTGATATTTTATATTACCTTCCTTCATATCAATAATAGCACCAACAGTTCGAAGAAAAGGTCTTCCCAATATAATGGGACAAGATGCATTGCATTCAATATCCAAGACAACAAAATCAACGGGAACAAGGTTATTGTTAACGGTAATGCGAACATTATCAACTTTACCCAAAGGTTTCTTTGTAGAATGATCAGCAAGATTAACATCCAAATAACAATTTTTCAGCGGTGGCAAGTCAAGCATATCATAAATTTTCTTAGGCATAACAGAAATACTTGCACCAAGATCACATAAAGCATTACAATCAAAATCTTTAATCTTCATCTTAATGATGGGCTCCCAACCATCCTCTAGTTTTTTAGGAATAGAGGCTTCACGCTCTAGTTTCTCTTCTCTAGCTTTTATGAGAGCATTTGTAATATGATGCGTGAAAGCCAAATTTATAGCACTAGCATTAGGACTTTTAGCAAGTTTTTGCAAGAACTTTATAACTTCAGAGATGTGGCAATCATCAAAATTCAAACCATTATAATCTAAAGCAATGGGATCATCATCCCCAATGTTGGAAAAAATTTCAGCAGCTTTATCACAAGATTTCAGTTTTAGCGCTTTCAGCAGTTTTTCGCGCTTTGCATTAGAAGTGGAAACATTGCTAACACCAATTCTTTTATTAGTATTAGTAGGAGGTGCAGCAACATGTGTAGCATTAGCATTACTAGTGGTGGTAATAGTCCAAACTTTAGCTACATTCTTCTCTTTAGCTAGTTTTTCATTTTCTTCTCTATCCCACCTAGCACGCAGTTCAGCCATTAATCTTATATTCTCATTAATTCTAACTTGAATGGCATTTGCTGTAGTAACAATTTTATTATGATGATTCTCATTAGGCAAAACTTTTGATTTCAAAAGATCAACATCAGCAGCAAGACTATCGACTTTAGAAGCAAGTATATCAATTTTCCCAAGCTTTTCTTCAACAGATTTGTTAAAAGTAGTTTGCGTACTAATAAATTCTTTAAGCATGGCTTCAAGTCCAGGGGGTGAACTCCTATTATTGTTGTAAGAATTCCCATAAGAATTAGCATAGCCGTTGCCATTATTATAAGGATATGGCCTATAGTTGTTACTAGAATTGTTCCGGTAAGCATTGTTGTTGAAATTATTATTTTTAATGAAGTTCACATCAACATGTTCTTCTTGTGCAACCAATGACGCTAACGAAACATTATTAGGATTAACATTAGGCCTACCATTCACAAGCATAGACATAATAGCATCAATCTTATCACTCAAGGAAGAGGTTTCTTCGACAGAATTTACCTTCTTACCTTGTGGAGCTCTTTCCGTGTGCCATTCAGAGTAGTTGATCATCATATTATCAAGAAGCTTTGTTGCTTCACCAAGAGTGATGGACATAAAGGTACCTCCAGCAGCTGAATCCAATAAATTCCGTGAAGAAAAATTTAGTCCTGCATAGAAGGTTTGGATGATCATCCAAGTAGTCAGTCCATGGGTTGGGCAATTTTTAACCAGAGATTTCATTCTTTCCCAAGCTTGAGCAACATGTTCAGTATCTAATTGTTTAAAATTCATTATGCTACTCCTCAAAGATATAATTTTAGCAGGGGGATAATATCTACCAATAAAAGCATCCTTGCATTTAGTCCATGAATCAATACTATTCTTAGGCAGAGATAGCAACCAATCTTTAGCTCTTCCTCTTAATGAGAAAGGGAACAATTTTAGTTTAATAATATCACCATCTACATCTTTATATTTTTGCATTTCACATAGTTCAACAAAATTATTAAGATGGGCAGCAGCATCATCAGAACTAACACCAGAAAATTGCTCTCGCATAACAAGATTCAGTAAAGCAGGTTTAATTTCAAAGAATTCTGCTGTAGTAGCAGGTGGAGCAATAGGTGTGCATAAGAAATCATTATTATTTGTGGTTGTGAAGTCACACAACTTAGTATTTTCAGCGTTGGCCATTTTAGCAACAGTAAATAAAGCAAACTAGATAAAGTAAATGCAAGTAACTAATTTTTTGTGTTTTTGATATAGCAAACAAGATAGCAAATAAAGTAAAACTAGCAACTAATTTTTTTGTATTTTGATTTAGTGCAGCAAACAAAGTAGTAAATAAAACTAAGCAAGACAAAAACAAAGTAAAGAGATTGAGAAGTGGAGACTCCCCTTGCAGCGTGTCTTGATCTCAAGGCAACGGCGCCGGAAAATATGCTTGATGGCGTGTAACTCACACGTTCGTTGGGAACCCCAAGAGGAAGGTATGATGCGCACAGCAGCAAGTTTTCCCTCGAAAGAAACCAAGGTTTATCGAACCAGGAGGAGCCAAGAAGCACGTTGAAGGTTGATGGCGGCGGGATGTAGTGCGGCGCAACACCAGGGATTCCGGCGCCAACGTGGAACCTGCACAACACAACCAAAGTACTTTGCCCCAACGAAACAGTGAGGTTGTCAATCTCACCGGCTTGCTGTAACAAACGATTAACCGTATTGTGTGGAAGATGATTGTTCGCAGAAAACAGTAGAACAAGTATTGCGAGATTGTATTTCAAGAAAGAGAATTGGACCGGGGTCCACAGTTCACTAGAGGTGTCTCTCCCATAAGACAAACGGATGTTGGGTGAACAAATTACAGTTGGGCAATTGACAAATAAAGAGAGCATGACCATGCACATACATATCATGATGAGTATAGTGAGATTTAATTGGGCATTACGACAAAGTACATAGACCGCCATCCAACTGCATCTATGCCTAAAAAGTCCACCTTCAGGTTATCATCCGAACCCCCTCCAGTATTAAGTTGCAAAGCAACAGACAATTGCATTAAGTATGGTGCGTAATGTAATCAACAACTACATCCTTAGACATAGCATCAATGTTTTATCCCTAGTGGCAACAGCACAACACAACCTTAGAACTTAATTTCACTGTCCCATCTGTCAATGCAGGCATGAACCCACTATCGAGCATAAGTACTCCCTCTTGGAGTTACAAGCATCTACTTGGCCAGAGCATCTACTAGTAACGGAAAGCATGCAAGATCATAAACAACACGTAGATATAACTTTGATAATCAACATAACAAGTATTCTCTATTCATCGGATCCCAACAAACGCAACATATAGAATTACAGATAGATGATCTTGATCATGTTAGGCAGCTCACAAGATCCGACAATGATAGCACAATGGGGAGAAGACAACCATCTAGCTACTGCTATGGACCCATAGTCCAGGGGTAGACTACTCACACATCACACCGGAGGCGACCATGGCGGCGTAGAGTCCTCCGGGAGATGATTCCCCTCTCCGGCAGGGTGCCGGAGGCGATCTCCTGGATCCCCCGAGATGGGATCGGCGTTGGCGGCGTCTCTGGAAGGTTTTCCGTATCGTGGCTCTCGGTACTGGGGGTTTCGTCACGGAGGCTATTTGTAGGCGGAAGGGCAAGTCAAGAGGCGGCACGGGGGCTCCAGATGACAGCGCCGCGCGGCCAAGGGGGGGGCCGCGCCGCCCTAGGGTGTGGCCCCCTCGTGGCCCCTCTTCGTCTCTCCTTCGGACTTCTGGAAGCTTCGTGGAAAAATAGGCCCCTGGGCTTTGATTTCGTCCAATTCCGAGAATATTTCCTTACTAGGATTTCTGAAACCAAAAACAGCAGAAAACAGAATCGGCACTTCGGCATCTTGTTAATAGGTTAGTTCCAGAAAATGCACGAATATGACATAAAGTGTGCATAAAACATGTAGATAACATCAATAATGTGGCATGGAACATAAGAAATTATCGATACGTCGGAGACGTATCATTGTACCCAAGTCTTCCACCGGTAAATCATGCTTAAGAATAGGTTGACGAAGGAAAATTTCATCAAGCTCATTTCTTTCTTCCCTAAAAACTTCACTCTCACTATTCTCCAAATGTTGCTGCAAAGGATTATTAGGAGCAAGAGCAATAGATGCACACTGTTCAACTTTAAAATCACTATTAGGCGAATCAATTTTATAAGGAGTTTTGGTAAATTTAGAGAAGTTAAACTCATAAGATTCACCAGCAAATTTAGTCAAAATTTTCTCTTTCTTGCAATCTATAATAGCTCCACATGTATTCAGAAAAGGTCTACCAAAAATGATAGGACAATATTTACTAGCTGCAGAACCAAGTACCAAAAAGTCAGCAGGATATTTAATCTTACCACATAGAACTTCCACATCTCGAATAATACCAATTGGAGAGATAGTTTCTCTATTAGCCAGCCGAATAACCACATCAATATCTTCAAGTTCACAAGAGCCAATTTCGTGCATAATCTCCGTGTAAAGCTCATAAGGAATAGCACTAATACTTGCACCAATATCACATAATCCATAATAACAATGATCACCAATTCTAACAGATAGCATAGGAACACTAGCTTTCCTAGACTTATTAGGATGCGAAACAATATTAGAAGCATCTTCACAGAAAATAATATGACCATCTTCTACATTTTCAGTCACAAGATCTTTAACAATTGCGACAACAGGTTCAACTTTTATTTGTTCTTCAGGTTCTATAGGTTTCTTTTCACTTTTATGAACCGCACTATTTATAGCAGAGTACTCCTTCATTTTAGCAGGGAAAGGAGTTTTTTCAATATAAGCTTCAGGATTAACATGATCAACAGTTTCAACTACAACACATTTATTTATAGATGAATCAATTTTATCTTTATACGGTTCATGATACTTATCAAAGTTCTTCTTAGGCAATTCATAATGAGAAGCAAAAGCTTTATAAAGATTTGCAGCAACTTGAGAATCAAGACCATAAGTAGCACTCATATTACGAAATTTATCAGTATCCATAAAAGCTTCAATGCATTTATAATCATAACTTATACCTGATTCTCTATCCTTGTCGTTCTCCCATCCTTCAGATATTTTCTTGGATCCGATTAAGAAGGTCCCTTTTAAACTCTTCCTTGTTGCGTGTAAATGATCCGTAACAAGAAGTATCCAGCAAGGTCTTGTCTTGAAAAGAAAGTCTTGCATAGAAATTATCAATAATAATATTACCAGGAAGCTCATGAATGGGGCATTTGAGCATTAAAGACTTCAATCTCCCCCACGCTTGGGCAATACTCTCTCCTTCATGAGGCCAAAAATTATATATGCGATTCCGATCTTTGTGAATCTCACTTGGAGGATAGAACTTAGAATAAAACCGGGGCACAATATCATTCCATTCAAGAGAATCCCCATTATCCAAAGAATTTATACCAATGCGCCGCTTTACTGCATACAGCGATCTGAGAGAATAGTTTCTTCCTCACTTCATCCATAGCAATACCTGCACACTTGAATAAACCGCATAATTCATGTAAGAACAAAAATGATCTCCAGGGTGGACAGTTCCATCCCCTGTATAACGGTTACCCACTACACGTTCAATAATTTTCATAGGTATTTTGTATGGTATTTCTTCCTTACCTGGAGCCTCATCCACTACCTTTGCAGTAGTAGTAGATTTCCCAAATAAACACTCAAGAGAAGATCTCTCCATAATGAGTTATAGCAGCAGGCAGAAATAAAATCAGCACAAACAGTAGAAATTTCCCTTACCAATTCCACTTACCAATAGTGCTTCACTCCCAGAGCAACGGCGCCAGGAAAATAGTCTTGATGACCCACAAGTATAGGGGTGTATCGTAGTATCTTCGATAAGTAAGAATGTCGATCCCAACGAGGAGCAGAAGGTGTTGACAAGCAGTTTTGATGAAGGATTCACCGTAAATGCTCACGAGACAAGTATTCAGGGGGTTTTGATGTAACAGATGAATAAAGTACGAGTAAGTAAAGTGCGAGAGTAACAATTGCAGCGAGTGGCCCAATCCTTTTTAGCACAAAGGACAAGCCGGTTTGTTTACTTATAATGACCAAACGTTCTTGAGGACACACGGGATTTTAGTCTAGTGCTTTCGCTACATACGGCTAATTAATCTTCATTGTTTTGATAAGTGTTGTGTGGGTGAACCTATGCTAATGTACCACCCTTCCTAGGACTAATACATACTTGTGATTATACCCCTTGCAAGCATCCGCAACTACAAGAAAGTAATTAAGATAAATCTAACCACAGCCTTAAACTACGAGATCCCGCGATCCCTCCTGCATCGATATACCAACGGGGGCCTGTGTTTCGTCACTCCGGCAACCCCGCAATTGGCAAACGAGTACAAGATGCATTCCCCTAGGCCCATAAAGGTGAAGTGTCGTGTAGTCGACGTTCACACGACACCACTAGAAGAATAACACCACAACTTAAATATCATAACATTGAATATTACTCAACCATACTTCACTACTAACATTTAGACTTCACCCATGTCCTCAAGAACTAAACGAACTACTCACGAGACATCATATGGAACATGATCAGAGGTGATATGATAATGAATAACAATCTGAACATAAACCTTGGTTCAACGGTTTCACTCAATAGCATCAATAACAAGTAGAAATCAACACCGGGAGAGTTTCCCCTATCAAACAATCAAGATCAAACCCAAATTGCTACAGCGGTGACGAAGTGCAGCGGTGGAGACGGCGGTGATGATGATGAAGATGATGGTGATGGTGATGGAGATGATGTCCAGCTCGATGGCGGTGACGATGGCGTCGATTTCCCCCTCTGGGAGGGAATTTCCCCGGCGGATTCCTGCCCGCTGGAGAGCTCTTTTCTCTCTGGTGTTCTCCGTCCCGCAGAGGCGGCTGTGGCTCTGTTCGACGTACCCCTCTGGCTTAGGTTTTCGGGACGAAGGCGTACGCGAAGAAAAGGAGGGGAGAGGGGGCTGTGGGCCCCCTCCTCACAGGGCGGCGCGGCCAGGGCAGGGCCCGCGCCGGCCTGTGAGGGGGGCCCATGGCGGCCCTCCTCAGCTCCCCCTTCTGGCTCCCTTCGTCATCTGGAAAATAGGAGTTTTCGTGTAATTCCCGTCAATTGTTGATCTTCCGAAATATTGCGTTCTGACGATGCTTTTTCCAGCAGAATCCTGGCTCCGGTGCGCGATCCTCCAATAATCATGAAACATGCAAAATAGATGAAATAACATAAGTATTATCTCCAAATATGAAATATATCAATGAATAACAGCAATTTATGATATAAAATAGTGATACAAATTGGACGTATCACACAACAAGCAACTTAATAAGAGATAAAGTGCATAAGTACATATTCAATACCTCAATAGTTTTTAAGGCTATTTTGTCCCATGAGCTATATATTGCAAAGGCGAATGATGGAAATTTTAAAGATAGCACTCAAGCAATTTACTTTGGAATGGCGGAGAAATACCATGTAGTAGGTAGGTATGGTGGACACAAATGGCATAGTGGTTGGCTCAAGGATTTTGGATGCATGAGAAGTATTCCCTCTCGATACAAGGTTTAGGCTAGCAAGGTTATTTGAAACAAACACAAGGATGAACCGGTGCAGCAAAACTCACATAAAATACATATTGTAAACATTATAACACTCTACACCGTCTTCCTTGTTGTTCAAAACTCAATACTAGAAATTATCTAGACTTTAGAGAGACCAAATATGCAAACCAAATTTTAGCAAGCTCTATGTATTTCTTCATTAATGGGTGCAAAGTATATGATGCAAGAGCTTAAACATGAGCACAACAATTGCCAAGTATCAAATTATTCAAGACATTTTAGAATTACTACATGTAGCATTTCCCGATTCCAACCATATAACAATTTAACGAAGAAGATTCAACCTTCGCCATGAATACTATGAGTAAAGCCTAAGGACATATTTGTCCATATGCAACAGCGGAGCGTGTCTCTCTCCCACACAATGAATGCTAGGATCCATTTTATTCAAACAAAAACAAAAACAAAAACAAACCAACGCTCCAAGCAAAGCACATAAGATGTGATGGAATAAAAATATAGTTTCAGGGGAGGAAGCTGATAATGTTGTCGATGAAGAAGGGGATGCCTTGGGCATCCCCAAGCTTAGACGCTCGAGTCTTCTTAAAATATGCAGGGGTGAACCACCGGGGCATCCCCAAGCTTAGAGCTTTCACTCTCCTTGATCATATTGCATCATTTCCCTCTCTTGATCCTTGAAAACTTCCTCCACACCAAACTCGAAACAACTCATTAGAGGGTTAGTGCACAATAAAAATTTATATGTTCAGAGGTGACATAATCATTCTTAACACTTCTGGACATTGCATAAAGCTACTGGACATTAATGGATCAAAGAAATTCATCCAACATAGCAAAAGAGGCAATGCGAAATAAAAGGCAGAATCTGTCAAAACAGAACAGTTCGTAAAGACGAATTTTAAAATGGCACCAGACTTGCTCAAATGAAAATGCCCATATTGAATGAAAGTTGCATACATATCTGAGGATCACGCACGTAAATTGGCATATTTTTCTGAGCTACCTACAGAGTGGCAGGTCGAAATTCGTGACAGCAAAGAAATCTGTTACTGCGCAGTAATCCAAATCTAGTATGAACCTTACTATCAAAGACTTTACTTGGCACAACAATGCACAAAACTAAGATAAGGAGAGGTTGCTACAGTAGTAAACAACTTACAAGACTCAAATATAAAATAAAGTACTGTAGTAAAAACATGGGTTGTCTCCCATAAGCGCTTTTCTTTAACGCCTTTCAGCTAGGCGCAGAAAGTGTGTATCAAGTGTTATCAAGAGATGGAATATCGACATTACCTTGGGCTTTACCCTTACCTTTCTTGTTCTTTTTCTTACTCTTTGATTTAGGGAATATATGTCTACCCCCCGGTGTAGAGGTGAATTTTAGGGTGCCTTCTCCCATATCTATGACTGCTCCCAATAGTTTCAGCAGGGATCTTCCGAGTGTGATTTGTCCTGTTCCTGCACATTCAATAACAAGATAATCAATGGATATTGTTCTCCCAAGAACGGTCGTATGCACACCCGCAGCTATTCCTTTCGGAATTATAACAGAGTTATCAATAAGAGTTATTCCTTCTCCCCCTTCAATGAATCCCCAAAGTTGCAAAGATTTATGAATACTCGTAGGCATTAGGCAAAATTCAGACATAATATCACAATTGGCATGAAGAGTTTGGTCACCGATAACAATTTTAATAGTAGGATCCCATAATGAAGGTTCAGAGTTCACTAAAACTTGATCAAGACGGTTACACACATATCTATAATTTTCATTCAAGCGAGAAGCACTTGTCTCAAGAGTGTTTAATCTATTATAAATGCTAATAAGGGCTGAATCAAAGTTATTAGCTGAATCATGTGATGCAACCAACTTCTTTATGGCATTAAAAGCTTGATCCCCATTGCTATGAAGGAAATCTCCTCCCACTACAACATCCAAGGCATATCTATAGCGAATCATAAGACCAAAATAAAAATTACTAAGGAGCAAACTTAGAGTCATTTGAGGTTCAACTTTACGATAAGAATCAAAAATTCTAGACCAAGCATCTTTAAAACTCTCCTCATCCCCTTGTTTAAAAGTAAAGACTAATTCCTCAGGTGAAGAAGTAACAGGCGCAGAACTAGACATGGTAACAAAAGTAAAATGCAAGTAACTAATTTTTTTGTGTTTTTGATATAAAGTGCAAGACAGTAAATAAAGTAAAGCTAGCAACTATTTTTTTTGTGTTTTGATATAATGCAGCAAATAAAGTAGTAAATAAAATAAAGCAAGACAAAAACAAAGTAAAGAGATTGGATTGTGGAGACTCCCCTTGCAGCGTGTCTTGATCTCCCCGGCAACGGCGCCAGAAAAAGAGCTGCTGGCGCGTAGTTGACGTGGGAGTTAGAAATCTTTGTGGTGTAGCTTTTCTTCAGTTCCCCGGCAACGGCGCCAGAAAAAGAGCTTGATGGCGTGTAACACACACGTTCGTTGAGAACCCCAAGAGGAAGGTATGTTGCACACAGTAGCAAGTTTTCCCTCAGAAAGAAACCAAGGTTTATCGAACCAGGAGGAGCCAAGAAGCACGTTGAAGGTTGATGGTGGCGAGATGTAGTGCGACGCAACACCAGGGATTCCGGCGCCAATGTGGAACCTGCACAACACAACCAAAGTACTTTGCCCCAACGAAACAGTGAGGTTGTCAATCTCACCGGCTTGCTGTAACAAAGGATTAGATGTATAGTGTGGATGATGATTGTTTGCAGAAAACAGTAAAACAAGTATTGCAGTAGATTGTATTCGATGTAAAGAATAGGACCGGGGTCCACAGTTCACTAGAGGTGTCTCTCCCATAAGATAAATAGCATGTTGGGTGAACAAATTACAGTCGGGCAATTGACAAATAGAGAGGGCATGACCATGCACATACATGATATGATGAGTATTGTGAGATTTAATTGGGCATTACGACAAAGTACATAGACCGCTATCCAGCATGCATCTATGCCTAAAAAGTCCACCTTCAGGTTATCATCCGAACCCCTTCCAGTATTAAGTTGTAAACAACAGACAATTGCATTAAGTATGGTGCGTAATGTAATCAATAACTACATCCTTAGACATAGCATCAATGTTTTATCCCTAGTGGCAACAGCACATCCACAACCTTAGAACTTTCTCACATCGTCCAGATTTAATGGAGGCATGAACCCACTATCGAGCATAAATACTCCCTCTTGGAGTTAAGAGCAAAAACTTGGCCAGAGCCTCTACTAATAACGGAGAGCATGCAAGATCATAAACAACACATAGGTAATAGATTGATAATCAACATAACATAGTATTCTCTATCCATCGGATCCCGACAAACACAACATATAGCATTACAGATAGATGATCTTGATCATGTTAGGCAGCTCACAAGATCCGACAATGAAGCACATGAGGAGAAGACAACCATCTAGCTACTGCTATGGACCCATAGTCCAGGGGTGAACTACTCACTCATCACTCCGGAGGCGACCATGGCGGTGAAGAGTCCTCTGGGAGATGATTCCCCTCTCCGGCAGGGTGCCGGAGGCGATCTCCAGAATCCCCCGAGATGGGATTGGCGGCGGCGGCGTCTCAGTAAGGTTTTCCGAATCGTGGCTCTCGGTACTGGGGGTTTCGCGACGGAGGCTTTAAGTAGGCGGAAGGGCAACGCGGGGGGCCACACGAGGGCCCCACACACCAGGGCCACGCGGCCAAGGGCCAGGCCGCGCCGCCCTGTGGTGTCGGCGCCTCGTGGCCCCACTTCCTTTCCCCCTCGGTCTTTTGGAAGCTTCGTGCAAAAATAGGCCCCTAGGCGTTGATTTCGTCCAATTCCGAGAATATTTCCTTACTAGGATTTCTGAAACCAAAAACAGCAGAAAACAGCAACTGGCTCTTCGGCATCTCGTTAATAGGTTAGTGCCGGAAAATGCATAAATATGACATAAAGTATGTATAAAACATGTAGATATCATCAATAATGTGGCATGGAACATAAGAAATTATCGATACGTCGGAGACGTATCAAAGGACGTCGCACAAGCCATCCTACACAACAAGCCCATAGACATACACCCTGCCCTGTACCAGGAGGTCATGGACATGAATGGCTTCACTGAGGAGGATCTCATGGCAGCGCTGAGCCACCTCGTCGACCACAAGGCCCAGGGTTCTAGCTTTGTGGGCATGAACGACCCACACCGTACCCTCTGGGTGAGGAACTACCTTGCCAATACCACTACAACATGTAGTGGTGCCCTTGAGGGCGTGGGAGGAGATGCATGCATGAAGGTGATGTAGTTTCCTTATGACTTGATGGTGATGATGTACATTTTGGTTGTAGCTAGGATGAAAGACTTATGATGGCCCCTTTTTGTAAGTATTATGAGGTGTCATATACTAACCCATCACGTGATGGTGAACTTGTGGTGTTAGGATGACACCCACTTTTGTTGTGGTGGTAGGATGACATCATAGTAGTGTAGATAAACTTGTGATCCACTTTTGCAATGATCATGCATGTCCTGTTAGTTTATCATTTGTTGTCAATATTTGTGTTGTTCTCTTATGACTTTGTTTGTAGTTCTATTGCTCTGTTATGACTTAGTTCATGGTTGTGATCGATTAACAACCTTACTTGATTCCTGGAACCCTTCCTCGTAACACCAAGCTAGGAATCTACAGCTCATGGAGGATTTGTCAAGACCAAAGTAGTGGCTACTCCAACAACAGTTATAGAGGGTATGAAACATTGGAGGAGGCACAACAAGAGTACCAGAGCTTCTTGGATGATGAGGCCATGTCAATTGAGGCCATCGATAAGCTAGTGCCGTTAGCACAACTACCGTCGGAGGCAGTGCCTGCTCTACAAGGAGCACCAGAGGTACGTGAGAGAAGGGTCAAAGATTTCATCACCGTCTTCCTGATCGTCGTGATCGTGAGGATCTTGTTTTTCTGAATGGTGTGTGATCAGATGTAACATGCTATGGCATGGTATTCTCACCTAATTTGAATTGTGCCAAGACTACAACTGGGCAAGAGCAGCCCGGCCCAGCCCAAAAATTCCGAACCGGGTCGGGCTTGCACTTCGGGTTGGGCTCGGGCCTAATATTTGAGCCCGAAGGGCCAGGCTCGGGCTTTCAGTTTGCGCGTTTTAGCCTAGCTGGCTCAGGATTCTCGGGCCGGGCCGGGTTTTTTGCTTATTTGGGCCAGGTTCGGGCCATAATTACAGGCCCGATAGTCGGGCTCAGGCCTGACTTTTTACCACCGAGCTTTTTTTGGCCTGGCCCGGCCCGAACTTTGCCCATGTGTAGGTAAGACTATGAAAATGTGATATGTGCAACCAAACAGCTAAATTGTGTTTTGATGCGTTTAAATTGAACTGCAAGCAGGCAACCAAACAAAGAAGCCTATCTTCCTTATCTGGTGCAGAAAATGACTTAGCGGGCTATCAAACAATAGAGATTTTCTGGCCCAGATCTTCTCGTATGGAAGACGTTCCATCTCACTAACGCAGTGAGACGCAAATCAAGGGCAAGGGAGATGACCCGACTTCTGCGGCCGGGGGTGCCTCGGGTCCTCCAGGATCGAAGTCTGTGGGAGCTTCACTGGGAGTGGCTCTCGTTCTGGACCAGTATGGGTCCAACCTCTCGGCCTCGGCGGAGGTGCTGCCTTCCCTCCCCCTCCTTGACTCCTCCAAGCTGATGCCGGGGGTCCAGAGCGACCACCTTGGCGCCATTGAGGAGTCCCTGGAGTCTGGGGAGATGGAGTCCCACCTCACTGACCCTCTGGCTTCGTGGGTGGAAGACAGTCAGCAGGCGGAGGGGCCTCCGGCCAAGGTGGCTAGGCGCTCGCTGCCTTCCCCGCCGCCGGCCGTGGGTGTGGAGGGTGTGGAGTTGGTGGAGATGGAGACGGTGGACGAGTCCGATGTGGAGGAGCAGGTGGTGGGCGGTGATCTGCGGGCGGAGGTGGCTGTGGCGACGCCTATCGCTCAAGGCCCGCGCTCAAAGGCCGTCTACTTCAAGCGTGGCCAGTCGACCCCGGCCTCGGCGGTGCGGAAGAGCGCCAGGAACTCCTCCGTGGCTCCTGGTACCTCCGCTCTGGCAAGGGCGCAGCAGCTGACTGCTGAGAAGAACCTGGAGGGGAAGACGGCGCCCGCGTCGGCGATCGGCAAGGAGAAAGGTAATGATTTTTCGGTTCTTGACATCCTCTCTGACTCTCACCTAACCTCTGTTGTCACGGATAGCTGCATGATGTTCGTTCCTTCGGCAAGGGAGC
This sequence comes from Lolium perenne, assembly GCF_019359855.2. Lineage (NCBI taxonomy): Eukaryota > Viridiplantae > Streptophyta > Magnoliopsida > Poales > Poaceae > Lolium > Lolium perenne. The sequence goes on along the minus strand of NC_067247.2, from coordinate 357,253,561 downwards.
CGGAGGAAGCGCTTTCCATTGTTCGGGCCAAAGAAAAGGTCCAAGCCGCCATGGCGGAGACTGCCCGTCGCTTGGCTAGGGAAGCCGAGACGGCGGCGGCGAACCTGGAGGCCGCGGGCGCTCCCACGGCTCAAGAGGCGGCTGACGAGGTGGACCCGGCCCTCCTCCCGCCTTGTGCGCAGGGCGAGGGACTGAGCGAGGCAGGGGCCTCCACGGCGCGCACGCCGGTCACCCGTGCCAAGTCACGGCCTGCGGCGGCCGAGGGACAGTCCGCCGCGCCGCGGTCTCGCCCTTTGCGGAAATGTGTTAAGGCCTCAGTTCGTGCTGTCTCCACGAGACAGTATAAGAGGCGCTCGTCCAAATGAGGGCCCTCTTCTATAACTTGCGTGGGTTTGGGGGACGAGGGCGTCGCACCCAATTACGCGACTATATGCAACAAGAGAGGATTGATATTCTTGGTCTCCAGGAAACGATTAGACAGGACTTCTCGGCGGTTGAGCTTCGGAGTCTTGAGCAGGGCGGCCAATTTAATTGGAATTGGGTGCCGGCCAATGGCCACTCAGGGGGGATGCTCCTAGGGTTCCGGGATGAGTGCTTCGAGGTAGGGGCCTGGAGGAAAGGTAGTTTCTTCATCAGCGCTGACATTTTTCATCGCTGCAAGAGACTTATCTGGACTTGTATCCTTGTCTACGGCCCAGCGGATCACTCCAGGACTAGGGAGTTCCTGGATGAGCTGGTGTCTGAGGTGGAAGCGTGCCAATACCCTCTCATCATTGGGGGCGACTTCAACCTCATTCGGGGTGCTCATGATAAGAGCAACGACAACATTAACTGGCCTAGGGTGCGCCAGTTCAATGACGTTATCGCCAGCCTGGCCCTGCGAGAGATTAATAGGACAGGGGCTAGGTTTACTTGGACCAACCGACAGCTCTCTCCGGTTCGCTCTGTTCTGGATAGGGTTTTTGTCTCTCCGGCGTGGGAACAGGTCTTCCCGCTCTGCTCCCTACTGGCTGTCACGAGGGTCGGCTCCGACCACAACCCCCTCCTCTTTGATGATGGGGAGCAGGGGGTCCGGAGACCATCCAGGTTTATCTTCCAATCGTGGTGGCTAAGGGTGGCGGGGTTCGACGAGATGGTCAAAGGGAAGATTGACCACTGCATCCATGCGTTAGGGCCGCATCGCTGCAGCGTTGACCTCTGGCAATGCATTGCTAGATGCCTTAGACAGCACCTCCGGGGATGGGGCGCGAATCTAGGCAAGCTGCGTCGCCAGGCGAGGGATGACCTAATTTCTCAGATCCAAGAGTTGGATAAGACGGCGGACTCGAGTGGGCTCGATGACGACGGCTGGGCTCTTCGATATTTTCTCGAGGACCAAGTCGTCAACCTGGATGGGCTGGAGGAGGAGTACTGGCGCCAACGGAGTAGACTTCAATGGACCCTGAAAGGGGATGCCTGCACTGCCTACTTCCATGCCTTTGCCAATGGGAGGCGGCGGAAGTGTATGATCCCCAGACTCATCGCGGAGGAGGGGGAACTCACTTCCCAGGAAGACATGATGGGGCATGTCTATCAGTTCTATCACGGCCTGATGGGCACGGTAGGGGAGGAGAGGGTCTTCTCCCTGGCACCGAACCTTTGGCCGGTCTCCCAGAGGATTGGCGCGGAAGAGAACAGGGCTCTTGAGCTCACCTTCACGGCGGAGGAACTGGACGAGGTCCTGGCTGGTATGAAGCCTGATTCAGCCCCAGGCCCGGACGGCCTTCCGGTGCTCTTCTTTAGGAGGTTCTGGGGAATCCTTAGAGCGCCTATCCTTCAGATGCTCAACGACTTTGTCCTGGGGAGGATTGACGTCGCGCGCCTCAACTATGGAGTTATCTCCCTGATCCCCAAATCCCACGGCGCTGACAACATCAAGCAGTTTAGGCCTATCGCTCTGATCAATGTTATTTTTAAATTCTTCGCTAAAGCCTTTGCTACCCGTCTTGCTCCCATTGCTTCTAGAACCATTGACCGTAGCCAGACGGCCTTCATCAAGGGTCGGAGCCTGCACGAGGGAGTGCTGGCTCTACATGAGATTGCCCATGAACTTAGGGTTAAGAATTTGCCGGGGCTTCTTCTCAAACTAGATTTTGAGAAAGCCTTCGATCGCGTTAGTTGGAGCTTCCTGAGGGAGGTTCTCCTCTGCAAGGGTTTTTCACCGATGATTGTTCACCGACTACTTCAGTTGGTCTCGGGAGGACAAACTGCGGTCAATGTCAATGGCGTCATCGGCGACTACTTCCGGAATGCTCGGGGAGTGCGTCAGGGAGACCCTCTCTCCCCGATTCTCTTCGACTTTATGGTGGACTCTCTTGCTGCCATTATTGCGAGAGCTCGCGAATCAGGGCACCTCCAGGGGGTCGTGCCACACCTGATTCCTGGTGGTGTCACCCACCTCCAGTATGCCGACGATACCCTTATCCTGCTTGAACCGTCGGATGTTGCTGTGGCCAACCTTAAGTTCCTGCTACTGTGCTTCGAGAACATGTCTGGTCTGAAGATCAATTTCAATAAGAGCGAGGTGGTAGTGACAGGGGTCACTGACCAAGAGCGCCAGAAGTTTGCGGATGCCCTGAACTGCAAGCTTGGGAGCTTGCCTTTCAAATATCTGGGCCTACCCGTCAGTGACAAACCCCTCTCGGTGGCGGACTGGCATTTCCTCACTGACAAGGTTGGTCACAGGGTCGAGCCTTGGCAAGGGCTTTTTCTCGCCTCGGCGGGGAGACTTGAGCTAACCAACTCCTGCCTCTCCAGCTTGCCGTTGTTTGCTATGGGACTATACCTGTTGCACGACGCTACTCATGGGACCATGGACAGACACCGATCCCGCTTCTTTTGGGAAGGGGCGGGCCACAAGCGCAAATACCATATGGTTAATTGGGCCACGGTGTGCAAGCCGAAGGCGTTTGGAGGATTGGGAATCCTTAACACTAAGCTCATGAATATCGCGCTTATGCTCAATTGGATCTGGAAGATCTATCAGAACAGCGAGGGGCTGTGGGCTGACCTGCTAAGGGCCAAATACCTGGGAGATCACGACTTGTTCTCTCCAGCCGTGCCGACTAAGGGCTCGCAGTTCTGGAATGCCATTCAGAAGATCAAATGGTATTTCAAAATGGGGGCCAAGCACAAGGTCCGGAATGGGAAACGCACCTACTTTTGGCTCGATTGGTGGACGGGCACGGGGCCCCTGCGTCTGACCTTTCCCCGCCTCTTCGCTTGTTGCGATAATCACTTTGCCACTGTTGAAGGGGTGCGTGACAATGAAGGGTGGCACATCCGGTTTAGACGCTCCTTTGGTCTCGCGGAGACGGTGGAATGGGACAACCTTTGTAGAATCTTTGATCTAAACCCCATGTCTCCGGGCGAGGACGAGGTCCGCTGGTCGCTGGACCCTTCCGGAGATTACTCCACCAACTCCATGTACTGTAAGCTATCTCAGGGCGGGGCCATAACCCACTTCAAAGAGGTTTGGCGCACCAAGGTTCCGCCTAAGATTCGGGTCTTTCTTTGGCAGCTGATTAGGGGTAGGTTGCCAGCTGGGGACCAGCTGGTCAAGAGGCGGGGGCCCTCTGACGGTAGGCCGTGTGCCCTATGCGGTGGCTGGGAGACTTGCGATCACATCTTCTTTGAATGCCATCTAGCGAGATTCATGTGGGCAGGAATTAGGGAACTTCTGCACTGCTCTTGGAACCCGACAGGGGTCGCGGATTTCATTGCCATTGTCAATGGCCTTACGGGTCGTCTCCGTAGAATAGCTTGGTTCACCTTTGCGGCCCAATCCTGGGCCCTCTGGAACATCCGCAATAAGCTAGCTATAGAGGGATCCTTGATCAACAACCCGTCTGATGCTATCTTCAAAATGTCTATCTATATGCAGTCTTGGAGGGTTCTGGTCAGACCGAGGGACCTGCCGCTTCTGGACGCGGCGCTGGACGAGGTTAGGAGGCTTCAGCAACGGCTTCGCGACGAAGACGGAGGATGATCCGCACCTGTGCACCTGGGCCAGCATCATGTTTCCCCCCTGCTCGTAGAGCTGTAGCACTTTGTAGCCTTTTCCGTTTCAGCTTGGGCACTTGTGGTATTGGAGTCGCTATGTTTAAGGCATCAGACTTGCTGTTCGTGTGTGTGTTTGTATCGCTACTATTGTTGATCCGTGTGCTTTATTTATAAAGCAGGGCCAAGGGCCTTCCCTTTAAAAGACGCAAATCAAAACCAAGCAACTAAACGAGATGGCCTAAATAAAAATAGATGGCTCCCTTCACCAAACCTACCAAACACACCCTGATTTCTCTCTCATCTCGCAGTCAGTAGGAGCTGATTCTCTGTCATGGAGAGGGAGGAGGAATACTAATCCGGCCATCACCGATTCACCGCCGGAATGACATGTGGCAGTCAACACAACCAGCCCTAGAACCTGGCCTCTCCGTGCGGCCGTGCCTCCTTCCGGTCGGCGACGCCTCCCTGCTCCAGCACTAGCTCCTGCGTCTCCGCCGACGACCAACGACCGGCTGCCGCCCCATCCTTTCTCGCCACCAGATCCACGGCAAGCCCCGTCGTCCTTGCTCTTTCCCCACGGGCCTCAGCATATCTACGCGGGCGGCGGCCCACCTACCCTACCCGACGGTCCTACCTAGCCATGGTGAGCACCTTGTTTATCTCCTTCCTTGCACAGCATGGCCGCTGAATTTGGGTAGCGATTGAATTTCTTACTATGCCAAACCGAGAGTACAATTTCCATTTGAGCGCTAGGTTAGAGTGTAGACTGGAGAAGTTGGTAGATTTATTGTAAATCCCCTTTTGAACTCTGTTTTCATTATCGCACTGCTTATGGCTGGCGATCATTTTTTAGGTGCATTTTTTTTCCATGTTTCCAGCTATTATTATTTCTGTTTGGCATATGCATATATAGAAAATAGATTGAATTACATATTGTAGCATATTGTATCAAAATTATAGTAAGATTTTGTCCCTGTATCACCTTTCTGGTTTTGAAAATAGCATGGGTTGTGTTGAGCATGGGCAACACAAAGTGCCAGTGTAGGATGACTGGATGAGGATTATGCGATTACCGTCTCAGATAATTTTTAGACTTGGTTAAGTGGCAGACTTACTTATAATTACGATGCAGAGCGTTTGAATTGTGTGGACGGTGAGCGTTTTGTTTTAATAATAAAAATACCGCCGAGTGCTGACAAAGTATGAACGGTAGCAGAGTTGGCAATGGTTAAATGATGACCTTAGTACATACTTAGCATACATAGTATTCGGCCCAGAGGATAGCGGTGTAACCACGACAGTAATTCAGTATGGGCTGGTGTGCCAACTGCGCTTATGCTGGTGACGTTTGTCGGGTGCAGAATAAGTGTAGGAGCGTATAATCATTTAATTTATTTTCCAAGGCTGTATTCGTTCATTAAGTGCAGGGAGATCGCCAAATTAATAGTGTATTATTTCCAATTAAAGCAATAGATAGTATGATATTCAAGGCCCGCCCCCTTTCTCCCTTAAAAGGAGAACCACTCTTAGACTAAACCATGTGCGCACTTGGCCGCGGGTTACTAAAAACTGGTTTGGTACCAAATCCTTCTTCTGTATACATCTTGGGCTTCGTTAGAGAGAAAGAGAGCGTGAGAGTTCCTCTACTCATTGAGGTACAAGCGTTTATTTAGCGGAGATTTTGCTTAATCTTGAGATGGATGCAGCGCACAGAGATAGAGCGAACCTTCTTGTCCGCGGAATTCTTATGCTCAAATCACTGGTGAGGCCCGATCCTCGTTTAGCCTCGAGTTATGATCTTGGATCTAGGATATATTATGCGGTCATTTTATGATTTGAGTTTGAATCTGGGTCCTTAGGTTTTTTTATGGGGTTTGATTTGAAGTTAACCATGGAGGAGACTGGTATCCTTTTTTTTCCTGGTTTTGTGAAATCATTTGGGTTACACTTTAATTTTGCTTTAACCTTAAAGACAACTTCCTTTGTTAGAAACAGCATTTCATGAGAATTTCGTTTGTAATTGAGTTAGGGTTATTGTCCTGGAGCCAGGTTTTTTTTTGTTCAAACTTATAATCTTGCAGTTGACCAAGGAAATTTTGGCTTAAAGTTATGATCTTCAAAGTGCGCGGTCAAAATTATGTTCATTGTTGTTATTTGAGCTTGGATCTGGGTCCTTCGCGTCATTTCTGGATTTCGGGTTCTAGGTAGCCATGGAGGTGATTTGATCCTTTGTTTTCATGAAATCATTTTAGTGACGTGTTAGTGTTGCTTTAATCTAAGATATTGTGGAAGTGTTACTTTTTTTTACTTAGAAACACTACTACATGTAAATTTGATATGAGCATTACACATTTTTTATAGTTCCATCTCTTTTCTGCATGGCCTTCTTTGCATGGAATAGTTATATTGATATGATTGTTTGATGCATTTATATACGTTGCTTAAGGAGCTTAAGGAGTGTATCAACCAAACCTACGGCCAATCTGTTCTAATTTTACAGCCAAGTTTGAACAGTAGCTGCTAAGTGACCATGTACTAATTTTGTTCAAGTACTAACGGAAATCCAATTTTGATCTAGGGAGCATATACTCCTGCTATTAGAAAAAACATTTTAAATGTCTAAAAAATTCTGAACAATAATTTCGCGCGTACATGTCAACATTCTATAAGCACAAGCCAGGTTTCGTGGAAAATCGACATTTTTTGTGTCATGTGTAAAAAAAATAAGTAAATTTGCTACTGAATAGCTTTTTTTAGCACCAAAATTTATCTATTTTACATATGACACAGAAAATGTTGTTTTTTTGTGAAACAACTTTGCGGGCACATAGAACATCAAGATGTACATGTGAATTTTTTTATTGGATTTTTTCAACATTTTGAATATGTTTAAAAGTTATTATAAAAATCGTACCACTAACTAATTCCTTTTTCTACCATGTTTCTATTCGTAATTGTTTTTTCTCTTTTTCTTTTCACATGTGGAGTTCAGTGGGACAAAAATAATCCTAGATTCTAACTTCTAAGCTGAGCCACAGTAACTTGATCACACATTTTACTTGCTGTATGATCTCCCTGTATTTTATACAGAGTATGATAAAATGAATCAATGGTTTGTTTGAACATGGTTACTCTTCCAGTACCAAGTGTTGTGTCCACAATATTTTGCTAGTGGGTGGGAAGTTGTGTTTGTGGCCTTGATAAATGATAATTCACAACTTGGTTTTGTTTCATACTTCTGTTATTCCACATCCAGACGAATGGAAGCGTCTTACATGATTGGTCAATGTGTTTGCAGGTAGAGTCTGTGTCCTGCTACTGCAGGGTAGATGGAGGCCTTAGAACTGTTGCCAATGCTAGAAAGTTTGTCCCTGGTGCTAGGCTGTGCATGCAACCTGATGTCAAACCGAACAAGCGCAAGTCAAAGAGCTCACGCAAGGAGAGGCCCCGAACTCAGGCGCCACTTCTTCCTGGCCTTCCTGATGACCTGGCTATTTCATGTCTCCTGCGAGTTCCTCTATCTGAGCACCCTAATCTTCGTCTAGTCAGTAAACGATTGAGCAGACTTATGTCCGGGAATTATTATTACTCACTGCGCAAGAAATTTGGCATGGCAGAAGAATGGGTGTATGTTTTCAAAAGGGATCGTGATCAGAAGATATCATGGCATGCCTTTGATCCGGTGCAACGGCTATGGAAGTCGCTTCCTCCAGTTCCACCAGAGTATTCAGAAGCCGTGGGCTTTGGTTGTGCTGTTCTCAGTGGCTGCTATTTGTACTTATTTGGTGGCAAAGACCCAGCACGAGGATCTATGAGGCGTGTTGTGTTTTACAATACTCGGATAAACAAATGGCAACGAGCTCCAGATATGTTACGGAAGCGCCACTGCTTTGGCTCTTGTGTCATAAACAACTGCCTCTATGTTGCTGGTGGGGAGTGTGAAGGGATACATAGAACTTTAAGATCTGCCGAGGTTTACAATCCTAACAAGAATAGATGGTCTTGCATTACTGAAATGAGCACAGGGATGGTGCCGTTCATTGGAGTTGTACATGACGGTAAGTGGTTCCTAAAAGGACTTGATTCCCATCGCCAGGTCGTGAGCGAGGTCTATCTGCCAACATCCAACATGTGGTCAACCATTGGTAATGAAATGGTTGCAGGCTGGCGGAATCCAAGCATTTCTTTTAATGGTCGTCTTTATTCAGCAGATTGTCAGGATGGCTGCAAGCTAAGAGTTTATGATGGGGCCACAGGATTGTGGACAAGATTCATGGACAGTAGGCGCCATCTGGGCAGCTCACGAGGTTTTGAAGCTGTGGCTTTGGTCTCACTGAATGGAAAGCTCTGTATTGTCCGTAATAACATGAGCATCACCCTTGTTGATGTCTCTGACCCAACAACAGTCATTGAGATTGACAGTGCCCGCATGTGGGAAATGTTTGCCCGGAAGGGCCAGTACAGGTCTTTCATGGCGAACTTGTGGTCAACAATTGCCGGTCGTAATTTGAAGACCCACATTATCCATTGTCAAGTGCTCCAAGTTTGAGTATATCTGTCGGTTAAGTGGAAACATGCTCAAATGTATTTATTTTTTGGTGGCAATGATACTCCGATTTTGAAAGAATCACTCAGTTAGAAGTTCAAATGCCAGTACCAGTAAGACTGTACCCAGCATTGTAGGAAAGGGACTGCATGTTGCCAGAATGAACATCTATTTGGTCCATTCCTATAAATTCTCTGAGATATTGACCAAGTTGCGTAATGCTCATCAAAGTGGAGTTCAGAGGCTTGGTTGTCTATAAAAGTGAAGTGAGGGTAGTTTGTGAGAGGAACAGGAACCTTCCATAGCATCAATAGTGTTTACAAGTACTCATGGTTTTCCTGAGCTGATAGATCAGGAATTTTGGTTAGTTGATGGCGCCAACGATAGGCAGCAGAAATGCACGCCATCCTCATATTCATGAATGTGGTTTTCTTCCTTTTTGCCATATTAGGCCAAAGTATGTATGTTGTAGCAGCAGGCTAGACTTAAAATGTAAGAAACGAATAAGAGTGTATGTGGTTTGTGCCAAAACCAGTCCAACCAAAATTTGTCTATCCTAGGTTTTGGTTGCCCATGTGTTGGCCAAGGATGGGCAACAAAATATTGTTTGGATGATTTAGGCACAAACCAAAGCACACCCAAAATCTTATGTTTATGCTCTGGAATCCTTCCTGCCTGGGAATTTGTGGATGTAATAGGGGTGTTATGGTAGGAAAAGATTATCATATAGACATTATGTGTATGAGTTGTGATCTTGTAGTGGCCCACTGATGCTATGCAGCTACTAGTATCATGTATCCTGCAAATATATTTGCCTTGTATGTTTGTCGTTGTGCTGATAAACATGGACATGAAACAATGTAGAACTAAAATTGTGAAACATGATAGACATGGACTGCCAAGTATATGTATAGAGAATCGTATCTGTTGACGATCATTGGCACATGACAAAAGAGATGATGGCAACGATGACGAATGTTGAACTGCTGATATTTTTGTATGCTGGCGCCGGAATATCTGATCTTCCGTTTGCACACAAGTCCAAGACCAGGGAACAAGTGCAAAAGTCCCTGGGCTGCTAAACCCTTGCACTTGCGGTCAAGAGCATACCATGGGCGTCTGCTAATGTGGTCAAGAGAAATATAGTACCGAGTACTGCATACCTGACGCCATCAATTTAGTTAGTCGTTTGGATGGTTGCTTGGTCCATGTGCTTGACAACTTGACAAGGTCTTGTTACCTACCCACTCATCCTTTTTTCTGCTAAAAGGACCCTAATTTTCATCTTCATATAATTTTGATTTTCTGGTAAGATATGATGCAGGACACATGCCTGATGCCCCGGTTGGTGCAGCATTTAGCGACGGCAAATATAGATACCCTAATTCCTGTAGTGGCACTACGTATTCACATGAAAGCTAGTGCTGAAGAATAATGCATATCTGCTAGTATGAAAGGCTTGTTACCTTTTGGTGAGAGCCGACAGCACTCGGTTAAAGCAGTCCTGGTACGTTCATAATTCAAGGCAGGTACGCAGGCGGCTATGTTAGTTCCTGATTTCTTGGATGACCAACTTTGCCATCACTTCACGAGATGTTAGCCAATATCAGTGACTTCAGGACACGAAATCTGTTCCCGAATTCACATTGTTTTTATTGACCCAGCTACGGTGAAAGGGTGATATCTTATTGTATGAGAGGTGAAATGAGCAATGCTTTTAACTCCTTTTCTTTGTCAACAACAGCAATGCTTGCAAGTCGATTAAGAAGGTGTCCTTCCTTTTGTTTATCGAAAAAAGTTAAGCCATTCGTTGTTTACACAAGGCGATATTTTTTCATTCAAGTATACTGTATACCTGTGGGCCTGTGGCCCTTAGCAGTTGACTGGGAACTTGCTGCTCGTTTGTCAAATTTGTAATGCACATCACATTCTAAGAAATAACAATAGTTAACCAAATGGAAGGTATTTAGAGAGGTGCTTAGAAAAAAAATCGATTTTTTCCTAAACACTTGTGGTACAAAACAGATGCCTAACTAGACACTTTTCCTGTACAAATAAGCACTAGTGCTTAAGAAAAAACTTAGTTTATTTTCATAACCACCACTCTAAGCATCGTTTTTTGTACATGTTCTAATAAGCAAGTAGTGAGAATGTTCCTCCGGAAAAAAAGTACTCCATGACCAGTTTCTAAAGAAATAAGCAAACACATTACATGTCAATTTTACCAAATCCTAGTGGAAGGAATAAATGGAAATGCTAGTGGAAGGAATAAGCAAACATGATGTGATGGCTATTTTTGATGATTTGTTTGAACACAAGATTGAGCTGGAAAGAATCAATTAAGGCATTATTATTCTAGCACCAAAAACTGACGACTCGGATATGATTCAGAAATTTAGACCCATTTGTCTGCTCCAGGTGTTCTTCAAGATATTAATAAAGGCTTGAGCAATCCCTGTTATGGACAAATTATTGCATCCTTGTCAGACTGCTTTTGTTAGAGGGAGGTACATCGCAGATGGAGTAATGTTGCTACAATAGGTTTTGAAAGAAAGCAGAATCAGAAAACAACAAGGTGTAGTGTTGAAAATTGACTTTGAGAAATCCTATGATAAAGTGAACTGGAATTTTTATTTGATTGCTGCAAGCAGAAAAGCTTTAGTGACAACTGGCTGATTTGGATCAGAAAAGTGGTATCAAAAGGAACTCTTAGTGGGAAAGTGAATGATAAAATGTGACCCTATTTTACCAGTCATAAGGGGGTGAGATAGGGTGATCCCTTTGCTCCATTTTTATTTAATATGGTTGCAAATAGTCTGGCAAAATGGTTCAGTTGGCACAACAAAATGGTTTGATTACTGGTTTGGCCAGCAACTTGATACATGATACGTCTCAAACGTATCTATAATTTCTTATGTTCCATGCTACTTTTATGATGATACTCACATGTTTTATACACACTTTATGTCATTATTATGCATTTTCCGGCACTAACCTATTGACGAGATGCCGAAGAGTCAGTTGCTGTTTTCTGCTGTTTTTGGTTTCAGAAATCCTACAAAGGAAATATTCTCGGAATTGGACGAAATCAACGCTCAGGGTCTTATTTTTCCACGAAGCTTCCAGAAGACCGAAGGGGATACGAAGTGGGGCGATGAGGCGCCGACACCACAGGGCCGCGCGGCCAAGGAGGGGCCCGCACCGCCCTATGGTGTGGGCCCCTCGCGCCGCCTCCAACCCTACCCTTTCGCCTACTTATAGCCTTCGTCGCGAAAACCCCAGTACCGAGAGCCACGATACGGAAAACCTTCCAGAGACGCCGCCGCCGCCAATCCCATCTCGGGGGATTCAGGAGATCGCCTCCGGCACCCTGCCGGAGAGGGGAATCATCTCCCGGAGGACTCTTCATCACCATGATCGCCTTCGGATTGATGTGTGAGTAGTTCACCCCTGGACTATGGGTCCATAGCAGTAGCTAGATGGTTGTCTTCTCCTCATTGTGCTATCATGTTAGATCTTGTGAGCTGCCTATCATGATCAAGATCATCTATTTGTAATGCTACATGTTGTGTTTGTTGGGATCCGATGAATATGGAATACTATGTCAAGTTGATTATCAATCTATCATATGTGTTGTTTATGTTCTTGCATGCTCTCCGTTGCTAGTAGAGGCTCTGGCCAAGTTGATACTTGTAACTCCAAGAGGGAGTATTTATGCTCGATAGTTGGTTCATGCCTCCATTGAATCTAGGACAGTGACAGAAAGTTCTAAGGTTGTGGATGTGCTATTGCCACTAGGGATAAAACATCAATGCTTTGTCTAAGGATATTTGTGTTGATTACATTACGCACCATACTTAATGCAATTGTCTGTTGTTTGCAACTTAATACTGGAAGGGGTGCGGATGCTAACCTGAAGGTGGACTTTTTAGGCATAGATGCATGCTGGATAGCGGTCTATGTACTTTGTCGTAATGCCCTGATTAAATCTCATAGTAGTCATCATGATATGTATGTGCATTGTTATGCCCTCTCTATTTGTCAATTGCCCAACTGTAATTTGTTCACCTAACATGCTATTTATCTTATGGGAGAGACATCACTAGTGAACTGTGGACCCCGGTCCATTATTTTACATCTGAAATACAATCTACTGCAATACTTGTTCTCTACTGTTCTTCGCAAACAAACATCATCTTCCACACCATACATTTAATCCTTTGTTTACAGCAAACCGGTGAGATTGACAACCTCACTGTTAAGTTGGGGCAAAGTATTGTGATTGTGTTGTGCAGGTTCCACGTTGGCGCCGGTATCCCTGGTGTTGCGCCGCACTACACTCCGTCACCAACAACCTTCACGTGTTCCTTGACTCCTACTGGTTCGATAACCTTGGTTTCTTACTGAGGGAAAACTTGCTGTTGTACGCATCACACCTTCCTCTTGGGGTTCCCAACAGACGTGTGTTAACTACACGCCAGCAATACACACCGGTGTTGCAATGCTGTAGTATGATGATGATACAATTCTTTTGATCCAAGATGATTTGCAGTAGGCAAGGAACTTGAAACTGCTGCTGTATATTTTTGAATCAAATGTCTGGGTTGAAAATTAACTTTGAGAAAAATGAAGTTATGTTAATTCGGGAAGATGACAATAAAGCCCATTGTTTTGCGGATTTATTCAATGTTCAGAAAGGCACTGAGCCATCAAATATTTAGGGACACTTGTGTGTGCCAGCAGTTGCTGAAATGAATTTTCTAGGAGAGCAAATCAGGAAAAAGATGAGTGGATGGTTGGTAACTCCATGTCTATTGGAGGTAGGTTGATTAAAATAGATGCTTGCTTGTCTAGCACTGCAGTTTACCAGATGTCCATGAGGCTGTTACACAAGACTAATATTGATCAGATGGATGAACCCATAAGATCTTTTTTCTGGACTGGGCGTGCTTACAAAAGAAAATATCATTTTGTGAAATGGAAGTGAATTTGTAAACCAAAGAAGAAAGTTGGCTTAGGGGTGAAGGAATTACACAAATTCAACATTAGTTTGATATGCAAATGGTGGTGGAAATTGGAGAATGATTCTGGTCCTTGGCAAGATTTCATGAACAAAAAATATCTGAAAGGTGCTAGTGATTCCCCTCTTTGGTCCGATATGATGCATATCAAAAGTTTGCACTTATGTGGGAGGAGGATGCAGGTTGGGAATGGATCCCTGACTAGCTTTTGGGGTGACTCTTGGTTTGGAATTAGTCATTTGAAATATATGTTTCCTGAAGGGATTCGTAGCATAGAAAACAAAAATTTATCCTACCGCAAGAACGAATAACAAGCCAAGATCCAATCTAGAAGATGGTAGCAACGAGAAGATCATGAGACTAACCCTCAAAGATATCCAAAGCCTACGAGATTAGATCTCGTTGTTGCTGTAGTCGATCACTTGCCGCTTTCGAAAGCGCGTAGAAGATCTTGACGGTGCCACAGTCGGGCAACACCTCCGTACTCGGTCACACGTTCGGTGTTGATGACAACGTCCTTCTCCCCGTTCCTGCGGGCAGCGGATGTAGTAGATCCTCCTCGGAATCCCGCCAGCACGACGGCGTGGTGACGGTGGTGGTGGAGATCTCCGGCAGGGCTTCGCCTAAGCGCCGTGGGAGAAGATGGAGGAGGAGAGAGGCTAGGGTTTGGGATAGAGGGGGTGGCTAGGGCACCGGCCAGGGAGTCCCCTTTGGTCGTGCGGCCAAGAGTGGCCTGCCCCTCCCTCTCCTCCTCTTTATATAGGTGGAATCCCTAGGGTTTGCCCAAAGTCTTCGAATAAGACCTCAATTCAAAAACTGCCATATGGACGAAACCTAGAGGGACAGGGACTCTCCCCTTCCCCCCTTGCTTGGCCGGCCAAGGAGGTGGAGTCCACCATGGACTCCACCCTCCCACTTGGTTGGCTGGTTAGGGTTGGTGGAGTCCCTCCGGGACTCCTCCTTCCATAGTGATTTATTCCGGATGATTCTTGAAACAACCTTCCATAAATTCACCGGATCATTTCCAAACTTGGAAAGTGACTTCCTATATATGAATCTTATTCTCCGGACCATTCCGGACCTCCTCGTGATGTCCAGGATCCCATCCGAGACTCCGAACAAAACTTCGAACTCCATTCCATATTCCATATCTACTTAAAACGACATCAAACCTTAAGTGTGTCACCTTACGGTTCGTGAACTATGCAGACATGGTTGAGAATATTCTCCGACCAATAACCAATAGCGGGATCTGGAGATCCATAATGGCTCCCACATATTCAACGATAACTTAGTGATCGATTGAGCCATTTACATACGATACCGATTCCCTTTGTCTCGCGATATTTTACTTGTCCGAGGTTTGATCATCGGTATCTCCATACCTTGTTCAACCTCGTCTCCGACAAGTACTCTTTACTCGTACCGTGGTATGCCATCTCTTATGAACCATTCATATGCTTGCAAGCTAATCAGACGACATTCCACCGAGAGGGCCCAGAGTATATCTATTCGTCATCGGGATGGACAATATCCCACTCTTGATCCATATGCCTCAACTCATACTTTCCGAATACCTAATCCCACCTTTATAACCACCCATTTACGCAGTGGCGTTTGATGTAATCAAAGTACCCTTCCGGTATAAGTGATTTACATGATCTCATGGTCGAAGGACTAGGTAACTATGTATCGAAAGCTTATACCAAATTGAACTTAATGACATGATCTTATGCTACGCTTAATTGGGTGTGTCCATTACATCATTCATCTAATGACATAACCTTGTTATTAATAACATCCAATGTTCATGATCATGAAACTATGATCATCTATTAATCAACAAGCTAGTTACACAAGAGGCTTACTAGGGACTCCTTGTTGTTTACATAACACACATGTATCAATGTTTCGGTTAATACAATTATAGCATGGTATGCAAACATTTATCATAAACACAAAGATATATTATAATAATCATTTTATTATTGCCTCTTGGGCATATCTCCAACAGTCTCCCACTTGCACTAGAGTCAATAATCTAGTTTACATTTGTAAAGATATAACACCTTGGCCTTCTGGTGCTTTATCATGTTTTGCTCACGGGAGAGGTTTTAGTCAACGGATCTGATACGCTAAAAAACGTATGTATTTTGCAATTCATTTGCGTCTCAACGCATCACTCATTTTCCAAATGAGTCGGCATTAATCATATATGTTCAGTCTTATGGTGGAACCTTAATTCCGCGGTCTGAAATATGTCACTAATATTGTCACACACAATATAGCTTCAAAGTTCTGACACTATCGGAACTACACCAAGTTCTCTAAGAACTTTTCGACTTAACATCCTCAGTCATTGTCAAAACAATAACATACTCTGCCTTTGTTTGTAGAATCCGTCACAATATTTAGAACTCTTCTAAATCTAGCATTGTGCTACCTTATAAACAACACTTAGCCTAATTGAGATTTGAAATTTATTTTTTTATGTGACCAAACAAATATCGGTGCAACACCTTACATCGATTTTGTTTGTCATTACCCCATACAAAACTATATATATCCTTGGTTCTTCTAAAGTACCCAAGGATATTCTTACTGTCGATCAATGATCATCACATGAATCATTCTGGTACATGCTCATAACACTTTAGAGCACAGGATATCTGATTGTGTACATATTAATCGTGATCTAAAATCACTCATGTGTTTTTACTCATTGAGTGTCAGATACACTCAAGTCTTGTTAAACCTTCACATGAAAAGAACACCTTCTTAATATTTTTATATTGAACTACTTCAATATCCATTCTATGTACTTTGACTTAAACTTATTATGTGTTTCAATCTACCTTCATAGATCTTGACACTAAATATGTTTCAGTCCATATCCTTTCATTGAAATTAGTTCTCAATGAAACCTTTTTAATCAAGTATATAATTACATCATTTATAATCAACTATATGTCATCTACATAAAGTATTATAAATATATCTCAGCGCTCCCACTTAATTTCTTGCAAATGCAAGCTTCATCATCGTTTCTGATGAAATCAAAAACTCTTTGACTATTTCATCTGGTGAAGATTCCAACTCCGCGATACTCACTTCATCCAATTGAAGTTTGTATACCTATCTAGTATTCCACGGACCAGCAAAAATCTTGGTTGTATCTTGTATACACTTTTAACACACACTTCTGTTAAGTAATGTATTTTGCCATCCTACTAGCATATCTCATAAAAGAAATATGTAGCGATTACTAGAATAATCCACATAGACTATAAACATCGCTACAGAAGATCTAATCTTATCGTAATCAACTCTTTGAACTTTGTCGTAAACAATCTTTCGACAAGTTGAGCTTATTCGAGGATATTTCATCCAAGTCCATCAATTTTATAGATCCATTTACTTTCAAAAAGTATTCATCTATCTTGGATTTCATGGCGTATAGCCATTTTAACGGAGTCAGGGCCCATCATAACTTCTTTGTTTGTAATTGGTTTATCATTGTTCAAAAACAATCCTTTGTCCACAAATTATTTATTTGATCACAAAGTAAACCATACCTACAAGGTTCAATAGGTACTTCGATCTCCATGGCTAAAACACTTTGTAGTCATGGGTGCCATGATTGTCGTGGCCGCTTCCGGAACCAATTCCGATGCTGCGCTACTCTGATCATTATGCTCAGGTTCATAAACCTTATCAAGTTCTATTGTCCTTCCACTCAAATACTTCGCTAGAAAAGAATTTCTTGGAAATAGGCAAGTAACATTAACAAACACTTTTTGTCTTTTACTTCATAGTGGAAAGAATTCCCAATTTGTTTTTTGGGATAACCAACAAAGACATTCATCCGTTTTTGGTTGTAAACTTATTTACTTATGCTATGCATACCGAAATTTAAGAAAGGACTATTAGGGTTCATACCCATGCTATAACTCGTATGGTGTCATTTCAACGCATCATGATGATGCTCTATTCAGTGTAAAAGCGGTAGTCTCTAAAGCATAATCCACAAAAATATAATGGCATCATTTTATTTTATCTCATCATTAACCCAACAAGGTTTGGATACATCTCTCGGATACTACATCATCACTATGATACTCCAAGAAATGTGAGTTGTAGAACAATTTCATAACTCTCTTAGATGTTCGCTAAAACTCGTAATTCAAATATTTCCTCCATGATCCAATCATAGATATTTGACTTTTCTTTTACGATAATTTCCACTTCATGCTGAAATTTATTTGAATCCATTCAAATGTTTCAAACTTCTTCTTTATCGAATATATCCACATATATATACTCAATTCATTGTTGGAAGTTTTCATGAAGTAGAAGAATCTCCCGCACACAACTATGCCCAGTGAACCACATACATCATCATGTATGTTTCCACTAAGTTAGTTGCACGTTCAACTCTTGGCCTATGAACGGTATTTCAGTCATTCACTTTTAGAAAAGATTTGTAAGCGCCAAATGATTCAAAAATCAAATGACTCCAAAAATCCATTTGCATGGAGTTTCTTCATGTTCCTTTCTAACATGACCTAAATGGCGGTTCCACAAATAAGTGGAATTCAAATCATTTGCCTTATGGCATTTTAGCGTCAGTGTTATGTATGTGTGTTTCACCATAAAGATTTATAATAACTTATCCATCGTACATGGAATACTGTCAAAATTTTGAACAACTCATTGTTTTCATTTGACCAGAACAAAACAACAATTATGAAGTTCTTTATTATAAATCTGAAGGGCTAGATAGAATGCCAACGACGAACATAATAACACTTTATTTTTGTTCCAGACGTGCATTCCTATCATATTCCTTGTCAGTCACTTTGGCCATTGTATTCTTGTATTGCGTTGTTTTGTATGACACTTCATACCAACCAATATGGTACAAATACCCAAGAATTTCATTGTGTGACCAAACTAGAAATACATTCATAACATGTATATCATTTATATACACATGAGCTATACTTTCTAGTCTTTTCTTTCTTTCTGCCAATAATCTTTTGTAGTTTCTCTTTTAGCTTTCCTCATTATTCAGAAAAACACTTCAACATCAATAACTTCTAGGTTTGTTGGTCAAATACCAATAACCTTGAGGTTCTTACTTTGAAGTTGATCATCATATGCCAAGTGTTCCAGATTTCACTATTAGTAACTATGTAATCTGATGAACAATTTCACTCATAATTTTATCCATCATATCATGACGACTTTCCGAGACCATGTCTGTACATGCTAGGCTCGTAAAGTTTAACCTTAGTATTCGCTTGTGCAAATCTGTCTTGCACCCGTTGTATGCACACGTAGAATCTATAACACCCGATCATCACGAGATGCTTCGAAACGATGAGTCTTAGCAACGGTACATACTAAGGACGATCACTTCATGGATATGTGAATATCGTTAGTGCCCAATGATGACCCACAAGTATAGGGGGTGTATCGTAGTACTTTCGATAAATAAGAGTGTCGAACCCAACGAGGAGCAGAAGGTGTTGACAAGCAGTTTCGATGAAGGGTTCACTGTAAATGTTCACAGACAAGTATTCAGGGGGTTTTGATATAGCAGATAAATAAAGTACGAGTAAGTAAAATGCGAGAGAAATAATTGCAGCGAGTGGCCCAATCCTTTTAGCACAAAGGACAAGCCGGTTTGTTTACTTATAATGACCAAACGTTCTTGAGGACACACAGGAATTTAGTCTAGTGCTTTCGCTTCATATAGCCGATTAATCTTCATTGTTTTGATAAGTGTTGTCTGGGTGAACCTATGCTAATGTACCGCCCTTCCTAGGACTAATACATACTTGTGATTATACCCCTTGCAAGCATCCGCAAATACAAGAAAGTAATTAAGATAAATCTAACCACAGCCTTAAACTCTGAGATCCTGCTATCCCTCCTGCATCGATATACTAACGGGGGTTTAGGTTTCTGTCACTCCGGCAACCCCGCAATTAGGAACCGAATACAAGATGCACTCCCCTAGGCCCATAAATGGTGAAGTATCATGTAGTTGACGTTCACATGACACCACTAGAAGAATAACACCACAACTTAAATATCATAACATTGAATACTAACCAACATAATTCACTACTAACATTTAGACTTCACCCATGTCCTCAAGAACTAAACGAACTACTCACGAGACATCATATGGAACATGATCAGAGGTGATATGATGGTGAATAACAATCTGAACATAAACCTTGGTTCAATGGTTTCACTCAATAGCATCAATAACAAGTAGAAATCAACACCGGGAGAGTTTCCCCTATCAAACAATCAAGATCAAACCCTAATTGTTACAGCGGTGACGAGGTGCAGCGGTGGAGATGGCGGTGATGATGATGAAGATGATGGTGATGATGATGGAGATGATGTCCAGCTCGATGACGATGACGTCGATTTCCCCCTCCGGGAGGGAATTTCCCCGGCGGATTTCAGCCTGCCGGAGAGCTCTTTTCTCTCTGGTGTTTTCCGCCCCGCAGAGGTGGCTATGACTCTTCTCGACTATCCCCCGGAGCTTAGGTTTTTGGGACGAAGATGTACGCGAAGGAGAGGAGGCCAGAGGGGGTCGTGGGCCCCCTCCCCACATGGCGGCGCGGCCAGGGCAGGGCCCGCGCCGGCCTATGAGGGGGGCCCATGGCGGCCCTCCTCGGCTCCTCCTTTTGGCTCCCTTCGTCTTCTGGAAAAATAGGAATTTTCATATAATTTCCGTCAATTGTTGATCTTCCGAAATATTGCATTCTGACGGCGCTTTTTCCAGCAGAATCCTGACTCCGGTGCGCGATCCTCCAATAATCATGAAACATGCAAAATAGATGAAATAACATAAGTATCATCTCCAAATATGAAATATATCAATGAATAACAGCAAATTATGATATAAAATAGTGATGCAAAATGGACGTATCAACTCCCCCCAAGCTTAGACTTCGCTTGTCCCCAAGCGAAACTGAACTCGGTAAACAGGACCACATGTTTATGGAGTGAAGAGTCGATAAATAAAATACGGACAAGAAGCATCACATTCATTCACACAAGACATTCTAGTGAACAACTTCCTCATATCATTCAACTTGAAACAAGTAGAAGGTAATCACAAATAAAGGTGCATAGGAAATCATAATTGGTGATGGCAAACTTCGTTCTTGGTCAGAGAACAGTTAACAGATTATACTTATCTATTGAGCAGCGCTCTCATATTAAAGCTTATAATAAACTTGCATACTCAATCATAGTAATCTCCTCATAATCATTGATAACTTTCAAAGCTATGTTCATTCAGATAAAACTTGTACTTAAACAAGGAAGAATAATAAAAAAAACATGATTAAGTAGATCACAATATAGATGGTTGGATCACAACAACTCAATTGCTTGCTTAAGATGGAGGGAAATAGGTTTACTGACTCAACATAAAGTAAAAGATAGGCCCTTCGCAGAGGGAAGCAGGGATTAAATCATGTGCTAGAGCTTTTAAGTTTTGAAATCATATAGAGAGCATAAAAGTAAAGTTTTGAGAGGTGTTTGTTGTTGTCAACGAATGGTAGCGGTTATTCTAACCCCCTTGCCAAACAGACCTCCAAAGAGCGGCTCCCATGAAGGACGTTATCTCTACCAGCAAGGTAGATCATCCCCCTTCTCTTTTGTTTACACATGTACTTTAGTTTATTTAAGGATGACACTCCTCCCAACCTTTGCTTTCTCAAGCCATGGCTAACCGAATCCTCGGGTGCCTTCCAACATTTCACATACCATGGAGGAGTGCCTATTGCAAAATTAAGTTGCTTACTGATGAATCAGGGCAAAACATGTGAAGAGAATTATTAATGAAAGTTGATTAATTGGGGCTGGGAACCCCGTTGCCAGCTCTTTTGCAAAATTATAGGATAAGTGGATGAAGCCACTAGTCCATTAATGGAAGCTGCCTAACAAGACTGAAAGATAAAACCCCACATACTTCCTCATGAGCTATAAAACATTGACACAAATAAGTGGTAATAATTTTTGAATTGTTTGAAGGTAGCACATGAAGTATTTACTTGGAATGGCAGGGAAATACCACATAATAGGTAGTTATGGTGGACACAAATGGCATAGGTTTGTTTTAAAGGGTTTGGATGCACGACAAGTATTCCCTCTCGGTGCAGGTCTTTGGCTAGCAAGGTTAATTAGCAAGCATAAGAGTTGAGGGAAACAGACAAATATACATGTGATAGAAACAATCATGCATCTTCCTTGTAAGCACAAACAAATTTTAACTTCAGAATACTAAGCTAGGGCTTAACAAGAAAGATAATAACATATCTACATGTATTTCCTCTTTACTTAAACTCAAAGTGTTGTTGCTATTGACCAATGCTAAGTTTGCCAAAACCAAATAGATTTAATCAATGCTCCCCAAAGTGATACCAATACTAACAACAAGATTAATCATATAATAGAGATTGCAAACTAAAATAAGATGTGCAATATGTAAATGATAGGACTTATCATTAATATTCCATAACGATAACTCACACCAAGGGATACATAGATAACCACTAAAGAGAGATACTTCCATACTGCAAACTATCTTATATGATAACTTCCCTACTCATGATATGACACTACTTGGTGAAAAGGTAAAAGATAGTGATGATGTGATACCGCGGCACTCCCCCTAGCTTGGAACAAACCAAGGGGGTGCCAATACTGATGATGAATTACTCCTTCGGTGGTGATGGTGAATCCTTGCCATCATCAGACTTCCAAGGAAGAGGCTCTCCATCAACAAACGACATCTTGGTCTCCGGAATCCTGAAACTAGCAGCATAACTTATGTGTTTAAACCTGTTTTCATACTCACAGTTTTGATTCTGAACATCATAGAGTTGAGCTTGGAGCTTGTTGGTAGTGTCGTGAAGTGAGAAGATATCGTCCCACAACTTTGCAGTCTCCTTCTTGTGTCCATCAATAAGTTCAGACACAATCTTGTGGAAGATGTCCACTTCACGCTCAGCCATCTTCTTGTAGTTGAAGACCTCTTGTTCTAGTTTCTCCACCCTGTCTTCCAAGCTTCCTTCTCCTTTAGGACCCTGGACATCTTTGATCTGCAACTCTCCATCTACGAGCAGCAATTCCTTGGGGTGCATCTTCAGCTCGCTCATGTACGGGTTAACGACATCCTCAAGGAAGCTGTCCTTCGGAGTTCCCGACGAAGACATGGTGGCTCTAGATCCGCCGCAGATCCTGGCAGAAAACAGCTCGAAACAAAACACGACGAGAAAACGATATACGGACCTCCAGGGGTCCAGGGGATTATATAGCAAAAAAATTCGCGACAGAAGGAAAGTACCAGGTCGAACCAGAGTCGGAGAGGAGCAACGAGGGGCCCTGCTCACAGGGCGGCGCGGCCAGGCTGGGGCCCGCGCCGGCCTGTGGGGGCACGCCCTCGTGCGTCTCCTCCACTCCGTTTCGATCTCGTAATTTTTCATATTTTCCAAAAGTTGCAAAAACATTGTTTTGAAAGTTAAACGCAGACTTTTTCTTACCAGGATTGTTACCTATTCAAAGTCGAACTCTGCAGGACTGTCAACTTGACCTTTGATGAAGGCCTCCGGCGTTACCACTTGAATAACATCAACATCTTTATTATAAGAATCACCAGAGATATAATGCTTGAGCCTTTGTCCATTCACCACTTGTGTGGCATTACCTTGCAGAGAGCTAATTTTAATTGCTCCTGATCGATACACCTCATCAATGACATATGGTCCTTCCCATTTTGAGAGTAATTTCCCTGCAAAAAATCTGAGACGAGACCGATACAATAGGACTTTATCTCCAACATTAAATTCTCTTTTGATAATTCTTCTATCATGCCATTTCTTAACTTTCTCTTTAAAGAGTTTAGCATTTTCATAAGCTTCACTTCTCCATTCATCTAGAGAACTCAATTGTAGCAATCTTTTCTTACCGGCAAGTTTAGGATCTTTATTTAGTTCTCTTACAGCCCAGTAAGCTTTGTGCTCTAGTTCTAAAGGTAAATGACAAGCTTTCCCATAAACCATTTTATACGGTGACATACCCATGGGATTTTTATAAGCAGTTCTATAAGCCCATAATGCTTCCTTCAATTTAATAGCCCAGTTCTTTCTAGATTTATTAACAGTCTTTTGCAAGATAGATTTAATCTCTCTATTTGATAATTCTACTTGCCCACTAGTTTGAGGATGATAAGCAGAAGCAATTCTATGATTAATACCATATTTAGCAAGGGTTTTTCTAAAACCACCATGAATAAAATGAGAACCTCCATCAGTCATAATATATCTAGGTACTCCAAATCTAGGAAAAATAATATCTAAAAGCATTCTTAAAGAGGTCTCACCATCAGCACTTTTTGTAGGTATGGCTTCCACCCATTTAGTAACATAATCAACAGCGACAAGTATATGAGTGTTACCTTCTGAAGAAGGAAAAGGACCCATGAAGTCAAATCCCCAACAATCGAATGGTTCAATAACAAGAGTATAATTCATAGGCATCTCATTTCGTCTGGAGATATTACCAACCCTTTGACATTCATCAGAAGATAAAATAAACTTCCTTGCATCTTTGAAGAGAGTTGGCCAATAAAAACCTGATTGTAGAACCTTTTGCGCGGTCCTATCTCCGGCGTGATGTCCTCCATAAATACTACCATGACACTTACTCAATATCTCTTGTTGTTCATATTCGGGAACACATCTTCGCAGAATACCATCCACTCCTTCTTTATATAAGTGTGGGTCATCCCAAAAATAATGCCTCAAGTCATAAAAGAATTTCCTCCTTTGCTGAGCTGAAAAGGTTGGAGGCAAGTACTTGGAAACAATAAAGTTAGCATAATCAGCGTACCAAGGACTATCTCGCGAGCTCACCTTTATTACAGCCAATTGTTCATTTGGAAAACTATCATTAACAGGAACAGGATCATAAGCTATATTTTCCAATCTAGACAAATTATCAGCAACAGGATTATCAGCACCTTTCCTATCTATAATATGTAAATCAAATTCTTGCAAAAGAAGTACCCATCTAATAAGCCTTGGCTTAGCATCTTTCTTTGCCATAAGGTATCTAATTGCAGCATGATCAGTATGAATTGTAACTTTTGAATCAACAATATAGGATCTAAACTTATCACAAGCAAAGACTACAGCTAATAATTCTTTTTCAGTTGTAGCATAATTTCTTTGAGCACCATCAAGAGTTTTGCTAGCATAATGAATAACATTTAATTTCTTATCTACTCGCTGTCCAAGAACAGCGCCTACAGCAAAATCACTAGCATCACACATAATTTCAAAAGGTAAATTCCAATCAAGAGGTTCAACTACAGGAGCAGTTGTTAAGGCTTTCTTTAGAGTTTCAAAAGCTTCCTTACAATCATCATCAAAAACAAAAGGTACATCTTTTTGAAGAAGATTAGTAAGAGGCTTTGAAATCTTAGAAAAGTCTTTAATAAATCTCCTATAAAACCCAGCATGACCAAGAACACTACGAATACCTTTAACATCCCTAGGATAGGGCATCTTCTCAATTGCTTCAACTTTAGCTCTATCAACTTCAATACCTCTCTCGGAAATTTTATGTCCCAATACAATTCCTTCATTAACCATAAAGTGGCACTTCTCCCAATTAAGAACAAGGTTAGTTTCTTCACATCTCTGCAATACTTTATCAAGGTTTCGCAAGCAATTATCAAAAGAATTCCCATAGATAGAAAAATCATCCATGAATACCTCCACAATACTCTCACAAAAACCATGAAAAATAGCAGACATGCATCTTTGAAAAGTAGCAGGAGCATTACATAAACCAAAAGGCATACACCTATAAGCATAAGTTCCATAGGGACAAGTGAAAGTGGTTTTCTCTTGATCTTTAGTTTTAACAGCAATTTGTGAAAACCCAGAATAACCATCAAGAAAGCAAAAATGAGTATTTTTAGACAACCTCTCTAGCATTTGATCAATAAAGGGTAAAGGGTAATGATCTTTCTTAGTAACTTTATTAACTTTTCGATAATCAATGCACATTCTATACCCTACAACTACTCTTTGAGGGATGAGCTCATCATTATCATTAGGCACAACAGTCCCCTCCTTTCTTAGGAACACAATGCACAGGACTAACCCATCTACTATCAGCAATAGGATATATAATACCAGCTTCAAGAAGTTTTAATACCTCATTCCTTACCACGTCCTTCATTTTCGGAATTAGACGGCGCTGATGTTCAACAACAGGCTTCGCATCATCTTCCATATTGATGGCATGTTGGCATATAGAGGGAGAAATCCCCTTCAAATCATCAAGAGTATAGCCAATAGCTCCTCGGTGTTTCTTCAATATTTCCAATAACCTTTCTTCCTCAATATCTGAAAGCTTAGAACTAATAATAACATGATATATTTTCTTATCATCAATATGAGCATACTTAAGATTATCAGGCAATGGTTTTAAATCAAAAATAGGATCTTCCTTTGGTGGTGGTGTTGTACCTAAATCTTCAACCGGCAAGTCATGTTTAAGAATAGGTTGACGAAGGAAAATTTCATCAAGCTCATTTCTTTCTTACCTAAAGACTTCACTCTCACTATCCTCCAAATGTTGCTGCAAAGGATTATTAGGAGCAAGAGCAATAGACGCACACTGTTCAACTCTAAAATCATTATTAGGCAATTCAGCTTTATAAGGAGTTTTGGCAAATTTAGAGAAATTAAACTCATAAGATTCACCAGCAAATTTAGTCACAATTTTTTCCTTCTTGCAATCTATAACAGCTCCACAAGTATTTAGGAAAGATCTACCAAAAATAATAGGACAATACTTACTAGCGGCAGAACCAAGTACCAAAAAGTCAGCAGGATATTTAATCTTACCACATAGAACTTCCACATCTCGAACAATACCAATAGGAGAGATAGTTTCTCTATTAGCTAGCCGAATAACCACATCAATATCTTCAAGTTCACAAGAACCAATTTCATGCATGATCTCCGTATAAAGCTCATAAGGAATAGCACTAATACTTGCACCAATATCACATAAACCATAATAGCAATGATCACCAATTCTAACATAGAGCATAGGAACACTAGCTTTCCTAGACTTATTAGGATGCGAAACAATATTAGAAGCATCTTCACAGAAAATAATATGACCATCTTCTACATTTTCAGTCACAAGATCTTTAATTATTGCAACAGCAGGTTCAACCTTTATTTGTTCTTTAGGTTCTATAGGTTTCTTTGCACTTTTATTAACCGCACTAGATATAACAGAGTACTCCTTCATTTTAGCAGGGAAAGGAGTTTTTTCAATATAAGCTTCAGGAAGAATATGATCAACAGTTTCAATTATAGCATATTTATTTATAGATGAATCAATTTTATCTTTATATGGTTCATGATACTTATCAAAATTCTTCCTAGGCAATTCAAAGTGAGAGGCAAAAGCTTTATAAAAATTTGCAACGACTTGAGAATCAAGACCATAAGTAGCACTCATATTACGAAATTTATCAGTGTCCATAAAACTTCAATGCATTTATAATCATAGTTTATACCTGACTCTCTATCTTTGTCGTTCTCCCATCCTTCAGTATTCTCCTGGATCCGATCGAGAAGGTCCCTTTTAAACTCTTCTTTGTTGCGTGTAAATGATCTAGAATAAGAAGTATCCAGTAAAGTCTTATCTTGAAAAGACAATCTTGCATAGAAATTATCAATAATAATATTACCAGGAAGCTCATGAATGGGGCATTTGAGCATTAAAGACTTCAATCTCCCCCATGCTTGGGCAATACTCTCTCCATCATGAGGCCAGAAATTATATATGCGGTTCCGATCTTTGTGAATTTCACTTGGAGGATAGAATTTGGAATAAAATAAGGGCACAATGTCCTCCCAATTAAGAGAATCCCTATTCTTCAGCAATTTATACCAGTGCGCCGCTTTACCAGACAGTGATATAAATAATAGTTTCTTCCTAACTTCATCCATAGCAATACCTGCACATTTGAATAACCCGCATAATTCATGTAAAAACAGTAAATGATCACCAGGATGGACAGTTCCATCCCCTTCATAGCGGTTATCCACAACACGTTCAATAATTTTCATAGGTATTTTGTATGGAACCTCTTTCTCACCTGGCGCCTCATCCACTACCTTTGTAGTAGTAGTAGATTTTCCAAAGAGGAATTCAAGAGAAGACCCCTCCATAATGATTTATAGCAGCAGGCAGAAATAAAAACAGCACGTACAGTAAAAGTTTTCCTTACCAATTCCACTTACCAATAGCGCTTCACTCCCCGGCAACGGCGCCAGAAAATATTCTTGATGACCCAGAAGTATAGGGGGTGTATTGTAGTACTTTCGATAAATAAGAGTGTCGAACCCAACGAGGAGCAGAAGGTGTTGACAAGCAGTTTCGATGAAGGGTTCACTGTAAATGCTCACAGACAAGTATTCAGGGGGTTTTGATATAGCAGATAAATAAAGTACGAGTAAGTAAAATGCGAGAGAAATAATTGCAGCGAGTGGCCCAATCCTTTTAGCACAAAGGACAAGCCGGTTTGTTTACTTATAATGACCAAACGTTCTTGAGGACACACGGGAATTTAGTCTAGTGCTTTCGCTTCATATAGCCGATTAATCTTCATTGTTTTGATAAGTGTTGTCTGGGTGAACCTATGCTAATGTACCGCCCTTCCTAGGACTAATACATACTTGTGATTATACCCCTTGCAAGCATCCGCAAATACAAGAAAGTAATTAAGATAAATCTAACCATAGCCTTAAACTCTGAGATCCTGCTATCCCTCCTGCATCGATATACTAACGGGGGTTTAGGTTTCTGTCACTCCGGCAACCCCGCAATTAGGAACCGAATACAAGATGCACTCCCCTAGGCCCATAAATGGTGAAGTATCATGTAGTCGACGTTCACATGACACCACTAGAAGAATAACACCACAACTTAAATATCATAACATTGAATACTAACCAACATAATTCACTACTAACATTTAGACTTCACCCATGTCCTCAAGAACTAAACGAACTACTCACGAGACATCATATGGAACATGATCAGAGGTGATATGATGGTGAATAACAATCTGAACATAAACCTTGGTTCAATGGTTTCACTCAATAGCATCAATAACAAGTAGAAATCAACACCGGGAGAGTTTTCCCTATCAAACAATAAAGGTCAAACCCTAATTGTTACAGCGGTGACGAGGTGCAGCGGTGGAGATGGCGGTGATGATGATGAAGAAGATGGTGATGATGATGGAGATGATGTCCAGCTCGATGACGATGACGATGGCGTCGATTTCCCCCTCTGGGAGAGAATTTCCCCGGCGGATTTCAGCCTGCCGGAGAGCTCTTTTCACTCTGGTGTTTTCCGCCCCGCAGAGGCGGCTGTGACTCTTCTCGACTATCCCCCGGAGCTTAGGTTTTCGGGACGAAGATGTACGCGAAGGAGAGGAGGCCAGAGGGGGGCGTGGGCCCCCTCCCCACATGGCGGCGCGGCCAGGGCAGGGCCCGCGCCGGCCTATGAGGGGTCCATGGCGGCCCTCCTCGGCTCCTCCTTTTGGCTCCCTTCGTCTTCTGGAAAAATAGGATTTTTCATATAATTTCCGTCAATTGTTGATCTTCCGAAATATTGCATTCTGACGGCGCTTTTTCCAGCAGAATCCTGACTCCGGTGCGCGATACTCCAATAATCATGAAACATGCAAAATAGATGAAATAACATAAGTATCATCTCCAAATATGAAATATATCAATGAATAACAGCAAATTATGATATAAAATAGTGATGCAAAATGGACGTATCACCCAACTTAGTTGGAGGATTGGGACGCCTGGCGTCTTTGATACGTCCCAAACGTATCTATAATTTCTTATGTTCCATGCTACTTTTATGATGATACTCACATGTTTTATACACATTATATGTCATTATTATGCATTTTCCGGCACTAACCTATTGACGAGATGCCGAAGAGCCAGTTGTTGTTTTCTGCTGTTTTTGGTTTCAGAAATCCTAGTAAGGAAATATTCTCGGAATTGGACGAAATCAACGCCCAGGGGCCTATTTTTCCACGAAGCTTCCAGAAGTCCGAAGAGGAAACGAAGTGGGGCCACGAGGTGGTGACACACTAGGGCGGCGCGGCCCAGCCCCTGGCCGCGCGGCCCTGTTGTGTGGGCCCCTCGTGACGCCCCTTGACCTGCCCTTCCGCCTACATATAGTCTTCGTCGCGAAACCCCCAGTACCAAGAGCCACAATACGGAAAACCTTCCAGAGACGCAGCCGCCACCAATCCCATCTCGTGGGATTCAGGAGATCGCCTCCGGCACCCTGCCGGAGAGGGGAATCATCTCCCGGAGGACTCTTCATCGCCATGATCGCCTCCTGATTGATGTGTGAGTAGTTCACCCCTGGACTATGGGTCCATAGCAGTAGCTAGATGGTTGTCTTCTTCTCATTGTGCTATCATGTTAGATCTTGTGAGCTTCCTATCATGATCAAGATCATCTATCTGTAATCCTACATGTTGTGTTTGTTGGGATCCGATGAATATTGAATACTATGTCAAGTTGATTATCAATCTATCATATATGAGTTGTTTATGTTCTTGCATGCTCTCCGTTGCTAGTAGAGGCTCTGGCCAAGTTGATACTTGTAACTCCAAGAGGGAGTATTTATGCTCGATAGTGGGTTCATGCCTCCATTAAATGCAGGACGATGTGAGAAAGTTCTAAGGTTGTGGATGTGCTGTTGCCACTAGGGATAAAACATCGATGCTTTGTCTAAGGATATTTGTGTTGATTACATTACGCACCATACTTAATGCAATTGTCTGTTGCTTGCAACTTAATACCGGAAGGGGTTCGGATGATAACCTGAAAGTGGACTTTTTAGGCATAGATGCATGCTGGATAGCGGTCTATGTACTTTGTCGTAATGCCCTGATTAAATCTCATAGTACTCATCATGATATATGTATGTGCATTGTTATGCCTTCTTTATTTGTCAATTGCCCAACTGTAATTTATTCACCCAACATGCTATTTATCTTATGGGAGAGATACCACTAGTGAACTGTGGACCCCAGTCCTATTCTTTACATCTGAAATACAATCTACTGCAATTGTTCTTTACTGTTCTTCGCAAACAAACAATCATCTTCCACACAATACGGTTAATCCTTTGTCCACAGCAAGCCGGTGAGATTGACAACCTCACTGTTACGTTGGGGCAAAGTACTTTGGTTGTGTTATGCAGGTTCCACGTTGGCGTCGGAATCCCTGGTGTTGCGCCGCACTACACTCCTTCACCAACAACCTTCACGTGTTCCTTGACTCCTACTGGTTCGATAACCTTGGTTTCATACTGAGGGAAAACTCGCTGCTGTACGCATCACACCTTCCTCTTGGGGTTCCCAACGGACGTGTGTTAACTACACGCCATCAAGGATTTTTCTGGCGCTGTTGCCGGGGAGATCAAGACACGCTGCAAGGGGAGTCTCCCACTTCCAATCTCTTTACTTTGTTTTTGTCTTGCTTTACTTTATTTACTACTTTGTTTGCTGCACTAAAACAAAACACAAAAAAATTATTTGCTAGCTTTACTTTATTTACTATCTTGTTTGCGTTCTCTATATCAAAAACACAAAAAAATTAGTTACTTGCATTTACTTTATTTTGTTATCATGTCTAGTCCTGCACTTGTTACTCCGTCACCCGAGGAATTGATCTTTACTTTTAAACAAGGGAGTGAGGAGAGTTTTCAAGAAGCTTGGTCTAGAATTTTGGATTTTTATGGTAAAACTGAACCAAGAATGACTCTAAGTTTGCTTCTTAGTAATTTTTATTTTGGGCTTATTGTTCGCTATAGATATGCTTTGGATGCTTTAGTGGGAGGAGATTTCCTTCATTGCAATGGGGATCAAGCTTTTAATGCCATAAAGAAATTGGTTACATCATCTAGCTCAGCTAGTAATTTCGATTCATCTCTTGCTAGTATCTATGATAGACTAAATACGCTGGAAACAAATATATCTTGTTTAAAAGAAGGGTACAACCAGATTCGTGAATATTATGATTATGTTCCAGTAAACTTTAAGCCATCAATGTGGATCCCTACTATTAAAGTTACTATTTGTGGTGAATTTTTTTATGCCCGTTGTGATATTATGTCTGAGTTTTGCCTTATGCCTAAAAGTATCTATGAATCTTTGACACTTTGGGAACTTACTGAAGGTGGAGAAGGAATAACCCTCACTGATAATTCTGTCATAATTCCCGAGGGGATAGCTGAAGGTGTGTTCACAACTTTTCTTGGAAGAACGGTATCCACTGATTACCTCGTTATTGAATGTGTAGGGACGGGACAAATCACACTCGGAAGATCCCTGCTGAAACTCTTGGGAGCAACCATAGATGTGGGAAAAGGCACTCTAAATTTTACCTCTACACCTGGATGTGGGCAAGTATTTCCTAGACCAAAGAGTAAGAATAAGATTAAGAAGGATAAGCGCAACACCCTTGGTAAGAATGTCGATGCTTCATCTCTTGATAACACTTGATTCACACTTTCTGCGCCTAGCTGAAAGGCGTTAAAGAAAAGCGCTTATGGGAGACAACCCATGATTTTACTACAGTACTTTGTTTTATATTTGAGTCTTGGAAGTTGTTACTACTGTAGCAACCTCTCCTTATCTTTATTTTATTGCATTGTTGTGCCAAGTAAAGTCTTTGATAGTAAAGTCAATACTAGATTTGGATTACTGCGTAGAAACAGATTTCTTGCTATCACGAATCTGGGCAGAATTATCTGTAGGTAACTCAGAAAAATCTGCAAATTTACGTGCGTGATCCTCAGATATGTACGCAACTTTCATTCAATTTGAGCATTTTCATATGAGCAAGTCTGGTGCCTCTAAAAAATTCGTCTTTACGGACTGTTCTGTTTTGACAGATTCTGCCTTTTATTTCGCATTGCCTGTTTTGCTATGTTTGATGGATTTCTTTGTTCCATTAACTTTCAGTAGCTTTGTGCAATGTCCAGAAGTGTTAAGAATGATTATGTCACCTCTGAATATATGAATTATGCACTGACCCTCTAATGAGTTTGTTTTAAGTTTGGTGTGGAGGAAGTTTTCAAGGGTCAAGAGAGGAGGATGATACAATATGATCAAGAAGAGTGAAAAGTCTAAGCTTGGGGATGCCCCCGTGGTTCATCCCTGCATATTTTAAGAAGACCCAAGCGTCTAAGCTTGGGGATGCCCAAGGCATCCCTTCTTCATCGACAACATTATCAGGTTCCTCTAATGAAACTATATTTTTATTCCGTCACATCTTATGTGCTTTGCTTGGAGCGTCTGTTTGTTTATTTTTGTTTTTGTTTGAATAAGATCGGATCCTAGCATTCTTTGTTTGGGAGAGAGACACACTCCATTGTTTCGTATGAACATATGTGTTCTTAGCTTTATCTTTAATGTTCATTGCGAAGGTTGAACTACTTCGTTCATTGATATATGGTTGGAAACGGAAAATGCCGCATGTGGTAAATGGTATAATGTCTTGAATAACGTGATACTTGGAAATTGTTGTGCTCATATAGATCATGTTTAAGCTCTTGCATCATGTACTTTGCACCTATTAATGAATAACTACATAGAGCTTGTTAAAATTTGGTTTGCATGATTGGTCTCTCTAAGTCTAGATATTTTCTGGTTGAGGTGTTTGAACAACAAGGAGACGATGTAAAGTCTTATAATGCTTACAATATGTTTATATGTGAGTCTTGCTGCACTATTTCATACTTGAGTTTGCTTCAAACAACCTTGCTAGCCTAGCCT
This sequence comes from Lolium perenne, assembly GCF_019359855.2. Classification (NCBI taxonomy): domain Eukaryota; kingdom Viridiplantae; phylum Streptophyta; class Magnoliopsida; order Poales; family Poaceae; genus Lolium; species Lolium perenne. The sequence continues at coordinate 357,219,999 of NC_067247.2, read as the reverse complement.
TGTATTGAGAGGGATTCTTCTCGTGCATCCAAATCCTTGAGCCAAATACTATGCCATTTGTGTCCACCATACCTACCTACCACATGGTATTTCCCCGCCATTCCAAAGTACATTACTTGAGTGCTACCTTTAAAACTTCTATTCTTTGCCTTTACAATATATAGCTCATGGGACAAATAGCCTTAAAAACTATTGTGGTGAAGAATATGTACTTATGTATCTTATTTCTTAATAAGTTGCTTGTTGAGCGGTAACCATGTTTCTGGGGACGCCATCAATTTTTACCTTTGTTGAATATCATGTGAGTTGCTATGCATGTTCGTCTTGTCTGAAGTAAGGGCGATTTTCATGATCAAATGGTTTGAGTATGCATATTCTTAGAGAAGAACATTGGGTCGCTAACTAAAGCCATGATTCATGGTGGAAGTTTCAGTTTGGACATAAAACCTCAATCTCTTATGAGAATATTATCTGTTGTTGAATGCTTAAGCATTAAAAGAGGAGTCCATTATCTGTTGTCTATGTTGTCCCGGTATGGATGTCTAAGTTGAGAATAATCAAAAGCGATAAATCCAATGCGAGCTTTCTCCTTAGACCTTTGTACAGGCGGCATAGAGGTACCCCTTTGTGACACTTGGTTGAAACATATGCTATGCAATGATAATCCGTTTTAATCCAAGCTAATTAGGACAAGGTGCGAGCACTATTAGTATACTATGCATGAGGCTTGCAACTTATAGGATATCTTATACATAACACATATGCTTTATTACTACCGTTGACAAAATTGTTTCTTGTTTTCAAAATGAAAAGCTCTAGCACAAATATAGTAATCCATGCTTCCCTCTGCGAAGGGCCTATCTTCTACTTTATTGTTGAGTCAGTTTACCTATTCTTTCTATCTTAGAAGCAAACACTTGTGTAAACTGTGTGCATTGATTCTTACATGTTTACCTATTGCACTTGTTATATTACTTTGTGTTGACAATTATCCATGAGATATACATGTTGAAGTTGAAAGCAACCGCTGAAACTTATATCTTCCTTTGTGTTGTTTCAAAGCTTTCTACTAAGAACTTATTGCTTATGAGTTAAATGTTATGCAAGTCTTATTGATGCTTGTCTTGAAAGTACTGTTCATGAAAAGTCTTTGCTATATGATTCAGTTGTTTACTCATTATCTTCATCATTGCTTCGAATCGCTGCATTCATCTCATGTGCTTTACAATAGTATGATCAAGATTATGATAGCATGTCACTTCAGAAATTATCCTTGTTATCGTTTACCTACTCGAGGGCGAGTAGGAACTAAGCTTGGGGATGCTTGATACGTCCCAAACGTATCTATAATTTCTTATGTTCCATGCTACTTTTATGATGATACTCACATGTTTTATACACATTATATGTCATTATTATGCATTTTCCGGCACTAACCTATTGACGAGATGCCGAAGAGCCAGTTGCTGTTTTCTGCTGTTTTTGGTTTCAGAAATCCTAGTAAGGAAATATTCTCGGAATTGGACGAAATCAACGCCCAGGGGCCTATTTTCCCACGAAGCTTCCAGAAGTCCGAAGAGGAAACGAAGTGGGGCCACGAGGTGGCGACACACTAGGGCGGCGCGGCCCAGCCCCTGGCCGCGCGGCCCTGTTGTGTGGGCCCCTCGTGACGCCCCTTGACCTGCCCTTCCGCCTACATATAGTCTTCATCACGAAACCCCCAGTACCGAGAGCCACGATACGGAAAACCTTCCAGAGACGCAGCCGCCGCCAATCCCATCTCGGGGGATTCAGGAGATCGCCTCCGGCACCCTGCCGGAGAGGGGAATCATCTCCCGGAGGACTCTTCATCGCCATGATCGCCTCCGGATTGATGTGTGAGTAGTTCACCCCTGGACTATGGGTCCATAGCAGTAGCTAGATGGTTGTCTTCTCCTCATTGTGCTATCATGTTAGATCTTGTGAGCTGCCTATCATGATCAAGATCATCTATCTGTAATCCTACATGTTGTGTTTGTTGGGATCCGATGAATATTGAATACTATGTCAAGTTGATTATCAATCTATCATATATGAGTTGTTTATGTTCTTGCATGCTCTCCGTTGCTAGTAGAGGCTCTGGCCAAGTTGATACTTGTAACTCCAAGAGGGAGTATTTATGCTCGATAGTGGGTTCATGCCTCCATTAAATGCAGGACAAAGTGATGAAAGTTCTAAGGTTGTGGATGTGCTATTGCCACTAGGGATAAAACATCGATGCTTTGTCTAAGGATATTTGTGTTGATTACATTACGCACCATACTTAATGCAATTGTCTGTTGCTTGCAACTTAATACCGGAAGAGGTTCGGATGATAACCTGAAAGTGGACTTTTAGGCATAGATGCATGCTGGATAGCGGTCTATGTACTTTGTCGTAATGCCCTGATTAAATCTCATAGTACTCATCATGATATATGTATGTGCATTGTTATGACTTCTTTATTTGTCAATTGCCCAACTGTAATTTGTTCACCCAACATGCTATTTATCTTATGGGAGAGACACCACTAGTGAACTGTGGACCCCGGTCCTATTCTTTAGATCTGAAATACAATCTACTGCAATTGTTCTTTACTGTTCTTCGCAAACAAACAATCATCTTCCACACAATACGGTTAATCCTTTGTTCACAGCAAGCCGGTGAGATTGACAACCTCACTGTTACGTTGGGGCAAAGTACTTTGGTTGTGTTGTGCAGGTTCCACGTTGGCGCCGGAATCCCTGGTGTTGCGCCGCACTACACTCCGCCGCCATCAACCTTCAACGTGCTTCTTGGCTCCTACTGGTTCGATAAACCTTGGTTTCTTACTGAGGGAAACTTGCTTCTATACGCATCATACCTTCCACTTGGGGTTCCCAACGGACGTGTGCTTTACGCGTATCAGTCTTCAACCTTCGTACATTCCCATAAAACTTATGAGTTTATGTAGTCTCACTAGATTATATTCTATCATCTTGTAATAAGGTCTTAGATATCACATATATCTCATACCTTGCTTATTTCTGAAAACAAACTTTTCAGCTCCTTACTTTTCAAACAGATTTGAACTTTAAGTTTCACGGAGACAAGATGATTCTAGGTACTAATTGAAACCATGTTTCTTTGAATTAGCAATGTGAGGTTTACTAAAAGTTTGCAATAGGACTTAATCATTTTTTGATTCTTTAACAATACGGTACCAGTCCGTAAAGTTACTTGTCAGACTTAACAGTATTTCTATCTCAATTACAAGACTAACGCATGGTAGAAAACGGATGCCAATTCTACAAATTAATTCAAAATACTATTCAGACTAAGTTCATGATAATTAGTTCATGTTTTAATCTAATTACTAATGAACTCCCACTTAATACAATATCCCTCATTGTTGTTTAGTGGTTACACGATCCATATCCACTACACCAATACCGATCATCACGTGAGATGATGTAGCTTCAATGGTGAACATCAACATGTTGATCATATCATCCATATGACTCGTGTTCAACCTTTCGGTTTCCTGTGTTCCGATGCCATGTCTGTACATGCTAGGCTCGTCAAGCAAACCCAAGTATTTCCGCGTGTGCAACATGGCTTATACCCGTTGTATGTGAACGTAGAATCTATCACATCCGATCATCACGAGATGCTTCAAAATGACGACCTGTAGCAACGGTGCATACGAGGGGAGAACACTTTATTATCTTGATATTAATGTGAGGGATCATCTTATAATGCTACCGTCGTGATCTAAGCAAGATAAGATGCATAAAGGATTAACATCACATGCAATTCATAATGTGATATGATATGGCCCTTTAGTCTTTGCGCCTTTGATCTTCATCTCCAAAGCATGGACATGATCTCCATCATCAACGGGCATGATCTCCATCATCGTCGGCGTAGCGTCAAGGTTCATGGCGCCGTCTTCATGGTTGTTCACCTCATGTAGCAACTAATACAACTACTTTGAAATAATACTACAACATGAAATATAAAGACAACCATAAGGCTCCTGCCGGTTGCCACAATACAATAATGATCATCTCATACATATTCATCATCACATCATGGCCATATCACATCACCAAACCCTGCAAAAACAAGTTAGACGCCTCTAATTTGGTTTGCATATTTTACGTGGTTTAGGGTTTTCGAGCAAGATCCAATCTACCTACGAACATGAACCACAACGGTGATACTAGTGTTGTCAATATAAAGAGTAAATTGAATCTTCACTATGGTGGGAGAGACAGACACCCGCAAAGCCACTTATGCAATACAAGTTGCATGTCGAGCGTGGAGCAAGTCTCATGAACGCGGTCATGTAAAGTTAGCCCGGGCCGCTTCATCCCACTATCCCGCAAGATGCAAAGTACTCTAACTAAAAGCAACAAAAGCATAAACATCCACAAACCATTGTGTTATACTCGTGCAACCAATCTATGCAAAGGCACGACTCTGATACCACTGAAGGGATTCGTAGCATAGAAAACAAAAAAATTCCTACCGCAAGAACGAATAACAAGCCAAGATCCAATCTAGAAGATGGTAGCAACGAGAAGATCATGAGACTAACCCTCGAAGATTTCCAAAGCCTACGAGATTAGATATCATTGTTGCTGTAGTCGATCACTTGCCGCTTTCGAAAGCGCGTAGAAGATCTTGACGGTGCCACAGTCGGGCAGCACCTCCGTACTCGGTCACACGTTCAGTGTTCATGACGACGTCCTTCTCCCCATTCCAGCGGGCATCGGATGTAGTAGATCCTCCTCGGAATCCCGCCAGCACGACGGTGTGGTGACGGTGGTGGTGGAGATTTCCGGCAGGGCTTCGCCTAAGCGCCGTGGGAGAAGATGGAGGAGGAGAGAGGCTAGGGTTTGAGAGAGAGGGGGGTGGCTAGGGCGCCGGCCAGGGAGCCCCCTTTGGTGGTGCGGCCAAGAGTGGCCTGCCCCCTCCCTCTCCTCCTCTTTATATAGGTGGAATCCCTAGGGTTTGCCCAAAGTCTTCGAATAAGACCCCAATTCAAAAACTGCCATATGGACGAAACCTAGAGGGACAGGGACTCTCCCCTTCCCCCCTTGCTTGGCCGGCCAAGGAGGTGGACTCCACCCTCCCACTTGGTTGGCTGGTTAGGGTTGGTGGAGTCCCTCCGGGACTCCTCCTTCCATAGTGATTTATTCCGGATGATTCTAGAAACAACCTTCCATAAATTTACCGGATCATTTCCAAACTTGGAAAGTGACTTCCTATATATGAATATTATTCTCCGGACCATTCCGGACCTCCTCGTGATGTCCTGGATCCCATCCGAGACTCCGAACAAAACTTCGAACTCCATTCCATATTCCATATCTACTTAAAACGACATCAAACCTTAAGTGTGTCACCCTACGGTTCGTGAACTATGCAGACATGGTTGAGACTCTTCTCCGACCAATAACCAATAGCGGGATCTGGAGATCCATAATGGCTCCCACATATTCAACGATAACTTAGTGATCGATTGAACCATTTACATACGATATCGATTCCCTTTGTCTCGCGATATTTTACTTGTCCGAGGTTTGATCATCGGTATCTCCATACCTTGTTCAACCTCATCTCCGACAAGTACTCTTTACTCGTACCGTGGTATGTCATCTCTTATGAACCATTCATATGCTTGCAAGCTAATCAGACGACATTCCACCGAGAGGGCCCATAGTATATCTATCCGTCATCGGGATGGACAATATCCCACTCTTGATCCCTATGCCTCAACTCATACTTTACGAATACCTAATCCCACATTTATAACCACCCATTTACGCAGTGGCGTTTGATGTAATCAAAGTACCCTTCCGGTATAAGTGATTTACATGATCTCATGGTCGAAGGACTAGGTAACTATGTATCGAAAGCTTATAGCAAATTGAACTTAATGACGTGATCTTATGCTACGCTTAATTGGGTGTGTCCATTACATCGTTCATCTAATGACATAACCTTGTTATTAATAACATCCAATGTTCATGATCATGAAACTATGATCATCTATTAATCAACAAGCTAGTTACACAAGAGGCTTACTAGGGATTCCTTGTTGTTTACATAACACACATGTATCAATGTTTCGGTTAATACAGTTATAGCATGGTATGCAAACATTTATCATAAACACAAAGATATATTATAATAACCATTTTATTATTGCCTCTTGGGCATATTTCCAACATTTCCTGATATTTATAATATTTGTAATAAACAAGTTGTCAGTGGATGCTGCTGCCGAAATGGGATGGAGATTCACCTTCAGGAGATGGATGACACCTGACTTGGCTGTCCAGAAGAATTGACTGTTGGCTCTGTTGGCTCAGACTACTCTCAATAATGAAAAGGATAGACCTTTCAGGAATTGGTCAAAGAATGGTAAATTTACAGTCTACAAATACTTGTGTAGCAGTGGTTTGGATAGATCCTTCAGACATCTGTGGAAAAGTAAAATTCCTCTTAAAATCAAGATATGGCTGTGGCTCATATGGCAAAATGCGATTGCTATTAAATACAATCTTTTGAAGCGCAACTGGACATGAAGTCCACCTTGCGAGTTCTGCAATGAACATGAAAGTATTACCCACTTGTTCTTTGAGTGTGTGGCTGCTAAATTTGTCTGGAGCTCTGTGGGGAAGGCCATTAGAGCTCCCACGCGCCCAACGATTTTTCCCCAATTTTTCTGGTGGTTCTCCTAGTTTGTTCCTTCCAGTCGCAACACCCAAATTGCTAGGATTGCGGCTATTTGCTGGGCAATTTGGAAATTGCGAAATAGAGCTTGCTTCAAAAGCAAGTTGATTCATTCTTTTGTTGAGCTAATTAGCTACTCTGTCGTGTTCATGAAATACTGTGCATGACTTTATGGCGCCAAGGATGCGAAAGATATTCGGGCAGGAGTAGACAATTTCATGAGGCTTGCTTCGATGGCTGACGATGCCGGTGTGGGAAGGTCTATCCCAAACCCTCCTCTCCTGCTGGAAGATAAAGACGTTGATGATGACAAGATCACTGAAAATTCTCTTGGGCAGGGATGATTTTTTTGCTATTTGGAGCTCGGTAGTAGTGTTCCTGATGTTTCTGATGCATCAGCTTTTGTTCTTTGGCTTCCTAATGTTGGTTTGTAATGTAAACTTAGTTTTCTTCTCTGTCCAGCAAACACTAGTAGTAGGTTCTTTTCCTTGTTCTTTTCACGCACCGGGATGATACCCGACCTTTTGGTCCTGGTTTCGTTACCTTCTGGTAATAAAATTTGATCCCGATCGCTTGGAAAAAAAACATATTATCTCAATTTTATGAAATCCTAGTGTAAGGAATAAATGGAAATGCCATATCCAGTTGCTGCTATGTTCAAAAGAGACCAGAATTCAAAGTTGATCGGGTCGATCGGCTAGGCCAGCATTCCTAGCCTGATGGCCCAGAAGAGATGTACTCCGTACAATATTAATGCTGGCTTCCACACCGACGCATCTGTCTTTTCTTTGGAGGAAACGTATATCCTACTAGTATTCATGACACAAATATATAGGATACAGTATCTTGCGACGCTACAAAATAAATCTTTTGCATTAATGAATAACCGGTCTCAGAGCACGCAAACGTCTCGCACCACAGAGGAGAAAAAAAATACTAGGCCAAACACGCCAGCGTGGAGCCTGAGCACCCGTTTTCCAGTAAAAAAAGGAGGAAAAACCTAGAGAAATCACATCGTCGTCGTCTTTGTCCCGTGGCGCGGGCGGCGTCGACTGCGCCAGGGATCGGGAGCCCCCCTCTCTCTTCCCCACTTGCTCGCCAGCTGAGCCCGCCCTCGCTACCTGCGTCCTATAAATACCACCGCCTGACCAGATCGACCTATTCTGCTCCTGCGTGCACACATTCGTCGGACACCTCTCCCTCTCTCTTAGGTCGCCGTCATCTCCACAGGTTGGCCATCCGACAACTCCCTCCATGAATGAATGTTCTTGCTTCTGTCTCTTCTCCTTTGAGAAAGATGCTTTTTCGCTGCTGGGATTTTGGGGAGATTGGTTAATGGGGGTCGAATATCCATCCGATTTCCTTTTCGGTTACTGCCACTACTTGCCTCTTGAGCAGCAGCATTTGCTGTCGACAGAATTTTATCCTTTTATGGGTGGACAGATTTCGCGAAACTGTCGGGCTCATACTTACTCTACCCGAATTCCCTTCCAAATCTGTTCTCGCCTCGCCTCGCTCGATCGGGCATGCTATTAATGCCGACCCCGAATACTGGTCCGTGACACACTCCCTGTTTCATTCTTTGTATATTCAGATTCAGAGTCCTGCGTGGAGGAGATTCTGCGAGCTCCCTCATCCATGGCCGATGACAAGTGCGGCGAGGAGCTGGCCGTCGCCGAGCCCCTCGGGCGGTGGCCGGTGCTGTCGTACGGCGTCGGACACATGCTCAACGACATCACCTCCGCCTGCTGGTTCACCTACCTCCTCATGTTCCTGCAAGAAATCGGTCTCACTCCACGGTATGTAACCAGTGCACCAATCTCCATCAGCATAGTTGCATGGCCCGAAGCTGACTTGACCATTCACTTGCAGGGATGCGTCTATCGTGATGCTTTCAGGCCAGGTCGCGGACGGTGTGATGACGATCGTCGCCGGCGAAATGGTACGGAAACCAAACCAGCTCGACCAAAACTCTGTTTTTTGTACCGACAACTGTGAATCATCAGCAGCACTAACTGATCTATGATGGAAAATGTGTCGTGTGATCGTCAGATCGACAGGTTCGGCCGTTTCAAGCTGTGGCACATCGGAGGGTTGGTCCTGGTCGGCGTCTCCTTCTCCTCCGTCTTCGGCGGGTGCCTGCTCTGCGCCGTCCTCGGCACCGACTCCTACCTCGTCAGGACCATCGGCTACAGCTTCTTCGCCGCGGTGTTCAACGTCGGCTGGGCGGCCACACAAGTCTCCCACATGTAAACACACATTCAAATCACTTGATTTGCTTCTTGGCATTGGGATGAACATTTCTTCTGACACTGTTCTGTTCCTTTCAGGGCGATGGTGAACTGCATGACATCCAACCCCACGAGCCGGGTGGCCTTGGCGAGCTGCAGAAATGCTTCCACTATGGTCAGTACTAGCGTGCATTAGAGCATCCCCACTCGTTGGCGCTCCCCACGCCCAAATCCGGCGAAATTTTCGTCCGGATTGGAGGAAGATTTGGCGTGGGGAGTAGTAGTTTCCGAGCCGCGTGCCCAGGCGAAGTCGACGATGCGAATTTAAAAAACGGAAACTTGACAAACTACGGCTAAAAACGGGTGAATATAGACTAAATTTAATGATATTTATTACATTACGGGAGGAGTTCATACATAGAGGCCGAATTCGACTATATTTCGAATTCGGCTAGGGGAATTCAAACGCTAATTTTAAAACACGGCGCTCTACATGCCGAAATGGCGGTAGAACACCGTGTAGTCGCCGCCGTCGTCGTCGGAGCCGTCGTCGTTGGCCTTCGGCTGCGCGGCCTGGCTGCTGCCCTGGCCGGCGTCTCCCCACCCCGGGGATGGCTTGTACCGATCGTCGTCGGAGGACTCGAGGTCGGCACGACGGGGACAGCGGACGCCGGATGGAGGTGTCGCAGACGGCGGTACCGCGCGACATCGTCGTTGGCGGTTGGAGCGGCGCGGGCGGCGAGTTGGCGTGCGGCGGCCGGGTCCAGCAGCCGCCGCTCGCTCCGCCTCCTCGCGCTCCCGGTCGCCTGGCCCCGATCCGGTGCGGCGTCGTCCGCGCGCTTCTCCTCCTCCATGTCGTGCGGCGACCTGGCGATCGCCTCCGCCATCGCGGCGTCCTCCGCGCGCTTCGCCTCCTCCTCGGCGAGCTGGCTTGCGGCGGCCTCTTTCTTCGTCTTCTTCCGGCCGCTCTGCGGCGCGGAAGGTCGTTCTCGGATGACGAGGGCGCCGGCCGCTGCGCCCTCGGTCGCCGGCGGAGACGCCGGCTCCTTCTTGACGCGCACCGGCGTCGAAGGCGGCGTCGCCTCCTCCCTCTTCACCGGCGCCAAGGATGACCTTGACGCCGATCCGAAGACGACGAGCTGGCAGCCATGCGCCGTGGCTGCCGGACGCTTCCCCGACGGCGGCTCGCCGATGCCCTCGATGCCGATAGAGGGCATCGTGAGCACCGGGAAGTTGCCGCCCTCGATGTGCGCGATGACGTTCGCCAACGTCCTTTCCGGCGCGCTCCACCACCGTCGGCGGCCCGCGGCGTTGTTGCGCGCAGCGGAGGCGGCGGGCCGTCGTAGGCCGCCAGCTCCGCTCCCACCGCCGGAGGAAGTAGGAGTTCCACCGCGTGTAGTTCTCGGGGTGGTGGCGCGGGTCGGCGCGCTCCTCGTCGGTCATCGTCATCCTCGCCTCCTCGATGGCGACGTCGAGGGCATGGCCCCGCGGCGGCGGCGGGATTGGAACGCCGCCAGCCGCCTCCGGGAGGCCTCGTGTCCGGCGGGCAGGGGTACCCCGCCTGGTGGAGGAGGTGCCCCTCCCACGCGTGGAGCGACCGGCGGGGGAAGCCGTTGTTGGCTGCGCCGTCGTCGTCGTAGAACGCCATCTTGAGAGTAGAGGGAGAGTGGAGGGAGAGTGGAGCACGGGGTACGCTTCGCGGCGAGTGGACCGGCGTATATAGGCGTGGCTGGCGCGGGGATTAAATGCCGCGTGGATTGCGACGCGTCCGCGGCGAGCTGACCGGCGGCAGCCTTTAGTGCGCGCGGAAGACGATGCGTGCGCGGAAGACGACGACATTAACTCGCCGCGTGGCCGGCGAATGCAGACCGGCGGCAGGCCTTTACAGCGCGCGGAAGACGATGCGATGAGGACGACGATCGGTTTCTCTCGCCGACAAGTTGGGGCCACCAGACGCGCGGGAAGTTTCCTCGCCGTTTCGCGCGCTTTCGTTTCGTCCGGAGTCCTCGAGAGCTCCCCGGGGGGCCGGGGATGTCGTGGGATCGCCGGATGAATTTAGGCCCAAATCCGGACGAAAACGAGGAACCGGGGGCGCGACTGGGCCGAATTATGCCGTCCGGATGGAAAAAACGCTCGCCGGGGGCCTGTTCGGGGGGACGAGTGGAGATGCTCTTAGTTCTTTCTTGACTGGAGTTAGCTCCGTAAACCAAATGGATTTTGAAATGGAAAAAATACGGTACTTATCTGAACCCAAAAATGGAAGCAAATGATACTATAACTTCTTGCTGTTTTCTTATTCTTTGCTTCACGCTACTGCTTCATCTCGTGCTAGCATACTTGTCTATGAGCTCTTTTATGGCTACGTATCACAACGTGACCTGGAAACTGAATAATTCTTGCCTGCTTTAACTTTACAACCTCGGTCTGTTTGTTCCATTGACTGTTTTGTTCACATGAGGAGAAGATGCTAACTATGAGTGAGCACGACAAATTGCAGGTGGCTAATCTTGGTTTATATGGGATCGCGTTAGCTGTGTTTGGTGCAGTAAAGGCAAAAACATGTGCAGACATTGTTGTTCAGGTGAGATGCTCTAACCTTGCCAAATCAGCCTTGAGTTCTAGCAGTAGCTGCTAACTACAAAAAGAAAAAAAATCTCTGTGATTGACCAAGGCATATGATGAAAGCACTTTTAAACTGTTAGTGATCTGGCTTCCTCTTCTTCTGCAGTACAAGTGGATCGCCTATGTGTCCATCTTCGTAGGATGCTGCTTCCTGGTGCTGTTCCACGTTGGGACAAGTGAACCAACGTATGCTGAGACACAAAGAATACCAATTCAGATATGTGTTGCACTGTAAATAATTGCAGTTTGCTAAAGAAATCTTGTGCGGTTTTGCAGTTTGAAGTGCGAGCCTAACTGCAAGAAGCGGGCTCGGATCGCCTGGGGTTACTGGTTCAAGAAGACCCTGTACTACCAAGTTGCTCTCCTCTACATGCTCGCAAGATTGATCACAAACGTTTCTCAGGTTGGCACCTTGCTCTCTTACAGAACTAGACTCGAGATCCTTGCTGAAAAATGCTGTGTGGGATATGATTTCTGAAAGACCAAAGCATCTTCAGTATCAAGTTGAATAACTTGAATTATAACACTATTTTGTTGCTGTTTTCAGTCGCTCATCGCATTCTACGTCACCAGAGACCTGAAAATGAACGAATACTCGAAAGCCACTGTAAGTTTAGTTCATCAGAAAGAATTTTCTCCATTTTCTGATGCCTGATAGGCAACAGCAGTTGTTGAGAAGCAACTTTGTTTCTTTCACTCGCACCGTTTGATCTCTGGCCTCGTTTCTGCAGATCCCAGCCATCATATTCTGCTGCAGCTTCCTCGTGTCCGTGGTCCTCCAGGAGATGAAGTGGAACAGCCGCCGGCTCAAGTCGCTGCTCACCGTCGGGGCGACGCTGTGGGTGGTCTCCGGGGCGGCGGTGTTCATCCTCCCGAGCCAGATGCACAACCTCATGTACCCGCTGGCGATGGTGATCGGTGCCGCCAACGCGCTGGTGATGGTGACCACGATCGGGCTGGAGAGCGCGCTGGTCGGGGAGGACCTCAACGGCTGCGCCTTCGTCTACGGCTCCCTCAGCTTCCTCGACAAGATGTCCTGCGGGATCGCGCTCTTCGTGCTCGAGTCCTACGACGAGACGCCCAGCTGCGGCGAGGTCAGAGGGCTCAACACCATGAGCAGGTACGGCACGGGCCTCATCCCGGCCTGCTTCGCCGTGCTCGTCCTCGTCGTGACATCCACCCTCAGGCTGCACGACGACGCTCCGAGGGCGAGAGCTTCCGCCGCACTGGAAGCTCCTCTGCTCGTCTAAAGCGTCCATGTATGTTGGGGCCTTGGGGGAGATTGTGGAAATGTAAATCCTTTTCAATTAGGTTTGAAAGAGGAAGGTAAGGTAAGACGTAATCATCATCGTCATGCCGGCAATAAGTAATTAGGTCGTAATGCAGCTCTTTCCAATTAGATTTGGGAAGATGCTTCTGTACTGTTGTCGTGTTCGTCATGTACTGTCACGGTTCAGCTCTCAATTTGGGTGAAGTTTCAGGCGAACACAAGATTGAAAAGAAAGTTGTTTTGATCGTGCAAGGTTCTCTACAGATGGGTCACATTATTGTACAAGGAACAACATAAAAAAAAACTAGAGCGACGCAACGCGAGCACTGTAACATCCCCAAGATTCAAGAACTACGGCCCAGAAATGTATAGATCATGCATCCTTAAGCTCCTTCACAGCTCGTCGTCCCTCCGCTGCTTCTTGTCCCTGCCGGCCGCCTCGGATGCCGCGCCGGTGACCTTGTCCTTCACCTCGCCGAGCTTCTCCTTGGTCGCCTCTGCGGTCTCCCACGCCTTCTCCTTCGCCTTCTCGTACCCCTCGCCGGCCTTATGCTTCGCGGCCTCCGCCGTCTCCCACGCGGCGTCCTTCGCGGACTCCGTCTTCTCCAAGGTTGCGTCCTTCGCCGCCGCCGCCTTCTCCGCGGCCGTTCTCTTCGCCGCCTCGGCGTTCTTCACCGCCGCGTCCTTCGCGGCAGCAGCCTTCTCTGCGGCGGTGTCCTTCGCGGCCGCGGCGGTGTCCTTCGTGGCCTTGCCCTTCGAGGCGGCTTCGTCGTTGTACTTCTTGAGCTTCTCCTGCGCCTGCCACGTCGCGTCCTTGGCGGACCCAGCCTTCTGCGACGCAGTGTCCTTGGCGGCCTTGGCCTTCCCGGCGGCAGTGTCCTTGGCGGCAGCGGCCTTCTCGGCGGCAGTGTCCTTGGCGGCAGCGGCCTTATCCGCCGCCACGTCCTTGGCAGTGCCAGCCTTCTCGGCGGCCGCGTCCGTGGTTTGCTTGAGCGTCTCGTACCCCTGGCCGGCCTTCTCCTTGGCCGTCTCCTCGACCTTGGCCTTGCCCTGCTTCGACCGCTCGTGCGTCTCGGCGCCCGTCTTGGCGGCCGCGTCCGCAGCCTCCTTGGTCTTGTGCTTGGCCTGCTCCGCCTTCCTGGACGCCTCGCCGGTGGTGCCCTTCACCGCCTCCTTCGCCGTGTCCTTGGCCTGCCCGGCCTTGTTGGCCGCTCCCGTCGCCGCCTGCCCCGCCGCCTCCTTGGCGTCCCCGGCCTTGCCGCTCACCTGCCTCCCCGTCTCTGCACGCACACAACACAAACCAAATGACGCGCGTCAGTGTCAGACAAGGAAAATAACAGTGCGGTGGGCAGCTAGACTCTGGAGAGCGCGCGCGCGTACGTACCGGAGGCGGCGTGCTGGGCGGTCTCGCGCGTGGACTTGGCGGTCTCGCCGGCCTTGCGCGCGGCCTCCTCCTCGTCGAGGTGCTTGAGCCCCAGCCCCTCGGAGATCTTCTCCTTGGCCCACCCCGTCCACGTCTCGTCCTCCTTGCCAGCCGCCGCCTCCGCCGCCACGTCGTCCTGCGTCTTCTTCGCCGCCACGCCCGCCGCCAGCGCGAGCAGCACCAGCAGCGCGAGCCTGTTGGAGCGCGACATGACCGCCATAAACCTCTACCTGGTTCGCTCCAATCTAGCTGCTAGCTTAGCTACTACCGATCTATGATCAGTCGCGTGTAACTGGAGAGATCGAATGTGATTCCGAGGAAGAAGATGATGAAGGGAATCGGAGAGTAGAGTGATCGAGTTTGGGTTTTGTGGCGCGGGGTTTTATGGGGAAGGAGAGGTTGGACGCGTGTACGGGTTGGTGTGGGCGAGGCGGGTGGTGGGGCGACGGGTGTCCGGCTAAGGTGGCACTTCGCGGCGACACGTCGTCCGGTCGGCGCTCTCGCGGCATCGTTCGAGGCGAAGGTGATGGCTCTGGATGGCTAGCTTTTTTCCTCTTCTGAAAATTGGCACCGCGCGATGTCGACGATGACAAGCTGGTTGGTTCTAGTCGCTTCCGCGCATTCTTTTTGGTCCAGGCGTACGTCGCGGGGGGCTGCTTAACACCGACCTGGTCGGCACATCCAGGACACCGCACACCCCTCGCATGCCTAAAGTGGCCAGATGGGCCACGGCCCAACAACATCAGGTAATAGAGTTTTTCTTTTTTCGTTTCTTTTTCTTTTTTCGACTGATTCTTTTTAGATCCGATTTTTAAAAACATTTTAGATTTTTTTCCGAAATTTAAATATTTTCAAAATTTGAAACTTTTACAGATTGGAACAATTTTTAAATTGGAACAACTTTATATTAGAACAAACTTTGAACATTTTTTTAGAATGAACGTTTTTTAGAATGGATATTTTTTAAAAAAATTCATTTTTCCCAAAATTTGAACATTTTTCGAAAATGAACATATTTTAAATTTGAACATTTTTCGGTTATGAACATTTTTCGGATATGAACATTTTTTTGCTTTGAACAATTTTCGTTTTGAACACTTTTCAAAATTTGAACTTTTTCGAATTTAAACTATTTTAAAATTTGAACAAAAATAAAAATAAACAGAAAAGAAAGAAAACTAAAAAGAAAACAGAAAACAGAAAAAACAGAAACGGAAAACGAAAAAAAAAGAAAAAAGAAAAAAAAGGTGAAAATGGGCCCGGCCCATACCCGACCAGGGTGTGCGGTGCCTGGTAGGCACCGACCTGGTCGGTGTATAGGATTTCCGTACGTCGCGTACGTACGGAGACGACGAGCCGTTGCGCTCTTGCAAAGTGGGCTTATTAATCCTCTTGAGGAATCACTCAGACGGCCTAATGTACAACAGGCCCATAGGCCATAGCATGTTGGATTGTTTTTTTCTCCTCCAGAAACACACACACAAGCACTCACCAAATTAAGGCCAACCTCATTAAAAATAAAAATAAAAAGTAAAGAGTGGCTTCGCCAAATTCTTTTGAGCTAAAAACTTCCATGTGTCCTTTTTTTATGTGGTGACTGCTGATATTTTTAGTCTCAAAGGGAGGATATGTAGTTGCATTATTTTGAGATAATTCAGCATTTATTGGTCAATTCAATCATTACAAAGAGTGTCCTCGATACCGTCTGAGCCGAGATTGCAAAAATATGAATCAACTCTTTGGACATATGGTACCTTGCCGTGGGGACATTGACATGTGAGCCCGTCGGACATGGAACTCACCGATCTCTAACCCCATGTACCATATGTCTCACAATCCGTGTCCATAAGAACACAATATTTGGCTCTACGCGCTAACACGTATGTATTGAATCATTAACCAAACGATTAATATGATCAAAAACCATAGAAGAAAGCTCTATTGCCAAAACTTTCATGTACCGAACCACCACGACACCAAATGGTCCATGAAAGGGGGTTTGATGCAAAAAAAAAAATCACATAAGGAGGGTCTAAGGCGAGGATGATATTTTGAATTCCTCTTAATTCTTGGGCACATGGGACAATGCAGACCCAACAAGGAGTGCTTCAGCCTGGATCAACCAATCACGCTCCCATTTGATCCATCATGACGTCATCCGCACAAAAATTTGGAAGAAATAGAGAATAAAGCTACATTACCACTAATAAACACCATATACCTATCAGTGGCAACTGCCATTGCGGAATTGAAGAATTGGTCACCACCCATCTATTTTAAACCGGTTTGAATAAGTCTAGCACTATGCTCGAGATGCTTCTTCTTTGCATACAATCATATAGGTTCTCCCCAAATTGTAGCTTGATCTGTGTGAACTCTAATTTTTTAGTAGGACCAAGAAGCAAAGTCATCACCCCAATTGCTGGCTCAATGGAACCTGCAAAATTTGGGGCCCTACATACTTCATCTCCAAAAAGTAGTTCTCACAACATCGACATCAAAACCTCCATGGTTCCCATTGCTCGAAAAATCGTACATGGGTACTAAGTTTCTGATCAAGAGGCTTTGGAGCATCCCAGAAATAACAAAATATGAGTAATAATATGGTATTTATTACTTGTACACCAACAATTGAGACATACTTTGAATTTAGGTGTACTGGTTGGACTTAACATCAACTCGCTAACCGAGCAAATTCTGTTATTCGGTGGACGGCTACCTTTTAGATAGAAAATCATTGAATGGATGGGAACCATAGAAGTGTTGGAGATATGCCCAAGAGGCAATAATAAATTAGTTATTGCTATATCTTAGTGTTCATGATAAATGTTTACATCCCATGCTATAATGGTATTAAACGAAACATTGATACATGTGTGTTATGTAAACAACAAGGAGTCCCTAGTAAGCCTCTTGTGTAACTAGTTTGTTGATTAACAGATGATCATGGTTTCGTGATCATGAACATTGTATGTTGTTAATAACAAGGTTATGTCATTGGGTGAATGATATAATGGACATACACCCAAATAAGCGTAGCATGAGATCAAGTCATTAAGTTCAACTTGCTATAAGCTTTCGATACATAGTTACCTAGTCCTTCGACCATGAGATCATGTAAATCACTTACACTGGAAGGGTACTTTGATTACATCAAACGCCATTGTGTAAATGGGTGGTTATAAAGTTGGGATTAAGTATCCGGAAAGTGTGAGTTGAGGCATATGGATCAACAGTGGGATTTGTCCATCCCGATGACGGATAGATATACTCTGGGCCCTCTCGGTGGAATGTCGTCTGATTAGCTTGCAAGCATGTGATTGGGTCACAAGAGATGACATACCACGGTACGAGTAAAGAGTACTTGTCGGTAACGAGGTCGAACTAGGTATGGAGATACCGATGATCAAACCTCGGACAAGTAAAGTATCGCGTGACAAAGGGAATTGGTATCGTATGTTAATGGTTCAATCGATCACTAAGTTATCGCTGAATGTGTGGGATCCATTATGGATCTCCAGGTCCCGCTATTGGTTATTGGTCGGAGAGGAGTCTCGATCATGTCTGTGTAGGGATTCGTTGCATAGAAAACAAAAAATTTCCTACCGCGAGAACGCAATCCAAGCCAAGATGCAATCTAGAAGACGGGAGCAACGAAGGGATGATCAAGACTCACCCTTGAAGATTTCCAAAGCCTACAACAGTACGCTCTTGTTGCTACGGTAGACGATCACTTGCCGCTTGCAAAAGCGCGTAGAAGATCTTGATCACGGTGCCACAATCGGGCAGCACCTCCGTACTCGGTCACACGTTCGGTGTTGATGAAGACGACGTCCTTCTCCCCGTTCTAGCGGGCAGCGGAAGTAGTAGCTCCTCCTTGACTCCGGCAGCACGACGGCGTGGTGGCGGTGGCGATGGAGAACTCCGGCGGAGCTTCGCTAGCGGGAGAGGTGAAGGAGGTGGGGTGGCTAGGGTTTGGGAGAGGGGGTGGCCGGCCTCAAGGGGTGCGGCCGGCTTGGTGGCTTTGTGGTGGCCGGCCCCCTCCCCTATGCCCCTCATTATATAGGTGGAACCCCAAGGTTGGACTACAAGTCTTCGAATAAGACCCGAACCCAAAACCTTCCATGTAGTAGGGAAACCTACCCAAGGTGGGACTCCCACCCAAGTGAGATTCCCACCCTTCCATGTGGGGGGGTGGCCGGCCCCTATGGTGGAGTCCACTTGGGACTCCACCCCTCTTAGGGTTGGCCGGCCATGGTGGTGGAGTCCCTCCGGGACTCCGCCTTCCAAAGTGATTTCTTCCGGACTTTTCTAGAACCTTCTAGAACCTTCCATAATGCACCGGATCATTTTCAAACTTATAAAATGACTTCCTATATATGAATCTTATTCTCCGGACCATTCCGGAACTCCTCGTGATGTCCGGGATCCCATCCGAGACTTCGAACAATACTTTGAACTCCATTCCATATTCAAGTTCTACTATTACAACATCAAACCTTAAGTGTGTCACCCTACGGTTCGTGAACTATGTAGACATGGTTGAGATCTCTCTCCGACCAATAACCAATAGCGGGATCTGGAGATCCATAATGGCTCCCACATATTCAACGATGACTTAGTGATCGAATGAACCATTCACATACGATACCAATTCCCTTTGTCACGCGATATTTTACTTGTCCGAGGTTTGATCATCGGTATCTCTCTATACCTTGTTCAACCTCGTCTCCTGACAAGTACTCTTTACTCGTACCGTGGTATGTAGTCTCTTATGAACTTATTCATATGCTTGCAAGCTAATTAGACGACATTCCACCGAGAGGGTTGATGACCCACAAGTATAGGGGGTGTATCGTAGTATCTTCGATAAGTAAGAATGTCGATCCCAACGAGGAGCAGAAGGTATTGACAAGCAGTTTCGATGAAGGATTCACTGTAAATGCTCGCACAAGTATTCTGTGGGGTTTTGATGTAACAGTTGAATAAAGTACGAGTAAGTAAAGTGCGAGAGTAACAATTGCAGCGAGTGGCCCAATCCTTTTTAGCACAAAGGACAAGCCGGTTTGTTTACTTATAATGACCAAACGTTCTCGAGGACACACGGGATTTTAGTCTAGTGCTTTCGCTATATACGGCTAAATAATCTTCATTGTTATGATAAGTGTTGTGTGGGTGAACCTATGCTAATGTACCGCCCTTCCTAGGACTAATACATACTTGTGATTATACCCCTTGCAAGCATCCGCAACTACAAGAAAGTAATTAAGAATAAATCTAACCACAGCCTTAAACTCTGAGATCCTGCGATCCCTCCTGCATCGATATACCAGCGGGGGTTTAGGTTTCTGTCACTCCGGCAACCCCGCAATTGTCAAACGAATACAAGATGCATTCCCCTAGGCCCATAAATGGTGAAGTGTCATGTAGTCGACGTTCACATGACACCACTAGAAGAATAACACCACAACTTAAATATCACACCATTGAATATTACTCAACCATAGTTCACTACTAACATTTAGACTTCACCCATGTCCTCAAGAACTAAACGAACTACTCACGAGACATCATATGGAACATGATCAGAGGTGATATGATGATGAATAACAATCTGAACATAAACTTGGTTCAATGGTTTCACTCAATAGCATCAACAACAAGTAGAGATCGATACCGGGAGAGTTTCCCCTATCAAACAATCAAGATCAAACCCAAATTGCTACGGCGGTGACGGTGTCCAGCGGTGATGACGGCGGTGATGATGGTGGAGATGATGATGATGGTGATGGCGATGATGTCCAGCTCGATGACGGTGACGATGGCGTCGATTTCCCCCTCCCGGAGGGAATTTCCCCGGCGGATTCCTGCCCGCCGGAGAGCTCTTTTCTCTCTGGTGTTCTCCGCCCCGCAGAGGCGGCTGTAACTCTTCGTGAGGAACCCTCTGTGGCTTAGGTTTTCGGGACGAAGGATTTCGCGAAGAAAAGGAGGCGAAAGGGGTCGTGGGCCCCCCAAACCACATGGCAGCGCGGCCAGGGCATGGGCCGCGCCGCCCTAGGGTGTGGGCCCACCCTGGGTCCTCCTGGCCCCTCCTTCTGGCTTCCTTCGTCATCTTGAAAAATAGGATTTTTGGTATAATTTCCTCCCACAGTTGATCTTCCGAAATATTGTATTCTCACGGTGCTTTTTCCAGTAGAATCCTGGCTCCAGTGCTTGATCCTCCAATAATGATGAAACATGCAAAATAGATGAAATAACATAAGTATTGTGTCCCAATATGAAATATATCAATGAATAACAGCAAATTATGATATAAAATAGTGATGCAAATTGGACGTATCAACTCCCCCCAAGCTTAGACTTCGCTTGTCCCCAAGCGAAACTGAGCTCGATAGACAGGACCACATGTTTATGGAGTGAAGAGTCGATAAATAAAATACGGACAAGAAGCATCATATTCATTCACACAAGACATTATAGTAAACAACCTCTTATAACTCATCTTGAAACAAGTATAAGGTAGTCACAAGTAAAGGTGCATAAGAAATCATAATTGGTGATGGCAAACTTCGTTCTTGGTCAGAGAACAATTAACAGATTATATTTACCTCATTGAGCAGCGCTCTCATGTTAAAGTTTATAAGGCACAACTTGCATACTCAATCATAATGGTCTTTTCATGATCATTGATAACTTGCAAAGCTATATTCATTCAGATAAAACTTGTACTAAACAAGGAAGAATAAAAGACATGATGTAGCGAATCACAATATAATGGTTTGATCACAACTACTCAAATGCTTGCTTGAGATGGAGGGAAATAGGTTTACTGACTCAACATAAAGTAAAAGACATGCCCTTCGCAGAGGGAAGCAGTGATTAAATCATGTGCTAGAGCTTTTTCAGTTTTGCAATCATATAAAGAGAATAAAAGTAACATTTTGAGAGGTGTTTGTTGTTGTCAACGACTGGTAGCGGGTACTCTAACCCCCTTGCCAGACAACCTTCAAAGAGCGGCTCCCATATTATTTTCATTTTGTGTGGCACTCCTTCCAACCTTTCTTTCACAAACCATGGCTAACCGAATCCTCGGGTGCCCGCCAACGATCTCATACCATGAAGGAGTGCCTTTTTATTTTAGCTTTATTATGATGATGACACTCCCCCCAACCTTTGCTTACACAAGCCATGGCTAACCGAATCCTTCGGGTGCCGTCCATCAATCACATACCATGGAGGAGTGTCTATTTAGTTTAATTAATTTGGGACTGGGAATCCCATTGCCAGCTCTTTTTGCAAAATTATTGGATAAGCGGATGAAGCCACTAGTCCATTGGTGAAAGTTGCCCAACAAGATTGAAAGATAAAACACCACATACTTCCTCATGAGCTATGAAACATTGACACAAATAAGAGATTCTAAGTTTTGAATGGTTTAAAGGTAGCACATGAAGTATTTACTTGGAATGGCAGAAAATACCATGTAGTAGGTAGGTATGGTGGACACAAATGGCATAAGTTTGGGTTAAGGTTTGGATGCACGAGAAGTATTCCCTCTCAGTGCAGGTCTTTGGCTAGCAAGGTTAATTAGCAAGCATAAGAGTCGAGGGAAACAAACAAATATACATATGATAGAAACAATCATGCATCTTCCTTGTAAGCACAAACAATCTTAACTTCAGAATAATAAGCTATGAGCTAACAAGAAAGACAATGAAACATCTACATGTATTTCTCTTTTCTACTTAAACCTCAAAGTGTTGTTGCTATTTGACCAATGCTAAGTTTGCCAAAACCAAATAGATTTATTCAATGCTCCCAAAGTGATACCAATACTAACAACAAGGTAAATCATATAATAGAGATTGCAAACTAGAATAAGATGTGCAATATGTAAATGATAAGACTTCTCATTAATATTCCATAACGATAACTCACACCAAGGGATACATAGATAACCAACTAAAGAGAGATACTTCCATCTGCAACCCATCTTATATGATAACTTCCCTACTCATGATATGACACTACTTGACAATAAAAGTAAAAGGTAGTGATGATGTGATACCGCGGCACTCCCCCAAGCTTGGAACAAACCAAGGGGATGCCAATACCGATGATGAATTACTCCTTTGGTGATGGTGGTGATGAATTCCTGACAAGCTTCTCAATAAGCTCCTGAAGCTCGTCAATCCTGTATATGAGGTTGCGAATCATCTCTGAATTGTGCTCGACGCGGTTAAAGAGTCTGTCTGACGGCGAGTCCCAGCTCTTGGAGTTATTTCCCCACTCTTCAGCCTCAGGCTCCTTCTCTCCTACAGTGTTAGAGCGATCTATATCCCACTGGCTAGGCAATGCTGCCTTGGGAGTCCCTTCAATTTGATTATTGAAAATTAGATTGTGGAAGGGCTGATGAGTGCCTGATAGAGATGTTTTCGAAGCTAGGTAATGACGTGGAACCCCTCCTCCAGTGCGAATTCTTGCGCTCTTGTTTGCACTAAAAGGGTTGTCCACCACCTTGATGCTTGCGATAGTAGCACGCGGGCGTGCGCGCGAATCTTCCTCCACCTCTTCTTCATCCTCTTCCTTGACGTCCTTGTCTTCCTCTTTCCACCCAAGATCTCGATCTTCTTCATCCGGAAACTCCTTGTCCTTGTTCTTGGAGACCATGATGCTTCTAAACTGAAAACAGATCCTGGCAGAAACAGCTCGAAACAAAACACGTCGAGAAAGCGATATACGGACCTCCAGGGGTCCGGGGGATTATATAGCAAAAATTTTCGCAACATAAGGAAAGTACCAGATCGAACTAGAGTCGGAAAGGGGCGACGGGGCGGCCAAACCATAGGTCGGCGCGGGCCCAGGGTTGGCCGCGCCGGCTGATACGTCCAATTTGCATCACTATTTTATATCATAATTTGCTGTTATTCATTGATATATTTCATATTGGGACACAATACTTATGTTATTTCATCTATTTTGCATGTTTCATCATTATTGGAGGATCGAACACCGGAGCCAGGATTCTGCTGGAAAAAGCACCGTCAGAACGCAATATTTCGGAAGATCAACTCTGGAAGGAAATTATACCAAAAATCCTATTTTTCAAGATGACGAAGGAAGCCAGAAGGAGGAGCCAGGAGGAGCCAGGGTGGGCCCACACCCTAGGGCGGCGCGGCCCAGGCCCTGGCCGCGCCGGCCTATGGTCTGGGGGGCCCACGACCCTTTTCGCCTCCTTTTCTTCGCCAAACCCTTCGTCCCGAAGACCTAAGCCACAGAGGGTACCTCGCGAAAAGTTACAGCCGCCTCTGCGGGGCGGAGAACACCAGAGAGAAAAGAGCTCTCCGGCGGGCAGGAATCCGCCGGGGAAATTCCCTCCGGGAGGGGGAAATCGACGCCATCGTCACCGTCATCGAGCTGGACATCATCGCCATCACCATCATCATCATCTCCACCATCATCACCGCCGTCATCACCGCTGGACACCGTCACCGCCGTAGCAATTTGGGTTTGATCTTGATTGTTTGATAGGGGAAACTCTCCCGGTATCGATTCCTACTTGTTGTTGATGCTATTGAGTGAAACCATTGAACCAAGTTTATGTTCAGATTGTTATTCATCATCATATCACCTCTGATCATGTTCCGTATGATGTCTCGTGAGTAGTTCGTTTAGTTCTTGAGGACATGGGTGAAGTCTAAATGTTAGTAGTGAATTATGGTTGAGTAATATTCAATGGTGTGATATTTAAGTTGTGGTGTTATTCTTCTAGTGGTGTCATGTGAACGTCGACTACATGACACTTCACCATTTATGGGCCTAGGGGAATGCATCTTGTACTCGTTTGCCAATTGCGGGGTTGCCGGAGTGACAGAAACCTAAACCCCGTTGGTATATCGATGCAGGAGGGATCGCAGGATCTCGTAGTTTAAGGCTGTGGTTAGATTTAATTCTTAATTACTTTCTTGTAGTTGCGGATGCTTGCAAGGGGTATAATCACAAGTATGTATTAGTCCTAGGAAGGGCGGTACATTAGCATAGGTTCACCCACACAACACTTATCACAACAATGAAGATTATTTAGCCGTATGTAGCGAAAGCACTAGACTAAAATCCCGTGTGTCCTCGAGAACGTTTGGTCATTATAAGTAAACAAACCGGCTTGTCCTTTGTGCTAAAAAGGATTGGGCCACTCGCTGCAATTATTACTCTCGCACTTTACATACTCGTACTTTATTCAACTGTTACATCAAACCCCACGAATACTTGTCTGTGAGCATTTACGGTGAATCCTTCATCGAAACTGCTTGTCAACACCTTCTCGCTCCTCGTTGGGATCGACATTCTTACTTATCGAAGATACTACGATACACCCCCTATACTTGTGGGTCATCAAGACTATTTTTACGGCGCCGTTGCCGGGGAGTGAAGCGCTATTGGTAAGTGGAATTGGTAAGGAAAACCTTTCACAGTTGTGCTGATTTTATTTCTGCCTGCTGCTATAAGTCATTATGGAGAGATCTTCTCTTCAATTTCTATTTGGGAAATCTACGACTACCGCAACGGTAGTGGATGAGGCGCCAGTGAGGAAGTAATACCATATAAAATACCTATGAAAATTATTGAACGTGTTATGGATAATCGCTATGAAGGGGATGGAACCGTCCATCCCGGTGATCATTTACTGTTTTTGCATGAATTATGCGGGTTATTCAAATGTGCAGGTATTGCTATGGATGAAGTGAGGAAGAAACTATTCTCTTTGTCGCTGTCCGGTAAAGCGGCGCATTGGTATAAATTATCGGATAATGGGGATTCTCTTGAATGGAATGATATTGTGCCCCGGTTTTATTCTAAGTTCTATCCTCCAAGTGAAATTCATAAGGATCGGAATCGCATATATAATTTTTGGCCTCATGATGGAGAGAGTATTGCCCAAGCTTGGGGAGATTGAAGTCTTTAATGCTCAAATGCCCCATTCATGAGCTTCCTGGTAATGTTATTATTGATAATCTCTATGCAAGACTTTCTTTTCAAGACAAGACCTTGCTGGATACTTCTTGTTCGGATCATTTACATGCAACAAAGAAGAGTTTAAAAGGGACCTTCTTGATCGGATCCAAGAAAATACCGAAGGATGGGAGAACGACAAGGATAGAGAATCAGGTATAATTTATGATTATAAATGCATTGAAGCTTTTATGGATACCGATAAATTTCGTAATATGAGTGCTATATATGGTCTTGATTCTCAAGTTGTCAGTAAATCTTTATAAAGCTTTTGCCTCTCATTATGAATTGCCAAAGAAGAATTTTGATAAGTATCATGAACCGTATAAAGATAAAATTGATTCATCTATTAATAAATGCGTTGTAGTTGAAACTGCTGATCATGTTATTCCTGAAGTTTATATTGAAAAAACTCCTTTCCTGCTAAAATGAAGGAGTACTGTTATAAATAGTGCGGTTCATAAAAGTGAAAAGAAACTCGTAGAACCTGAAGAACAAATAAAAGTTGAACCCGCTGTTGCAATAGTTAAAGATCTTGTGACTGAAAATGTGGAGGATGGTCATATTATTTTCTGTGAAGATGCTTCTAATATTGTCTCACATCCTAATAAACCCAAACAAGCTAGTGTTCCTATGCTATCTCGTTAAAATTGGTGATCATTGTTATTATGGATTATGTGATATTGGTGCAAGTGTTAGTGCTATTCCGTATGAGCTTTACACGGAGATTATGCACGAAATTGATTCTTGTGAACTTGAAGATATTGATGTGGTTATTCAGCTGGCTAATAGAGAAACTATTTCTCCAATTGGTATTGTTCGAGATGTGGAAGTTTTATGCGGTAAGATTAAATATCCAGCTGACTTTTTGGTACTTGGTTCTGCTGCTAGTGATTATTGTCCTATTATTTTTGGTAGACCTTTTCTAAATACTTGTGGAGCTATTATAGATTGCAAGAAAGAGAAAATTTTGACTAAATTTGCTGGTGAATCTTATGAGTTTAACTTCTCTAAATTTACTAAAACTCCTTATAAAGCTGATTTGCCTAGTAATGATTTTAAAATGGAGCAATGTGCATCTATTGTTCTTGTTCCTAATAATCCTTTGCAGCAACATTTGGAGGATAGCGAGAGCGAAATTTTTAGGAAAGAAAGAGATGAGCTTGAGGAAATTTTTCTTCGCCAACCTATTCTCAAGCATGATTTACCGGTGGAAGATTTGGGTACAACACCGCCACCAAAGGAAGATCCTGCTTTTGATTTAAAGCCTTTACCGATAATCTTAAATATGCTCATATTGATGATAAGAAAATATATCCTGTTATTATTAGTTCTAAGCTTTCAGAGATTGAGGAAGAAAGGTTATTGGAAATATTGAAGAAGCATCGAGGCGCTATTGGCTACACTCTTGATGATTTGAAGGGGATTTCTCCGTCTATATGCCAACATGCTATTAATATGGAAGATGATGCAAAGCCTCGTTGTTGAACCTCAGCTGCCTAATTCCGAAGATGAAGGAAGTGGTAAGGAATGAGGTATTACGACTTCTTGAAGCTGGTATTATATATCCTATTGCCGATAGTAGATGGGTTAGTCCCGTGCATTGCGTTCCCAAGAAAGGAGGTATGATCACAGTTGTGCCTAATGATAATGATGAGCTCATTCCTCAAAGAGTAGTTGTAGGGTATAGAATGTGCATTGATTTTCGAAAAGTTAATAAAGTTACTAAGAAAGATCATTACCCTTTACCATTTATTGATCAAATGCTAGAAAGATTGTCTAAAAATACTCATTTTTGCTTTCTTGATGGTTATTCTGGTTTTCACAAATTGTCATAAAGCTAAAGATCAAGAGAAAACCACCTTTACTTGTCCTTATGGAACTTATGCTTATAGACGCATGCCTTTTGGTTTATGTAATGCTCCTGCTACTTTTCAAAGATGCATGTCTGCTATTTTTCATGGTTTTTGTGAAAGTATTGTAGAGGTATTCATGGATGATTTTTCCGTCTATGGGAATTCTTTTGATAGTTGCTTGCGAAACCTTGATAAAGTTTTGCAGAGATGTGAAGAAACTAACCTTGTTCTTAATTGGGAGAAATGCCACTTTATGGTGAATGAAGGAATTGTATTGGGACATAAAATTTCCGAGAGAGGTATTGAAGTTGATAGAGCTAAAGTTGAAGCAATTGAGAAGATGCCCTATCCGAGGGATGTTAAAGGTATTCGTAGTGTTCTTGGTCATGTTTGGGTTTTATAGGAGATTTATTAAAGATTTCTCCAAGATTTCAAAGCCTCTTACTAATCTTCTTCAAAAAGATGTACCATTTGTTTTTGATGACGATTGTAAGGAAGCTTTTGAAACTCTTAAGAAAGCCTTAACAACTCGCTCCTATAGTTGAACCCGATTGGAACTTACCCTTTGAAATTATGTGTGATGCTAGTGATTTTATTGTAGGCGCTGTTCTTGGACAGCGAGTAGATAAAAAACTGAATGTTATTCATTATGCTAGTAAAACTCTTGATGCTGCTCAAAGAAATTATGCTACAACTGAAAAGGAATTATTAGTCAGTAGTCTTTGCTTGTGATAAATTTAGATCTTATATTGTTGATTCAAAAGTTACTATTCATACTGATCATGCTGCAATTAGATACCTAATGACAAAGAAAGATGCTAAGCCGAGGCTTATTAGATGGGTACTTCTTTTGCAAGAATTTGATTTACATATTGTAGATAGGAAAGGTGCTGATAATCCCGTTGCCGATAATTTGTCTAGATTGGAAAATATTGCTTATGATCCTGTTCTCGTTAATGATAGTTTTCCAAATGAACAATTGGCTGTAATAAAGGTGAGCTCGCGAGACACCCTTGGTATGCCGATTATGCTAACTTTATTGTTTCCAAGTACTTGCCTCCAACCTTTTCAGCTCAGCAAAGGAGGAAATTCTTTTATGACTTGAGGCATTATTTCGGGATGACCCACACTTATATAAAGAAGGAGTGGATGGTATTATGCGAAGATGTGTTCCCGAGTATGAACAACAAGAAATATTGAGTAAATGTCATGGTAGTGCTTATGGAGGACATCACGCCTGAGAAAGAACCGCGCAAAAGGTTTTACAATCAGGTTTTTATTGGCCAACTCTCTTCAAGGATGCGAGAAAGTTTATTTTATCTTGTGATGAATGCCAAAGGGTTGGTAATATCTCCAGACGCAATGAAATGCCTATGAATTATACTCTTGTTATTGAACCGTTTGATTGTTGGGGATTTGACTTCATGGGACCTTTTCCGTCTTCGAAAGGTAACACTCATATACTTGTTGCTGTTGATTATGTTACTAAATGGGTGGAAGCTATACCTACAAAAGTGCTGATGGTGAGACCTCTTTAAGAATGCTCTTAGATATTATTTTTCCTAGATTTGGAGTACCTAGATATATTATGACCGATGGAGGTTCTCATTTTATTCATGGAGGTTTTAGAAAAACTCTTGCTAAGTATGGTATTAATCATAGAATTGCTTCGCTTATCATCCGCAACCTAGTGGTAAATTAGAATTATCAAATAGAGAGATTAAATCTATTTTGGGAAAGACCGTTAATAAAACTAGAAAGAATTGGGCTAGTAAATTGAAGGATGCACTTTGGGCTTATAGAACTGCTTATAAAAATCCCATGGGAATGTCACCTTATAAAATGGTTTATGGGAAAGCTTGTCATTTACCTCTAGAACTAGAGCACAAAGCTTATTGGGCTGTTAGAGAATTAAATAAAGATCCTAAACTTGCCGGTGATAAGAGGTTGTTGCAATTGAGTTCTCTAGATGAATGGAGAAGTGAAGCATATGAAAATGCTAAACTCTTTAAAGAGAAAGTTAAAAAATGGCATGATAGGAGGATTATCAAAAGAGAATTTAATATTGGGGATAAAGTCCTATTGTATCGGTCTCGTCTCAGATTCTTTGCAGGGAAATTACTCTCGAAATGGGAAGGACCATATGTTGTCGAGGAGGTGTATCGTTCAGGAGCAATCAAAATTAGCTCTCTCCAAGGCAATGCTACGCAAGTGGTGAATGGACAAAGACTCAAGCATTATATCTCGGGTGATTCTTATAATGTTGATGTTGATATTATTCAAGTGGAAACACCGGAGGCCTACATCAAAGGGCAAATTGACAGTCCGCTTAACTCGACTTTGAATAGGTAACAAAGATCGGTAATGAAAAGTACGCAATTTACTTTCCGAACTATATTTTTGCTGTTTTTGGAAAATATGAGAAATTACGAGTTCGAAACGGAGTGGAAAGGACGCACGAGGGGGTGCCACCATAGGGCGGCGCGGCCTGACCTGGGCCCGCGCCGGCCTATGGTTTGGCCGCCTCGTCGCCCCTTTCCGACTCTGGTTCGATCTGGTACTTTCCGTTTGTCGTGAAAAATTTTGCTATATAATCCCCCGGACCCCTGGAGGTCCGTATATCGTTTTCTCGACGTGTTTTGTTTCGAGCTGTTTCTGCCAGGATCTGTTTTTGGTTTAGAAGCACCATGGTCTCCAAGAACAAGGGCAAGGGGCTTTTGGAGGAAGAGAAGGAGGTGCCATCGAGACAAGAGCAGCAAGCCGGAGGAAGCAAGCAAATCTTGGTGGGATCTGTTGACACTCGACGTTCTTTTTCTCATAACCTGCAGGGACCTTTACCACCCGCTCTTAGCCTCGACTCTTTCCCCATGATGGAAGAAGTCATACGGATTACCGATGAGTTTTGTGATCAATATCGGGCTCTACGAAGAGAAGTGGAGATACTCCAGGAGGAGAATTGCCGTCTCCGAAGAATGATTGAATACCACTCGATTCACGTCACAAGGTCATCATCGCCAACTTCGGATAACAATGAATCTCTTCGAATCTTAGTGCAGAATTGTCAAGCTGAGAAACTGAAGACGAAGGAGCTTATTAAGAAGCTCGGGAGGAGTTCATCACCATCATCGCCAAAGGAGTAATTCATCATCGGTATTGGCATCCCCTTGGTTTGTTCCAAGCTTGGGGGAGTGCCGCGGTATCACATTATCACTACCTTTTACTTTTATTGTCAAGTAGTATCATATCATTGATGGAAAACGTTGCATAGAAAACAAAAATTTTCCTACCGCGAACACGCAATCCAAGCCAAGATGCAATCTAGAAGATGGTAGCAACGAGGGGGTATCGAGTCTCACCCTTGAAGAGATTCCAAAGCCTACAAGATGAGGCTCTTGTTGCTGCGGTAGACGATCACTTGCCGCTTGCAAAAGCGCGTAGAAGATCTTGATCACGATCGGTTCCGGCGCCACGAACGGGCAGCACCTCCGTACTCGGTCACACGTTCGGTTGTTGATGAAGACGACGTCCACCTCCCCATTCCAGCGGGCAGCGGAAGTAGTAGCTCCTCTTGAATCCGACAGCACGACGGCGTGGTGTCGGTGGCGGTGAAGAAGTCCGGCGGAGCTTCGCTAAGCTACGCGGGAGATATGGAGGAGAGGGGGGCGGCTAGGGTTTGGGAGGGGGTGGCCGGCCACTTCAATGGGGCGGCCAGCTTGTGGTCTTTTTGGTGGCCGGCCCCCTCCCTTGGCCCCTCATTATATAGGTGGATCCCCAAGGGTTGGTGTCCAAGTCTTCGAATAAGACCCGAACCAAAAACCTTCCATAAGAGGGGGAAACCTAGCCCATCTAGGACTCCCACCAAAAGTGGGGTTTCCACCTCCCATATGGGGGGGTGGCCGGCCCCCTAAGGGGGAGTCCACTTGGGACTCCTCCCCCACTAGGGTTGGCCGGCCATGGAGGTGGAGTCCCATGTGGACTCCACCTTCCTTGGTGGTTTCTTCCGGACTTTTCTAGAACCTTCTAGAACCTTCCATAGAACCTTCCGCGACATTTTAATTCACATAAAATGACATCCTATATATGAATCTTATTCTCCGGACCATTCCGGAACTCCTCGTGATGTCCGGGATCTCATCCGGGACTCCGAACAAATATTCGAACTCCATTCCATATTCAAGTACTACCATTTCAACATCCAACTTTAAGTGTGTCACCCTACGGTTCGTGAACTATGCGGACATGGTTGAGTACTCACTCCGACCAATAACCAATAGCGGGATCTGGAGATCCATAATGGCTCCCACATATTCAACGATGACTTTAGTGATCGAATGAACCATTCACATACTATACCAATTCCCTTTGTCTCGCGATATTTTACTTGTCCGAGGTTTGATCTTCGGTATCACTCTATACCTTGTTCAACCTCGTCTCCTGACAAGTACTCTTTACTCGTACCGTGGTATGTGGTCTCTTATGAACTCATTCATATGCTTGCAAGACATTAGACGACATTCCACCGAGAGGGCCCAGTATATCTATCCGTCATCGGGATGGACAAATCCCACCGTTGATCCATATGCCTCAACTCATACTTTCCGGATACTTAATCCCACCTTTATAACCACCCATTTACGCAAAGTGGCATTTGGTGTGATCAAAGTACCTTTCCTGGTATAAGTGATTTATATGATCTCATGGTCATAAGGACTAGGTAACTATGTATCGAAAGCTTATAGCAAATAACTTAATGATTTAGGATCTTATGCTACGCTTAATTGGGTGTGTCCATTACATCATTCATATAATGATATAACCTTGTTATTAATAACATCCAATGTTCATGATTATGAAACTAATCATCCATTAATCAACAAGCTAGTTTAAGAGGCATACTAGGGACTTCTTGTTGTCTACATATCACACATGTACTAATGTTTCGGTTAATACAATTATAGCATGATATATAAACATTTATCATAAACATAAAGATATAAATAATAACCACTTTATTATTGCCTCTAGGGCATATCTCCTTCAGTCTCCCACTTGCACTAGAGTCAATAATCTAGTTTACATTTGTAAAGATATAACACCTTGGCCTTCCGGTGCTTTATCATGTATTGCTCATGGGAGAGGTTTTTAGTCAACGGATCTGACACGCTCAGAAACGTATGTATTTTGTAATTCATTTGCGTCTCAACGCATCACTCATTTCCAAATGAGTCGGCATTAAATATGTTTGGTCTTCTGGTGGAACCTTAATTCCGCGGTCTGAAATATGTCACTAATATTGTCACACACAATATAGCTTCAAAGTTCGACTCATAACTACACCAAGTTCAAAAAGAACCTCTTGACTTAACATCCTTTGTCATTGTCAAAACAATGACATATTCTGCCTTCTTTTGTAGAATCCGTCACAATATTTAGAACTCTTCTAAATCTAGCATAGACAACTTCTAGCTCATTGTGTTACCTTTTAAACAACACTTAGTCTAATTTGAAATTGAAATTTTATTTTCATATGTGACAAAAAATATATCGGTGCAACACTTTACAGCGATTTGTTTGTCATTTCTTCATACAAAAACTATATATATATATTCTTGGTTCTTCTTAAGTACTCAAGAATATTCTTACTGTTTTTCAATGATCATCACATGAATCATTCTGGTATATGCTCCTAACCTTTTTAGAGCACAAGATATCTGATTATGCACATATTATTCATGATCTAAAATCACTCATGTGTTTTTACTCATCGAGTGTCGGATACACTCAAGTCTTGTTAAACCTTCACATGATAAGAACATTTTCTTAATATTTCTATATTGAACTACTTCAAAATCCATTCTATGTACTTTGACTTAAACTTATTATGTGTTTCAATCTATCTTCATAGATCTTGACACTAAATTTGTTTCAGTTCATATCCTTTCATTGAAGTTAATTTCTCAATGAAACCTTTTTAATCAAGTATATAATTACATCATTTATAACCAACTATATGTCATCTACATAAAGTATTATAAATATGTCTCAAATACTTCCCACTTAATTTCTTGCAAATGCAAGCCTCTTCATCGTTTTTGATGAAATCAAAAACTCTTTGACTATTTCATCTGGTGAAGATTCCAACTCCGTGATACTCACTTCATCCAATTGAAGTTTATATACCTATCTAGTATTCCACGGACTAGCAAAATAATTGGTTGTATCTTGTATACACCTTTAATACACACGTCTAATAAGTAATGTATTTTGCCATCCTACTAGCATATCTCATAAAAGAAATATGTAGTGATTACTAGAATAATCCACATAGACTATAAGCATTGCTACGGAAGATCTAGTCTTATCGTAGTCAACTCTTTGAACTTTGTCGTAAACAACTTTTCGACAAGTCGAGCTTCTTTAAGGATATTCCATCCAAGTCCATCAATTTTATAGATCCATTTACTTTCAAAAAGTATTTATCTATCTTGGATTTCATGGCATATAGCCATTTTAACGGAGTCAGGGCCCATCATAACTTCTTTGTTTGTAGTTGGTTTATCATTGTTCAAAATCAATCCTTTGTTCACAAATCATTTATTTGATCACAAAGTAAACCATACCTACAAGGTTCAATATGTACTTCGATCTCCATGGCTAAAACACTTTGTAGTCATGGGAGCCATGTTCGTCATGGTCGCTTCCGGAACCAATTTCCGATGCTGCGCTACTCTGATCATTATGCTCAGGTTCATAAACCTTATCAAGTTCTATTGTCCTCCCACTCAAATACTTCGCTAGAAAACAATTTCTTGGAAATAAGCAAGTAACATTAACAAACACTTTTGTCGTTTACTTCATAGTGGAAAGAATTCCCAATCAATTCTTTGGGATAACCAACAAAGACATTCATCCGATTTTGGTTGTTAACTTTTAGACCAAAATTTAAAGAAAGGACTATTAGGGTTTATACCCATGCCATAACTCGTATGGTGTCATTTCTACGGATCATGATGATGCTCTATTCAGTGTAAAAGCGGTAGTCACTAAAGCATATTCCACAAAAATATAATGGCGTCATAATATTTTATCTCATCATTAATCCAACAAGACTTGGATACATCTCTCGGATACTATATCATCATTATGATGCTCCAAGAAATGTGAGTTGTAGAACAATTTCATGACTCTCTTAGATGTTCGCTAAAACTCGTAATTCAAATATTTTCACCATGATCCAATCATAGATATTTTACTTTTCTATTACGATGATTTCCACTTCATGCTGAAATTTATTTGAATCCATTCAAATGTTTCAAACTTCTTCCTTATTGAATATATCCACATATATATACTCAATTCATTGTTGAAAGTTTTCATGAAGTAGAAGAATCTCCCGCACACAACTATGTCCAGTGAACCACATACATCATCATGTATGTTTTCACTAAGTTAGTTGCCCGTTCAACTCTTGGCCTATGAACGGTATTTTAGTCATTCTTTTTAGAAAAGATTTGCAAGCGCCAAATGATTCATAAATCAAATGACTCCAATAATCCATTTGCATGGAGTTTCTACATGCGTTCCTTTCCAACATGACCTAAATAGCGGTTCCACAAATAAGTGGAATTCAAATCATTTGCCTTATGGCATTTTAGCGTCAGTGTTATGTATGTGTGTTTCACCATTAAGATTTATAATAATTTATCCATCGTATATGGAGTAATGTCATAATTTGAACAACTCATTGTTTTCATTTGACCAGAGCAAAATAACAATTATTAAGTTCTTTATTATAAATTCTAAGGGCTAGATAGAATGCTAACGACGAACATAATAACACTTTATTTTGTTCCAGGCGAACATTCTTATCATATTCCTTGTCAGTTACTTAGGCCATTGTATTCTTGTATTGCGTTGTTTTGTATGACACTTCATACCAACCAATATAGTACTAATACCCAAGAATTTCATAGTGTGACTTAACTAGAAATACAACCATAACATGTATATCATTTATATACACCTGAGCTAGACTTTCTAGTCTTTTCTTTTTCTTTTTGCCAAAATATCTTTTGCAGTTTCTCTTTTAGCTTTCCTCATTATTCAGAGAAACATATCAACTTCAATAACTTCTCGGTTTGTTGGTCAAATACCAATAACCTTGAGGTTCTTACTTTGAAGTTGATCATCATATGACAAGTGTTCCAGATTTCACTATTAGTAACTTTGTAATATGATGAACAATTTCACTCATAATTTTATCCATCATATCATGACGACTTTCCGAGACCATGTCTGTACATGCTAGGCTCGTAAAGTTTTAACCTTGGTATTTGCATGTTCAAATCTAGCTTGCACCCGTTGTATGCACTCGTAGAATCTATCACACCCGATCATCACGTGATGCTTCGAAACGACGAGTCTTAATAACGGTGCATATTAAGGATGGTCACTTCATGGATATGCGAATATTGTTAGTGCCCCAATAGTTGGAGGATTGTGACGCCTGGCGTCTTCAACCTTCATACATTCCCATAAAACTTATGAGTTTATGTAGTCTCACCAAATTATATTCTATTATCTTGTAATAAGGTCTTAGATATCACATATATCTCATACCTTGATTATTTCTGAAAACTAAATTTTCAGCTCCTTACTTTTTAAACAAATTTGAACTTCAAGTTTGACGGAGACAAGATAACTTTAGGTACTAATTGAAAACATAGCTCTTTGAATCAACAATGTGAGGTTTACTAAAAGTTTGCAATAGGACTTAATCAATTCTTGATTCTTTAACAATACGGTACCAATCCGTAAAGTTTCTTGTCAGATTTTAACAGTATTTCTATCTCAATAACAAGACTAGCGCATAGTAGAAAACGGATGCCAATTCTACAAAATTAATTCAAAATACTACTCAGACTATGTTTATGATAATTAGTTCATGTTTTAATCTAATTACTAATGAACTCCCACTTAATACAACATCCCTCATAGTTGTTAAGTGGTACACGATCCAAATCCACTACACCAAAACCGATCATCACGTGAGATGATGTAGCTTCAATGGTGAACATCAACATGTTGATCATATCATCCATATGACTCGTGTTCAACCTTTCGGTTTCCGTTGTCCCGAGGCCATGTCTGTACATGCTAGGCTCGTCAAGCAAACCCAAGTATTCGCGTGTGCAACATGGCTTACACCCGTTGTATGTGAATCGGTGAATCTATCACCTCCGATCATCACGAGATGCTTCGAAACGACGAACTATTACAACGGTGCATACGAGGGGAGAACACTTTATTATCTTGATATTAATGTGAGGGATCATCTTATAATGCTACCGTCGCGATCTAAGCAAAATAAGATGCATAAAGGATTAACATCACATGCAGTTCATATGTGATATGATATGGCCCTTTTGTCTTTGCGCCTTTGATCTTCATCTCCAAAGCACGGACATGATATCCATCATCAACGGGCATGATCTCCATCATTGTCGGCGTAGCGTCAAGGTTCATGGCGCCGTCTTCATGGTTGTTCACCTCATGTAGCAACTATTACAACTACTTTGAAATACTACTCAACATGAAAATTAAAGACAACCATAAGGCTCCTGCCGGTTGCCACAATACAATAATGATCATCTCATACATATTCATCATCATATCATGGCCATATCACATCACCAAACCCTGCAAAAACAAGTTAGACGTCTCTAATTTGGTTTGCATATTTTACGTGGTTTAGGGTTTTCGTGTAAGATCTAATCTACCTACGAACATGAACCACAACGGTGATACTAGTGTTGTCAATAGAAGAGTAAGTTGAATCTTCACTATAGTAGGAGAGACAGACACCCGCAAAGCCTCTTATGCAATACAAGTTGCATGTCGAACGAGGAACAAGTCTCATGAACGCGGTCATGTAAAGTTAGTCCGAGCCGCTTCATCCCACTATGCCACAAAGATGCAAAGTACTCAAACTAAAGATAACCATAGCATCAACGCCCACAAACCATTGTGTTCTACTCGTGCAACCATCTATGCATAGACACGGCTCTGATACCACTGAAGGGATTCGTTGCATAGAAAACAAAAAATTTCCTACCGCGAACACGCAATCCAAGCCAAGATGCAATCTAGAAGATGGTAGCAACGAGGGGGTATCGAGTCTCACCCTTGAAGAGATTCCAAAGCCTACAAGATGAGGCTCTTGTTGCTGCGGTAGACGATCACTTGCCGCTTGCAAAAGCGCGTAGAAGATCTTGATCACGATCGGTTCCGGCGCCACGAACGGGCAGCACCTCCGTACTCGGTCACACGTTCGGTTGTTGATGAAGACGACGTCCACCTCCCCGTTCGAGCGGGCAGCGGAAGTAGTAGCTCCTCTTGAATCCAACAGCACGACGGCGTGGTGTCGGTGGCGGTGAAGAAGTCCGGCGGAGCTTCGCTAAGCTACGCGGGAGATATGGAGGAGAGGGGGGCGGCTAGGGTTTGGGAGGGGGTGGCCGGCCACTTCAATGGGGCGGCCAGCTTGTGGTCTTTTTGGTGGCCGGCCCCCTCCCTTGGCCCCTCATTATATAGGTGGATCCCCAAGGGTTGGTGTCCAAGTCTTCGAATAAGACCCGAACCAAAAACCTTCCATAAGAGGGGGAAACCTAGCCCATCTAGGACTCCCACCAAAAGTGGGGTTTCCACCTCCCATATGGGGGGGTGGCCGGCCCCCTAAGGGGGAGTCCACTTGGGACTCCTCCCCCACTAGGGTTGGCCGGCCATGGAGGTGGAGTCCCATGTGGACTCCACCTTCCTTGGTGGTTTCTTCCGGACTTTTCTAGAACCTTCTAGAACCTTCCATAGAACCTTCCGCGACATTTTAATTCACATAAAATGACATCCTATATATGAATCTTATTCTCCGGACCATTCCGGAACTCCTCGTGATGTCCGGGATCTCATCCGGGACTCCGAACAAATATTCGAACTCCATTCCATATTCAAGTACTACCATTTCAACATCCAACTTTAAGTGTGTCACCCTACGGTTCGTGAACTATGCGGACATGGTTGAGTACTCACTCCGACCAATAACCAATAGCGGGATCTGGAGATCCATAATGGCTCCCACATATTCAACGATGACTTTAGTGATCGAATGAACCATTCACATACTATACCAATTCCCTTTGTCTCGCGATATTTTACTTGTCCGAGGTTTGATCTTCGGTATCACTCTATACCTTGTTCAACCTCGTCTCCTGACAAGTACTCTTTACTCGTACCGTGGTATGTGGTCTCTTATGAACTCATTCATATGCTTGCAAGACATTAGACGACATTCCACCGAGAGGGCCCAGAGTATATCTATCCGTCATCGGGATGGACAAATCCCACTGTTGATCCATATGCCTCAACTCATACTTTCCGGATACTTAATCCCACCTTTATAACCACCCATTTACGCAGTGGCATTTGGTGTGATCAAAGTACCTTTCCGGTATAAGTGATTTATATGATCTCATGGTCATAAGGACTAGGTAACTATGTATCGAAAGCTTATAGCAAATAACTTAATGACGAGATCTTATGCTACGCTTAATTGGGTGTGTCCATTACATCATTCATATAATGATATAACCTTGTTATTAATAACATCCAATGTTCATGATTATGAAACTAATCATCCATTAATCAACAAGCTAGTTTAAGAGGCATACTAGGGACTTCTTGTTGTCTACATATCACACATGTACTAATGTTTCGGTTAATACAATTATAGCATGATATATAAACATTTATCATAAACATAAAGATATAAATAATAACCACTTTATTATTGCCTCTAGGGCATATCTCCTTCAATCATGAGTAGGGAAGTTATCATATAAGATGGGTTGCGTTTGGAAGTATCTCTCCTTTAGTTGGTTATCTATGTATCCCTTGGTGTGAGTTATCGTTATGGAATATTAATGAGAAGTCTTATCATTTACATATTGCACATCTTATTTTAGTTTGCAATCTCTACTATATGATTCACCTTGTTGTTAGTATTGGTATCACTTTGGGAGCATTGAATAAATCTATTTGGTTTTGGCAAACTTAGCATTGGTAAATAGCAACAACACTTTGAGGTTTAAATAGAAAAGAGAAATACATGTAGATGTTTCATTGTCTTTCTTGTTAGCTCATAGCTTATTATTCTGAAGTTAAAATTGTTTGTACTTACAAGGAAGATGCATGATTGTTTCTATCACATGTATATTTGTTTGTTTCCCTCGACTCTTATGCTTGCTAATTAACCTTGCTAGCCAAAGACCTGTACTGAGAGGGAATACTTCTCGTGCATCCAAACCTTAACCAAAACCTATGCCATTTGTGTCCACCATACCTACCTACTACATGGTATTTTCTGCCATTCCAAGTAAATACTTCATGTGCTACCTTTAAACAATTCAAAACTTAGTATCTCTTATTTGTGTCAATGTTTCATAGCTCATGAGGAAGTATGTGGTGTTTTATCTTTCAATCTTGTTGGGCAACTTCCACCAATGGACTAGTGGCTTCACCCGCTTATCCAATAATTTTGCAAAAAGAGCTGGCAATGGGATTCCCAGTCCCAAATTGATTAAACTAAATAGACACTCCTCCATGGTATGTGATTGATGGACGGCACCCGAAGGATTCGGTTAGCCATGGCTTGTGTAAGCAAAGGTTGGGGGGAGTGTCATCATCATAATAAAGCTAAAATAAAAAGGCACTCCTTCATGGTATGAGATTGTTGGCAGGCACCCGAGGATTCGGTTAGCCATGGTTTGTGAAAGAAAGGTTGGAAGGAGTGCCACACAAAATGAAAATAATATGGGAGCCGCTCTTAGGAGGTTGTCTGGCAAGGGGGTTAGAGTACCCGCTACCAGTCGTTGACAACAACAAACACCTCTCAAAATGTTACTTTTATTCTCTTTATATGATTGCAAAAATTGAAAAGCTCTAGCACATGATTTAATCCCCGCTTCTCTCTGCGAAGGGCCTGTCTTTTACTTTATGTTGAGTCAAGAAACCTATTTCCCTCCATCTCAAGCAAGCATTTGAGTAGTTGTGATCAAACCATTATATTGTGATTTGCTACATCATGTCTTTTATTCTTCTTTGTTTAGTACAAGTTTTATCTGAATGAATATAGCTTTGCAAGTTATCAATGATCATGAGAAAACCATTATGATTGAGTATGCAAGTTGTGCCTTATAAACTTTAACATGGGAGCGCTGCTCAATGAGATATAATCTGTTAATTGTTCTCTGACCAAGAACGAAGTTTGCCATCACCAATTATGATTTCTTATGCACCTTTACTTGTGATTACCTTATACTTGTTTCAGTATGAGTTATAAGAGATTGTTTACTATAATGTCCTGTGTGAATGAATATGATGCTTCTTGTCCGTATTTTATTCATCGACTCTTCACTCCATAAACATGTGGTCATGTCTATCGAGCTCGCTTTCGCTTGGGGACAAGCGAAGTCTAAGCTTGGGGGAGTTGATACGTCCAATTTGCATCACTATTTTATATCATAATTTGTCGTTATTCATTGATATATTTCATATTGGGACACAATACTTATGTTATTTCATCTATTTTGCATGTTTCATAATTATTGGAGGATCGAACACCGGAGCTGTGGATTCTGCTGGAAAAAGCACCGTCGTAACGCAATATTTCGGAAGATCAACTCTGAAGGAAATTATACCAAAAATCCTATTTTTCAAGATGACGAAGGAAGCCGAAGGAGGAGCCAGGAGGAGCTGTGGTGGGCCCACACCCTAGGGCGGCGCGGCCTGTGCCCCGGCCGCGCCGGCCTATGGTCCGGGGGCCCACGACCCTTTTCGCCTCCTTTTCTTCGCCAAACCCTTCGTCCCGAAGACCTAAGCCACAGAGGGTACCTCGCGAAGTTACAGCCGCCTCTCGCGGGGCGGAGAACACCAGAGAGAAAAGAGCTCTCCGGCGGGCAGGAACTGCCGGGGAAATTCCCTCCGGGAGGGGGAAATCGACGCCATCGTCACCGTCATCGAGCTGGACATCATCGCCATCACCATCATCATCATCTCCACCATCATCACCGCCGTCATCACCGCTGGACACCGTCACCGCCGTAGCAATTTGGGTTTGATCTTGATTGTTTGATAGGGGAAACTCTCCCGGTATCGATTCCTACTTGTTGTTGATGCTATTGAGTGAAACCATTGAACCAAGTTTATGTTCAGATTGTTATTCATCATCATATCACCTCTGATCATGTTCCGTATGATGTCTTGTGAGTAGTTCGTTTAGTTCTTGAGGACATGGGTGAAGTCTAAATGTTAGTAGTGAATTATGGTTGAGTAATATTCAATGGTGTGATATTTAAGTTGTGGTGTTATTCTTCTAGTGGTGTCATGTGAACGTCGACTACATGACACTTCACCATTTATGGGCCTAGGGGAATGCATCTTGTACTCGTTTGCCAATTGCGGGGTTGCCGGAGTGACAGAAACCTAAACCCCCGTTGGTATATCGATGCAGGAGGGATCGCAGGATCTCAGAGTTTAAGGCTGTGGTTAGATTTAATTCTTAATTACTTTCTTGTAGTTGCGGATGCTTGCAAGGGGTATAATCACAAGTATGTATTAGTCCTAGGAAGGGCGGTACATTAGCATAGGTTCACCCACACAACACTTATCACAACAATGAAGATTATTTAGCCGTATGTAGCGAAAGCACTAGACTAAAATCCCGTGTGTCCTCGAGAACGTTTGGTCATTATAAGTAAACAAACCGGCTTGTCCTTTGTGCTAAAAAGGATTGGGCCACTCGCTGCAATTATTACTCTCGCACTTTACATACTCGTACTTTATTCAACTGTTACATCAAACCCCCCTGAATACTTGTCTGTGAGCATTTACAGTGAATCCTTCATCGAAACTGCTTGTCAACACCTTCTGCTCCTCGTTGGGATCGACATTCTTACTTATCGAAGATACTACGATACACCCCCTATACTTGTGGGTCATCACCGGCCTATGGTGCCACGCCCTCGTGCGTCCTTTCCACTCCGTTTCGAACTCGTAATTTTTCATATTTTCCAAAAACAGCGAAAATATTGTTCGGAAAGTAAATTGCGTACTTTTCATTACCAGTACTGTTACCTATTCAAAGTCGAATTCTGGCGGACTGTCAATTTGCCCTTTGATGAAAGCTTCCGGTGTTTCCACTTGAATAATATCAACATCAACATTATAGGAATCACCTGAGATATAATGCTTGAGTCTTTGTCCATTCACCAC
Organism: Lolium perenne; assembly: GCF_019359855.2. NCBI lineage: Eukaryota > Viridiplantae > Streptophyta > Magnoliopsida > Poales > Poaceae > Lolium > Lolium perenne. The sequence continues at coordinate 357,177,522 of NC_067247.2, read as the reverse complement.
TTGCGTAACATTGCCTTGGAGAGAGCTAATTTTGATTGCTCCTGAACGATACACCTCCTCGACAACATATGGTCCTTCCCATTTCGAGAGTAATTTCCCTGCAAAGAATCTGAGACGAGACCGATACAATAGGACTTTATCCCCAATATTAAATTCTCTTTTGATAATCCTCCTATCATGCCATTTTTTAACTTTCTCTTTAAAGAGTTTAGCATTTTCATAAGCTTCACTTCTCCATTCATCTAGAGAACTTAATTGCAACAACCTCTTTTCACCGGCAAGTTTAGGATCTTTATTTAATTCTCTAACAGCCCAATAAGCTTTGTGCTCTAGTTCTAAAGGTAAATGACAAGCTTTCCCATAAACCATTTTTGTAGGATAACGTTGCATAGAAAACAAAATTTTTCCTACCGCGAACACGCAATCCAAGCCAAGATGCAATCTAGAAGACGGTAGCAACGAGGGGGTATCGAGTCTCACCCTTGAAGAGATTCCAAAGCCTACAAGAGGAGGCTCTTGTTGCTGCGGTAGACGATCACTTGCCGCTTGCAAAAGCGCGTAGAAGATCTTGATCACGATCGGTTCTGGCGCCACGAACGGGCAGCACCTCCGTACTCGATCACACGTTCGGTTGTTGATGAAGACGACGTCCACCTCCCCGTTCCAGCGGGCAGCGGAAGTAGTAGCTCCTCTTGAATCCGACAGCACGACGGCGTGGTGTCGGTGGTGGTGGAGAAGTCCGGCGGAGTGATAACCCACAAGTATAGGGGATCGCGATAGTCTTCGAGGGTAGTATAACCCAAATTTATTGATTCGACACAAGGGGAGGTAAAGAATACTTATAAGCCTTAACAACTGAGTTGTCAATTCAGCTGCACCTGGAAAAGCACTAGCAACAGGGGTGATGTGAAAGTAGCAGTAATATGAGAGCAGTAGTAACAGTAACACAGCAGCAGTAATAGTAACACAGAGGTAATATGATGACATGTAGAACAAGTATTTGATGATGAAATATGGACCGGGGTTCCCAGCGATCTACACTAGTGGTAACTCTCCAATAAGTGACAAGTGTTGGGTGAACAAATTACAGTTGGGCAATTGATAGGAATCAAAGGCATTAAGATAGAACATCAGGCTTATTAATTATGTAGGCATGTTTTCCGTATATAGTCGTACGTGCTCGCAATGAGAAACTTGCACAACATCTTTTGTCCTACCAGCCGGTGGCAGCCGGGCCTCAAGGGAAACTACTGGATATTAAGGTACTCCTTTTAATAGAGTACCGGAGCAAAGCATTAACACACCGTGAAAACATGTGATCCTCACATCACTACCATCCCCTCCGGTTGTCCCGATTTCTGTCACTTCGGGGCCATTGGTTCCGGACAGTGACATGTGCATACAACTTGTAGATACAATCTAAGCAACAATATAGAGCTTAAATCTAAGATCATGCCACTCGGGCCCTAGTGACAAGCATTAAGCATAACAAGATTGCAGCAACAATAACTTCATAAACTTTATAGATAGACTAATCATAATGTATCATCCATCGGATCCCAACAAACACAACACCGATTACATCAGATGGATCTCAATCATGTAAGGCAGCTCATGAGACCATTGTATTGAAGTACATGGGGGAGAGTATACCGACATAGCTACTGCTAGAACCCATAGTCCATGGGGGAACTACTCACGGAGCATGATGGAGGCGGTGGCGTCGATGGAGATGGCTTCCGGGGGCACTTCCCCGTTCCGGCAGGGTGCCGGAACAGAGTTCTGTCCCCCGAATTGGAGTTTCGCGATGGCGGCGGCGCCCCTGGAGTCTTTCTGGAGTTTCGTCAATTGGTATCGCGTTTTTAGGTCGAAAGGGATTTTATAGGCGAAGAGGCGGCGCAGGGGGGCACCTGGGGGCGCCACACCATAGGGTGGCGCGGGCCCAGGCCAGGCCGCGCCGCCTTATGGTCTGGTGGCCCTCTGGCCCCTCTCCGACTCTTCTTCGGTGTTCTGGAGCCTTCCGGGAAAAATAGGAGGTTTGGCGTTGATTTCGTCCAATTCCGAGAATATTGCCCGAACAGCCTTTCTGGAACCAAAAACAGCAGAAAACAGGAACTGGCACTGTGGCATCTTGTTAATAGGTTAGTTCCGGAAAACGCATGAAATCATCATAAAGTGCAAGCAAAACATGTAAGTATTGTCATAAAACAAGCATGGAACAACAGAAATTATGGATACGTCGGGACGTATCAGCATCCCCAAGCTTAGTTCCTGCTCGTCCCGAGCAGGTAAACGATAAAAAGAATAATTTCTGTAGTGACATGCTACTTACATAACCTTGATCATACTATTACAAAGCATATGAAATGAACGAAGTGACTCAAGGCAATGATCTATAGTTGCTAACAAGTAGATAACATATAGCAAAACTTTTCATAAAGAGTACTTTCAAGACAAGCATCAAAAGATTGCACAAGAGTTAACTCATAAAGCAATAGATTCAAAGTAAAGGCATCGAAGCAACACAAAGGAAGATATAAGTTTCAGCGGTTGCTTTCAACTTTCAACATGCATATCTCATGGATATTGTCAACACAAAGTAATATGATGAATGCAAATATGCAAGTATGTAAGAATCAATGCACAGTTAACACAAGTGTTCGCTTCTAAGGTGGGAGGAAGTAGGCTGACTCAACATAAAAGTAAAAGAATGGTCCTTCAAAGAGGAAAGCATCGATTGCTATATTTGTGCTAGAGCTTTGGTTTTGAAAACATATAGAGAGCACAAAAGTAAAATTTTGAGAGGTGTATGTTGTTGTCAACGAATGGTAATGGGTACACTAACTACCTCGCCAACCGGACTTCCAAGAGCGGCTCCCATTTTATTTTATTTTTGGGTGGCACTCCTTCCAACCTTTCTTTCACAAACCATGGCTAACCGAATCCTCGGGTGCCTGCCAACAATCTCATACCATGAAGGAGTGCCTTTTTATTTTAGTTTTATTATGATGACACTCCTCCCAACCTTTGCTTACACAAGCCATGGCTAACCGAATCCTTCGGGTGCCGTCCATCAATCACATACCATGGAGGAGTGTCTATTTTTGTTAATTAATTTGGGACTGGGAATCCCATTGCCAGCTCTTTTTGCAAAATTATTGGATAAGCGGATGTGCCACTAGTCCATATGAGAGTCCGTCAAAAGTAAATGACAAGGTTGAAAGCTAAACACCACATACTTCCTCATGAGCTATAAAACATTAACACAAATCAGAGGTAATAAATTTTGAATTGTTTAAAGGTAGCACTCAAGCAATTTACTTTGGAATGGCAGGAAATACCACATAGTAGGTAGGTATGGTGGACACAATTGGCATAGTGGTTGGCTCAAGGATTTTGGATGCATGAGAAGTATTCCCTCTCGATACAAGGCTTAGGCTAGCAAGGTTATTTGAAGCAAACACAAGTATGAACCGGTACAGCAAAACTTACATAAGAACATATCACAAGCATTATAATACTCTACACTGTCTTCCTTGTTGCTCAAACACTTTTACCAGAAAATATCTAGACCTTAAGAGAGATCAATTATGCAAACCAATTTTAACAAGCTTTACGGTAGTTCTCCACTAATAGGTTTAAACTACATGCAAAAACTTATGATCTACTTGAGAGCTCAAAACAATTGCCAAGTATCAAATTATCCAAGACATATGAGGCATTTTCCTTTTCCAACCAAATAAAGATAAGTATTGTAGCTTCCAACTTTTATCATTGAACATTAAAAGTAAAACGAAGAACAAGTGTTCATATGAAAAAGCGGAGCGTGTATCTCTCCCAAACAAGGATTGCTAGGATCCGAATTTATTCAAACATAAACAAAACAAAAAATAAACACACAGACGCTCCAAGTAAAGCACATATGATGTGACTGAATAAAAATATAGTTTCAGGGGAGGAACCTGATAAGTTGATGAAGAAGGGGATGCCTTGGGCATCCCCAAGCTTAGACGCTTGAGTCTTCTTGAAATATGCAGGGATGAACCACCGGGGCATCCCCAAGCTTAGAGCTTTCACTCTCCTTGATCATGGTATATCATCCTCCTCTCTTGACCCTTGAAAACTTCCTTCACACCAAACTCGAAACAAACTCATTAGAGGGTTAGTGCATAATCAAAAACTCACATGTTCAGAGGTGACACAATCATTCTTAACACTTCTGGACATTGCATAATGCTACTGGACATTAGTGGATCAAAGAAATTCATCCAACATAGCAAAAGAGGCAATGCGAAATAAAAGGCAGAATCTGTCAAAACAGAACAGTTCGTATTGACGAATTTTAAAATGGCACCAGACTTGCTCAAATGAAAATGCTCAAATTGAATGAAAGTTGCGTACATATCTGTGGATCATGCACGTAAATTGGCTTAATTTTCTGAGCTACCTACAGGGAGGTGGACCCAGATTCGTGACAGCAAAGAAATCTGGAACTGTGCAGTAATCCAAATCTAGTACTTACTTTTCTATCAACGGCTTTACTTGGCACAACAAAACACAAAACTAAGATAAGGAGAGGTTGCTACAGTAGTAAACAACTTCCAAGACACAAATATAAAACAAAGTACTGTAGCAAAATAACACATGGGTTATCTCCCAAGAAGTTGCTTTCTTTATAGCCATTAAGATGGGCTCAGCAGTTTTAATGATGCACTCGCAAGAAATAGTATTGGAGGCAAAAGAGAGCATCAAAAAGCAAATCCAAAACAAATTTAAGTCTAACATGCTTCCTATGCATAGGAATCTTGTAAATAAACAAGTTCATGAAAAGCAAAGTAACAAGCATAGGAAGATAAAACAAGTGTAATTTCAACAATTTCAGCATATAGAGAGGTGTATTAGTACCATGAAAATTTCTACTACCATATTTTCCTCTCTCATAATAATTTTCAGTAGCTCATGAACAAACTCAACAATATAACTATCACATGCAGCATGCTTCTCATGATTTCCAAACATATAATTTTTATCAAGTTCAAGAATAGTGGAATTAAAACTTTCAAACTTACTTTTATTAATAATATAACAAGGTAGTTGATCATTCTCAAGAGATATGGGACTCATAGAATAAGTCAAGGACTCTCCAATCCCATTTTCATTAGTAGCACAATTAATATTATCAAGTAACATAGGACCATCATCTAGAGCTTTATCATAAACATTTGCCAAGCAAAATTCTTTAGTACCATGCATTTCGACATCAGGCACAAACAAAGCATTATCATAAGATTTATCAAAGTAGCATGGATTATCATATATAACAGTAGCATAATTATTCTCACAAGTATTACTCATAGGTACTATTTCAAGAGAATCCACAGGAACATAACATTCAACCTCTTCCGGTAAGCATGGAGGACAATCAAATAGTGTAAGGGATAAAGAGTTACTCTCATTAGAAGGTTGGCATGGGTAGCTAATCCATTCTTCCTCCTTTTGTTCGTCGCTCTCCTCTTCTTTTTCATCCAATGAGCTTTCAGGTTCATCAATTTCCTCCTCTTTTTCATCCAATGAGCTTTCAGGTTCATCAATTTCTTCTTCCACCGGTTCCTGCAAATTGTGAGTGCATTCTTGTGCATTAATGTGTCTCTCTTTATAATCAATGATATAAGGATTATTACCGAAGCATTCTATGCAACAATTTAGGATAGAAGAGACATAATCTTTAAGGTCCTTACAAACAACACAAGTTTCATAATTCTCAACCATGAAGGATTCGATCTCAGAGGCTCCCATAAACACGACAAATTGTTCTACCTCTTCGAACCCATAATGAATATAGCAATTCCGATTATAGTTCTTAATTAAAAATTCCTCACTAAAGCCACATTGAAATTTAAGATGTTTAGTATCCTGTTGAGAGCAACAGTTTATATCATGGCGTTTAAGCAAGATTTTAGCAATTGTATCCACTTTTTCTATCATAGCACTCATTATTTCACCAGCTCTTGATTTCCTATAATTATTATAACATTCTATGAGCTCCAAGTAGGTTGTTGGTTCTCCCATAACAGCAGTTTTTAATTTTTCGGTTTTTCAAATTTTTATGGATTTTTGGGTATATGAGAAAAATAGAACAAGACAAAAATAAACTAAGCAAAAGTAAACTACGCAAAATAATGCTAGACAGAAATAAACTAAGCACAAATAAACTAGACAAAAGTAAACTAAGCAAAACAAAATAAAATAAAACAGAGAGAGAGGTAGAGTGTACTCCCCAGGTGAACTTATGAGTAGAGCTATGCCTCCCCGGCAACGGCGCCAGAAAACAGTCTTGATAACCCACAAGTATAGGGGATCACGATAGTCTTCGAGGGTAGTATAACCCAAATTTATTGATTCGACACAAGGGGAGGTAAAGAATACTTATAAGCCTTAACAACTGAGTTGTCAATTCAGCTGCACCTGGAAAAGCACTAGCAACAGGGGTGATGTGAAAGTAGCAGTAATATGAGAGCAAAGAGTAACAAATAACACAGCAGTAATAGTAACACGAGAGGTAATATGATGACATGTAGAACAAGTATTTGATGATGAAATATGGACCGGGGTTCCCAGCGATCTACACTAGTGGTAACTCTCCAATAAGTGACAAGTGTTGGGTGAACAAATTACAGTTGGGCAATTGATAGGAATCAAAGGCATTAAGATAGAACATCAGGCTTATTAATTATGTAGGCATGTTTTCCGTATATAGTCGTACGTGCTCGCAATGAGAAACTTGCACAACATCTTTTGTCCTACCAGCCGGTGGCAGCCGGGCCTCAAGGGAAACTACTGGATATTAAGGTACTCCTTTTAATAGAGTACCGGAGCAAAGCATTAACACACCGTGAAAACATGTGATCCTCACATCACTACCATCCCCTCCGGTTGTCCCGATTTCTGTCACTTCGGGGCCATTGGTTCCGGACAGTGACATGTGCATACAACTTGTAGATACAATCTAAGCAACAATATAGAGCTTAAATCTAAGATCATGCCACTCGGGCCCTAGTGACAAGCATTAAGCATAACAAGATTGCAGCAACAATAACTTCATAAACTTTATAGATAGACTAATCATAATGTATCATCCATCGGATCCCAACAAACACAACACCGATTACATCAGATGGATCTCAATCATGTAAGGCAGCTCATGAGACCATTGTATTGAAGTACATGGGGGAGAGTATACCGACATAGCTACTGCTAGAACCCGTAGTCCATGGGGGAACTACTCACGGAGCATGATGGAGGCGGTGGCGTCGATGGAGATGGCTTCCGGGGGCACTTCCCCGTTCCGGCAGGGTGCCGGAACAGAGTTCTGTCCCCCGAATTGGAGTTTCGCGATGGCGGCGGCGCCCCTGGAGTCTTTCTGGAGTTTCGTCAATTGGTATCGCGTTTTTAGGTCGAAAGGGATTTTATAGGCGAAGAGGCGGCGCAGGGGGGCACCTGGGGGCGCCACACCATAGGGTGGCGCGGGCCCAGGCCAGGCCGCGCCGCCTTATGGGCCGGTGGCCCTCTCGCCCCTCTCCGACTCTTCTTCGGTGTTCTGGAGCCTTCCGGGAAAAATAGGAGGTTTGGCGTTGATTTCGTCCAATTCCGAGAATATTGCCCGAACAGCCTTTCTGGAACCAAAAACAGCAGAAAACAGGAACTGGCACTGTGGCATCTTGTTAATAGGTTAGTTCCGGAAAACGCATGAAATCATCATAAAGTGCAAGCAAAACATGTAAGTATTGTCATAAAACAAGCATGGAACAACAGAAATTATGGATACGTCGGGGACGTATCACGGAGCTTCGCTAAAGCTACGCGGGAGTTATGGAGGAGAGGGGGGCGGCTAGGGTTTGGGAGGGGGTGGCCGGCCACTCAAGGGGGGCGGCCAGCTTGTGGTCTTGGGGTGGCCGGCCCCCTCCCTTGGCCCCTCATTATATAGGTGGATCCCCAAGTGTTGGTGTCCAAGTCTTCGAATAAGACCCGAACCAAAAACCTTCCATAAGAGGGGAAACCTAGCCCAACTAGGACTCCCACCAAAAGGTGGGATTTCCACCTCCCATGTGGGGGGGGTGGTCAAGCCCCTATGGAGGAGTCCACTTAGGACTCCTCCCCATCTAGGGCTGGCCGGCCATGGAGGTGGAGTCCCATGTGGACTCCACCTTCCTTGGTGGTTTCTTCCGGACTTTTCTAGAACCTTCTAGAACCTTCCATAGAACCTTCCGCGACATTTTATTTCACATAAAATGACATCCTATATATGAATCTTATTCTCCGGACCATTCCGGAACTCCTCGTGATGTCCGGGATCTCATCCGGGACTCCGAACAAATATTCGAACTCCATTCCATATTCAAGTACTACCATTTCAACATCCAACTTTAAGTGTGTCACCCTACGGTTCGAGAACTATGCGGACATGGTTGAGTACTCACTCCGACCAATAACCAATAGCGGGATCTGGAGATCCATAATGGCTCCCACATATTCAACGATGACTTTAGTGATCGAATGAACCATTCACATATATTACCAATTCCCTTTGTCTCGCGATATTTTACTTGTCCGAGGTTTGATCTTCGGTATCACTCTGTACCTTGTTCAACCTCGTCTCCTGACAAGTACTCTTTACTCGTACCGTGGTATGTGGTCTCTTATGAACTCATTCATATGCTTGCAAGACATTAGACGCCAGTCCACCGAGAGGGCCCAGAGTATATCTATCCGTCATCGGGATGGACAAATCCCACTGTTGATCCATATGCCTCAACTCATACTTTCCGGATACTTAATCCCACCTTTATAGCCACCCATTTACGCAGTGGTGTTTGGTGTAATCAAAGTACCTTTCCGGTATAAGTGATTTACATGATCTCATGGTCATAAGGACTAGGTAACTATGTATCGAAAGCTTATAGCAAATAACTTAATGACGAGATCTTATGCTACGCTTAATTGGGTGTGTCCATTACATCATTCACACAATGACATAACCTTGTTATTAATAACATCCAATGTTCATGATTATGAAACTAATCATCCATTAATCAACAAGCTAGTTTAAGAGGCATACTAGGGACTTCTTGTTTGTCTACATATCACACATGTACTAATGTTTCGGTTAATACAATTCTAGCATGATATATAAACATTTATCATAAACATAAAGATATAAATAATAACCACTTTATTATTGCCTCTAGGGCATATCTCCTTCAGTCTCCCACTTGCACTAGAGTCAATAATCTAGATTACATTGTAATATACCTAACACCCATGGCATTCTAGTGTTGGTCATGCTTTGCCCTAGGGAGAGCTTTAGTCAACGGATCTGCTACATTCAGATCAGTGTGTATTTTGCAAATCTTTACTTCTCCATCTTCGATGTACTCGCGAATCGAGTGGTAACGCAGCTTGATATGCTTCAGCCTCTTGTGTGACCTTGGCTCTTGTGCATTGGCGATGGCACCCATGTTATCACAAGTAAATGATTAATGGGTCCAATGCACTAGGAACCACACCGAGCTCTACAATGAACCTCTTCATCCATACCGCTTCGATGAAGCCTCCAAGCCGCTATGTACTCTGATTCTGTTGAAGACTTCGCCACCGTGCACCGCTTCGAGCTTGCCCAGCTATCGCAGCACCATTCAATATAAACACGTACCCAGACTGTGACTTAGAGTCATCAGGATCAGTGTTCCAACTTGCATCGGTGTAACCGTTTACAACGAGCTCTTGGTCACCTCCATAACAAAGAAACATATCCTTAGTTCTTTTCAAGTACTTCAGGATATTCTTGACCGCTGTCCGTTGTTCCATTCCCGGATCACTTTGATATCTGCTAGTCAAACTAACAGCATGTGCTATATCCGGTCTAGTACATAGCATGGCATACATGATAGATCCTATCACGAGGCATAGGGGATATTACTCATCCTTTCTCTTTCTTCTGCCGTAGCCGGTCCTTGAGTCTTACTCAATACCTTGCACAGTAACATAGGTAAGAACCCTTTCTTACTTTCGTCCATTCTAAACTTCTTTAGAATCTTGTCCATATATGTACTCTGTGATAGCCCTATTAGGCGTCTTGATCTATCTCTATAAATCTTGATGCCTAATATATATGATGCTTCACCAAGGTCTTTCATTGAAAAACTATTATTCAAATAACCTTTAACACTGCTTAATAGTTCTATATCATTCCCGATCAATAATATGTCATCTACATACAATATCGGGAATGCTACAGAGCTCCCACTCACTTTCTTGTAAATACAGGCCTCTCCATGACATTGTATAAACCCGAAGTCTTTGATCACCTTATCAAAGCGTCGGTTCCAACTTCTTGATGCTTGCTTCAGTCCATAGATTGAACGCTGAAGTTTGCATACTTTGTCAGCATTTTTAGGATCGACAAAACCTTTGGGTTGTACCATATACAACTCTTCCTCAATGTCTCCATTAAGGAACGCCGTTTTGACATCCATCTGCCAAATCTCATAATCGAAAAATGCAGCTATTGCTAACAAAATCCTCACAGATTTTAGCTTCGCTACAGGTGAGAAAGTCTCATCGTAGTCAACTCCTTGAATTTGTCAGAAACCCTTTGCGACAAGTCGAGCTTTATAGACAGTAATATTACCATCAGTATCTGTTTTTCTCTTGAAGATCCATTTATTCTCGACAGCCTTTCGGCTATCAGGTAAGTCTACCAAAGTCCATACTTTGTTATCATACATGGATCCCATTTCGGATTTCATGGCTTCTTGCCATTTGTTGGAATCTGGGCTCATCATCGCTTCTTCATACGTCGCAGGGTCCTCATCATTGTTATCCACAATCATGACATTTAGACAAGGATCATACCAATCAGGAGTGGCACGTTCCCTTGTCGATCTGCGAGGTTCAGTAGTTTCCTCGTTCGAAGTTTCATGATCATTATCATTAGCTTCCTCTGTTGTCGGTGTAGGCAGTACAGGTATAACTTCCGGTACTGCGCTACTCTGATCAACGAGTATAGATTCATCAATCTCATCGAGTTCTACTTTTCTTCCAGTCACTTCTTTAGTGAGAAATTCTTTCTCAAGAAAGGTTCCGTTCTTAGCAACAAAGATTTTGCCTTCGGATCTGTGATAGAAAGTGTACCCTATAGTTTCCTTAGGGTATCCTATGAAGACGCATTTCTCCGCTTTGGGTTCTAGCTTGTCCGGTTGTAACTTCTTTACATAGGCTTCGCAACCCCAAACTTTCAGGAACGACAGCTTAGGTTTCTACGGATTTTGATGGTGCTCTATTTAAAGTGAATGCGGCTGTCTCTAATGCATAACTCCAAAATGATAACGGCAAATCAGTAAGAGACATCATACTACGAACCATATCTAAGAGAGTTCGATTACGACGTTCGGACACACCGTTTCGTTGAGGTGTTCCCGGTGGTGTCAATTGTGAAAGTATTCCGCATTTCTTTAAATGCATGCCAAACTCATAACTCAGATATTCACCTCCACGATCAGATCGTAGAAATTTAATCTTCTTGTTACGTTGATTTTCTACTTCACTTTGAAATTCCTTAAACTTCTCGAAAGTTTCGGATTTATGTTTCATGAAATAGATATACCCATATCTACTCAGATCATCTGTGAAGGTTAGAACATAACGATAACCACCGCGCGATGCTACGCTCATTGGTCCACACACATCGGTATGTATGATTTCCAATAAGTTAGTAGCTCGCTCCATCATACCAGAAAATGGAGTCTTTGTCATTTTTCCCATTAGACATGCTTCGCATCTATCAAGTGACTCAAAGTCAAGTGATTCAAGTAATCCATCAGTATGGAGTTTCTTCATGCGTTTCACTCCAATATGACCAAGACGACAGTGCCACATATAAGTAGAATTATCATTAAGTTTAATTCGTTTAGCATCAATGTTATGTATATGCGTATCACTACTATCGAGATCTAACAGAAATAAGCCATTCTTTTGTGGTGCTCGACCATAAAAGATATTATTCATAAAAATAGAACAACCATTATTCTCAGACTTGAATGAATAACCGTCTTGCATTAAACAAGATCCAGATATAATGTTCATGCTCAACGCAGGTACATAATAGCAATTATTTAGGCTTAAAACTAATCCCGAAGGTAGATGTAGAGGAAGTGTGCCGACTGCGATCACATTGACCTTGGATCCGTTTCCAACGCGCATCGTCACTTCATCTTTCAGCAGTTGTCGTTTATTCTTTAGTTCCTGTTTCGAGTTACAAATATGAGCAACCGAACCAGTATCAAATACCCAGGTACTAGAACGAGAACCAAAGTGAAATGAACATCTATAACATGTATATCGTATATACCTTCTTTCTTCTTCTTGACAAGGCCGCTCTTCAGATCAGCCAGATACTTGGAGCAATTACGCTTCCAAAGTTGTCCCTTCTCCTTGCGATAATAGCACTCAAGATCGTGCTTAGGGCCGTTCTTAGGTTTCATAGGAGGCGTGGCAGCTTTCTTGCCACCCTTCTTGAATTTTCCCTTAGACTTGCCCCTGTTTCTTGAAACTGGTGGTCTTGTTGACCATCAACACTTGGTGCTCTTTCTTGATCTCAATCTCAGCAGCTTTTAGCATGCCAAAGAGTTCAGGTAACTCCTTGTTCATGTTCTGCATATTGTAGTTCATCACAAAGTTCTTGTAACTTGGTGGCAGTGATTGAAGGACACGATTAATCCCCAGTCTGTTAGGAATCACTATTCCCAAGTCACTGAGTTTCTTCGCATGCCCGGTCATGGCGAGCATGTGCTCACTAACGGAGCTGCCTTCTTCCATCATACAAATTGAAGAAATGTTTCGATGCTTCATAGCATTCCACGGCCGCATGAGTCTCGAATATAGCTTTCAGCTCATTCATCAACTCATGAGGATCATGGTGCTCAAAACGTTTTTGAAGATCGGATTCCAGATCGCACAGGATGGCACACTGAACTTGAGAGTACCGAGTTTTCCGAGTTGCGTAAACAGCTTTTACTTCATCGGTTTCATCTTCTGCAGGAGGGTCACCTAGCGGTGCATCAAGCACAAATTGCAGATTTCCGCCAGAGAGGAAGATCCTCACATGACGGAACCAGTCGGTGAAGTTGCTACCGTTGCTCTTAAGTTTCTCTTTCTCTAGGAACTGATTAAAATTGATTGGGGACGCCATCTCTACAACATATATTTGCAATAGTTTAGACTAAGTTTATGACAAATTGAGTTCAAATTTTAATTCAACATAATTAAAAACCTAAGTGAACTCCCACTCAAAACAATATCCCTCGCATTGTCTTAGTGATTACACGAACCAAATCCACCGCACCTAAACCCGATCATCACGAGAAAAGGTGTGATTTCAATGGCGAACACTCAAAGTGTTCATCATATCAACCATATGATTCATGCTCTACCTTTCGGTATCACGTGTTCCGAGACCATGTCTGTACATGCTAGGCTCGTCAAGGCCACCTTAGTATCCGCATGTGCAAAACTGTCTTGCACCCGTTGTATGTACTTATTGAATCTATCACACCCGATCATCACGAGATGCTTCGAAACGACAAGACTTGGTAACGGTGCTACTAAGGATGAACAGTTTATTATCTTGAGATTTTAGTGAGGGATCATCTTATAATGCTACCGTCGCGATCTAAGCAAAATAAGATGCATAAAAGGATTAACATCACATGCAGTTCATATGTGATATGATATGGCCCTTTTGTCTTTGCGCCTTTGATCTTCATCTCCAAAGCACGGACATGATCTCCATCATCTTCGGGCATGATCTCCATCATCGTCGGCGTAGCGTCAAGGTCAATGGCGCCGTCTTCATGATTGTTCTCCATGTAGCAACTATTACAACTACTTTGAAATACTACTCAACATGAAATTTAAAGACAACCATAAGGCTCCTGCCGGTTGCCACAATACAATAATGATCATCTCATACATATTCATCATCATATTATGGCCATATCACATCACCAAACCCTGCAAAAACAAGTTAGACGTCTCTAATTTGGTTTGCATATTTTACGTGGTTTAGGGTTTTCGAGAGAGATCTAATCTACCTACGAACATGAACCACAACGTTGATACTAATGTTTTCAATAGAAGAGTAAATTGAATCTTCACTATAGTAGGAGAGACAGACACCCGCAAAGCCTCTTATGCAATACAAGTTGCATGTCGAACGAGGAACAAGTCTCATGAACGCGGTCATGTAAAGTTAGTCCGAGCCGCTTCATCCCACTATGCCACAAAGATGCAAAGTACTCAAACTAAAGATAACAAGAGCATCAACGCCCACAAACCATTGTGTTCTACTCGTGCAACCATCTATGCATAGACACGGCTCTGATACCACTGTAGGATAACGTTGCATAGAAAACAAAAAATTTCCTACCGCGAACACGCAATCCAAGCCAAGATGCAATCTAGAAGACGGTAGCAACGAGGGGGTATCGAGTCTCACCCTGGAAGAGATTCCAAAGCCTACAAGAGGAGGCTCTTGTTGCTGCGGTAGACGATCACTTGCCGCTTGCAAAAGCGCGTAGAAGATCTTGATCACGATCGGTTCCAGCGCCACGAACGGGCAGCACCTCCGTACTCGGTCACACGTTCGGTTGTTGATGAAGACGACGTCCACCTCCCCGTTCCAGCGGGCAGCGGAAGTAGTAGCTCCTCTTGAATCCGACAGCACGACGGCGTGGTGTCGGTGGTGGTGGAGAAGTCCGGCGGAGCTTCGCTAAAGCTACGCGGGAGTTATGGAGGAGAGGGGGGCGGCTAGGGTTTGGGAGGGGGTGGCCGGCCACTCAAGGGGGGCGGCCAGCTTGTGGTCTTGGGGTGGCCGGCCCCCTCCCTTGGCCCCTCATTATATAGGTGGATCCCCAAGTGTTGGTGTCCAAGTCTTCGAATAAGACCCGAACCAAAAACCTTCCATAAGAGGGGAAACCTAGCCCAACTAGGACTCCCACCAAAAGGTGGGATTTCCACCTCCCATGTGGGGGGTGGCCGGCCCCCTATGGAGGAGTCCACTTGGGACTCCTCCCCATCTAGGGCTGGCCGGCCATGGAGGTGGAGTCCCATGTGGACTCCACCTTCCTTGGTGGTTTCTTCCGGACTTTTCTAGAACCTTCTAGAACCTTCCATAGAACCTTCCGCGACATTTTATTTCACATAAAATGACATCCTATATATGAATCTTATTCTCCGGACCATTCCGGAACTCCTCGTGATGTCCGGGATCTCATCCGGGACTCCGAACAAATATTCGAACTCCATTCCATATTCAAGTACTACCATTTCAACATCCAACTTTAAGTGTGTCACCCTACGGTTCGAGAACTATGCGGACATGGTTGAGTACTCACTCTGACCAATAACCAATAGCGGGATCTGGAGATCCATAATGGCTCCCACATATTCAACGATGACTTTAGTGATCGAATGAACCATTCACATATATTACCAATTCCCTTTGTCTCGCGATATTTTACTTGTCCGAGGTTTGATCTTCGGTATCACTCTATACCTTGTTCAACCTCGTCTCCTGACAAGTACTCTTTACTCGTACCGTGGTATGTGGTCTCTTATGAACTCATTCATATGCTTGCAAGACATTAGACGACATTCCACCGAGAGGGCCCAGAGTATATCTATCCGTCATCGGGATGGACAAATCCCACTGTTGATCCATATGCCTCAACTCATACTTTCCGGATACTTAATCCCACCTTTATAGCCACCCATTTACGCAGTGGTGTTTGGTGTAATCAAAGTACCTTTCCGGTATAAGTGATTTACATGATCTCATGGTCATAAGGACTAGGTAACTATGTATCGAAAGCTTATAGCAAATAACTTAATGACGAGATCTTATGCTACGCTTAATTGGGTGTGTCCATTACATCATTCACACAATGACATAACCTTGTTATTAATAACATCCAATGTTCATGATTATGAAACTAATCATCCATTAATCAACAAGCTAGTTTAAGAGGCATACTAGGGACTTCTTGTTTGTCTACATATCACACATGTACTAATGTTTCGGTTAATACAATTCTAGCATGATATATAAACATTTATCATAAACATAAATATATAAATAATAACCACTTTATTATTGCCTCTAGGGCATATCTCCTTCACCACCATGGGGCCCACGACCTAGGGGGTCCAACATGGGCCTAGGGGGTGCATCCTAGCCCTAATGGGCCAGGGGCACATGCCCCTCAAGGCCCAAGTCGGCCACCCTTAGGGTTTTCCCCAAAACCCTAGGGGGGATCAACTTGGGGGGGAAGAATTCCCCCTCCCCCCTTTGGCCGCCGGCCCTAGATGGGTTTGGGGGTTGGGGGGCCACCCAAACCAACCTCCCCCCTATATAAAGAGGGGAGGGGCAGGGGGTCGACCACCCTTCATTCCCTAACCCTGGCCGACCGCAAGTCTGCTCCGGCTTGGCGAAGCCCTGCAGCTTTTCTCCTCCACCACCACCACCACGCCGTCGTGCTGCTGGGATTCCGAGGGGATTTACCACACCTCCGCTGCCCGCTGGAACGGGGAGAGGACGGGCATCATCGACACCGTACGCACGACCGAGTACGGAAGTGCTGCCGAATTGCAGCACAGGATGATCGACTACATCAACAACGAGATCTAATCTCGTAGGCTTTGGAAATCTTCGAGGGTTAGTCTCATATCAATCTCGTTGCTCCGATCTTGTAGATTAGATCTTGGGTGTTCCATAGATTAGATCTTGGATTTATTCGTCTTTGCGGTAGGAATTTTTTTATTTTCTATGCAACGAACCCCATCAAGAAGTAGCTAACCCGTTTATGTTTGGAGGATCAATAATATCCATTATGAGAGCTCATGAACATCATAACTCGATTTATCTTTTCAAAGCATAAGCCTATGTGTAAGCATTCATCATACATAGCATCCAAAGAAATTGTCCCATTGTATATGTCAATTGACTACTAACGAATAGCCAGACTCAGCCTTCAACCTATTGCTATACCAACTCCACGAGTTAGTTGCAAATTATCACACATTACGATAATGGTATTTTTGGCTTCTAATTTCTAAATAGTTGCAAAGTGCTACTCTGTACATTAGTTGTGTTACTAGACCATGAGCGTGATTGAATTCAGCAATCGGTTGTTGTAAAAAAATAGGCACTTAAAACGGTAACATTTTTCAATTTTGTATTAACCTTGTATGTTGTATTATGAGATGAGTTTCATGTTTCTCCTCCTAAACTCGTTGGTGTTTCTCCAAGCGGGTGACGCCTGGAGAAGATTGTTATATCATGCCCGAACTAATCTACTTAGCCATGACGACATTGGTTGTACACGGTTTGTTTTAGTTAATGGTTTTCATACTCTGCAATTATATATCTCTTGGTCTTGTTTTCGAGAGTTGCACATTAAAATGGTTATTCGAGAGCTTGATTTGTGAGGATTGTGACCTATCCATCTCTCATCGTGTAGCGACTCCTCAAACCTTGGAAATTAACATAGTGAACAATACAGTATGAGTGTTAGACGACATAGTTTTTTTTTAATTTCTATCGTAGAATACAACATGACTCTTGGTAAAAAAAAAATGACTCTTTCAAATTTTCAAGATCAATAGAAGTGTAATATATAGTGTACATGCTAATTGTAAAAAATAGAAATTGAGCAAATAGTGCCGCACACGCTAAACCTATGGAAAACACAACTCCGGTTAAACCCCTCGTGCGGCCGCGCATGTCCAACCAAAAACTTGGTCCAAGGCAACGCGGACGGCTGGATCGTAGCCATCACACAGCCGCGGCCGGTCGCTCGTCGTGGCACGTCACCTGCCCGACCTAACAACGTGCCGGACACAGCCACCGCGGTAGAAAAAATCTCCACAACACAACACGAGGACTCCGGAGCTGCCGTGCCGTCTCCACGTTCCACTTGCTTCCTCCCGAACCTCTCCTCTGCTCCGGTAGACCGTAAAAATGGCAGCCACCTTGCCGTCGCTCCCGCCGCTGCCGCCGACGCCGTCGCCGGCGGCCACAACCCTGGCCAGCAACCTCCTCTCCTTCCCTGCCCCCCGGCCCCGCCTCGCCGCCACGCACCGCCGCGCGGTCGTGGCGGCCGCCTCGTCCAGGCCTCCGCCTCCGCCGTCTCCGGAGGGAGGAGACGGCGAGGACGAGGAGGAGCAGGAGGTCGAGAGGGCCATGGGGATGGACGGCGGCATCCCCGGGACCTCCGGCGAGCTGCTGCGCCAAGTCTCCTCCCGCGCCTACGGCATGCGGCGCCACCTCATGGAGTCGCTCGACGCCCTCGCCTACGACGGTAAAACTCCTTTACATCTCGGCCCTGTTCCTGGATCACTGGATCCTACCCATATTGCCTTATCTGCCTAGGGTTTTGCTTTAGCGTCCTAAATGAATACCCGGTGAATGGTGATTGGAGGTTTAGATGCCCGCGCGAGCGCTCCTAGTGTTCGATGGAATGCCTAGTTGTTTGTGCGGGAGAATTGCGTGCACTCATGAGCTGAAGGTCAGCAAAGCAACTACTGTGTGAGGCTTGTACGCTCACGCCTACCGTGTTCCGGGCGATGTGCAGTTTGAGGTGGGAGGGGGATTGAGTGGGGAATAAGTATGACCATGTCCATGTGTATACGCGATTATCAACTGTTGCACAGTCACGTCTGTATCCTCATGTTTTGGCTTAGATGAGTGCAGTTTCGTATCGGCCTTGCATCAGGCGCTGAATTGGCATGCCTACTACGGTTGTGCTGATGCTGCTTTCTATAGCCTGCAAACTAGACTCAGTGGTTAAATGGCTTACCAACTGAAAGCTTATGATACAGTCATGCGCATTGATAATACTGTACTATAAGGTCCATTGGACTTGGGCTGGTTCTTATGATTTTCTAAGTCATTCTTGTGATGATCTAACTGTAACTGTCCCTTTGAATACGCAAGTTCAAAACTTAAGTAACTGTTCTCATGATGGCTCAGTGTTGGAGACGAACCCTTGGAGAGAACAACCCAAGCCAGTCTATGTGCTGGCTAGAAGAGACAATCAACTATGGACAATGAAAACCCGCAGGAACCGCAGGTGAGAATTTTTTCTGCTAAAATAACAGGTATAATTGGGCAGTTGCGATTATTGTGTACATGGTCTCATCATCTTATATTTTCTGCAGTGAAGTCGAACAGGAACTTGGAATGCTTTTCTCAAAGGGAGGGGGTTCAGGAGTTGGGACTAAATCAAAGTACTCTGGCTCCAAGTTCAGTATGCTTGTTGAAGATGTTACAGAGGGAGTACTGGTGAGTATAGTTGCTAAACATTGCGTGATTTTTTGTGCACATATTCTTGGGAGTCAGCCAAGTGTCTTGCTTTTTAATTCCTCTGGTTAATGGGAGAGTGTGACTTCTGAACAAGTAAATATGGGCAATGAATCAGGACAGAGGACTGGGTAAGTAGATTAGGATTAACTATAAGGCATCACTATATGTATTCCAACGAAGGGTGCCTGTATGCGTATTGTTCAGGACTGCAAGGATCTCTATTGATATACCTTAGTACAATTAATCTATTTGAAGAACCAAAAGGGCAAAGCAAAATTGAGCAGTCTAAAAAGGACTAGAGCACTGGCAATAATTTTCTTACAGACTCTGTTAATGATTCCAGCCGAACATACTATACTATGTACCATAACGATAAATGTTGCATTGAAATCCTAATTGCGGCGTCTCTGATCAAGAAATAAAGACCATAGGGGGATGTTGATTTGCATTGGATGGTTCTATTTTTCTACTGCTTATGGTGCATTCTGAATAGTTTGCTCTTCTGTTTCTATCTTGTTGATGACTAGCTTTCTGCAAATTCTCACATAACTGTCTCCTTTGTATATTTTTCTGAACCATGACCTTCTTTTCTTACAGGTGTTTGAAGACGAGGATGATGCTGTAAACTACTGTGACCTTCTACAGGGATGCGAGGGAATTGCAGAAATAGAGGCTTCATCAGTAAGATAACAAACGATATGATCTTCATAAGTACCATAATGTGGTTGACAACTAATCATACCTGTACTTGTTTGTAGGTCTTCAATCTCTGCCGTCAAATGAAAGCTCTTGCTGTCCTTTTCCGTCGTGGAAGGACTCCTCCAACGCCTCAAAGCCTTGAGCGTGACTTGAGGGCGAGAAACCGGTCACTGGAAGACTAGGATATTTGGATACATATGGTGTATATATGTTAATTGTATTCAATCTAGCTGTTGAAACAAATGCCCTAGGCATTGTATATACTACATGGTACATAGATTCAATTCAAAAAATGAGAGATATAAAAAAGATTGGTACATAGATTTATTCATAGCCAAGAGGGTGTGGAAGTCAAGTCTGACAGTAAGAACATACATTAGCCTGAGATTAGCAATCTCTGTAATACTGAATATTCTTGTAACTATTTAAATTGTTTACAGTGAATAAATGAGGATACCAAGTTACTATACTCCTCATCCTGTTGTCGTCGTGCTGGTTACAGTACAATATACTGATGTTGCAACTGTCTTGATGACTAGATAGATTCGGAAAAACGTGTGATGACTGAAGTTTCTACTTTGAAAAAATAAATTTGTGTGAACTAGGCTTCCCGGTTAGCCAGGAAGGAATGATGACAAGTTTGACAGTAAACACGGAACTTTAGCCTGAGACCAGCAAATCTTTGTATAACTGAATATTCATGTTATACATCATTATGTACATACTAATTTACAGCACTTGGATCCTAAGTTATTATCTTCTCGATCATGCCATCGCTCCGAACGACTAACAAGATGCTTCCGCAGTCCGTTGATCATGCAGCGAGCTCCAAAGAATCTTTTGCATGAACTACTGCCATCAACATCAATTCACTACTGTACTTGTTACCGGGCAGCCAACGGCACCCAAAAGGAAAGGAAATGCAGAAAGAAAGTTCATGAATCAGTGTTCGGTCCTCTTCTCGGTGAGCTTCTCCCAACGGTACTTCTTGAAGTCCGCAGCGAGTCCGGTGTCGAAGTCGTGCTTCATCTGCTGCGCGAGCTGCCTGAGCACGGTGTCGGCGACGCCGCGGATGATGGGCTCCGGGACGAGCGCGAGCACGGGGGGCAGGTTGAAGCCGACGCTCATCTCGACGTGGCCCTTGAGGCTCCGCCGCCCCTCCGGCTGCGGGTACAGCGTGCCCCGCACCGTCACCGCCATGTGCGACGGCATGGCGTCCCGCTGCAGCCCCTCCAGCCTGTAGTCCGTGACCTCCATGAGGAGGAGGCTGGTGGCGCGGACGGGGACGTGCGGCGGGTACCCCTTCCCGCCGGACCTGCTCACGAAGCGGATGGCGATCACCGGGCACGCCGACAGGAAGAGAAACTGGATGGGGATCAGCTGCACGCTCCACTCCTCCTGTGAAAAGGTCAGTGTAACAGTTGTGCGTTAGAGTTGCGTGTAATATTGGTGTTCAACGTTCACGTGGATCGTGCACTGAAGCAGTTCTCCTAGATAGTTGCCGGCAAAAGAAGCGTGACAGGTTGTTGTCACTGAAAATTAGACGCTTCAGCACCGGCAATTAAGAACAAACTACTATAACAGTGGATCACTGAAAAAATTCTTAATTGTTATACGTCGGAATGATGTTCTTGCTCGTTTCAGTTCACAGCTTCAGAAACAAAATCAGGGGGGAGAAATGGTGAGATGACTCACATCGTTAAGTTTGGTTCGCTTGCGCTTATCGGGGAACACGGCTCCGACGATCCTGGGCCTGTTCATGAGGTACTCATCGATGGACGCCTGCACAAAGAACGTCAAGGGAATCAGATCACCTGGCTGAAAGGGCGTACCAAACTTCCAAAGCGTAGCACTTAAAACTAAATGTCCAAAGCTTCGACCACACAAGCAACTTACCCCTGGAGTTTCGCCCATGGGGATGTCGGTGTTGAACCTGTAGGAGAAGGTGAAGAGATCTCTGGGATTGATCTTCTCCTTCGCCTTGCCGCCGTAAGAAGGTGGAGGCTTCAGAGAGCAAGTTGTGATCGCTCGCGACGACGACGATGAGGAGGAGACATTCAGGAGAAAACCATTTCCTGATCTTGGCCTTGATCGCTCCCCTACTGATCTGAGTGGTGTCACCTTGATGCCACTGCAGCCTGCGATGCTTAGCGAAGTCATCCCCTGGCTCTTCTGCTCCTTTTTTCAGGCCTGGGAGTTGTGTTACTTGTGTGAGCTTTACTGCATTTTCAGATCGCCGTGCCAATAAGTAAACGACTCCACGAGGCATGAAGCGGAGTTGAGCAGTCTTGCAAGTAAGGGCAACAGAGTCCGGGTAGGCCCTACAGGCTCGGGCCGGCCGTTTCTTCCAGGCAAAAGAGTTTCCCAAGTTTCTCTCGGTTCAGCAAAGAGGATTCAACTCCTAGGCTTTATAGTTTCCATTTTTGAAACGAGGACAAAGGCTTTTTGCCCTATTCCAATTAAACAAGAATGGAGTTTACAAGAAAGCATTACGTTTTCCATTCAATTGGAACTAGGAGAATATCTAATTTTAACTGTTCAAGGATTACGTGTAACTCTGCTCTAGCAACTTGCAGAAATTCAGTACAATCTTCGCGTCTCGTATTTTCACATAAAATTGACCTCTTTTTTGGAGGTATAAACGGGGGTAGCTAGACAAGGCGAAACCAAAGCGGAGATGCGTGCACGTAAGCAACAACAGGACAGCCGCACACAATAGACACGCACGCCACGGCCGAGCAAGCATCGACCCAAAATACACGTCTGTGCTCGGTATTCTTTCTACGCCAGTACAAGTCTATGGTAAAGCTAGTTATTTTCTTAGAAAAACTATACGGTAAAATTGCTAGTAGTAACAAACATGCATCTTGTCTACAGTCAATGCGTTCTACTACCTTTGATCCGATTAAATCGACGCAGAGTTGTGCAGTAGTATGTGGTATCCACGTCGATTAAAACAGATTGGAGGGAGCACACAGCACTGCGGGTGAGCTGTCATAATTCATCGGATGACTCCGCTGGAAATGGTTTGCAACTTTTCATCCAAGGGCCTTGGCAGGGGAAAGTTCTGACGAGGAGGAGGAGGCTCTGGGGTCACTGGAGGGGCCGGAGACGCCCGCGCCTCCCAGATCTGGTCCGACGCCGGCGTGCTTGGGCGACTTCCTTGACCCTGCGTGGACCAAGGTGGGCAGAGCGAAGCCCCGGGGAGGTCGCCGCAGAGCCTGGGCGCCGGGCGGGCGCGGCTCGATGTTCCGGACGGCGACCGGTGGTGGTGCCGGAGTTGGCGCCGCTCGATCTCCAAGGATGAGGGGCGCGGTGGTGGTCAAGGACCATCAGATCCATTCGCGACCTGTGGGGTGTGCCGGAGTGGCACCGATTACAGCAGATCTGACGCCGGCGGGTGTCGGCGGGGCGCGGGCGGCGCCGCCGGGCTCTCCAGTCAACGGCGTTGGTGCGGAAGAGCCGTTGGCAGAAGACGTGGTGGGCCAAAGTCTGGTGGGTCCTTCTGTCCCCTCCCCCAACGTGGTTGGTGTGGAGCCTGTTCCTGGGCCTGCGGAAATTTCTCCCCTGGAAGTGGGCTGTGGTCAAGGGACGTGTGTGGCCCGTCAAAGGCCCAGCCCACCTCTTCAGCCCAACCCAAGTGTGGGCGGCGGCCCCGCTCCAGTACTTAAGTGGCGCTGGATCCCCGTGGGAACCCTAGATCTCACTCACAGCCACGCCGCCACTCTCTTGGACGTGCGCGTCTGGCTCAGATCTACCAGATTCTCCGGTCAAATTCCTCGCCGTCTCTCTGCCGCTGCCGCCGTAGGGTCGCCGCTGCTAGGGATGGAGCGCGGGCGTGGAGAGCAGAGGGTGGGGAGCAGCAAGCGAAGCTTTGACGAGTTCAACTCCGACGAGGGGCGCGGCTACGAGCGGGAGGTGCGGGAAAGGAGGAGCTTTGCCGATGAAGGTCGCCGCCGTGACCGCGACCGCGACTGGGACCGCGAGCGTGCCCGAGCGCCAGAGTGGCGGCGGGACGCTGGACGGTGGCGCGAAGAGGAAGACCGGCTTGCCGCAGGCCCGTCCGGCGTGCGGGAGCAACACAAGAAGAAGTGGGGGAACAACCGCCAGGGGGCACAGCCGCCCAAGGCCAAGTCGGTGTCGCACTCCACTCCTCAGGCGCCGTCGGCTCCGACTCCGCCGCCGGTGGCTCTCTCTGATGCGGCGGAGGTGGTGCCGGCCGGAAAGAAGGCGAATATCAAGTGTTTCAATTGCAGCAGAGATGGCCACTACCAGTCTGGTTGTCACTTCCCCGCGCACTGTGGCGTGTGCGATCTGGATGGGCACACCACGGGCATGTGTCCCAAGAATTCCAAGAAAGCTTCCATGCAGTGGTATGGGTACGCGATCGACGGGGTTGGTTTCCACTGCCTGGAGCTAGAAGAGGAGGCGCTCCCGGTGGGGGCTGGCAGAGGCACTGACCATGCGGCGCTGGTCATTGCGGTGGAAAATACCATGACTTGTGAGCTGCTTACTCAAGATCTGAAGGCGCTGGTGGAGGACAACTGGGACTGGAGGGTCAGGCGCATCAGTGACACGGACTTTGCAGTGGTCTTCCCCACCAAAGCCAGCCTCAACCTCTGCAAGAACCTTTGCAAGAATGCTGGGGGTATTGCCCTTCCCATCAGCAAGATTTCGGTGCTGTTCGCGGACGCCTCTGCGACTCCGCAGGCCTCTTTGGCTCTAACCAAGATCTGGGTTCACCTCTCCGGTGTACCTGAGGTGCTACGCTCCGTCGACCTGCTCCTGGAAGGTACCAAGATGCTGGGGCGCCCTCGTGTGGTGGATGAGGAGTCGCTGGCGGTCCCGGACGGCCCAGTGAGGATGCTCTTCCACACGCACGCCCCTGACAAGATCCCTCCCTCGATTTTGTTGTTCATCAACATGCAAGGCTTTCGCCTAGGGGTGTCTGTGGAGTGCTCCAAAGCCAGTGCTAGCGAGTTGTCCAAGCCCCCTCCCCCAGGCCCGAGTAACGGGGAGGATGACCAAGAAGATGATGACACCGAAGATCAGAGCCGCTCTGCCCCTCACTGGAAAAGGAGCAACCTGAAGCGCAAGGATAAGGGACCAATGGGTGATGTTACGAGCAACAAGGCGGGTGGCGCGGAAGCTGGCAAGGTGGGTCGGCTGACAAGAGTCCGCCGCCGACAGAGCAGCTGCAGAAGCCCCTCCCCTTCCAGTCGCAGGTGTTCCCCTCCAAGAAACCTGGCTCCAAGTCTTCGGTGGGGAGCAGCAGCGTCCCTATCCCCTCGATCAAAGACCACTCAGCCACAAAACCGGCCTCTGCCCCACCCAAGTCCAACCTGAAGCCGATTCCGTTCAACCAGTATGGCTCTAACCTGACTGAATCGGAGCTGTTCCCCAATGCTAAGAAGTGCCTCTCTCCAGTCCCACAAGATGAAGAACCACCGTCGGAGAACCTGGCCCAAACCTCCAGCGAGTCAAAATCAGAGGAGCCCATCTCTCCAACCATCCTTAAGCGTCAGAGGTTGTCGGAGGAGGACAGGGAGGAGGTGGGTTGGGAGAGCCCGGAGGACTGGGAAGCTGATCAGGAGACGCTTGCGGAGAAGATCGCCAAGCTCAAGCGCAAGCAGGATGGCGAGGTAGACAACCCACCATCCCGCAACAAGAAGAAACCTGGTGTCAAGCCCACGCGTGCCGCAGTGACTTCTTCGCCAATCACTGCGACGCGCCGCAGCACCAGGGGCAAAGGGGCGAGCTCGGAGCATGTGCTGCTTACGGCCTCCAAGCGGGCGGCAGAAAAAGATCAAGGTACGCCTTCTGCGCCATCTGCCCCTGATTCTTTCTTGGTTCTTCCTTCGGTTTCGGACACACATCTCTGGGGAGTTGCACGGGATGCGGGTTTGGGGTTGGATCCCTCTGCTGGTTCGCTTTCCCCTTTGTTATCCCTTGTTCGTGCGAAGGAACTTGCCCAAGCTAGGATCACCGAGGCTATCGTGAAGGCCAAGCTGAAGGAGGAAGAAGTGCAGAAACAAAAACTCGCAGAAGGCGTGGCCAATCCAGCAAGTGCTGCGCAGGATCTGGCCACGGACGACTCCTCAAACATGGCTGGGGCTGATCCAGAGCGGATCACGCTCGCAGAGATCGCGCGCGCCTCAAGAGGCCCGAGGAGGAAGAAAGAGGTGAAGTTCACGGGCCCACGGCCCAATCTGAGGGATACTCCAGCTCGCCAAGCACGAGCTTCTGCGGGGGTTGCCTAATGAAGGCCCTTGGTTGGAATTTCCGGGGTTTTGGTCGGAGTGGCCGAAAAACCCAGCTTAAAGAATACATTAGAAAGGAAAGGATCGATATTATCTTCCTACAGGAAACTATGCGCCAGGACTTTACAGATCAGGAACTGCGTAATTTGGTGGAAGGGGAACAATTTGTGTGGCATTGGGCTCCTGCCAATGGTAGATCAGGGGGCATGCTGATGGGGATCAGAGATAGTATGTTCGAGGTGGGCGCGCTGGCTCAGGGTGAGTTCTTCCTCAGCGCCAAGCTTTTCCATAGACCGACCAAGTCCAAATGTGAATTTATTGGGGTCTATGGGCCAGCAGATCATTCCCACTCTGCTTCTTTCCTCCAAGAGTTGGAAGGAAGGGTGGATAATAGTCAATTCCCGATCATGTTGATGGGGGATTTCAACCTGATTCGGGGAGCCCAAGACAAGAACAATAGCAATATCAACTGGGCGTTGGTGAACCTTTTCAATGATGCGATCGCCAGATGGGCCTTGCTAGAAGTGGTAAGAACGGGTGCTGCCTACACTTGGACTAATAAGCAAACAAACCCGGTGAGGAGTGTCCTGGACCGTGCGTTTGTCTCCCCAGAGTGGGAACTTCGTTTCCCTTTGGCACGCCTAACCGCTGAAACCAGGATCGGTTCGGACCATACGCCGCTGATTCTGGATTCAGGGGAGAATGCGCCTCGCAGGACGGCCAGGTTTGCATTTGAGAACAGCTGGCTCGCGGTGCCAGGTTTTTCGGAGAAGGTGAAGCTGTGGTGGGCGGAGTTGCTCGCCATCAATACGAATCCTAGGGATCCTATCGACATGTGGCATGGGCAGGCCAGTGGGCTGCGCCAGGCGTTGAAGGGCTGGAGTGCCAACCTGGGAAAGGAGCGAAGGGCGATCAAGGAGGAGGTCCTAGCCCGCATTCAAAGTTTGGATAGAATTGCTGACGAGCAGGGTTTGGACGAAGGGGGTTGGGCGTTGCGGTACCACTTGGAGGACCAACTGATCCAGTTTTTCAGTGAGGAAGAGGAATATTGGAGACAAAGGGGGAAATTGAGATGGACCCTCCAAGGGGATGCAAATACCAAATATTTCCATGCTGTGGCCAACGGCAGAAGGCGCCGGTGCCACATCTCTAGCCCGAGAACAGAGGATGGGGATATTACTGATCAGCAGGCGATCACGCAACACGTGTATGACTTCTACCGAGCTTTGATGGGGGCTGAGGAGCCAAAAATGCTGTGTCTACGGCACGATTTCTGGGCAGCAGGGACCAGGGTCACGGAGCAGGAGAATGAGGCGCTGCTTCTTTCCTTTTCCATGGAGGAACTGGAACAAGTGCTCAAGGACACCAAAACTGACACAGCCCCAGGCCCTGATGGCTTCTCTGTGAGCTTCTTCAAACACTTCTGGCCTGGACTCAGAGGGTTGGTCCTACAGATTGTTAACGGTTTTGCCCTGGGAATGGTGGATGTTGCCAGATTGAATTATGGAGTGCTGTCTCTTATCCCAAAGGTAGTGGGAGCAGACTCGATTAAGCAGTACCGCCCGATTGCGCTGATCAATGTAATCTTCAAGCTTGTGGCGAAGGCGTATGCTACAAGACTCTCTCCTGTAGCGCACAGGATTGTCTCCCAAACCCAGACTGCGTTCATTAAAGGAAGATTCATTCATGATGGAGCTCTTGCTCTCCATGAGATCCTTCATGAGATCACCAACAAGAATATGCAGGCTATAGTGCTTAAACTGGACTTCGAGAAGGCCTACGATAGGGTGAACTGGGACTTCCTGAAGGAAGTGCTCCTTAGGAAAGGCTTTACTGGGGCCTACATGCATAGAATCTTGCAGCTGGTTAGTGGTGGCCAGACTGCCATTTCGATTAATGGAGAGATTGGCCCATTCTTTCGTAATAAGCGTGGAGTTAGGCAGGGGGACCCAATTTCCCCGTTACTCTTTGATCTGGTGGCAGATGCGCTTGATGGAATGCTCACCAGGGCAAAGGAAGCTGGTCACTTTGCAGGGGTTGTTCCTCATCTGATTGAGGGGGGAGTGTCCCACCTCCAGTACGCGGATGACACCATCATCCTCATTCAGAACACGCCGTTGGGCATCACGAACCTGAAATTCCTTCTCATCTGCTTTGAGCTGCTATCTGGCATGAAGATTAACTTTCACAAGAGTGAAGTACTGGTGCTGGGGGCGCCACATGCTGAACAGGCCAGGGTGGCCAACCTGCTGAATTGTACACAGGGCACCCTTCCCTTCAAATACCTCGGCTTCCCGCTGTGTGATCGCAGAGTTACTATGGCTGAGATGGAGCCATTGGTGAACGCAGTGGCTCTTAAGATGGAACCCTGGCAGGGCAGGTTTATGTCGTCCGCCGCCCGCCTAACTCTAATCAACGCTTGTCTGTCAAACCTCCCGATCTACTCCATGGGATTGTTCCTGCTTTCGGATGGTACACATGATGGTTTTGACAGACACAGATGCAGATTTTTCCGGGAAGGACAAGGAAACAAGAGGAAATACCACATGGTGGCCTGGGAGGACATCTGTAAACCCAAGGCCCAGGGTGGACTTGGCGTTATAAACACAAAACTTTTGAATCTCGCCCTTATGACAAAATGGATATGGAGAATGCTCACAGAAGATGACAGCAAACTGCTCTGGCTGCAGCTGCTTAAGGCCAAATATCCCGTGGACCAGTTCTTCTCGTCTTCAGTGGTGGGAGGTTCGCCCTTCTGGCACAGTTTACACAAACTTAAGGCTGTCTTCAAACAGGGTGCGAGATTCTTCCCTGGTAGCAACTCTGATGTCCGGTTCTGGACTGATCACTGGACTGGGGAAGACGCCCTCAGTGTGAGGTACCCTAGGCTGTTCCAAATTTGTGCGGATCCAGAGATCACAATTGAGCGTGCCTATGAAGGTGACGGTTGGCGCATCTTCTTTAGGCGCTCTTTTGGTCAGGAAGAAACCACCCTGTGGTTACAACTGGTTCAGGAATTAGAGGACGTGGTTCCGTCGGAAGGAGGAGACAAAGTGCTCTGGAAACTGGAAGCCGCTGGCCGTTTCTCGGTCAAGTCCCTCTACAACTCTTTGGTGCAGGGTCCAGAGTCGCCGTTGAGCTTGGCGATTTGGAAAGACATGATTCCCACGAAAATTAAAATTTTCTTGTGGCAGTTGTCCAGAGGCCGCCTACCCTCCAATGACCAGATCCTTAAACGCAGAGGTCCCTCCGATGGGCTGTGTGCTCTATGTGGGCTCCCCGAAAGCGTTAATCACATCTTCTTCCAATGCGTCTTGGCGCAATTTGTCTGGGCTGGAGTTAGGGACATGCTCGGAGTGACATGGAACCCCTCCTGTGTTACCACCTGGGAAAGCTGTATTCATAACTTGAATAGCAAGTCTAAACGCATTCTGCGAGTTCTTTTCGCGGCTATCTGCTGGGCGCTTTGGAAAATCCGAAATAAATTCACAATCGAAGCTGTTTTTCCCAAACAACCAGCAAACTGTTTTTTTCTAACCAGACTTAACTTGCAGCTATGGCGACCTCTCCAAAGGGACAAGGACGAACCACTGTTGACCCAGCTGGAGGCAATGCTTAAAGCTCTCTTTGATCAGACCTGTGCGCCACCTCCACCTCAACCTCGCCAACCAAGCAGGCCTTCTTAGCTTTTCGCTTTCCATCGTCCTGGGTTGTAATATGCTACTTTCGTGGCCAGTGTGGCCTGAATCTTCCGTCCTATGTGTTTTGTGGGGTGTACCCTAAACGTTGTATCTGTTTGCGCCTCAGGGCTTTATTAATTTAAAGTCGGGCACTTTGTGCCTTCGGTCTAAAAAAAAGTTTAATGTTGAGTTCAGAAAATATCCAAAGAAAGACTCCAGCGGACTTTGATGTTGCTGCATCCTACTGATACAGAGTTACAGACCATGCCCAACAATATCTGAGACACAACTATCATGGTCAGCTGCTCTGATGTACATGCTAGCCATAATACACCAAATTGGACTATATACGAGTTGTTGCCTTTTCACGCGGTCGCCGGAGTAGCTTGCCAGAGGGATGGTGGTCGCCGGAGGGGGGTCGAGAAGATGGTCGCCGGAGGGAGGAAGAGGAAGGAGGAGTTGGAAGAAGGAGGGAGAAGTTGGAAGAGGAGAAGGAGGAAGTGGAAAAGGAGGAGGACAAGGGGTGCGCCGGCGGGTTACAAAGCGATGGTTACCACAGTGCCCCCTTTTTCAAAAAAAGTCGCAGCAAAATCTAAAACTTGAGAAAACTCAGTTTTCTTTCTGATTTTGAGGAATCAAAAAAATCAGTAAACAATCGTAGATACATTTTTATATAATTTTTTTCATCAGAGGCCGTATGCAAAATTTTGCAAAATATGGTGCTATTTTGCAAAATTTGTCGAAATTCATATTTGTTAATTTTCGTAACAAGTAGAGCACATAACCATAACATATGGTCGGCGCACCAACATAGTGGTGCGCCGGTTGGTATGTGAGGCCCAAATTTTTGCCCTAGCTCGGATCTGGACAATCCTTACCCTCGGCGCACCAGTTTTTTGATCCGCCGACGGCATTTCAACAACATCGACACCCTAAATATTGGTGCCCCTGCGGTAATATATATAGCGCCGACGGACCACTTTTTTGGCGCATTGGTGGTAGCTAGGGGCCTATAAGATTTTTCCTAGTAGTGTGATCCTCTTCTTTTATCACATATAGTGTCAACACATTGAAGAGGATCTTACACTCTTTTGATATGTATAAGTGGATTGCCTAGTCCTTTACATAAGTTTAGACTTTTGGTTGCGTTGGCTAGTGCATGAAGCTTGGCATGGTATCAGAGCCCAGGGTCTCGAGTTCGAGTCCTGGCTTTCGCATTATTTGCCAACCCCTATGTTTGCCGCTTATACGACCATTCATATGTATGCTATTCTTCTTTCCACGTGATGACTTTCTCTTATCTTCTCCCGGTCACACATGAGAAGGGGTGTTGATATGTATAAGTGGATTGTCTAACCCTTTTCATCAGTTTCGACTTTTGGTTACGTTGGCTAGTGCATGAAGTTTGACATGCTCAACTTTACTATAGTGAATTATAGTGAACATATGGGCGTCCAGCCAAGATTCAGCCAGACTCAGGGCTAAATCCCAAGTAAAGTATTCTCAGAATTATTACCATTATACTATTATATCTATCGTCTCCAACAACCTACTCTCCCGTTTCATAATGTAAGCCGTTTTAGCAAACTATTTCAGCTCAATTTGATAAAGCGGCTTACATTATGGATTGGAGAGATATTAAATATATGAAAATGATTTGTTTGTTTGTAGAAGTAAGTCCGCACCACAAACCTTGTATGATATTGGAGCAAATCAAATTGATCAATGATGGTGAGATTAGTTGTGTCGTTACCTATTCGACGGTACCTCGGAGGAGGGATCCTCACGAGGGGGAGAAGAAGTAGGGGCCATAGGGCGGAGTGCACACGGGACGGTGGTACGTGATTTACCCAGCTTCGGAACACCTGCACGAGAACAGGGCCTACTGCTGCTTGTCTGGAATTATCTGGGCGCTTTCGCGTTGTTACAATGAGTTGTGGTTGTGCCTCTAGGGCTCCCGGGATCCGGCTTATAAAGGCGCACGGATCTAGGGTTTACACGGAGAGTTCTAGCCGGAATACCAGTTGCCTAACTACGGTACAATATCTTGCCGTGTACGTCAAGGATCTGCCTTCCTTCGAGGACGTGCTGGATCCGGATACTTCATGAGCCTTCACGGATCCGGCCTCCTTCGTAGGTTGGTTGGGATCCGGCTTCCTGCTCCTGGACTGGACTTCATCCTTCAGGATCTACAGCAACTGGGCCGCCCGATGGGCCACATGCCACATCACCATCTGTGGGCCACCCGGGCTTGCCGGATCTAGGCCATGCCGTTGATATACCCATAAAGTATACCCACAACAAGTTGTATCGTTAGTCTTTACAATGGAAACTCGCCTCGTTGTAATGAAAACAATGGTAATTGATGACTCACAAGTATAGGGGGTGTATCGTAGTACTTTCGATAAATAAGAGTGTCGAACCCAACGAGGAGCAGAAGGTGTTGACAAGCAGTTTTGATGGAGGATTCACTGTAAATGCTCACAGACAAGTTTTCAGGGGGTTTTGATATAGCAGATAAGTAAAATACAAGTAAGTAAAATGCAGGAATAATAATTGCAGCAAGTGGCCCAATCCTTTTTAGCACAAAGGACAAGCCGGTTGTTTACTTATGATGACCAAACGTTCTTGACGACACACGGGAATTTAGTCTAGTGCTTTCGCTTCATATAGTTGATTACTCTTCATTGTTTTGATAAGTGTTGTGTGGGTGAACCTATGCTAATGCACCGCCCTTCCTAGGACTAATACATACTTGTGATTAAACCCCTTGCAAGCATCCGCACATACAAGAAAGTAATTAAGATAAATCTAACCATAGCCTTAAACTCTGAGATCCTGCTATCCCTCATGCATCGATATACCAACGGGGGTTCAGGTTGCTGTCACTCCGGCAACCCCACAATTAGCAAACGAATACAAGATGCATTCCCCTAGGCCCATAAAGGTGAAGTATCATGTAGTAGACGTTCACATGACACCACTAGAAGAATAACACCACAACTTAAATATCAAACCATTAAATATTACTCAACATAGTTCACTACTAACATTTAGACTTCACCTATGTCCTCAAGAACTAAACGAACTACTCACAAGACATCATATGGAACATGATCAGAGGTGATATGATGATGAATAACAATCTGAACATAAACCTTGGTTCAATGGTTTCACTCAATAGCATCAATAACAAGGAGTAATCAATACCGGGAGAGTTTCCCCTATGAAATAATCAAGATTCAACCCTAGATGTTACAGCGGAGACGAGGTGCAGCGGTGGAGATGATGGTGTCGGCGGTGGAGATGATGATGATAATGATCCCAATGAAGTCCAGCTCGATGATGGTGACGATGGCGACGATTTCCCCCTCCGGGAGGGAATTTCCCCGGCAGATTTCAGCCTGTCGGAGAGCTCTTTTCTCTCTGTTGTTTTTCCGCCCCGCAGAGGCGGCTGTGTCTCCCCTCGATGTTCCCCGCACCTTAGGGTTTTCTGGAGATGAAGTACACGAAAGGGAGATGGCCGAGGGGGGTCATGGGCCCCCTCCCCACATGGCGGCGCGCCAGGCCTGGCGGCCGCGCCGGCCTATGGGGGGCCCATGGTGGCCCTCCTCGGTCTCCCCTTCTGGCTGGCTCCGTCATTTGGAAAAATAGGAGCTTCAGTATATTTTCCGTCAATTGTTGATCTTCAGAAATATTGTATCCCGACGGTGCTTTTTCCAGCAGAATCCTGACTCCGGTGAGTGATTCTCCAATAATCATGAAACATGCAAAATAGGTGAAATAACATAAGTATTGATGTCTACGCACGCTTCTATTCCTGTAGACAGTGTTGGGCCTCCAAGAGCAGAGGTTTGTAGAACAACAACAAGTTTCCCTTAAGTGGATCACCCAAGGTTTATCGAACTCGGGGAGGTAGAGGTCAGAGATATCCCTCTCAAGCAACCCTGCAATTAAGATACAAGAAGTCTCTTGTGTCCCCAACACACCTACTACACTTGTCAGATGTATAGGTGCACTAGTTCGGCGAAGAGATAGTGAAATACAAGTAATATGGATGAATATGAGTGGTAATAGCAATCTGAAATAAATATGGCAGCAAGTAAACATGTAGAACTTGTTGGAAACGGTGCCAGAAAATAGCTTGCTGGCGTGGTAGGCAATTCTCTGTGGTGTAACTTTTCTATTCGGAAACAATGCCTAGGGATCCTACTTTCACTAGTGGACACTCTCAACAATGATCACATAAATAAATAACTTCTCTTCCTTTGTGCTACATACACTCTTTTGTTGGATGACAAACACCATTCATTGTGTAGGGCTACAAGAGCTCCCTCAAGCCGGAGTTAACAAGCGCCACAACATTCGGTGTTCATGTTTAAGTAACCTCTAGAGCATAATAGACCGTTGCAATTTAGACCGAGTACTAACATAGCATACACACTGTCACCTTTAAGCTATGAAAGGGGGAATAGATCACATCAATACTATCATAGTAATAGTTAACTCCATAATCTACAAGAGATTACAATCATAACCTACGCCAAGAACTACATGATGCACACACTGTCACCATTACATCATGAAGGAGGAATATACTACTTTAATAACATCACTAGAGTAGCACATAGATTAATAGTGATACAAAGCTCATCATATGGATCTCAATCATGCAAGGCAGTTCATGAGATCATTGTATTGAGGTACATGAGAGAGAGATTAACCACATAGCTACCGGTACAGCCCCTTAGCCTCGAGGGAGAACTACTCCCTCCTCATCATAGGAGACAGCAGCGGCGATGAAGATGGCGGAGGCGTCGATGGAGATGCCTTCCGGGGGCAATTCCCCGTCCCGGCGGCGTGCCGAAACAAAGAATTCTGTCCCCCGAATCTTGGCTTCGCGATGGCGGCGGCTCTGGAACTTTTCTCGTATCGTGGCTTATTCTTTTAGGGTTTTTGCGACAGAGGCTTTAAGTAGGCGGAAGGGCAGCCTCGGAGGAGTCCTGGTGGGGCCACACCATAGGGGCCCCCCCTTGGCCGCGCCGCCTTGTGGGGTGGGGCCCCCTGGCTCCCCTCTGGCCCCTCTTCGGTGCTCTGGAAGCTTCCGGGAAAAATAAGATACTAGGCGTTGATTTCGTCCAATTCCGAGAATATTTCCTTTGTAGGATTTCTGAAACTAAAAACAGCAGCAAACAGGAACTGACACTTCGGCATCTTGTTAATAGGTTAGTTCCGGAAAATGCATCAAAACGATATAAAGTACGAATAAAACATGTAGGTATTGTCATAAAACTAGCATGGAACATAAGAAATTATAGATACGTTGGAGACGTATCAAAGCACACCTCAAAGGCGTATTCCCAAGTACTAATAAACACCCCACACCGTCACCGTGAGCATTCATAGGAGGTACTAACACACCACAATTCATAAGGGAGTTACACACACAGCGCACACACTGTCACCATTACACCGAGGTCACAGTAACTCCAAAGTTCACATAATAAAACACTTGAATAGCATATGACATCTAGATTGCAAAGCCTATGATCACATAGATGAACAAATAAGTACTACTCTCAAACACTCTCTTGTTGGATAACAAACACCATTCATTGTGTAGGGCTACAAGAGCACACCTCAAGACGGAGTAAACAAGCTCCACAACATCCAGAGTTCATATTAAAGTAACCTCTAGAGTGCATAATAGACAAGAGTAACATCTACATATTCGTATAGATCACACCATGGGAGAGAGATGAACCACATAGCTACCGGTAGATCCCTTAGCCTCGGGGGAGAACTACTCCCTCCTCATCACGGGAGACAGCAACGACGATGAAGATGGCGGTGGTGTCGATGGAGATGGCTTCCGGGGGCGATTCCCCGTCCCGGCGGCGTGCCGGAACAGAGACTTCTGTCCCCCGAACTTGGCTTCACGATGGCGGCTGCGTAACTTTTCTCGTCTCGTGGCTTATCTTTTTAGGGTTTTCGCGATGGAGAGACTTTATAGGCGAAGGGGCGATATCGGTGGAGTCCCGAGGTGAGCTCCCCACCAGGTGGCGCGGCCAGGGGGTGGCTCGCGCCCCCCTATGGTGTGGGCTCCTCATGGCCCTCCTTCGTCTCTCCTTCGGACTCCGTGAAGCCCCTGGAAAATAGGAACGTGGCCTTTTGTTTCGTCCAATTCCGAGAATATTTCCTATGTAAGATTTCTGAAACCAAAAACAACAGAAAACAGGAACTGGCGCTTCGGCATCTTGTTAATAGGTTAGTTCCGGAAAATGCATCAAAACGATATAAAGTATGAATAAAACATGTAAGTATTGTCATAAAACTAGCATGGAACATAAAGCAATATAACAAGTGCAATAAGTAAACATGTAAGAATCAATGCACACAGCTGACACAAGTGTTTGCTTCTAAGATAGAAAGAAGTAGGTAAACTGACTCAACATAAAGTAAAAGAAAGGCCCTTCGCAGAGGGAAGCATGGATTACTATTTTTGTGCTAGAGCTTTTATTTTGAAAACATAGAAACAATTTTGTCAACGGTAGTAATAATTCATATGTGTTATGCATAAGACATCCTATAAGTCGCAAGCCTCATGCATAGAATACCAATAGTGCTCGCACCTTGTCCTAATTAGCTTGGATTTCCATGGATTATCATTGCATTACATATGTTTCAACCAAGTGTCATAAAGGGGTACCTCTATGCCGCCTGTACAAAGGTCCAAGGAGATAGATCGCATTTGATTTCTCGTTTTTGATAGATCTCAACTAAGGACATCCATACCGGGACAACATAGAAAACAGATAGTGGACTCCTCTTTAATGCATAAGCATTCAACAACAGATAATATTCTCATAAGAGATTGAGGATTAATGTCCAAACTGAAACTTCTACCATGATTCATGGCTTTAGTTAGCGGCCCAATGTTCTTCTCTAACAATATGCATACTCAAACCTAAATCACCCTTACTTCAGACAAGAAGAACATGCATAGCAACTCACATGATATTCAACAAAAGTGTAATAGTTGATGGCGTCCCCAGAAACATGGTTACCGCTCAACAAGCAACTTATAAGAAATAAGATACATAAGCTACATATTCTTTACCACAATAGTTTTTAAGGCTATTTTCCCATGAGCTATGTATTGCAAAGACAAGGAATGAAATTTTAAAGGTAGCACTCAAGCAATTTACTTTGGAATGGCAGAGAAATACCACATAGTACGTAGGTATGGTGGACACAAATGGCATAGGTTTTGGCTCAAGGTTTTGGATGCACGAGAAGTATTCCCTCTCAGTACAAGGCTTTGGCTAGCAAGGTTGTTTGAAGCAAACACAAGTATGAACCGGTACAGCAAAACTTACATAAGAACATATTGCAAGCATTATAAGACTCTACACTGTCTTCCTTGTTGTTCAAACACTTCACCAGAAAATATCTAGACTTTTAGAGAGACCAATCATGCAAACCAAATTTCAACAAGCTCTATGGTAGTTCTTCATTAATAGGTGCAAAGTACATGATGCAAGAGCTTAAACATGATCGATGAGAGCTCAAAACAATTGCCAAGTATCAAATTATTCAAAACAATATACCAATTACCACATGAAGCATTTTCTGTTTCCAACCAAATAACAATGAACGAAGCAGTTTCAACCTTCGCCATGAACATTAAAAGTAAAGCTAAGAACACCAGTGTTCATATGAACGAGCGGAGCGTGTCTTTCTCCCAAACAAAGAATGCTAGGATCCGAGTTTATTCAAACAAAAACAAAAACAAAAGCAAACAGACGCTCCAAGTAAAGCACATAAGATGTGACCGAATAAAAATATAGTTTCACTAGAGGTGACCTGATAAGTTGTCGATGAAGAAGGGGATGCATTGGGCATCCCCAAGCTTAGATGCTTGAGTCTTCTTG
This sequence comes from Lolium perenne, assembly GCF_019359855.2. NCBI lineage: Eukaryota > Viridiplantae > Streptophyta > Magnoliopsida > Poales > Poaceae > Lolium > Lolium perenne. The sequence goes on along the minus strand of NC_067247.2, from coordinate 357,139,532 downwards.
AAATATGCAGGGATGAACCACGGGGGCATCCCCAAGCTTAGACTTTTCACTCTTCTTGATCATATTGTATCATCCTCCTCTCTTGATCCTTGAAAACTTCCTCCACACCAAACTCAAAACAAACTCATTAGAGGGTTAGTGCATAATCAAAATTCACATATTCAGAGGTGACATAATCATTCTTAACACTTCTGGACATTGCTCAAAGCTACTGAAAGTTAATGGAACAAAGAAATCCATTCAACATAGCAAAAGAGGCAATGCGAAATAAAAGGCAGAATCTGTCAAAACAGAACAGTCCGTAAAGACAAATTTTTCAGAGGAACTTAACAGGCTCAGATGAAAAAGCTCAAAACTAATGAAAGTTGCGTACATATATGAGGATCACGCATGTAAATTTGTAGCATTTTACGAGTTTCCTACAGAGAGATCTACTCAAATTCGTGACAGATAGAAATCTGTTTCTGCGCAGAAATCTAAATCTAGTATCAACCTTCTATTAGAGACTTTACTTGGCACAACAATGCAATAAAATAAAGATAAGGAGAGGTTGCTACAGTAGTAACAACTTCCAAGACGCAACAAAACAGTAGCAAAATAAAAACATGGGTTATCTCCCAAGATGTGCTTTCTTTATAGCCATTAAGATGGGCTCAGTGATTTTAATGATGCTCGCGCAAGAAATAAGAGTTGAAGCAAAAGAGAGCATCAAAAGCAAATAAGAAACACTTTTAAGTGTAACCCACTTCCTATGAAAATGAATCTTGTAAATAAACAAGTCATGTAAGCATAATGCAACAAGCATAGAAAGGCAACAAAAACGCAACTTCAAGATTCTCAACATAAAGAGGGGAAACTTAATATTATTAAGATGCATATAACCATGTTTCCCTCTCTCATAATAACTTTCAGTAGCATCATGAACAAACTCAACAATATAACTATCACATAAAGCATTCTTATTCACATGCATAAAAGTATCATTACTCTCCACATAAGTATAATCAATTTTATTAGTAATAGTGGGAGTAAAACTATCACAACCATCATTGTAATTATCATAAATTGCAGGCATGGTATAATCATAATAAAATTTATCCTCCATAGTAGGTGGCACCAAAATACCACTATCATTATAATCATCATAAATGGCTGGTGTTGGGGGGATAACCCCCGGTATGCCAAAGGCATGCCAAACCGGATGGTTTGAGCCATCAAGATACCGGTTTAATGTTCTTACCGGAAGCCTAGCAGGAATCCGGGAGAGCAAAGCTAAGCCGGTATCCCCAAAGGGGTATGCCGGAACCCGGTAAAGAAGATACCGGAAAGGAGAGCCTGTCGGCAGGACTGGTCAAAGATTCTCTTCAGAGCAAGAAGACAAGGATGAGCTAGGCAAAGTAACTTTATTCAGAGCCCTGGCGCCAAAGAGAGAGGTGACGGAGAAAGAAGCCGGAGGACGTCAGCCTCCCTGATTAAAGAAGACCCCGGTGTCATCTATGATTAAAGTAGCTTTGTACAGTAACTCTGTAAAGTAGTTTGTCCAGTCAAAGATGCCATTAGGGTTTCTTGCTCTGTAAGCCACCCTCTCCCCTATATAAGGAGAGGGGGCAGCCCTCCTTGCGGGCACGATACGATGAGATAGAGGTAGACAGAACTTGTAACCATGCTGTGATCAATGAAGCTAGCGATCTAGTAAAGAGTTCTTCCTCTTGTCTCTCTTCTTGTATACCGGTCTCTGGCTGTGTTCTTGAGGAAAGCATCCGGAAGTTCTTCCCATCTAATCGCAAACCCTCCCCCGAATCCTCTTGCGTCCATTCGGCCCCAATCTAAGCCATCCTATGGCATCTGCTCATTCACCACGACGACAGTTGGCGCCCACCGTGGGGCATGAAGTGGCGCTTGATGGAGTTCACATTCGGGCGGGCGTCCTTGAGATCTCCGGCGAGCGTACGGTGTCCGCGTTGGTGCAGCGCATCTACGCCATGGACTTCATCAACGACAACGCGGGCTGCTTCGCCAACGGCGGCGTCTTCCCCAAGAACGGCCGCATCATCGAGTTCGGCAGCCACCGCGTCTACTTCGGCACCGTCCCCGTGCGTCAGCGCCTCTCGCCGGTGCTGGTGGCACCGGACCCGCCAAGATGGCTCTGTGCTGGCCGCGCCGCCGGCAGCGTCGAGGTAATGATGACCGGTGTGGCTGGTGCAGGAAAGGAGGTTGCGGCTGAAGGTGCCGGTCGCGCGGTTTCGACCCGTGCGGCTAAGCCACCGCTGGAGCGCGGCGCAGGCGCAGCGGGAGCATCATCCGCGCCACCGGAGACACCGCTCCAGGCGGCGATGAACGTCCTCGCCACCCCCATCGCGCAGAACATCGACCCGGCAGCGGCTCAGGCGGAGCTGGAGGCGCAGCGCCAGAAGATGCTGGAGAGCGGCAAGGACATCGTCAGGGCGCAGCGCGAGCTGAACCTAACCGTACGTGAGTATAACGCTGCCCATGGCTTTGCTTCTGTTAGCGCGCATGCTGCTAGGGTGCCGGAGAACCGGCTAAAAGCTCGCAACCTAGATCAAGATTTGCGCAAAGAGATTCTTACCGGCAAGAGTGCCTCTGCATCTGTTAGCATCGTGGAAAAGCCTAAGTATAGCAGCCCGGATAAAACTATAAAAGCTGCTAAGGCCGCAGTAGAGCTATGCGAGTCGCTTTCCGGAGAGGCTTTGGTAAAGCAGCAAGAGCGCGTTAGAGAGCTGCTGGAAACTATTGAGCAGCAGAATGCTGAGCAGCTGGCTAAGCTGAACAAGGCAGCGGCCTCAAAATCCGCGTGTTCGACAAAGAATGCCGGTAGCAAGTCCCATGGGCAGGCATCGTCCCCCCCATCCGGATAGAAGGAGAGAAAAAGAGGTGAATGCGCAACAGATGACTGTGTACGATCCGGTCCTTGCCGGAAAGCAACAAGCCGGGCAACATGATGCCGGTAGAAAAAGCCAAGGGGCAGAGCGAGGCTACGCCAGAGGCTATGCCGGAAACAACCATGCCGGTAGATATGAGACCGGGCAAAACTATCGAGCTGCAAGGGCAGCGTACAATGAGGAGGAAATAGATCCCCCAAGGTACCGGCAGGCAAGGGCCGCGGTACCGGAATGTTATGATGAAGCCGATTCTGCAAGACCGGCAGCGTACCGGAACCAATTGGGAGAACGCCTGGGAGAGAGATACTTACCGGAACGGGATGCGAGGCACCGTCTGGATAGAGTGTACTTGTCAGAAATGATCGAGGAGGAAGGTCCTCCAGGTCCAAAGTGCTTTGGCCCAAGGATCATGAAAGAAAAACCACCAGTTCGCAACTTTATGTTGCCCCGTGACACAAAGACATACGATGGCACCACGAAGCCGGAAGACTGGCTCGCGGATTACGTGACCGCAGTGTACGTTGCAGGCGGTGGAGGAACCGTAGCAGGAGGAGGAAACCGGCGTTGGGCCGTGAGGATCATACCATCGTTTTTGGTTGGACCGGCAAGAATTTGGCTAAACAACTTGCCGGCAGGAAGCATAAATGGCTGGCTGGATTTTGAGGAGGCTTTTGTGAGCAATTTCAGCAGCACCTATCAAAGGCCAAACAGGCCGCAGCAACTTGCTCTGTGCGTGCAGCGCCCGAATGAAACAGACCGGGATTATCTGGCCCGGTGGAACACCACAAGGAACTCCTGTGAAGGGGTAATCGAGGCACAAGCCATTGCTTGGTTTAGCAGTGGATGCAGAAGAGGTTCACCGTTGTGGCAAAAGTTGCAGCGCAACATGCCAACAACGCTGGCAGAGATGATACGTGTGGCGGATAGCTATGTGTTGGTGTAGGATAACGTTGCATAGAAAACAAAAATTTTCCTACCGCGAACACGCAATCCAAGCCAAGATGCAATCTAGAAGATGGGAGCAACGAGGGGATGATCAAGACTAACCCTTGAAGAGATTCCAAAGCCTATAAGAGTAGGCTCTTATTGCTGCGGTAGACGATCACTTGCCGCTTGCAAAAGCGCGTAGAAGATCTTGATCACGATCGGTTCCGGCGCCACGAACGGGCAGCACCTCCGTACTCGGTCACACGTTCGGTTGTTGATGAAGACGACGTCCACCTCCCCGTTCCAGCGGGCAGCGGAAGTAGTAGCTCCTCTTGAATCCGATAGCACGACGGCGTGGTGTCGGTGGTGGTGGAGAAATCCGGCGGAGCTTCGCTTAAGCGTGCGGGATGTGGTGGAGGAGAGAGACCGCTAGGGTTTGGGGAGAGAGGGGGGTTGGGCGCCGGCCCTCTAAGGGGTGCGGCCAAGGCTGAGGCTTGAAGTGGTCAGCCCCCTCTCTATGCCCCTCATTATATAGGTGGAAGCCCCAAGAGTTCTAGTCCAAGTCTTCGAATAAGACCCCAACACTAAAACCTCCCAAAAGTGGGAAACCTACTCAAGGGGGGAGTCCTACTCAAGGTGGGACTCCCACCTTTCCTTGAGGTGGGGCTGGCCGGCCACCCTAGGGGAGTCCACCTTGGACTCCTCCCCTTTAGGGTTGGCTGGTCATGCAAGTGGAATCTCTTTGGGACTCCACTTTCCAAAGTGCCATTCTTCCGGACTTTTCTAGAACCTTCTAGAACCTGCCATAAATGCACCGGATCATTTCCAAACTTGGAATATGACTTCCTATATATGAATCTTATTCTCCGGACCATTCCGGAACTCCTCGTGATGTCCGGGATCTCATCCGGGACTCCGAACAAATATTCGAACTCCATTCCATATTCAAGTTCTACCATTTCAACATCCAACTTTAAGTGTGTCACCCTACGGTTCGTGAACTATGCGGACATGGTTGAGTACTCACTCCGACCAATAACCAATAGCGGGATCTGGAGATCCATAATGGCTCCCACATATTCAACGATGACTTTAGTGATCGAATGAACCATTCACATACGATACCAATTCCCTTTGTCACGCGATATTTTACTTGTCCGAGGTTTGATCATCGGTATCACTCTATACCTTGTTCAACCTCGTCTCCTGACAAGTACTCTTTACTCGTACCGTGGTATGTGGTCTCTTATGAACTTATTCATATGCTTGCAAGACATTAGACGACATTCCACCGAGAGGGCCCAGAGTATATCTATCCGTCATCGGGATGGACAAATCCCACTGTTGATCCATATGCCTCAACTCATACTTTCCGGATACTTAATCCCACCTTTATAGCCACCCATTTACGCAGTGGTGTTTGGTGTAATCAAAGTACCTTTCCGGTATAAGTGATTTACATGATCTCATGGTCATAAGGACTAGGTAACTATGTATCGAAAGCTTATAGCAAATAACTTAATGACGAGATCTTATGCTACGCTTAATTGGGTGTGTCCATTACATCATTCATATAATGATATAACCTTGTTATTAATAACATCCAATGTTCATGATCATGAAACTAATCATCCATTAATCAACAAGCTAGTTTAAGAGGCATACTAGGGACTTCTTGTTTGTCTACATATCACACATGTACTAATGTTTCGGTTAATACAATTATAGCATGATATATAAACATTTATCATAAACATAAAGATATAAATAATAACCACTTTACTATTGCCTCTAGGGCATATCTCCTTCAGTCTCCCACTTGCACTAGAGTCAATAATCTAGTTTACATTTGTAAAGATATAACACCTTGGCCTTATGGTGCTTTATCATGTATTGCTCACGGGAGAGGTTTTTAGTCAACGGATCTGACACGCTCAGAAACGTATGTATTTTGTAATTCATTTGCGTCTCAACGCATCACTCATTTCCAAATGAGTTGGCATTAAATATGTTTGATCTTATGGTGGAACCTTAATTCCGCGGTCTGAAATAAGTCACTAATATTGTCATATACAATATAGCTTCAAAGTTCTGACACTATCGGAACTACACCAAGTTCTCAAAGAACTTCTTGACTCAACATCATCAGTCATTTGTCAAAACAAATGACATACTCTGCCTTCGTTTTGTAGAATCCATCACAATATTTAGAACTCTTCTAAATCTAACATAGACAACTTCTAGTTCATTGTGCTACCTTTAAAACAACACTTAGTCTAATTTGAGATTGAAATTCTATTTTGATATGTGACAAAATAAATATCGGTGTAACACCTTACAGCGATTTGTTTGTCATTTCTTCATACAAAAATATATATGTATATCCTTAGTTCTTCTAAAGTACTCAAGGATATTCTTACTGTCGTCCTATGATCATCTTATGAATCATTCCGGTATATGCTCATAACATTTTAGAGCACAAGATATCTGATTTTGTACATTTTATTTGTGATCTAAAATCACTCATGTATTTTTACTCATCGAGTGTCAGATACACTCAAGTCTTGTTAAACCTTCACATGACAAGAACATTTTCTTAATATTTCTATATTGAACTATTTCAATATCCATTCTATGTACTTTGACTTAAACTTATTTATGTGTTTCAATCTATCTTCATAGATCTTGACACTAAATTTGTTTTAGTCCATATCCTTTCATTGAAGTTAATTCTCAATGAAACCTTTTAATCAAGTATATAATTACATCATTTATAACCAACTATATGTCACCTACATAAAGTATTATAAATGTGTCTTAGCGCTCCCACTTAATTTCTTGCAAATGCAAGCCTCTTCATTGTTTCTGATGAAATCAAAAACTCTTTGACTATTTCATCTAGTGAAGATTCAAACTCCGCTATACTTACTTCATCAAATTGAAGTTTGTATACCTATCTAGTATTCCACGGACCAGCAAAACTCTTGGTTGTATCTTGTATACACCTTTAATACACACTTCTGATAAGTAATGTATTTTGCCATCCTACTAACATATCTCATAAAGGAAATATGTAGTGATTACTAGAATAATCCATATAGACTTTAAGCATTGCTACGGAAGATCTAATCTTGTCGTAGTCAACTCTTTGAACTTTGTCGTAAACAACTTTTCGACAAGTTAAGCTTCTTCAAGGATATTTCATCCAAGTCCATCAATTTTATAGATCTATTTACTTTCAAAAAGTATTCATCTATCTTGGATTTCATGGCGTATAGCCATTTTAACGGAGTCAGGGCCCATCATAACTTCTTTGTTTGTAGTTAGTTTATCATTGTTCATAATCAATCCTTTGTCCACAAATCATTTATTTGATCACAAAGTAAACCATACCTACAAGGTTCAATATGTACTTCGATCTCCATGGCTAAAACACTTTGTAGTCATGGGAGCCATGATCGTCGTGGCCGCTTCCGAAACCAATTCCGATGCTGCGCTACTCTGATCATTATGCTCAGGTTCATAAACCTTATCAAATTATATTGTCCTCCCACTCAAATACTTCATTAGAAACAATTTCTCGGAAATAAGAAACATTGACAAACACTTTTGTCTTTGTCTTGTGAGAAGAATTCCCAATCAATTCTCTGGGATAACCAACAAAGACATTCATCCGATTTTGGTTGTAAACTCTTAGACCAAAATTTAAAGAAAGGACTATTAAGGTTTATACCCATGCCATAACTCGTATGGTGTCATTTCAACGGATCATGATGATGCTCTATTTAGTGTAAAAGCGGTAGTCACTAAAGCATAATCCACAAAAATATAATGGCATCAATATTTTATCTCATCATTGATCCAACAAAGTTTGGATATATCTCTTGGATACTTCATCATCACTATGATACTCCAAGAAACATAAGTTGTAGAACAATTTCATAACTCTCTTAGATGTTTGCTAAAACTCGTAATTCAAATATTTTCACCATGATCCAATCATAGATATTTGACTTTTCTATTACGATGATTTCCACTTCATGCTGAAATTTATTTGAATCCTATTCAAATGTTTCAAACTTTTCCTTATTGAATATATCCACATATATACTCAATTCATTGTTTGAAGGTTTTCATGAAATAGAAGAATCTCCCGCACACAACTATGCCTAGTGAACCACATACATCATCATGTATATTTTCACAAAGTTAGTTGCCCGTTCAACTCTTGGCCTATGAACGGTATTTTAATCATTCTCTTTAGAAAAGATTTGCAAGTGCCAAATGATTCAAAAAATCAAATGACTCCAAAAATCCATTTGCATGGAGTTCCTTCATGCGTTCCTTTCTAACATGACCTAAATGGCGGTTCCACAAATAAGTGGAATTCAAATCATTTGCCTTATGGCATTTTAGCGTCAGTTTTATGTATGTGTGTTTCACCATTAAGATTTATAATAACTTATCCATCGTACATGGAGTAATGTCATAATTTGAACAACTCATTGTTTTCATTTGACCAGAGCAAAATAACAATTATTAAGTTCTTTATTATAAATTCTAAGGGCTAGATAGAATGTCAACGACAAACATAATAACACTTTATTTTGTTCCAGACGTGCAATTCTATTATATTCCTTGTCAGTCACTTAGGCCATTGTATTCTTGTATTGCATTGTTTTGTATGACACTTCATACCAACCAATATGGTACTAATACCCAAGAATTTCATTGTGTGACTTAACTAGGAATACAACCATAACATGTATATCATTTATATACACCTGAGCTAGACTTTCTAGTCTTTTCTTTTCTTTTTGCCAAAATATCTTTTGCAGTTTCTCTTTTAGCTTTCCTCATTATTCAGAAAAACACTTCAACATCATTAACTTCTAGGTTTGTTGGTCAAATACCAATAACCTTGAGGTTCTTACTTTGAAGTTGATCATCATATGACAAGTGTTCCAGATTTCACTATTAGTAACTTTGTAATATGATGAACAATTTCACTCATAATTTTATCCATCATATCATGACGACTTTCCGAGACCATGTCTGTACATGCTAGGCTCGTAAAGTTTTAACCTTGGTATTTGCATGTGCAAATCTATCTTGCACCCGTTTTATGCACACGTAGAATCTATCACACCCGATCATCACGTGATGCTTCGAAACGACGAGTCTTAGTAACGGTGCATATTTAAGGATGGTCACTTCATGGATATGCGAATATTATTAGTGCCCCAATAGTTGGAGGATTGTGACGCCTGGCGTCTTCAACCTTCATACATTCCCATAAAACTTATGAGTTTATGTAGTCTCACCAAATTTATATTCTATCATCTTGCAATAAGGTCTTAGATATCACATATATCTCATACCTTGATTATTTCTGAAAACTAAATTTTCAGCTCCTTACTTTTCAAACAGATTTGAACTTCAAGTTTCACGGAGACAAGATAACTTTGGGTACTAATTGAAACCATAGCTCTTTGAATCAATAATGTGAGGTTTACTAAAAGTTTGCAATAGGACTTAAACAATTCTTGATTCTTAACAATACGGTACTAATCCGTAAAGTTTCTTATCAGATTTAACAGTATTTCTATCTCAATTACAAGACTAGCGCATGGTAGTAAACGGATGCCAATACTACAAAATTAATTCAAAATACTACTCAGACTATGTTCATGATAATTAGTTCATGTTTTAATGTAATTACTAATGAACTCCCACTTAATACAACATCCCTCATAGTTGTTAAGTGGTACACGATCCAAATCCACTACACCAAAACCGATCATCACGTGAGATGATGTAGCTTCAATGGTGAACATCAACATGTTGATCATATCATCCATATGACTCGTGTTCAACCTTTCGGTTTCCGTTGTCCCGAGGCCATGTCTGTACATGCTAGGCTCGTCAAGCAAACCCAAGTATTCCGCGTGTGCAACATGGCTTACACCCGTTGTATGTGAATCGTTGAATCTATCACATCCGATCATCACGAGATGCTTCGAAACGACGAACTATTACAACGGTGCATACGAGGGGAGAACACTTTATTATCTTGATATTAATGTGAGGGATCATCTTATAATGCTACCGTCGCGATCTAAGCAAAATAAGATGCATAAAGGATTAACATCACATGCAGTTCATATGTGATATGATATGGCCATTTTGTCTTTGCGCCTTTGATCTTCATCTCCAAAGCACGGACATGATCTCCATCATCAACGGGCATGATCTCCATCATTGTCGGCGTAGCGTCAAGGTTCATGGCGCCGTCTTCATGGTTGTTCACCTCATGTAGCAACTATTACAACTACTTTGAAAAACTACTCAACATGAAAATTAAAGACAACCATAAGGCTCCTGCCGGTTGCCACAATACAATAATGATCATCTCATACATATTCATCATCATATCATGGCCATATCACATCACCAAACCCTGCAAAAACAAGTTAGACGTCTCTAATTTGGTTTGCATATTTTACGTGGTTTAGGGTTTTCGTGTAAGATCTAATCTACCTACGAACATGAACCACAACGGTGATACTAGTGTTGTCAATAGAAGAGTAAGTTGAATCTTCACTATAGTAGGAGAGACAGACACCCGCAAAGCCTCTTATGCAATACAAGTTGCATGTCGAACGAGGAACAAGTCTCATGAACGCGGTCATGTAAAGTTAGTCCGAGCCGCTTCATCCCACTATGCCACAAAGATGCAAAGTACTCAAACTAAAGATAACAAGAGCATCAACGCCCACAAACCATTGTGTTCTACTCGTGCAACCATCTATGCATAGACACGGCTCTGATACCACTGTAGGATAACGTTGCATAGAAAACAAAAATTTTCCTACCGCGAACACGCAATCCAAGCCAAGATGCAATCTAGAAGATGGGAGCAACGAGGGGATGATCAAGACTAACCCTTGAAGAGATTCCAAAGCCTATAAGAGTAGGCTCTTATTGCTGCGGTAGACGATCACTTGCCGCTTGCAAAAGCGCGTAGAAGATCTTGATCACGATCGGTTCCGGCGCCACGAACGGGCAGCACCTCCGTACTCGGTCACACGTTCGGTTGTTGATGAAGACGACGTCCACCTCCCCGTTCCAGCGGGCAGCGGAAGTAGTAGCTCCTCTTGAATCCGACAGCACGACGGCGTGGTGTCGGTGGTGGTGGAGAAATCCGACGGAGCTTCGCTTAAGCGTGCGGGATGTGGTGGAGGAGAGAGACCGCTAGGGTTTGGGGAGAGAGGGGGGTTGGGCGCCGGCCCTCTAAGGGGTGCGGCCAAGGCTGAGGCTTGAAGTGGTCAGCCCCCTCTCTATGACCCACATTATATAGGTGGAAGCCCCAAGAGTTCTAGTCCAAGTCTTCGAATAAGACCCCAACACTAAAACCTCCCAAAAGTGGGAAACCTACTCAAGGGGGAGTCCTACTCAAGGTGGGACTCCCACCTTTCCTTGAGTGGGGCTGGCCGGCCACCCTAGGGGAGTCCACCTTGGACTCCTCCCCTTTAGGGTTGGCTGGTCATGCAAGTGGAATCTCTTTGGGACTCCACTTTCCAAAGTGCCATTCTTCCGGACTTTTCTAGAACCTTCTAGAACCTGCCATAAATGCACCGGATCATTTCCAAACTTGGAATATGACTTCCTATATATGAATCTTATTCTCCGGACCATTCCGGAACTCCTCGTGATGTCCGGGATCTCATCCGGACTCCGAACAAATATTCGAACTCCATTCCATATTCAAGTTCTACCATTTCAACATCCAACTTTAAGTGTGTCACCCTACGGTTCGTGAACTATGCGGACATGGTTGAGTACTCACTCCGACCAATAACCAATAGCGGGATCTGGAGATCCATAATGGCTCCCACATATTCAACGATGACTTTAGTGATCGAATGAACCATTCACATACGATACCAATTCCCTTTGTCACGCGATATTTTACTTGTCCGAGGTTTGATCATCGGTATCACTCTATACCTTGTTCAACCTCGTCTCCTGACAAGTACTCTTTACTCGTACCGTGGTATGTGGTCTCTTATGAACTTATTCATATGCTTGCAAGACATTAGACGACATTCCACCGAGAGGGCCCAGAGTATATCTATCCGTCATCGGGATGGACAAATCCCACTGTTGATCCATATGCCTCAACTCATACTTTCCGGATACTTAATCCCACCTTTATAGCCACCCATTTACGCAGTGGTGTTTGGTGTAATCAAAGTACCTTTCCGGTATAAGTGATTTACATGATCTCATGGTCATAAGGACTAGGTAACTATGTATCGAAAGCTTATAGCAAATAACTTAATGACGAGATCTTATGCTACGCTTAATTGGGTGTGTCCATTACATCATTCATATAATGATATAACCTTGTTATTAATAACATCCAATGTTCATGATCATGAAACTAATCATCCATTAATCAACAAGCTAGTTTAAGAGGCATACTAGGGACTTCTTGTTTGTCTACATATCACACATGTACTAATGTTTCGGTTAATACAATTATAGCATGATATATAAACATTTATCATAAACATAAAGATATAAATAATAACCACTTTACTATTGCCTCTAGGGCATATCTCCTTCAGTTGGGAGACCCAACGCAGCCGGCAGTGCAACCGGAGCCGGAACAGCTGCGCCACGAACAACACCGGGATAACCGGAACAACAAAAGAAGGGAAGATTTTCCGGATCGAAGGTACGGTCCACAGCAAGTTGCTGCGGTGCAGGAAAACTCTGAGGCCAGCGGCAGTCAGAGGCAAAAAACCGGATCGCAGCCATGGGCTGGTCCTAAGAAACAATGGGTGGAAAAGAAACCCTGGGTCCAGAAAAGAAACTGGCAAGAACCCGCGAAATACACCATGGAAGCTGCCATGGATCAACCTTGCCGGTGGCACACACCAAATCCGGCACACCCGTCAAACCATCTGACGAAGGATTGTACCTGGACCAAGTACTTGATGCAAAAGGGAACAGTGAAAGATGCACAACCACCACAAGATATGCCGCGGCAGCAGCAACAGCTACCGCCACCACCGCCACTTACCGGGGCAAACGCCTTACCGGTGCAGCCAAACCGGCAGCAGTACCAGCAGGTTAACCGGGTGGAGCAAAACGATAACCAACCACCTCCGCCGGCACCTTTAGGCCGGAATGTTTATGAAGATCCGCATCTGTGCTGTGTTGTCTTTGTCACTGAGCCAACAGACAGGCAAAGTGTGCACCGTCACTCCATGGAGGTCAATGCTGTGATGCCGGCAGTTCCCAAGTACATGATGTGGTCCAATCAGGAAATTACCTGGTCATCAAAGGATCACCCTAAGATCATGCCGAATCCGGGTGGATATGCTCTTGTTGTGGACCCAATCATGAAGGGGCCACAAACTCGAGTGAAGTTCAGCAAGGTGCTGATAGACAATGGCAGCAGCATAAACATCATGTACAAGCACACCATGCATACGCTGGGCATAACAGAAAACATGCTTCAGCCAACGCGCACAACGTTCCACGGAATCGTTCCAGGCTTGTCCTGTGCCCCGATAGGAAAGGTTCGGGTGGACGTGGCATTTGGAGGACGTGACAATTGCCGGGTGGAAAATCTGGAGTTTGAGGTGGTGGATCTAGACAGTCCCTACCATGCATTGCTGGGGAGACCGGCATTGGCAGCCTACATGGCCACAACTCATACGGCTTACCTCAAGATGAAGATGCCGGCACCTCGTGGACCATTGACTGTGGTGGGAAACTATAAGGTCTCACTGGAAACTGCATCTGCCGGATCGAACCTGGCGGAATCGCTGGTGATCGCGGAGGAAAAGAAAAGAATGCAGACAGCTGTTGCGCTGGCTCAGTCCTCACAATTGAGCTTAGCGGCAATGAGTGAAAACATGGGCTCACCGGCATTCAAGCCGACAAATGAAACAAAGGACATCGTGCTGGATCCGGCTTACCCTGAGCGCACCGTTCGTATCGGTGCCGGCCTTGATCAAGCATAGGAAAGCGCGCTCGTCAGCTTCCTCCGTGAGAATCGGAATATCTTTGCCTGGTCAACTGATGATTTGGTAGGTGTTCCGAGGGAGCTGGCTGAGCACTCTCTTAACGTCCGGAAAGATGCCAAGCCGGTGCGACAACCCTTGCGCCGGTTCGCTGAAGACAGAAGAAAAATCATAGGAGAAGAAGTAACCAAACTGCTTGTGGCCGGATTCATTGTGGAGGTCACGCACACAGAGTGGCTGGCCAATCCGGTAATGGTTGAAAAGAAGAAAGATGAGAACCTGGAGGCAAAAGCTCCGAAGGTGTGGCGCATGTGCATCGACTACACCAACCTAAACAAAGCTTGCCCAAGAGATCCTTTTCCTTTGCCACGAATCGATCAAGTGATTGATTCAACTGCTGGGTGTGAGTTGTTGTCCTTTCTGGATGCCTATTCCGGTTTCCACCAGATTCCCTTGAAAAAGGAAGATCAAATAAAAACTGCGTTCATTACCCCGCACGGGGCTTATTGCTATGTCACTATGCCTTTTGGTTTGCGCAACGCTGGTGCAACGTACCAGCGCTGTATGCAAAAATGCTTGTTTGATCAAATCGGAAAAAATGTGCAAGTCTATGTGGATGACATCGTGATAAAAACTAAGGTAAAAAACACCTTAATTGATGACATCAGGCAAACGTTCGATAACCTAAGACGGTTCCGGATGAAACTCAATCCGGCAAAATGTACCTTCGGTGTCCCTGCCGGCAAGTTGCTCGGTTTCCTGGTATCAAGCCGGGGCATAGAAGTTAATCCGGTAAAAATCCGGGCAATAGAAAGAATGGCTATTCCTCGAGAGTTAAAAGATGTGCAGAAGTTTACCGGAAGCTTGGCATCGCTAAGCCGGTTTGTAAGCAGGTTGGGAGAAAAAGCTCTGCCACTTTATGCTCTGATGAAAAAATCTGACACGTTCGTCTGGACCCCTCAGGCAGACGCAGCGTTTAAGGAGCTAAAAACAATGCTAGCCACAGCACCCATACTGGCTTCACCTCTAGAAAGGGAGCCTATGCTGTTATACATAGCAGCAACAAACCGGGTTGTGAGTGTAGTGGTTGTAGTTGAAAGAGAAGAGGAAGGAAAAACCGTCCAGAGGCCGGTATACTACCTGAGCGAGGTGCTCTCCCTCTCAAAGCAAAACTACCCTCACTTCCAGAAAATGACTTATGGCGTGTACATGGCCGCCACAAAACTCAAGCACTACTTTGAGGAGCACCCCATGAAGGTGGTGAGTGAAGCACCAATTTCCGATATCATGTGCAACAAAGACGCCAGTGGCCGGATTGCAAAATGGGCAATCCAGATATCACCGTACGTGCCGGTGTATGAAAGAAGAGATGCCATAAAATCACAGGCTTTGGCTGATTTCCTTGTTGATTGGGCGGAGATGCAATATAAACCGCCAGATCAGAGGATAGAGTACTGGAAAATGCACTTTGATGGATCCAAGCTCAAGGAGGGTCTAGGTGCCGGTGTGGTGCTTACTTCACCAAAAGGAGACCACCTCCGGTACGTTTTGCAAGTACATTTCAGGGCATCGAACAATGTCGCTGAATATGAAGCTTTGATCCATGGGCTTAAGGTCGCAAAAGAAATCGGTGCACACCGGATCATTTGCTATGGAGATTCAGACCTTGTGGTACAAAGTTGTTCGGAGATTGGGATGCAAAAGATGCCAACATGGCCTTGTACCGGTTTCACGTGCAAAAGATTGCCGGATTCTTCGAAGGGTGTGAGTTTCACCATGTGCCGCGAGCAGAAAATGAAGCCGCGGATGCTTTGTCCAAGCTGGGCTCATCTAGGCAAGAAATTCCTCCCGGAATAGCTTTGGCTCACTTAAGAGTGCCATCGATCAAACCAAGCCCGGAATCGGAATCAATTTTTGTACCGGAGTCACACGTAGTACCCATGGACATCGATGAAGGAACCCGGGGACTGCTCCGGTAAGCTCGGGGACTGCTGTACCCATACCGGAAGAAATGATGCTGGTGCATAGCATGGAGATAGATGCACCGGTGTTTTTGGTTCGAGAGATACCGTCATGGGTTAAACCTATTAAGGAATTCCTGATCAGCGGCACCTTGCCGGCTGACGAAAATGAATCAAGGAGGATACAAAGAAGGTCCAAAGCTTACACATTCATCAACGGTGAGGTGTACAAGAGAAGCGTTACCGGTGTCCTTCAAAGATGTGTGGAACCGGAGGAAGGGAAAGAAATGCTTGAGGAAATTCACCAAGGAGAATGTGGGCATCATGCTTCATCAAGGGCGCTAGTAGCAAAAGTATTCCGGCATGGGTTTTATTGGCCCACTGCTTTGGAAAATGCTGAGGATTTGGTAAGAAAATGCAACGGCTGCCAGAGGTACGCCAAACAAAATCATACCCCAGCATCCGGTTTAAAGACAATACCGCTAACATGGCCATTCGCCGTTTGGTGCCTTGACATGGTTGGCCCATTCAAAACTGCAAGAAGCAGCATGACTCACATCTTGGTCATGGTGGATAAGTTCACCAAATGGCTAGAGGTAAAACCTATCGCAAAGTGTGATGGGCATACAGCGGTGAAATTCCTAAAAGATGTCATTTTGCGGTATGGGTACCCACATAGCATCATCACTGATAATGGAACCAACTTTGCTCAAGGTGAGTTCAAAAGGTTCTGTGAAGACAACAACATCCGGTTGGATTTGTGCTCAGTGGCACACCCTCAGGGCAATGGCCAGGTGGAAAGAATGAATGCCTTGGTGCTTTCCGGTATCAAGCCTAGACTCATTGATGCGGTGGAAAAGTCACCGGGATGTTGGCTCGATGAGCTACCGTCAGTACTGTGGAGTATAAGAACAACCCCAAACCGGTCTACCGGATACACTCCCTTCTTCATGGTTTATGGAGCAGAAGCGGTGATACCAACCGACATCATTCATGATTCACCAAGGGTACAGCTCTATACTGAGCAAGAGGTCAAAGAGGCCAGAGAAAATGATGTCGACTTGCTGGAAGAAGCAAGAGAGCTGGCTTTGGCAAGAACAGCCATCTACCAGCAAAACCTAAGACGCTATCATAACCGGAAGGTTAACACGAGAGTTTTTTGGGAAGGAGATCTTGTACTTCGCCTGGTGCAGCGCACTGAAGGCCGGCATAAGCTTTTGCCACCATGGGAAGGTCCCTTCATTGTAAGCAAGGTGCTTCACAATGATGCATACTACTTAATCGATGCGCAGGAGTGGAAGAAAGGAAAGGCGGACAGGTCCGGAGAGGAGAGCAAACGTCCGTGGAACGTAGCTCTGTTGCGTCCTTTCTACTCTTGAAGTGGTGGTGTAAGAAGTTCCTTTTTGTACCTTATATGCTATGAATAAAAGATGCCGGAACCTTGAATGAATCTCGGGGACTACCCCAACTTAAGTTGCATGTAACTTGTTTATTTTTTTCAGTTTACCGGTTGCTTATTGAATGTTTTTTCTTTCCGGTTTAGTAGTGTGCTAAATCCTACCGGAGTCTTCGACTCTGCTGCTGTCCGCAAACCGGCTTCATGGCAAGCAAGATAAACCGGTAGGAGATAAGCACATGAACTGCGAAAAGGGAGAGCAGGAAAGAACAATCCGGAAAATATAACTAACCCCGGTTAAACCGGTTTTTTGCAAAATTTCAAAGTTATTTCTAAGTTCAAGAAGATGCTTGTTTGGTGAAAGAACCTTGTGCTCATACGCCAAAGAACGCCCAGAGAAGGCAGGCAGAGCCAAGGCAAAAGAACCAAGTATGCATCAAATTGGATGCGGAAACAATTGGGAAATATTTGCAGTGCAGGATAAAAGCAGAACCAAAAGCAAATATGCTAAGGCAAACTTAGAAATACTTAGCTACCGGTATAACTTACCGGCAGGAAATGTTGTACCACAACCACAGGCAAACTTAAGGTTTTACATCATAAGCCCCGGCATACCGGGGCAGAATTTAACAAATATTGTCTTGAGGCAAGCAGGACCAACAGATATAGCAAGAAAACACTTCAAAGAGAATCATCACGCAGCAGGGGCTTCCGGAGGAGCATCGCCGGCATCAGCGTCGTCCAGGAGCTCTTCTTCGGCTTCATCCTCCTCCTCGTCGAGATAGTCCTTGACGTCAGGAGGGGGAGGGATGAAGGTGCGCATGTCGGCGTACTCCGCGATGTGGTACGCGCGATCCTGCCGCTTAGCGGTGAGGACCGGGTCCAGATCCGTTTCTGCGTCTTCACGCACGCCGGTAAGGGCGTCCAGATCGAGCTCCGGGTACCAGGAGCAGGCGACGCGGAGGGCGGAGTCCGCTCCAGCACGGGCAGCAGAGCACTGCCACTCGCGGATCCTCCTGCCGGCGCCCTTGAGACGGTCGCTGATGAGGGAGAAGGTGTCCGGCACCTCCTCGCCAGGCCATAAAGTCCTGTAGAGCTGGGTAGCTACATCAGGGATGTCCGACAGATTGCGGTCTATGGCGCGCATATGGGACACCCGCGCGTTAAGCGCGACCAGATGGTCCTTGGGCGTCCATGGCACGGTAAGATCCGCTTGGCCTTGGTCCTTGCGGCGCGCGTCGACCTTCTTGACAGCGTACCTCTGCGAGTCCGGAAAGAGGCCTGTGCGAAGAAAGAAAAAGGTTAAGGAAAAGAATCCGGAAGAAAAAGAGACCGGAGAGAAAAGAATCCGGAAGAAAAGAGACCGGAAGGAAAGATAACGGAAAGAAGATGGGGTCGAAGGAAAAAAGGCTCATATGCAGTAGTTAAAGTGTAAAAGAAAAGAACTTACGGAGGGCGAGTGTGTCGGTTTGCAGGATCAATTGATCGCATTCCTTATGCTCCTCCTCCAGCCGCGCGGCCTTCTCCTCGGCACCCTTCCGGGCCTTGGCCATCTCCTCCAGCTCTGCCCGCAATACCACAGTGGCATTGCAGGCATCCTCCAGAGCCTCGTCCAACTTGGCCGCTGCGTTCACTTCAGCGGCTTTGAGGGCCTTGGCGTGGTCAAGCCCCAGCTGAATGAGCTGAGACTTGAGCTCCTGGTAGCCAGTCTTGAGGGCGTTCAGCTCCTCCTGGTGCTGCCGGCTGAGCTGGTCCTTCTCCCCTGTAACCGGAAAAAAGAGTGTTAACAAGGTTATACTAGTAAAAATGAAAAGAAACCAGGTTCAAAGGAGAAAGGAGAGAACCGTACGTTGGGCGGTGGCGAGCTGCTCCTTGAGAGCATCGATGGAAGCTTCCGGGATCACTGTTGAACAGAAATTGTAAATCTCACAAGGAAAAAAGGTTTCCGGTAGCAAAGATGCCGGTGGAACAAAAAACTTACCTTGGCACTTGTCATGTGCCTCAGCGAGCTCCCGGTGCTCCCATAAAAGCTCCTCGAAGAGGGCCTTCCGAGCGTCAGCCGTGAGCTGTTCAAGAAAAAGAAGAAATGAGTTAAGTTTTGCCCTAAGAACAAAGTTCTTAACCCGAAACTCGGGGACTGGCAGTGCCGGTTTTGCGCGTTTCTAAGGTAAATTGTGTGTTAAGAAGAAGATGTTTAACCCGAAACTCGGGGACTGGCAGTGCCGGTTTCACGCTAAGTTCTTAAGTTAAGTTTTGCGCTAAGAGCTGCGCTCTCACCACAAAACTCGGGGACTGGGAAGATAGACAAGAGAGAAACCGGCATGAAACTAGAGAAAAGATAAAACAAAGCCGGAAACGAAGAAACCGGTAAAGATTGAAAGTTAGTAGAGCGTACCGTCAGATTGTTCGTGGAATCGTACCACGCGCTGTCGAGCTCTTTTACGGCGCTGCGAAGCCGCATAAAGTGCTCCTCAGAACACCGATCCCCGACAGGATCAGGTGCCGGCAGCCGATCCTTGCCCATTCCGCGGGTCGCCGGAGTGATGTCCGCGGCGTTCCACTTTTGAGCATAAGGCAGAAGGTGCCCCAGGTCCCGGCCTTGGCGCTGGAACTCCGTGATGCGGCCAAGAAGGCCGGTGGCCTTCATGCTGGCACCTTTGGCGGCCTTGGAGACGTGCAGCACCAAGGGCTGCTGGCCGCCCGAAGGGGCGCTGGAGGCCGTCGCCTTCCCCTTGATGAGCTTGGAAGGCTTGGGCGGCGGCGCGGTAGAGGCGGCCCCGGAGGTCTTGGCCGGCGGCGCGTTAGGAGCGGCCCTGGAGGGCTGGGCGCGAGGAGCCTCTGGCGGAGGCATGAGGATGGTGCGTGGAGAAGGGGGAGCGCTAGGAGCGTCACCCGTGTTGGAGCCTTCCGGCGCGGAAGATTCCGGCGCGGAAGTTGTCTTTTCAGGGACGGGAGGAGCAGGAGGCTCCGCCCGCCCGGCAGCTTCTTCTTCTCCGGCGCCGATGTTGCTGGCGCCGGTGTCCTGGTGTTCTGGGAGGAAGGAAAGATCCTCCTCCGTGCGGTGATCTGACGATGAAGGGGCCGCACGCCCCGAATTTGTTGTGCCCCCCGAAAGGGAGGCAGAGGTGTTGCCGGCACCAGATGGTGCCGGGCTTGAGCGAGGAGGAGGGGTTGAGGTCCTTGCGGATCCCTCAGAGCCCGATGGCCTTGGGCCAAGCTTGAGAGCGGGGCTGAGAAAAAGAAAAGACAAATGGTTGAGAAAAAGCAACCGGAAAAAGAACTTAGCGAAAAAGAGGCAAGCCGGAAAATATAAATTACCCGGAAGCAGTTGGCATCGCCTTGCGTCCGTAGCGGCGCACGCCCACTTCTTTCTCCCCCACGGGCTCCGTCCGGAAGCGCTTGGAGGGAGGAGCATGGCTGGAGCCGGCAGTAGATGCCGGCTGCTTATTCTTTTGGCCCTGGGCCATGAGTTTGTCCACAAACTCAGAGCCGGCCTCGGCGCGCAGGGGCGGCACGCGCTCGTGGATCTGTGAGTTGGATATGGCTAAGAAGCAATTCGCAAGAAAGCAATAGCGGCAAAGTACAGGAAACCGGAAAGGAAAGTACCTCGAGCACGGTCAGGTCGTCGGGGCTTCCGGTTGGCTCTGGCGGGTCCCGGCCGAGGCGCGCAGCCGGAGTCTTCCCCATCTTCAGATCCTTCCAAAAGATGTAGGGATCCGGGTCGAAGGAGTCAAGGGCGCGTTTCCGAAGAGTTCCTCGCCGCTCTGCCTGGATGAGAGGGAAGCGGTCCCTGGCCTGAAACAAGGTAAAAGAGAAGGTTAACAAAAGCAGAAAGTTACCGGCAAAGACAACCCCAAATTGCGCAATCTCTTACTTCTTGAGTCGGAGGGTTAGAAGAACTGAGGGGAAGGAGGCCCCATTCCCACGCAAAAGGCATAGCAGTTCCACAAATCTGCTTAGCCTTGCGAACAACGTCCTTCTTGCTGAGAGGACGGCCTGTGATCTTGGTAGGATCGCCTGGGCCATACATCTCGCTCATCCTATGTGCGCGGCGCTTCAGAGGAAGCACCCGGCGCGATATGAAAGTCCGGATGACATCATCAGAACAGATGTTGGTCTCCTTCTTCAAAGAGGCCAAGAAGCACACTACCCGGTTGGTTTCGGCGTGTTCCGTCCTCGGGTTGTAGCTCCAATTGGTTCTGCTGGGGGGCCCCGCTCGATATGGAGGAAGGTTGATAAGATTGGCGCGGCCGCTGTTCTTCACATAGAAGAAAGTTCCTTGCCAGGCGCGGCAAGACTCGAGGCCGGAAAACTTAAGAAAGGTGCTCCCTTGGCGGGAGCCGACGATGCAAGAGCCGCACTCCACGGGCGGCTTGGGCTTAGGGATTTCCTTGCCCTGGACGGAGTTGATCCGCAAGTTGAAGAAGCGGGCAAACGTCTCACGAGTGGGACGAATGCCGATGTAAGCCTCCATGAAGGTGGCATAGCAAGAAAGATAGAAAATGGCGTTGCCAGGAAGGTGGTGAGGTTGGAGTTCGTAAAAATCTAGAAACTCCCGGAAAAAAGAGGAGGCAGGAAGGCCGAAGCCACGCTCAAAGTGAGCAAGAAAAACAACATATTCATCATCTTCGGGATCCGGTTCGATCTCGTCATCAGGAATCCGGCAGGTAACTCCTTCCGGAATCCTCCGAGACCGGTACAACCAATCGATCTCAAACTCAGTAACGTTGGAGCCCATCCAGGCTCCGCGGGTGATTGGGGAAGGCTCCTCGCCGGAAGATTGGCTGGAGCTGCTAGAGGCTTGGCCAGAGCTACTGGCTTCTTGGCTACCGGAAGCTTGGCTAAAGCTACCGGATTCTAAGTGGCCGCCGGACTCTTGGAGGCTACCGGATTCCTGCTGGTTGCCGGAATCGGTCTCCATCGGATCTGAAGCCTTGGATTCACCGAGAGAGGGCCTACGGCGCTTGAGAGAAAGGGAAGAAGAAGATGCGGAGGAAGATTCCTCGTCAGACATCGCAAGGGTAGGCGAAAAAACAGGAATCCCAGACTTGAACCCCGCGTGAAGATCTACGAGTAAGAAGAAAACCAAAGAAAAAGAGGAAATAAGAACACCAAAGACCCAAGATCTGAAAAGCAAGCAGAGGGCGAGTGAAGCGAGATTAGTACCAACCTTGAGCGGCGCGGTCGCTGAGGGAAGTGTTTGCTGGCGGTGGAGCGGGTCTGCGGTCGCCGGCGAGCACCGTCGGCGGCGAGGCGGAGAAGCTCGCGAAGAAGCGCAAATGCGGCGGGCGCGAAGAAGTTGCTGCCGAAGATCTCCGAACAACGAAGTCCGGCGGAAGCACGGCGTGAGTTCGCCGGGCGCCGGAGCTTGAACGAGTGACGGCGGACGGAGAGCGGCGGTGGCGCAAAGGCGTGGAGCTCTGTGCGCGAAGGATGAGAATGCGAAGAAGATGAAGAGGAAGGGGCGGTTGTGTTTATAAAGGAGAGAGAAAGTGGGCAGGGAACCGCTGGGCCGCGGCGGTTCGCCTCGCGGCCCGCGACGGTTCGCACCTTGGGCCGCCACGTGGCGAAGGGATACACGCGAGAAAATGGACACCACACGGAGGCGCACACGGGATCCCGAAGAGGTAGTGGGATCCGCAGCGGTGCATTAAATGGGCGCGCGGGAGTCGAAGTGATGTGACAACGGACACTGGCGCGTCAGTTACAGTGCGCATGTCTCTGACAGGCGCGGGGCCCGAAATATTCTCGACCTCGCCGAGGAAGCAGTAAAGACACATGATACCGGAAAGGAGAGATGCCGGAACGAGCCTAGCAAAGAGAAGAGAAAGAACAAGGGTGAAGGTGCCGGAACTAAGCTCAAGACATGAGTGATTAAACCGGTATCTTAAAAAGATGAAAACCTGGCATGGTCTGTAGGATAGAATCCTCCAGGCTATACCAGCTTCGGGGACTAATGTTGGGGGGATAACCCCCGGTATGCCAAAGGCATGCCAAACCGGATGGTTTGAGCCATCAAGATACCGGTTTAATGTTCTTACCGGAAGCCTAGCAGGAATCCGGGAGAGCAAATCTAAGCCGGTATCCCCAAAGGGGTATGCCGGAACCCGGTAAAGAAGATACCGGAAAGGAGAGCCTGTCGGCAGGACTGGTCAAAGATTCTCTTCAGAGCAAGAAGACAAGGATGAGCTAGGCAAAGTAACTTTATTCAGAGCCCTGGCGCCAAAGAGAGAGGTGACGGAGAAAGAAGCCGGAGGACGTCAGCCTCCCTGATTAAAGAAGACCCCGGTGTCATCTATGATTAAAGTAGCTTTGTACAGTAACTCTGTAAAGTAGTTTGTCCAGTCAAAGATGCCATTAGGGTTTCTTGCTCTGTAAGCCACCCTCTCCCCTATATAAGGAGAGGGGGCAGCCCTCCTTGCGGGCACGATACGATGAGATAGAGGTAGACAGAACTTGTAACCATGCTGTGATCAATGAAGCTAGCGATCTAGTAAAGAGTTCTTCCTCTTGTCTCTCTTCTTGTATACCAGTCTCTGGCTGTGTTCTTGAGGAAAGCATCCGGAAGTTCTTCCCATCTAATCGCAAACCCTCCCCCGAATCCTCTTGCGTCCATTCGGCCCCAATCTAAGCCATCCTATGGCATCTGCTCGTTCACCACGACGACAGCTGGCAAAGTATCATCAAAGAAAATTTTCTCCTCCATGCTTGGGGGACTAAAAATATCATGCTCCTCAAAACCAGCTTCCCCAAGCTTAGAATTTTCCATAGCATTAGCAACAATGGTGTTCAAAGCATTCATACTAATAACATTGCCATTAGCATGCATATAAAGTTCCATAGCTTTTTTAATTTTCTCTTCAAACACCTCATGTCCTAACTCAAGATAAATACTATAAAGATCTCTAATATTTTTGTTGTTTTCCATTAAGCCTAACTAGTGAAAACAAGAAACAAAAAGATATAATTGCAGAATCTAAAGGAGATACCTTTGAGCACTCACACACCGGCAACAGTGCTAGGAAATAGCTTAGTAGTCGGAGGATGTGAATACCTTTTACCTTACCTCCCCGACAACGGCGCCAGAAAATAGTTTTTTGCCGTGGGAGGCAATTCTCTGTGGTGTAACTTTTCTTCAGATCCCCGGCAACGGCGCCAGAAAATAGCTTGATGTCTACGCACGCTTCTATTCCTGTAGACAGTGTTGGGCCTCCAAGAGCAGAGGTTTGTAGAACAGCAGCAAGTTTCCCTTAAGTGGATCACCCAAGGTTTATCGAACTCAGGGAGGTAGAGGTCAGAGATATCCCTCTCAAGCAACCCTGCAATTAAGATACAAGAAGTCTCTTGTGTCCCCAACACACCTAATACACTTGTCAGATGTATAGGTGCACTAGTTCGGCGAAGAGATAGTGAAATACAAGTATAATGGATGATTGTAAGTAGTAATTGCAATCTGAAATAAAGATGGCAGCAAGCAAACATGTAACAGAACTTGTTGGAAACGGTGTTTCAATGCTTAGAAACAAGGCCTAGGGATCCTACTTTCACTAGTGGACACTCTCAACATTGCAATCATAATTGAATATAAATAAGCACTTCATCATACTACTCTCCTGTTAGATAAAGAACTAAAATTCATTGGGCAAGTGTGCAAAAGCACACCTCAAAGGTGTATTCCCAAGTACTAATAAACACCCCACACCGTCACGGTGAGCATTCATAGGAGGTACTAACACACCACAATTCATAAGGGAGTTACACACGGCGCACACACTATCACCATTACACCGAGGTCACAGTAACTCCAAAGTTCACATAATAAAACACTTGAATAGCATATGACATCTAGATTGCAAAGCCTATGATCACATAGATGAACAAATAAGTACTACTCTCAAACACTCTCTTGTTGGATAACAAACACCATTCATTGTGTAGGGCTACAAGAGCACACCTCAAGCCGGAGTAAACAAACTCCACAACATCCGGAGTTCATATTAAAGTAACCTCTAGAGTGCATAATAGACAAGAGTAACATCTACATATTCATATAGATCACACCATGGGAGAGAGAGATGAACCACATAGCTACCGGTAGAGCCCTTAGCCTCGGGGGAGAACTACTCCCTCCTCATCATGGGAGACAGCAACGGCGATGAAGATGGTGGTGGTGTCGATTGAGATGGCTTCCGAGGGCAATTCCCCGTCCCGGCGGCGTGCCGGAACAGAGACTTCTGTCCCCCGAACTTGGCTTCGCGATGGCGGCGGCTGCGTAACTTTTCTCGTCTCGTGGCTTATCTTTTTAGGGTTTTGATAACGCGTGAAGCACACGTCCGTTGGGAACCCCATGAGGAAGGTGTGATGCGTACAGCAGCAAGTTTTCCCTCAGTAAGAAACCAAGGTTTATCGAACCAGTAGGAGTCAAGGGCCACGTGAAGGTCGTTGGTGACGGAGTGTAGTGCGGCGCAACACCAGGGATTCCGGCGCCAACGTGGAAACTGCACAACACAATCAAAATACTTTTCCCCAACGTAACAGTGAGGTTGTCAATCTCACCGGCTTGCTGTAAACAAAGGATTAAATGTATAGTGTGGAAGATTATGTTTGTTTGCGAAGAACAGTAGAGAACAATGATTGCAGTAGATTGTATTCAGATGTAAAGAATGGACCGGGGTCCACCGTTCACTAGTGGTGTCTCTCCCATAAGATAAATAGCATGTTGGGTGAACAAATTACAGTTGGGCAATTGACAAATAGAGATGCATACATATCATGATGATTACTATGAGATTTAATCAGGGCATTACGACAAAGTACATAGACCGCTATCCAGCATGCATCTATGCCTAAAAAGTCCACCTTCGAGTTAGCATCCGCACCCCTTCCAGTATTAAGTTGCAAACAACAGACAATTGCATTAAGTATGGTGCGTAATGTAATCAACACAAATATCCTTAGACAAAGCATTGATGTTTTATCCCTAGTGGCAACAACACATCCACAACCTTAGAACTTTCTGTCACTGTCCCAGATTCAATGGAGGCATGAACCCACTATCGAGCATAAATACCCCCTCTTGGAGTTACAAGTATCAACTTGGCCAGAGCCTCTACTAGCAACGGAGAGCATGCAAGAACATAAACAACATATGTATGATAGATTGATAATCAACTTCACATAGTATTCAATATTCATCGGATCCCAACAAACACAACATGTAGCATTACAAATAGATGATCTTGATCATGATAGACAGCTCACAAGATCTAAACATGATAGCACAAGAGGAGAAGACAACCATATAGCTACTGCTATGGACCCATAGTCCAAGGATGAACTACTCACACATCAATCCGGAGGCGGGCATGGTGATGTAGAGCCCTCCGGTGATGATTCCCCTCTCCGTCAGGGTGCCGGAGGCGATCTCCTGAATCCCCCGAGATGGGATTGGCGGCGGCGGCGTCTCTGGAAGTATTTCCGTATCGTGGCTCTCGGTAATAGGGTTTTCGCGACGGAGAGTTTAAGTAGGTGGAAGGGCAGAGTCGGAGGGCTGACGAGGGGCCCACACCATAGGCCGGCGCGGGCCCCTCCCTGGTCGCGCCGCCCTATGGTCTGGCCACCTCGTGGCCCCACTTCGTATGCTCTTCGGTCTTCTGGAAGCTCCGTGGAAAAATAAGACCCTGGGCGTTGATTTCGTCCAATTCCGAGAATATCTCCTTTGTAGGATTTGTGAAACCAAAAACAGCAGAAAACAGCAACTGGCGCTTCGGCATCTCGTTAATAGGTTAGTGCCAGAAAATGCATAATAATGATGTAAAGTATGTATAAAACATGTGAGTATTGTCATAAAAGTAGCATGGAACATAAGAAATTGTAGATACGTTTGAGACGTATCAAGCATCCCCAAGCTTAGTTCCTACTCGCCCTCGAGTAGGTAAACGATAACAAGGATAATTTCTGAAGTGACATGCTATCATAATCTTGATCAATACTATTGTAAAGCATATGAAGTGAATGAAGTGATTCGAAGCAATGGTAAAGACAATGATTAAACAACTGAATCATATAACAAAGACTTTTCATGAATAGTACTTTCAAGACAAGCATCAATAAGACTTGCATAGGAGTTAACTGATACGTCTCCAACGTATCTATAATTTCTGATGTTCCATGCTAGTTTTATGACAATACCTACATGTTTTGCTCACACTTTATGATGATTTTATGCATTTTCCGGAACTAACCTATTAACAAGATGCCGAAGTGCCAGTTCCTGTTTTCTGTTGTTTTTGATTCCAGAAAGGTTGTTCGGGCAATATTCTCGGAATTCGACGAAACGAAGACCCAACATCATAATTCATCGAGACGGACCAGGACACCGAAGGAGAGTCGGAGGGGAGGCCTGGGGCCCCCAGACCATAGGCCGGGGCGGCCTGGAGGGGGGGCGCGCCGCCCTATGGGGTGGGACCCCCAGGCACCCCCTTGCGCCGCCTCTTAGCCTATAAGACCCCTCGCGACCTAAAACCTCGATACCAATTGACGAAACTCCAGAAAGACTCCAGGGGCGCCGCCGCCATCGCGAAACTCTGTTTCGGGGGACAGAATCTCTGTTCCGGCACGCCGCCGGGACGGGGAAGTGCCCCCGAAAGCCATCTCCATCGACGCCACCGCCTCCATCATGCTTCGTGAGTAGTTCCCCCATGGACTACGGGTTCTAGCTGTAGCTAGTTGGTACTCTCTCTCCCATGTACTTCAATACAATGATCTCATGAGCTGCCTTACATGATTGAGATTCATCTGATGTAATCGGTGTTGTGTTTGTTGGGATCCGATGGATTGTTACTAAAAAGTTTATGAAGTTATTGTTGCTGCAATCTTGTTGTGTTTAATGCTTGTCACTAGGGCCCGAGTGGCATGCTCTTAGATTTAAGCTCTATACTTATTGCTTAGATTGTATCTACAAGTTGTTTGCACATGTCTATGTCCGGAACCCGAGGCCCCAGAGTGACAAAGAATCGGGATAACTGGAGGGGAAGGCTTAGATATGAGGATCACATGTTTTCACGGAGTGTTAATGCTTTGCTCCGGGGCTCTATTAAAAGGAGTACCTTAATTTCCAGTAGATTCCCTAGAGGCCCGGCTGCCACCGGCTGGTAGGACAAAAGATGTTATGCAAGTTTCTCATTGCGAGCACGTATGACTATATATGGAAAACATGCCTACATGATTAATAATCTTGATGTTCTGTCTTAATGCTATTTCAATCCTATCAATTGCCCAACTGTAATTTGTTCACCCAACACTTGTTATTGGAGAGTTACCACTAGTGTAGATAGCTGGGAACCCCGGTCCATCTCTCATCATCATATACTCGTTCCTATATAACATTGGAAGTAGTATCAACTATTTTCTGGTGCCATTGCTCTCATATTACTGCTACTGCTGCTGTGTTACTATTACTACTGCTCTCATATTACTGCTGCTTTCACATCACCCCTGTTACTAGTGCTTTTCCAGGTGCAGCTGAATTGACAACTCAGTTGTTAAGGCTTATAAGTATTCTTTACCTCCCCTTGTGTCGAATCAATAAATTTGGGTTTTACTTCCCTCGAAGACTGTTGCGATCCCCTATACTTGTGGGTTATCAAGACTATTTTCTGGCGCCGTTGCCGGGGAGGCATAGCTCTACTCATAAGTTCATCTGGGGAGTACACTCCACCTCTCTCTCTCTATTTTATTTTATTTTGTTTTGCTTAGTTTATTTCTGTCTAGTATTATTTTGCTTAGTTTACTTTTGTCTAGTTTGTTTTTGTCTTGTTTTATTTCTCCTATATACCCGAAAATCCATAAAAATTTGAAAAACCGAAAAATTAAAATCTGTTTTTATGGAAGAACCATGATAAAAACCTATTTGGAGCTTATAGAATTATATAATAATTATAGAGAATCAAGAACGGGAAAAGTTATGAGTGCTGTGATAGAAAAATTGAATATAATTGCTAAAATCTTGCTTAAACGCCATGATATAAACTGTTGCTCTAAACAGGATACTAAACATCTTAAATTTCAATGTGGCTTTAGTGAGGAAGTTTTAATTAAGAACTATAATTGGAATAGATATATTCATTTTGGGTTCGAAGAAGTAGAACAATTTGTTTTGTTTATGGGAGCTTCTGAGATAGAATCCTTCATGGCTAAAAAGTATGAAACTTGTGTTGTTTGTAAGGACCTTAAAGATTATGTCTCTTCTATCCTTAATTTTTGCATAGAAAGTTACAGTGATAATCCTTATATCATTGATTATAAAGAGAGACTCATTAATGCACAAGAATGCACTCACAATTTGCAGGAACCTGTGGAAGAAGAAATTGATGAACCTGAAAGCTCATTGGATGAAAAAGAGGAGGAGAGTGATGAACAAAAGGAGGAAGAATGGATTAGATACCCATGCCAACCTTCTAATGAGAGTAACTCTTTATCTCTTACACTATTTGATTGTCCTCCATGCTTACCAAATGAGGATGAGTGTGATGTTCCTGTGGATTCTCTTACAATATTCCCTATGAGTAAAACTTGTGAGAATAATTATGCTACTGTTATCTATGATAATCCATGCTACTTTGATAAATCTTATGATAATGCTTTGTTTGTGCCTGGTATCGAAATGCATGGTACTAAAGAGTTTTGCTTAGCAAATGTTTATGATAAAGCTCTAGATGATGGTCCTATGTTACTTGATAATATTAATTGTACTACTAATGAAAATGGGATAGGAAAGGTCTTGACTTTATCTAGGAGTCCCATATCTCTTGAGATTGATCAATCATCTTGCTATATTATTGATAGAAGTGGGTTTGAAAGTTTCGATCCTATTATTTTTGAGCTTGATAAAAATTATGTGTTTGTGGATCATGAAAAGCATGCTTTATGTGATAGTTATATTGTTGAGTTTATCCATGAAGCTACTGAAAATTATTATGAGAGAGGAAAATATGGTTGTAGAAATTTGCATGGTACTAAAACACCTCTCTATATGCTGAAAATTTTGAAGTTGCTCTTGTTTTATCTTGTTATGCTTGTCACTTTGTTCTTCATGAATTTATTTGTGTACAAGATTCCTATGCATAGGAAGCGGGTTAGACTTAAATTTGTTTCATACTTGCTTTTTGATGCTCTCTTTTGCTTCAACTCTCATCCTTATGTGAGCATCATTAAAATTGCTGAGCCCATCTTAATGGCTATAAATAAAGCACTTCTTGGGAGATAACCCATGTCTTTATTTTGCTACTGTTTTTTTGTGTCTTGGAAGTTGTTACTACTGTAGCAACCTCTCCTTATCTTTATTTTATTGCATTGTTGTGCCAAGTAAAGTCTCTAATAGGAAGTTGATACTAGATTTGGATTTCTGCGCAGAAACAGATTTCTATCTGTCACGAATTTGAGTAGGTCTCTCTGTAGGAAACTCAGAAAAATCTGCCAATTTACATGAGTGTTCCTCAGATATGTACGCAACTTTCATTAGTTTTGAGTTTTCTGATTTGAGCAACGGAAGTACCTCTTAAAAATTCTTCTTTACTGGCTGTTCTGTTTTGACAGATTCTGTCTCTGTTTTTTGCATTGTCTCTTGTGGACCTTAAGCAAGGCTTTCTAGACATGGAGAGCTGTAGCTAATGTTTTATTGAGTTCTTGCAATGTGTCACTATAGGACTAAAGTGGATTAAAGTTTTTTTTAAGTACTAACCCCTCTAATGAAGTTTATGAGAAGTTTGGTGTGAAGGAAGTTTTCAAGGGTCAAGAGAGGAGGATGATATATGATCAAGAAGAGTGAAAAACCTAAGCCTGGGGATGCCCCCGTGGTTCATCCCTGCATATTTCAAGAAGACTCAAGCGTCTAAGCTTGGGGATGCCCAAGACATCTCCTTCTTCATCAACAACTTATCAGGTCACCTCTAGTGAAACTATATTTTTATTCTTCCACATCCTATGTGCTTTACTTGGAGCATCTGTGTGTTTTTATTTTTTTTGTTTTTGTTTGAATAAGATCGGATCCTAGCAATCCTTGTGTGGGAGAGAGAAATGCTCCGCTTTTTCATTTGAACACTTGTGTTCTTCGTTTTTCATATTCATGGCGGAAGCTGAAAGCTGCAGCACTTATTGTTATTTGGATGGAAACAGAAAATGCTTCATATTTTCTTGAATAATTTGATAATTGGCAATTGTTTTGAGCTCTCAAGTAGATCATGTTTAAGCTCTTGCATCATGTAGTTTAAACCTATTAGTGGAGAACTACCGTAGAGCTTGTTGAAATTGGTTTGCATGATTGGTCTCTCTAAGGTCTAGATATTTTCTGGTAAAAGTGTTTGAGCAACAAGGAAGACAATGTAGAGTCTTTTAATGTAGAGTGGTGTTTTGGAACATGGGTGCATATGCTCCCTATATTTTGAAATACATCTTATGTACATTTTAAATTTTAAAAAAATTGAAAAAAAAAATTTGTACGTACATCTTCACGTGCTACGCGCTCACAAAGTCGTTTCATAAAAAATCGACTTATCATGTGACGTGTGTAAAAAAGACAAAATTCAGTGCTAAAAATAATGTTTTTCAGAAGATAAAGTTTCTCCATTTTACATAGACCACAAAAAATATTGGTTTTTCGTGAAACTTAGCGAATGCACATACATTATGGAGATGTACATGTATAATTTTTTATCTAAATTTTTTGACATTTCGAAAAATGTTTTTCTGGTAGAGGGAGCATACGCACCCGGGAGCCGAATTGAATTTCCGCTTATAATGCTTGCAATATGTTCTTATGTAAGTTTTGCTGTACCGGTTCATACTTGTGTTTGCTTCAAACAACCTTGCTAGCCAAAGCCTTGTACTGAGAGGGAATGCTTCTCGTGCATCCAAAACCTTGAGCCAAAACCTATGCCGTGTGTGTCCACCATACCTACCTACGATGTGGTATTCTTCTGCCATTCCAAGTAAATACTTCATGTGCTACCTTTAAACAATTCAAAACTTTATTACTCCTTATTTGTGTCAATGTTTTATAGCTCATGAGGAAGTATGTGGTGTTTTATCTTTCAACCTTGTTATTTACTCTTGACAGACTTTCACCAATGGACTAGTGGCTCATCCGCTTATCCAATAATTTTGCAAAAAGAGCTGGCAACGGGGTTCCCAGCCCCAATTAACCTTCATTAATAATTCTCTTCACATGTTTTGCCCTGATTCATCAGTAAGCAACTTAATTTTGCAAATAGACACTCCTTCATGGTATGTGAATGTTGGAAGGCACCCGAGGATTCGGTTATCCATGGCTTGTGAAAGCAAAAGGTTGGGAGGAGTGTCAACCATAAATAAAACTAAAATACGTGTGTAAACAAAAGAGAAGAGGGATGATCTACCTTGCTGGTAGAGATAACGTCCTTCATGGGAGCCGCTCTTGAGAGTCTGGTTGATGAGGTAGTTAGAGTGCCCACTACCATTCGTTGACAACAACAAACACCTCTCAAAACTTTACTTTTATACTCTCTATATGATTTCAAAACTTAAAAAGCTCTAGCACATGATTTAATCCCTGCTTCCCTCTGCGAAGGGCCTTTCTTTTACTTTATGTTGAGTCAGTTTACCTACTCCCTTCCATCTTAGAAGCAAACACTTGTGTCAACTGTGCATTGATTCTTACATACTTACTTATTTGCATTCATCATATTACTTTGTGTTGACAATTATCCATGAGATATGTATGTTGAAAGTTGAAAGCAATTGCTGAAACTTAAATCTTCCTCTGTGTTGCTTCAATGCCTTTACTTTGAATTTATTGCTTTATGAGTTAACTCTTATGCAAGACTTTTTGATGGTTGTCTTGAAAGTACTATTCATGAAAAGTTTTGCTATATGTTATCTATTTGTTAGCAAACTATAGATCATTGCCTTGAGTCACTGCATTCATCTCATATGCTTTTGTTATCACTAGAATTTGACCGAGTCAGAGGTGGGCCGCGATCAAGATGGGCTTGAAGAATATACATGGAAGAATATACGTGAATCGGCCTTATATGCAAAGTTTGGGCTAGTTTGCCCGTGTATCTGTAATATAGTAGGATACGTATCGATTAGTTAGAGTTTGGCTCGTGCCCGGTTGGGATTATTCCCACGTTAGAAAGTCTACGGACTATAAATATGTATCTAGGGTTTATGAAATAAACAACAATCACGTTCACCACAAACCAATCTAGGCGCATCGCCAACTCCCTTGTCTCGAGGGTTTCTTCCGGGTAAGCATCATGCTGCCTAGATCGCATCTTGCGATCTAGGCAGTATAAGTTTATTCGTTGTTCATGCGTTGCTCGTACTGAAGCCTTTTTCATGGCGAGCAACGTGGTTATCTTAGATGTGTTAGGGTTAGCATTGTTCTTCGTATCATATGCTGCAGTCGTGCAACCCTTAGACATCTAGCCGCCTTTACACCTATCTTAGGTGTAAGGGCGGCACCCCGCTTGATCATTATTTAGTAGATCCGATCCGTTATGGTTGCTCCTTGTTCTTCAAGGATTAGTTTTATATCTGCATAGTTAGGCCTTACAAACGGGTTGAAGGATCCAGTGGCGCGTAGGGTGTAGTTTGCTAGCCCTAGACAGGATGTTCCGAGGACCAACTTCGTGTTGGTTTTTAGGCCTTGCCTAGGATTGGTTTACGATCACCGTGCGTGGCCGCCAGGCTCAATCACGAGTAGGATGTTCCGATTATGTGGTGAAAACCCTAAATCGTAGTAGGTCGTTTTAGCTTTATTCTGATCAAGCAGGACCACCATATATTCGTACACCTCGTGCGAATCATGGGTGGATCGGCTCTTTGAGCCGATTCACAGGACAACCTGAGAGCCGATCGAGGCTCGTATTTAATGTTTACGTGTATGCCATGCAGGAAACTAAGCGAGGCACATCCATCACCTTCCTGACCAGGTATAGGTCAGGTGGCACGCCCTTGCACCAGCATCGGACGTGCGTGCCGAGTCTTTGCGGGCCGTCGCTCGGAGGGACCAGGGCCAGCCGCAGTCCTGGGAGCCTCCCGGCTCTACTGTGTTGCCCGTCGCTGCTCGCCGGTGGGTTTCTGACCGCAACACATTCTGGCACGCCCGGTGGGACAATCTTCGACATCAACCGCATCGCCATCTACATCCGAGATGGCGGAGGGCACTCCAGTCACGTACGAGGATTTGACCGAGGAACTCAAGAAGAAGTATGACGAGGTCAAAGCAATCCTCGAAGCCGACCTCATCGGCTCTTTTCACAGAACCCGCTCACATGGCGTCAGGTGGAAAGGGTTCTCACCTGAAGGCGCGCTCGATGGAGTGGACCTGTCCACCCCGTCAGAAGAACGCACCAGATCCCTGCGTCAGGAGATTAACTTCATGGTAGCTCACTCGCTGCACCGCCATTCTGAGAGCCTGGTGAACACTTTGGAGCGTGTCGCTCTTCGGGTGATCCAGGAGATCATGAGGCATCAGTACTCTTCGTCAGGACCAGCTCTCGGGACTTACCAAGGAGAGATGCCACTCCAGTCCCGTCCACCGCTGCCATTCGCGTTGGCAACACCAGAAGTGCCGAAGTCACCGGCATACGCCGTTGACATGGTGGAATGCACGTACCCTGGGAGGTGCCAGCCAAGATTCTCGTTCAACATCAACATGGTAGGACTTGGGTGCCACCCTGGTAAGGACAGAGACGAGGGCAGCTGCTCTCATAGCGAGGACAAGGAGGAAGCCGTTCCACGCGATCGGCCCCGACACTTCCAAAAAATCCTGGTGACAATCAAGATGAAGGCCGATTCCAGCAATCGGCCCGCATTATCCGTACCACACGCTCTCCCTGTATTTGGTGTCGACCTCACAGGTGACGGAAAGCTAGGGTATGGGTTTACATCGGCTTGTGAGCTCGAGGAAATCGGCATTGGTCATGTCTGTAGAGCCGATGTTCAGGTATAGTTCTGTGGATAACTGCAGAGCCGATATCTGTAGTAACTTGACAGATTCGGCTCGGGGCACATAAGCAGATAGACAGATGCTATGAACATGTGCGATACATGGGCAATAAAACATGAACGTGGGCAATAAAATATTAGGGGCCGATAGGAAAATCGGCCAGTAAAAAAAATGTAACAAGTACAGCCGATGCAGAGACATCGACTTCAGAAGGTAAACAGCCGATGCACAGTCATCGATTCTAGAGGTACAAGTTCAGCAAAACATTTGACTCTAAAGGCTCTACTGAAGAAACGCGCTGAGGGCGTGAAGGGCGTCAGCACGGATGCGATCCACCTCGGCGATCTCAGCCTCGTCGTCCTCGTCTTTGCCCGTCACCAGCTGACTGCTCAGGGTACGAATTTTAGCCAGATCGGTCTTCAGATCGGCTGTGAGGCCCTTTGCTTCCTCTTGAGAGCGGGCAATAAGGGCTTCCTTGTCTTGGATAAGCTGCTTGGTCACCCTGACCCTCTCTTCAAGGTCCTCCAGTTCCTTACGCAGGGTCTCGAGTTCGGCGCTATTGGCAGAAGTGTCAGTTTTGGCGTCTAAAGCAGCCTTCTTCTCATTGAGCCGTTGACACTTGTCTGCAATATCGGCTCTCAATGGAAGCTGGGTGTGGCGAAGATTAATCCTTTGGCGAGCCGATTGTACCCTTGACCTGAAGACCGACAGAGTCACAGCTGGCCAGAGCTTCACTTGCAGTGTCATAGGGAGATGGGGCTGGATATCTTCGAGGATGCCTTTGACTTCCTCGGAATTTTCAACCAGGGTCTCAATTGAGGAAGAGAGCAAATCCTTGAGGCGCTGGAGTGGACCATGGACCGTGCTAGGGCGGGGCTCTCCACTTGCCTTGGAAGTAGTTGGTTCGATGGATTCAGGATCGAACGTCAGCAAGCTTGAGAGATCACAACCCTGACAATACGAACAAAAGTGGTGTTAGCATACAACGAAGAAAGTGATAGAGCCAAGGAAGTGGGGTGTACCTCTCCCAAGGTAGGAGGAGCCGCCGATGCTGTGATAATCGGTTTTTCCGTGGACTTGGCTAGGTTAGCCACTTGGTCAGCCACGATCGTCGAGGGGGCTAGGTCTAGCATGGCAGACGGCATTAGTACCTCCTCGACGTCTCCGCTAGAGGTATCATTGGTCTGCAAAAGGAAGTAACTAGCCGATCCAAGTGTCAATGGGTTAGCATGAAGTGTAAGCCAGGGAGATAAATACTTTTGAGACCTCCTGGCTTGATGGAGAAGCTCGTGGGTCTTTACGAGCCCTTTTGACGCATCGATGCTTCACGCGTGACCCTGATTTGGTCGGGGCTTGGGGAGCAGGAGGCTCGGGAATCGACCTTTTCTTAGAAGCCGGCGCTGGCGAGGCCGTCTGGCTCTGGGTGGTAGACCTCTCGGAGTTGCTCGAGCTCGAATCCCTCTGGCTGGATTCTGCGGCCCCGCTGGAGTTTTCTTCGGTGGAAGTCTGTAGACAAGAGTAAAAGCATGTTGCAAAGACTGGGAAAGCAGATAAATGTGGACAGGGCACAAATCAACTTACGTGCAAGATTTCTTGGGCAGGAGCTTTGCGCTTCAGGGTCTTTCTGGCAGCCACCTTCCTCACTGACATCCTCGCCTGAGTCGAGGCTCGGGGGGCAACTGGCCCCGAAGATGCTTTACTCTTGGGAGCCGATTTCGGTGAAATCGGCTGATTCTGCATTATGACTTTCTTCAGGGGTGGCGAGCTCTGGCAGAAGAGAACTACTGGGGCCGGAGGAAGGAATTCGAAGGGGGAGCCATCGGCTTGTGTGGGAGCTGGGCCATCTTGTTGCTGCCAGGAGATGGAGTCAGGTTACAGACAATCGCCATAAGCCATTGCAAGAAATTTATAAGTAATGGTACCTGGTCTGCATGAACGCCATACTCGGCATCAAGTTGTCTCAGTAGCGGTCCTAGAGCCCTTCTGAAGGCATGGGTCCTCCACATGGACCACCAAGTCTCGAAACCATCGGTAGTGAAGGTGAAACGGAGGTTGTGGGGAATTGGAATGGCCAAAGCATCAAAGAAGGTATAGCACCTTTGGCCAGTAAGGTTGTCAGGCAGTTCAGCTCTGCTTGCTGTCAGGTGGTGTAGGAAGAAGTGTGGAGGCACCTGCCCGAGACCAAGCTGTCGAGCTACTACTACCGGTTGGTAGGATTCATAACCAGGCTTGATGATCCGGTTTGAGGTACTCATGCCAACTGGGAGAAAGCAAGGACGGATCATAATGGAGTACAAATGCCGGGTGCTAGCGTCATCGGCAAAGTTATCCAATCGGAAGGAAACTGGGTTCTCAAAATTCTCCGATTCAGTATAAGGAAAGAACAGGGGGTTGTCCAAACCTTGGAAGAAAATCTTGAACCACCCTGCTGCTTCCTTAGGGATCAGCCTGCTGCCTGGGAGACCGTACAAAGCTTGGCCATAGCTGGTGCATCGGATCTCCTTTCCATTAGCATCTGGGAAGGTGCAGGTGGCCAAGGGTGGGAAGTCTGGGATCTGGTTCTGAAAGTACAGCTGAGCCCATAACTGAATAAACCACCAGGGGCCTCCAGTTTTAACTGTCTTTTGAGAGAACAGTTT
Source organism: Lolium perenne (assembly GCF_019359855.2). Classification (NCBI taxonomy): domain Eukaryota; kingdom Viridiplantae; phylum Streptophyta; class Magnoliopsida; order Poales; family Poaceae; genus Lolium; species Lolium perenne. Next base: position 357,101,677 of record NC_067247.2, on the reverse strand, counting down.
GACAGACATCAGTTGAAGAGATCGGTAGAACTCTCCAAGAAACAGTTTGCCGAGGCCAAGTTGGGTGCCTTTGGCAAGTTCATAGGCCAGGGAAATGTAATTCTTGGTAGGGGCGAGTGATGGGCCACAGAATATGAAGTGCTCCAACCAGAAGTTCAGGAAGGCTGTGTGTTCTCTCTCTGTCACAGGGCCTTTGGTTTTCATATAACGATTGAGGTAGGCACCCCAGCTGGTACACTCTCTTTTGGAGGAAAGGGTGAAAGGAACTTTCGGCATCTTGAATGTAGAAGGGCTTGGGGATGCAATGTCTAAGCCTGTGATCATGGCCACATCCAGCAGCGTTGGTGTCATAGGGCCATGGCCAAACATGAAGCAGTTCAGTGCATCAGACCAGAAGTAGCCGATGGTTTTCAGGATATTTTCATTCTTTTCAAGGGGAGACAATGATAATGACAAGGCATCGGCTATCCCTATGGCTTCCCAGGTGGCATAGTGGGTTTTGGATACTCTATTGTACCATGCCACCCAACCCTCAGGAGGATTAGGCCAGGCTCGCAGGCAGTCGGCCCAGGAAGACAGATCTAAGTTCTGGTTCACGAAGGGGATTCTGTTAGCCTCGCATGAAATTAAGAGAGCGGAACTCTCGGAAGAACGGGGACCGAGGCACATAGAATTTGCGAGAGAAGGATGTGGCAGTAGGATGTCTGAAACCTAAAATTAATAACGGAACAGAACATTAATTCAGGTGTTTGCTATTAATCCTAACATCGATTCGAATGGCGAGAGGAGGTTAAGGATTACCTTCAGACCGGAGACCATGTCGTTGGTATTGGATGATTCCGCCATTGGGTGCGCTGTAGAGTTGGCGCGGCGCGGTCGAGATCTGGGATACGGGTGGCCGTGAGATGGAACTGCTCAGGCGGCAATTTGGGGATCTGAGTTTGCTTTCTCAGACGGAGGTCGCAGGTTACCGTTTGGAGGGGCAGCTGGGTCGGCCTTACTCGTGTTTTTATGGTAGAGACCGATGCGATGCCATCGGCTCTTTTGGGAGATCGTTTGACTTTGACTATCGGCAAAAAGATTGATTGGAAATACTTCTTCATTAATAGAAGGAGGGTTTTTTACAATGAAGAGCCGATTGCTCAAGAAAGGGGGAACAAAAGAAGAGCCGATTGCTCGAGTACTACTGATCCTACTCTACTAATCCTCGCTGCCCTTGTCGTCGGCATCGTAGCTGCCGTCGGCGCTGCTTCCGGAGAACTCCTCGTCGCTGCTGCCCCAGCCCTCGGCCGGAGCTTCTTCCTCCTCGTCATCATCATCATCTTCACTGTCCGCCCAAGCGCGGAAGCGCTTCGCTGGCAGGTACCCAGTGGAGAAGGAGGAGTCGTCTTCCTCCTCTTCTTCCTGTTCCTCCTCTTCTTCCTCGTCTTCCTCTTCCTCCTCCCTATCGGAGGAAGTGGGGTTCCCCCAGGAGTGGAGGTCATCCTCGTTCTCGCTCTCCAGTTCCCCTTCAATGAGGAACTGGAGGTCGCCCTCCCCATCAGTCAGGGGCAGGTCGCCATCTGATCCGACGAGGGCTTCTGGTGGGCCATCTGACACGAAGTCGAAGTCCCACTCTGGCTCTGACATCGGCTCGCTCGAAGAAGAGGATTGGAAAGAGAGGCCGGAGGAGACGGAGGAAGAAGAAGACATTGCTACAGGGAAAGAGGGTTTTTTCGGTGCCGATAGCTAGAACAGAGGGAGGGATGAAGAGGCGAATCGGTCGGCACAGTTAAATAAGGGGGAGCCTAGTGGAGATTTAATGCCATTGCGGTTTCCGAGGAAGTGATGCTAAAGCTATCGTATCTTGCAGAAAGGTTGAGAAGGCAAGGCCTCATGATGAAGAATACTGCGACGGTTTTGCTTTGCCACGACATGACCCGACGAAAAAAAAGCAGAGTGATTTTGGAATTATCAATTCCAAAACCAGGGGGGCATGTGTTATCACCAGAATTTGACCGAGTCAGAGGTGGGCCGCGATCAAGATGGGCTTGAAGAATATACATGGAAGAATATACGTGAATCGGCCTTATATGCAAAGTTTGGGCTAGTTTGCCCGTGTATCTGTAATATAGTAGGATACGTATCGATTAGTTAGAGTTTGGCTCGTGCCCGGTTGGGATCATTCCCACGTTAGAAAGTCTACGGACTATAAATATGTATCTAGGGTTTATGAAATAAACAACAATCACGTTCACCAAAAACCAATCTAGGCGCATCGCCAACTCCCTTGTCTCGAGGGTTTCTTCCGGGTAAGCATCATGCTGCCTAGATCGCATCTTGCGATCTAGGCAGTATAAGTTTATTCGTTGTTCATGCGTTGCTCGTACTGAAGCCTTTTTGATGGCGAGCAACGTGGTTATCTTAGATGTGTTAGGGTTAGCATTGTTCTTCGTATCATATGCTACAGTCGTGCAACCCTTAGACATCTAGCCGCCTTTACACCTATCTTAGGTGTAAGGGCGGCACCCCGCTTGATCATTATTTAGTAGATCCGATCCGTTATGGTTGCTCCTTGTTCTTCAAGGATTAGTTTTATATCTGCATAGTTAGGCCTTACAAACGGGTTGAAGGATCTAGTGGCACGTAGGGTGTAGTTTGCTAGCCCTAGACAGGATGTTCCGAGGACCAACTTCGTGTTGGTTTTTAGGCCTTGCCTAGGATTGGTTTACGATCACCGTGCGTGGCCGCCAGGCTCAATCACGAGTAGGATGTTCCGATTATGTGGTGAAAACCCTAAATCGTAGTAGGTCGTTTTAGCTTTATTCTGATCAAGCAGGACCACCATATATTCGTACACCTCGTGCGAATCATGGGTGGATCGGCTCTTTGAGCCGATTCACAGGACAACCTGAGAGCCGATCGAGGCTCGTATTTAATGTTTACGTGTATGCCATGCAGGAAACTAAGCGAGGCACATCCATCACCTTCCTGACCAGGTATAGGTCAGGTGGCACGCCCTTGCACCAGCATCGGACGTGCGTGCCGAGTCTTTGCGGGCCGTCGCTCGGAGGGACCAGGGCCAGCCGCAGTCCTGGGAGCCTCCCGGCTCTACTGTGTTGCCCGTCGCTGCTCGCCGGTGGGTTCTGACCGCAACAGCTTTACAATATTATGATCAAGATTATGTAAGTAGCATGTCACTTCAGAAATTATTCTTTTTATCGTTTACCTACTCGAGGGCGAGCAGGAACTAAGCTTGGGGATGCTTGATACGTCTCCAACGTATCTATAATTTCTGATGTTCCATGCTAGTTTTATGACAATACCTACATGTTTTGCTCACACTTTATGATGATTTCATGCATTTTCCGGAACTAACCTATTAACAAGATGCCGAAGTGCCAGTTCCTGTTTTCTGTTGTTTTTGGTTCCAGCAAGGCTGTTCGGGCAATATTCTCGGAATTCAACGAAACGAAGACCCAACATCATAATTCACCGAGACGGACCAGGACACCGAAGGAGAGTTGGAGGGGAGGCCTGGGGCCCCCAGACCATAGGCCGACGCGGCCTGGAGGGGGGCGCGCTGCCCTATGAGGTGGGACCCCCAGGCGCCCCCTTGCGCCGCCTCTTAGCCTATAAGACCCCTCGCGACCTAAAACCTCGATACCAATTGACGAAACTCCAGAAAGACTCTTGGGGCGCCGCCGCCATCGCGAAACTCCGTTTCGGGGGACAGAATCTCTGTTCCGGCACGCCGCCGGGACGGGGAAGTGCCCCCGGAAGCCATCTCCATCGACGCCACCGCCTCCATCATGCTCCATGAGTAGTTCCCCCATGGACTACGGGTTCTAGCTGTAGCTAGTTGGTACTCTCTCTCCCATGTACTTCAATACAATGATCTCATGAGCTGCCTTACATGATTGAGATTCATCTGATGTAATCGGTGTTGTGTTTGTTGGGATCCGATGGATTGTTACTATAAAGTTTATGAAGTTATTGTTGCTGCAATCTTGTTGTGTTTAATGCTTGTCACTAGGGCCCGAGTGGCATGATCTTAGATTTAAGCTCTATACTTATTGCTTAGATTGTTTCTACAAGTTGTTTGCACATGTCTATGTCCGGAACCCGAGGCCCCAGAGTGACAGCAACTGGGATAACTGGAGGGGAAGGCTTAGATATGAGGATCACATGTTTTCACGGAGTGTTAATGCTTTGCTCCGGTGCTCTATTAAAAGGAGTACCTTAATTTCCAGTAGATTCCCTAGAGGCCCGGCTGCCACCGGCTGGTAGGACAAAAGATGTTATGCAAGTTTCTCATTGCGAGCACGTATGACTATATATGGAAAACATGCCTACATGATTAATAATCTTGATGTTCTGTCTTAATGCTATTTCAATCCTATCAATTGCCCAACTGTAATTTGTTCACCCAACACTTTTTATTGGAGAGTTACCACTAGTGTAGATAGCTGGGAACCCCGGTCCATCTCTCATCATCATATACTCGTTCCTATATGACATTGGAAGTAGTATCAACTATTTTCTGGTGCCATTGCTCTCATATTACTGCTACTGCTGCTGTGTTCTTTATTACTCTTTGCTCTCATATTACTGCTGCTTTCACATCACCCCTGTTACTAGTGCTTTTCCAGGTGCAGCTGAATTGACAACTCAGTTGTTAAGGCTTATAAGTATTCTTTACCTCCCCTTGTGTTGAATCAATAAATTTGGGTTTTACTTCCCTCGAAGAGTGTTGCGATTCCATATACTTGTGGGTTATCATTAACTCATAAAGCAATAGATTCTTAGTAGAAGGTTTTGAAGCAACACAAAGGAAGATATAAGTTTCAGCAGTTGCTTTCAACTTCAACATGTATATCTCATGGATAATTGCCAACACAAAGTAATATTATGAATGCAAATAAGCAAGTATGTAGGAATATGTGCACACAGTTGACACAAGTGTTTGCTTCTGATACGTCTCAAACGTATCTATAATTTCTTATGTTCAATGCTACTTTTATGATGATACTCACATGTTTTATACACATTATATGTCGTTATTATGCATTTTCTGGCACTAACCTATTGACGATATGCCGAAGAGCCAGTTGCTGTTTTCTGCTGTTTTTGGTTTCAGAAATCCTAGTAAGGAAATATTCTCGGAATTGGACGAAATCAACGCCCAGGGGCCTATTTTTCCACGAAGCTTCCAGAAGTCCGAAGAGGAAACGAAGTGGGGCCACGAGGCGACGCCACGCTAGGGCGGCGCGGGCCCAGCCCCTGGCCGCGCGGCCCTGTTGTGTGGGCCCCTCGTGATTCACCCTGACCTACCCTTCCGCCTACATATAGTCTTCGTCGCGAAACCCCCAGTACCGAGAGCCACGATACGGAAAACCTTCCAGAGACGCAGCCGCTGCCAATCCCATCTCGGGGGATTCAGGAGATCGCCTCCGGCACCCTGCCGGAGAGGGGAATCATCTCCCGGAGGTCTCTTCATCGCCATGATCGCCTCCGGATCGATGTGTGAGTAGTTCACCCCTGGACTATGGGTCCATAGCAGTAGCTAGATGGTCGTCTTCTCCTAATTGTGTTATCATGTTCGATCTTGTGAGCTGCCTATCATGATCAAGATCGTCTATTTGTAATCCTACATGTTGTGTTTGTTGGGATCCGATGAATATTGAATACTATGTCAAGTTGATTATCAATCTATCATATATGTTGTTTATGTTCTTGCATGCTCTCCGTTGCTAGTAGAGGCTCTGGCCAAGTTGATACTTGTGACTCCAAGAGGGAGTATTTATGCTCGATAGTGGGTTCATGCCTCCATTAAATCTGGGACAGTGACAGAAAGTTCTAAGGTTGTGGATGTGCTGTTGCCACTAGGGATAAAACATTGATGCTATGTCTAAGGATATTTGTGTTGATTACATTACGCACCATACTTAATGCAATTGTCTGTTGCTTGGAACTTAATACCGGAAGGGGTTCGGATGATAACCTGAAAGTGGACTTTTTAGGCATAGATGCATGCTGGATAGCGGTCTATGTACTTTGTCGTAATGCCCTGATTAAATCTCATAGTACTCATCATAATATATGTATGTGCATTGTTATGCCTTCTTTATTTGTCAATTGCCCAACTGTAATTCGTTCACCCAACATGCTATTTATCTTATGGGAGAGACACCACTAGTGAACTGTGGACCCCGGTCCTATTCTTTACATCTGAAATACAATCTACTGCAATACTTGTTCTTTACTGTTCTTCGCAAACAATCATCTTCCACACAATACGGTTAATCCTTTGTTCACAGCAAGCCGGTGAGATTGACAACCTCACTGTTACGTTGGGGCAAAGTACTTTGGTTGTGTTGTGCAGGTTCCATGTTGGCGCCGGAATCCCTGGTGTTGCGCCGCACTACACTCCGCCACCAACAACCTTTAACGTGCTTCTTGGCTCCTCCTGGTTCGATAAACCTTGGTTTCTTTCTGAGGGAAAACTTACTGCTGTGCACATCACACCTTCCTCTTGGGGTTCCCAACGGACGTGTGTCTCACGCGCATCAAGACTGTTTTCTGGCGCCGTTGCCGGGGAGATCAAGACACGCTGCAAGGGGAGTCTCCACTTGCAATCTCTTTACTTTGTTTTTGTCTTGCTTTGCTTTATTTTATTTACTACTTTGTTTGCTGCACTAAAACAAAACACAAAAAAATTAGTAGCTAGTTTTACTTTATTTACTGTCTTGTTCTCTATATCAAAAACACACAAAAAATTAGTTACTTGCATTTACTTTATCTAGTTTGCTTTATTTACTACTGCTAAAATGAGTAATCCTGAAGTTGAAGTTCGTTCGTTTAAACAACAAGGTGGAGAAAGTTTTAAAGATGCTTGGTATAGAATTAGTGATGCTCATCATAGGTGCACTAAGAAACACTCCACTATTATCCTACTTAGGAACTTTTATGTTGGTATATCTAGTTGGAATAGGTATGTTCTTGATACTCTTTCGGGGGGTAATTTCCTAGGTACTCCTGCTTTAGAAGCTAGTTGCATCATTGAGAGTCTAGTTGGAATACCACCTGTTAATGAAACTAAAATTGAAATCTCTCTTGAGGACGTCATGAAAAAGTTGGAAGCCATAGAGAAAAATCTTCCAAGTGTTGAGACTAAACAGGGGGTATTACTTGATAATACTGATAAACTTGATAAATCCCTAGGAGGAATTAATGAAAGAATTGCTATTTTAGAAACTTGTGCTATCCATGATAATCAAACCCATAGAATTGGTAAACTTGAAGAAGCTATGGGAAAATTGGGTTCAACTTTTTCTTCTCTTAAATTTAAGGAGAAATCTTATGTGGGCAAGGAGCAAAAATTCATGTATGTCTCTAAGGTGCCTAAGCCAAAGAATTATTGTAAGCCTAAAATTGATAAAACCCTTAGTACCACTATGGGAAATTTACATAATGGAGCATCTAAGGTACCCTCTGCAACAAGTCTTGTTTGTGAGAAAATTTATGATGTCGATGCTTCATCTCTTGATAACACTTGATTCACACTTTCTGCGCATAGCTGAAAGGCGTTAAACAAAAGCGCTTATGGGAGACAACCCATGCTTTTACTACAGCACTTTTGTTTTATATTTGAGTCTTGGAAGTTGTTACTACTGTAGCAACCTCTCCTTATCTTTATTTTATTGCATTGTTGTGCCAAGTAAAGTCTTTGATAGTAAAGTCAATACTAGATTTGGATTACTGCGCAGAAACAGATTTCTTGCTGTCACGAATCTGGGCAGAATTCTCTGCAGGTAACTCAGACAAATCTGCAAATTTACGTGCGTCATCCTCAGATATGTACGCAACTTTCATTCAATTTGAGCATTTTCATCTGAGCAAGTTAAGTGCCCCTGTAAAATTCGTCTTTACGGACTGTTCTGTTTTGACAGATTCTGCCTTTTATTTCGCATTGCCTGTTTTGCTATGTTCGATGGATTTCTTTGTTCCATTAACTTTCAGTAGCTTTGTGCAATGTCCAGAAGTGTTAAGAATGATTTTTCACCTCTGAATATATGAATTATGCACTGACCCTCTAATGAGTTTGTTTTAAGTTTGGTGTGGAGGAAGTTTTCAAGGGTCAAGAGAGGAGGATGATACAATATGATCAAGAAGAGTGAAAAGTCTAAGCTTGGGGATGCCCCCGTGGTTCATCCCTGCATATTTTAAGAAGACCCAAGCGTCTAAGCTTGGGGATGCCCAAGGCATCCCCTTCTTCATCGACAACATTATCAGGTTCCTCTAGTGAAACTATATTTTTATTCCGTCACATCTTATGTGCTTTGCTTGGAGCGTCTGTTTGCTTTAGTTTTTGTTTTTGTGTGAATAAAATCGGATCCTAGCATTCTTTATATTGGAGATATTACGCTCCGCTGTTTCGTATGAACACATGTGTTCTTAGCTTTATTCTTAATGTTCATTGCGAAGGTTGAACTACCTCGTTCATTGATATATGGTTGGAAACGGAAAATGCCGCATGTGGTAAATGGTATAATGTCTTGAATAATGTGATACTTGGCAATTGTTGTGCTCATATAGATCATGTTTAAGCTCTTGCATCATGTACTTTGCACCTATTAATGAATAACTACATAGAGCTTGTTAAAATTTGGTTTGCATGATTGGTCTCTCTAAGTCTAGATATTTTCTGGTTGAGGTGTTTGAACAACAAGGAGACGATGTAAAGTCTTATAATGCTTACAATATGTTTATATGTGAGTCTTGCTGCACCATTTCATACTTGAGTTTGCTTCAAACAACCTTGCTAGCCTAGCCTTGTATTGAGAGGAATTCTTCTCGTGCATCCAAATCCTTGAGCCAAAAACTATGCCAATTGTGTCCACCATACCTACCTACCACATGGTATTTCCCCGCCATTCCAAAGTACATTACTTGAGTGCTACCTTTAAACTTATATTCTTTGCCTTTACAATATATAGCTCATGGGAAAATAGCCTTAAAAACTATTGTGGTGAAGAATATGTACTTATGTGTCTTATTTCTTAATAAGTTGCTTGTTGAGCGGTAACCATGTTTCTGGGGTCGCCATCAACTTTTACCTTTGTTGAATATCATGTGAGTTGCTATGCATGTTCGTCTTGTCTGAAGTAAGAGCGATTTTCATGATCAAATGGTTTGAGTATGCATACTGTTAGAGAAGAACATTGGGCCGCTAACTAAAGCCATGAATCATGGTGGAAGTTTCAGTTTGGACACAAAACCTCAATCTCTTATGAGAATATTACCTTTTGTTGAATGCTTAAGCATTAAAAGAGGAGTCCATTATCTGTTGTCTATGTTGTCCCGGTATGGGTGTCTAAGTTAAGAATGATCAAAAGCGAGAAATCCAATGCGAACCTTCTCCTTAGACTCTTGTACAGGGGGCATAGAGGTACCCCTTTGTGACACTTGGTTGAAACATATGTTATGCAATGATAATCCGTGTTAATCCAAGCTAATTAGGACAAGGTGCGGGCACTATTGGTATACTATGCACGAGGCTTGCAACTTATAAGATATCTTATACATAACTCATATGATTTATTACTACCGTTGACAAAATTGTTTCTTGTTTTCAAAATGAAAAGCTCTAGCACAAAAATAGTAATCCATGCTTCCCTCTGCGAAGGGCCATTCTTCTACTTTATTGTTGAGTCAGTTTACCTACTTCTTTCTATCTTAGAAGCAAACACTTGTGTAAACTGTGTGCATTGATTCTTACATGTTTACCTATTGCACTTGTTATATTACTTTGTGTTGACAATTATCCATGAGATATACATGTTGAAGTTGAAAGCAACCGCTGAAACTTATATCTTCCTTTGTGTTGTTTCAAAGCTTTCTACTAAGAACTTATTGCTTATGAGTTAACTGTTATGCAAGTCTTATTGATGCTTGTCTTCAAAGTACTATTCATGAAAAGTCTTTGCTATATGATTCAGTTGTTTACTCATTATCTTCATCATTGCTTCGAATCGCTGCATTCATCTCATGTGCTTTACAATAGTATTGATCAAGATTATGATAGCATGTCACTTCAGAAATTATCTTTGTTATCGTTTACCTACTCGAGGGCGAGTAGGAACTAAGCTTGGGGATGCTTGATACGTCTCAAACGTATCTATAATTTCTTATGTTCCATGCTACTTTTATGATGATACTCACATGTTTTATACACATTATATGTCGTTATTATGCATTTTCCGGCACTAACCTATTGACGAGATGCCGAAGAGCCAGTTGCTATTTTCTGCTGTTTTTGGTTTCAGAAATCCTAGTAAGGAAATATTCTCGGAATTGGACGAAATCAACGCCCAGGGGCCTATTTTTCCACGAAGCTTCCAGAAGTCCAAAGAGGAAACGAAGTGGGGCCACGAGGCAACGCCACGCTAGGGCGGCGCGACTCAGCCCCTGGCCGCGCGGCCCTGTTGTGTGGGCCCCTCGTGACTCACCCTGACCTACCCTTCCGCCTACATATAGTCTTCATCGCGAAACCCCCAGTACCGAGAGCCACGATACGGAAAACCTTCCAGAGACGCAGCCGCCGCCAATCCCATCTCGGGGGATTCAGGAGATCGCCTCCGGCACCCTGCCGGAGAGGGGAATCATCTCCCGGAGGTCTCTTCATCGCCATGATCGCCTCCGGATCGATGTGTGAGTAGTTCACCCCTGGACTATGGGTCCATAGCAGTAGCTAGATGGTCGTCTTCTCCTAATTGTGCTATCATGTTCGATCTTGTGAGCTGCCTATCATGATCAAGATCGTCTATTTGTAATCCTACATGTTGTGTTTGTTGGGATCCGATGAATATTGAATACTATGTCAAGTTGATTATCAATCTATCATATATGTTGTTTATGTTTTTGCATGCTCTCCGTTGCTAGTAGAGGCTCTGGCCAAGTTGATACTTGTGACTCCAAGAGGGAGTATTTATGCTCGATAGTGGGTTCATGCCTCCATTAAATCTGGGACAGTGACAGAAAGTTCTAAGGTTGTGGATGTGCTGTTGCCACTAGGGATAAAACATTGATGCTATGTCTAAGGATATTTGTGTTGATTACATTACGCACCATACTTAATGCAATTGTCTGTTGCTTGCAACTTAATACCGGAAGGGGTTCGGATGATAACCTGAAAGTGGACTTTTTAGGCATAGATGCATGCTGGATAGCGGTCTATGTACTTTGTCGTAATGCCCTGATTAAATCTCATAGTACTCATCATGATATATGTATGTGCATTGTTATGCCTTCTTTATTTGTCAATTGCCCAACTGTAATTCGTTCACCCAACATGCTATTTATCTTATGGGAGAGACACCACTAGTGAACTGTGGACCCCGGTCCTATTCTTTACATCTGAAATACAATCTACTGCGATACTTGTTCTTTACTGTTCTTCGCAAACAATCATCTTCCACACAATACGGTTAATCCTTTGTTCACAGCAAGCCGGTGAGATTGACAACCTCACTGTTACGTTGGGGCAAAGTACTTTGGTTGTGTTGTGCAGGTTCCACGTTGGCGCCGGAATCCCTGGTGTTGCGCCGCACTACACTCCGCCACCAACAACCTTCAACGTGCTTCTTGGCTCCTCCTGGTTTGATAAACCTTGGTTTCTTTCTGAGGGAAAACTTACTGCTGTGCACATCACACCTTCCTCTTGGGGTTCCCAACGGACGTGTGTCTCACGCGCATCAGCTTCTAAGATAGAAAGAAGTAGGTAAACTGACTCAACATAAAGTAAAAGAATGGGCCCTTCGCAGAGGGAAGCATGGATTACTATTTTTGTGCTAGAGATTTTATTTAGAAACAATTTTGTCAACGGTAGTAATAATTCATATGTGTTATGCATAAGACATCCTATAAGTTGCAAGCCTCATGCATAGAATACCAATAGTGCTCGCACCTTGTCCTAATTAGCTTGGATTTACATGGATTATCATTGCATAACATATGTTTCAACCAAGTGTCACAAAGGGGTTTCTCTATGCCGCCTGTACAAAGGTCTAAGGAGAAAGTTCGCATTGGATTTCTTGCTTTTGATTATTCTCAAATGTTCTTTCCTTTCTCGAGATCGGTTCTTTTTTCCTCTCCTCGATATCTTGCGCATCTCTTTCCTATTCTGGGCGAAGGGGTGTCTTTGTGGTCACCCTCGAGCTGGGAGTGATTGATGGGGGTGGGGGGCGGGGGCTACCTTTGCTTGGATTGGGGTGTTCTTCCTTTATTTGTCGACATTTGCAACCTTTGTAGTTTCTGCTGATCCTCACTGTATCTTTTGTCAGCTTGTACAGGAAAGGTAAGACCTCGGCGGTGGGGGCAATGGAGCGTAAGGCCACCACGCATGTGGGCAGTTGGCTGAGCCTGAGCTGCGTCCCCAGCCCCGCGAAGCAGGTACTCCGTTTGCTTATCCACTCTTTACCTTTTAAGTGTCTCTCTGCATCCTCAATCTGTTCCTGTTCTGGAATATGCTTAAAGTAGCACATGTCTTCAGGTGTTTGTGCGTAAAGCCTCTGTGACACCATGCTCTATATTCTTTGTATCAGGTTGGTACCTCCAGGTTCCGTGCTGAGGCTATGGGGAACGAGAATAGCGCCCCACCTTCTGCAGGAGCATGGCCCGATCTGCAGCACAAGAAGCGAAATGCCACTGCCGAGCTGGGCAGGGACCGCCCAGGGGTAATTTTTTTAACCAACTTACCATGATGTAGTCTGAATCTGATACTCCCTCAGATCCAAATTAATTGACTCAACTATCTGTAGATACGGATGTATCTAGATGTGTTTTAGCTCTAGATACTACTGCCTCCATCCCAAAGCTTTGGGCTTATATTATTTTTAGAAAGTCAAACTATACCATGTTTGACTAAGCTTTTACCAAAAATCAGTAACATGCAAAATACAAAATTAATATCATTAAATAGATAATAAAATATATTTTCCTACGGTATCTACACAGTATTATATTTGTTGATAGAATGTTCTAAAATTTTGGTCAAACTTTGCTTGTTTTGATTTCTCAAAAATAAATAAGGCTTAAGCTTTTGGATGGTGGTAGTACATTCATATCTAGACAAAGCTGAGTTAACTAGTTTTTTGTCTGTCCATAGCTAGTGTTCACGCTGCAAAAGGCTAAGAGCATCCACTATATGCATCAGTCTATCTCATACAGTAATTCAATATCACTGCTGAGGTCTGCCTTTTGTTTTGCTATTCATATGCAGACTGAAACTTTAGGGCCTTTACTCAAAAGGAAGATCAAAACTGCGGCTGATCAGGCTGCCAGTATGTTGATGCCGCCCCCATCTTCTAAATGCCTCTACAAGCACAAGGCCACGCGCCAGCTGGGTGGTGATCTTTTAATGAATATGGTATATTTTCTTAATCCACAAAACATGCCTTGATTTTTCTCTGTTTATTGTCGGTTTTTTCTATGCTTGCCAAAAGTTTACAACAACAACAACAACAACCAAGCCTTTCAGTCCCAAACAAGTTGGGGTAGGCTAGAGTTGAAACCCATAAGATCTCGAAGCCAAAAGTTTAGAAACACCAAATTCGTTTGCTTACAATCATCATACAGTAATGTTCATCTACTCCAGTTCCCCTAACCCAACAAAAAATGATGTTAATTACGATTTTTAGATTAAAAGAGCACCATTAGGCGCTGTTAATTACGACTTTGAGATTAAAATGTCATTTGCAATTGTTAATTACAATTTTGAGACAAATGGTTAGTTTAACCTCGATCTCTTCTGCTCTCCATTTATCCCAACCGAACAAAAATTTAACCATTCCATTCCTCTGAAATGGAACCATTCCATTCCATTCCACGCTGTCACTACTGCAGAAACCCTTACTAGTGACAAGCACATTTTGCTCATCAGTGACAGGCAATATGTCTGTCATTAGTGTGCTGTCACTGGTACTGCCTGTCACTAATGATGGGAATAATGCCTGTCACTGGTAGGTGAACTAGTGACAGGCAGAAAAAATGCATGTCACTGGCACGATTAAAGGCCACAACCATGTTGGGTTTCCTAGTGACTAGTCAATTATCCTGCCTGTCACTGGTATGAATTTTGATATTTAAAAAATTACATTTTCGACGCATATGCAGTAACAAGTATGTACAAGGTACAATACAACATTTCATTGGCGTAATCTCATATTAAATGCAAGAAAAGCACATTACAAAGTGTATTATAGGAATTATTAGATTATTTACACAAAATTTAAAACTAGACGGAAAGAACTCTACGCCAACTATAGGCGAACCAAAAGAAAACAAACAGCAGTCACTTCCACATCTTCTACTGTGCGAACGAAAAGACACCAACATCCTAGCTCTTCGACATCTTCTACAGACTATATCACCTCCAACTTGAGCATCATTGGTCCCAGCCTTGCCTTCCTAGAAAACAAAAAAGGAGAGTGGTCATATTTGAAATCAATATTTCTCAAAGGCTAGAACCAACAATAGATGACATGGTTCAGAAAATTTAAGCCATTGGACGATGTACTCCAGCCTAACCTGGTTAAGAAATACACTGGAGGCATAAGGATCATAATGGAACTAGCATCCTATGTCAGACTATGGAATTTCCACTGAACATATTGTCGTAATGAAACATTAATATAATTGCTAGTCTAGAATTTTTCTATAGTGCAAATAGTAATGCCCCATACCTTTCCGGTGAGCATGCATGCTTACAAACTATCAAGCTCTACTAGCTGCAAGGCTGGCCACCTACCTTGTCTTCACGAGACATGGAGAAGGGTAATTAAGTACTCCAAGGTTCCAAATCCCCTAGTCTTGATGGACGTGACAAATACAGAGAAGTATTCTGAAAGCTTTCTAGCACTGTGTGTTCTACAGCGTGTGCAAGCCAACTGTAAATTGCGGCAATGCCAAGTGCGAGCGGCAACTCCTAGCATGTCAGATCAGGGACGTGTTTAGTTTGTAGTTTTGTAATGTAACTACATAGCAGTCCTAACAGGTTCCATTAAATCGTGTTTGTTTTCGTTGCTCAGTAATCCGATAACACTGTATCGGTTACCAGCCTAGCACAAATTTGATTCCGTCGAGGATCCCGCGTAAGCAGATAACGATACAGGAAAAGCACCTTGGCAGTTTTGGTCCAGTCTTGCCGTCGCAACCTGTCCGCTCTCCTTGCCCTCCCTAGTCATCCGCTGTAGTCGCCGCCGTGGCTACCTGCTGTTGTCGCCCCGCCGCCAGCTATCATGGCCGTGGCCGCCGCCGCAGCCGCCTGTTGCTGTCACGCCACCGCCTGCTGTCGCCGCTGCCGTAACTACCAGCTGGTGTCGCGCTGCCGCCGTCCCCGCCACTACCTAAGAAACCTTTTCTGCATAGAAACAACTTGCTGGTCACATATGCTACATATACCCTTGTTTGTTTTCTATAACTAGGTTCCGATGGTAAACATAACTTTAAATATCGAATGTTTGATAATGCCATCTCCTCTATTTTATTCTTGCTGAGTATACCCATAATCATAATTATATTTACTGATATGCGCAGATTATAATGAAGAGCAAGAGATGAACAAAGGGCTTGGGGTGTGACAGTTACCAGTGGATTCCCCATTGCTGAAACAACTGATACTTCCATTTTGAGTATGCTGAAATGCAGTGTTCTACAGGTGTCTAGAATTGTTGCACAATGCAAATAATAATGCCCCATACATCATCCAGTGATCATGCATGCTTGATCAATTGGGTTGCAGCCGCATTTGTGCATCAATCATGAACCTCCGGCAAGTCATCATCGCCATAGAAAACCCCAGATTCCAAGGCGACCTCTGTGTTGAGGCGCTTGCTGCATCAAGTTTCATTTAAGTTAGTTTACAAGTGGTCCATAATTCAGCCTCCCATATTCCGAAAAAAATACTACTAATATTAAAAGAATACAGAAATACTACCAAAATAGAAAAGTGGCGAGAGCAAATTGCTGCTATGAAGCAGCTGCTGCCGGTGCTCAACCTTTCCTTGTCTGAGGCGAATCTGTTCAGTAGAAGTCAACAATCACTATTAAGAGTATTAGCATGCTGGCTGATTCTTACTCTGCTGGAAATTGTAAACATGTCGATCATTTCAAACAGAGATGACTTTTCTTCGATTCAGTTTGGCTATTACATAAACAGGTATTATGTATAGGACCTCAGATATCTTACTGTATAACATTACCCAGTATAATTATAATTAATAATTCTATATGGATTTGGTTAATTTCATATTCTTTTCAAATGTGTGTTATCAACAGTAGAAGAGAAGTATCATTTGACATATTTTTTAAGAACTCATGATAATGTTAGAATTAATTATACAAATTCAACTAAAAGTATACACAGTCATCACAAAGAAGGAAATACTAAACATGCAGTCACTTTTATAACATGGTGATTTGGTTAAATTATTGGTTTCATACAAGCTGTCAACATGTAAACGGTAGGTGTGTACTGATTGAGAAGATTAACTACCTACACTATCAAGAGTTTCTTTAATTTTTCCTACCAGCTCCATCACAATGCCAGTGGGAAACGTGGAGTAGATCTATCGCTGCAGGTAGAAGAAATGCAAGGGTCTCCCATGTGCCTATTTGGAACCACCAATCAAATCACTTAACTGCATTCAGTTCGGTACATATTAGTACTAGAGATACTTCGCTTATTGACTTGGCACTTCAGAAAACGATGCAAACAATGGCAGATCTGAAATAGTAATACCTCAAAAACTAAGGCACAGACAGAGATCAGATAACCTAGATGGAGTTCGTGCCAGATCCCTGCATTAAGGATGGAGTTGGGGCCAGCGTCGGGGGATGCAGATGCTGTCTGCTTCAGTCCCGGCGCACCGGGCGATGGGATCGCTGCTGACGGCACCAGGCGATTGAGCTGCTGTCGGCGTCCGGCCGGCGGCGGCAACGGGCACTAGAATTTGTGCAGCGCCGGGCGATGAAGTAGCGCGACCTCGGATATCTTTGTCGGGTTTGCGGCGGCGTTAGAGAAGCTGGTGGCCTGCGCCGCGTTGGAGGGGCGCGGCGACGGTTGTGGATTTGGAGGAGCAGGGCGGTGGCTCGATCTAGCGATCCGTGATTTTTTTGTTTCCTCTGAGCCGTGTCGTTCTTTTGACTATGTCCTAGTCGGCCAGCCCAGCTGAGGAGGCGCGCGAATAAGCCGGCTGGAGATGAGGCGCGTGCGTGGGCCGGCCTAGGAAAAAAGGCGCGAGCGAAAACAAAGGCCGAACAATGACAGGCAATATAGAAGCCTGTCACTACCGTATCTGCTCTTCTGGACGGCCTTTTAAAAAAAATACCAGTGACAGCCTTTTTCATGAGCCTGTCACTAGTGTTTTGTACCAGTGACATGCTTAAGCGTGCCCGTCACTAGAATATTTACTAGTGACAGGCATAATTTTGCTTGTCACTAAACACATGGCGGTTATAAGCCTTTCTGCAGTAGTGTGTTTCAGAATCGAACACACCCTTGTATTGTTGTGAACTGTTGTCCATACACGGCCATACCCTTCCACTTGCATCCAGCACTATATGCATCAGTCTGTCTTAGAGTCATTCAATATCACTGCTGAGATCTGTTCCCATTCTTATGCAGGCTGAAACTGCTGCGCCTTTACTCAAGTGGATGCAAAATGAGGCTAATGAGGCTGCTGTGAGGACGATGGTGCCGGCACCATCTTCCGAAAACCTCTACAAGCACGAGGCCATGGGCCAGCTGGGTGGTGACCTTTTAATGAATCTGGTATATTTTCTTAATCCACATACATGATTTCATTATTATCTGTGTAATTATTGTTGGCTTTGTCTAATGCTTACCAAAAGTTCAGAAACACTGCGTTTGCTTACAATCATCATACACTAATTTTTCACTTTTCAGTCTGTCTCATCCAGTATATAAACTGTTGATTTCCATTGGCTTCTTTTGTAATCATTTGCATTGTTGTCGACTGTTCTCTATGCACAACCCTATTCTTCCACTTACACCCGCACTATTTGCATCAGTCTATCTCATAGATTTATTAAATATCAATGATGAGTTCTGTTGCTATTCATATGCAGGATGAAACTTCTGTGCCTCTACTCAAATGGATAAAAAATGATCCTGATGAGGCTGCTGTGAAGACGATGGTGCCGCCACCATCTTCTGAAAACCTCCTCAAGCACAAGGCCACGGGCCAGCTGGGTGGTACCCTTTTCAGTAAGCAGGTATATTTTCTTAATCCTCATACATGATTTGATTTTTGTCTGTTTATTGCCGGCTTTGTCTAATGCTTACCAATAGTTCAGAAACACACACACCTATTCTTACACTTACATCCAGCACTATATGCATCAGTGTCTCATAGATTCATTTTATATATCACTGCTGATGTCTGTTGCTCTTCAATTTTCATATGCAGACTGAAACTGCTAACCCTTCATTGGTCAAAAGGATTGCAACTGCTGCTGATGAGGCATCTGCAGAGGTTGCCACCAAGTTACTGTCAGCCCCACCTTCTGGATGCTTATATAAGCTCAAGTCCAAGGACCAGTGATGGCGTGTATTTCACACGTTCGTTGGGCAACCCCAAGAGGAAGGTATGATGCGCACAGCAGCAAGTTTTCCCTCAGAAAGAAACCAAGGTTTATCGAACCAGGAGGAGCCAAGAAGCACGTTGAAGGTTGATGGCGGCGGGATGTAGTGCGGCGCAACACCAGTGATTCCGGCGCCAACGTGGAACCTGCACAACACAACCAAAGTACTTTGCCCCAACGAAACAGTGAGGTTGTCAATCTCACCGGCTTGCTGTAACAAAGAGTTAACCGTATTGTGTGGAAGATGATTGTTTGCAGAAAACAGTAGAACAGTATTGCAGTAGATTGTATTTCAGTAAAGAGAATTGCACCGGGGTCCACAGTTCACTAGAGGTGTCTCTCCCATAAGACGAACAACATGTTGGGTGAACAAATTACAGTTGGGCAATTGACAAATAAAGAGAGCATGACCATGCACATACATATTATGATGAGTATTGTGAGATTTAATTGGGCATTACGACAAAGTACATAGACCGTCATCCAACTGCATCTATGCCTAAAAAGTCCACCTTCAGGTTATCATCCGAACCCCCTCCAGTATTAAGTTGCAAACAACAGACAATTGCATTAAGTATGGTGCGTAATGTAACTAGTGACTACATCCTTGAACATAGCACTTATGTTTTATCCCTAGTGGCAACAGCACAACACAACCTTAGAACTTTCTGTCACTGTCCCAGGTGTCAATGCAGGCATGAACCCACTATCGAGCATAAGTACTCCCTCTTGGAGTTACAAGCATCTACTTGGCCAGAGCATCTACTAGTAACGGAGAGCATGCAAGATCATAAACAACACATAGCATAACTTTGATAATCAACATAACAAGTATTCTCTATTCATCGGATCCCAACAAACGCAACATATAGAATTACAGATAGATGATCTTGATCATGTTAGGCAGCTCACAAGATCCGACAATGATAGCACAATGGGGAGAAGACAACCATCTAGCTACTGCTATGGACCCATAGTCCAGGGGTAGACTACTCACACATCACACCGGAGGCGACCATGGCGGCGTAGAGTCCTCCGGGAGATGATTCCCCTCTCCGGCAGGGTGCCGGAGGCGATCTCCTGGATCCCCCGAGATGGGATCGGCGGCGGCGGCGTCTCTGGAAGGTTTTCCGTATCGTGGCTCTCGGTACTGGGTGTTTCGTCACGGAGACTTTTTATAGGCGGAAGGGCAGGTCAAGAGGCGGCACGGGGGCCCCACACCACAGGGCCGCGCGGCCAAGGGGGGGGGGGCGCACCGCCCTAGGGTGTGGCCCCTCCGTGGCCCCTCTTCGTCTCTCCTTCGGACTTCTGGAAGCTTCGTGAGAAAATAGGCCCCTGGGCTTTGATTTCGTCCAATTCCGAGAATATTTCCTTACTAGGATTTCTGAAACCAAAAACAGCAGAAAACAGCAACTGGCACTTCGGCAGCTTGTTAATAGGTTAGTTCCAGAAAATGCACGAATATGACATAAAGTGTGCATAAAACATGTAGATAACATCAATAATGTGGCATGGAACATAAGAAATTATCGATACGTCGGAGACGTATCAGCATCCCCAAGCTTAGTTCTGCTCGTCTCGAGCAGGTAAAACGATAACACAGATAATTTCTGGAGTGACATGCCATCATAATCTTGATCATACTATTTGTAAAGCATATGTAGTGAATGCAGCGATCAAAACAATGTATATGACATGAGTAAACAAGTGAATCATATAGCAAAGACTTTTCATGAATAGCACTTCAAGACAAGCATCAATAAGTCTTGCATAAGAGTTAACTCATAAAGCAATAATTCAAAGTAGAGATATTGAAGCAACACAAAAGAAGATTAAGTTTCAGCGGTTGCTTTCAACTTGTAACATGTATATCTCATGGATATTGTCAACATAGAGTAATATAATAAGTGCAATAAGCAAGTATGTAGGAATCAATGCACAGTTCACACAAGTGTTTGCTTCTTGAGGTGGAGAGAAATAGGTGAACTGACTCAACATTGAAAGTAAAAGAATGGTCCTCCATAGAGGAAAAGCATCGATTGCTATATTTGTGCTAGAGCTTTGATTTTGAAAACATGAAACAATTTTGTCAACGGTAGTAATAAAGCATATGCATCATGTAAATTATATCTTATAAGTTGCAAGCCTCATGCATAGTGTACTAATAGTGCCCGCACCTTGTCCTAATTAGCTTGGACTACCGGGTCATCACAATGCATTGTTTTTACCAAGTGTCACAAAGGGGTACCTCTATGCCGCCTGTACAAAGGTCTAAGGAGAAAGCTCGCATTGGATTTCTCGCTATTGATTATTCTTCAACTTAGACATCCATACCGGGACAACATAGACAACAGATAATGGACTCCTCTTTTATGCATAAGCATATAACAACAATTAATAATTTTCTCATTTGAGATTTGAGGATTGTTGTCCAAAACTGAAACTTCCACCATGGATCATGGCTTTAGTTAGCGGCCCAATGTTCTTCTCTAACATATGCATGCTTAACCATATGGTGGTAGATCTCTCTTACTTCAGACAAGACGAACATGCATAGCAACTCA
The DNA here is from genome assembly GCF_019359855.2 of Lolium perenne. Classification (NCBI taxonomy): domain Eukaryota; kingdom Viridiplantae; phylum Streptophyta; class Magnoliopsida; order Poales; family Poaceae; genus Lolium; species Lolium perenne. Next base: position 357,080,468 of record NC_067247.2, on the reverse strand, counting down.
CATGAAATTCAACAATGAAAAGTTGATGGCATCCCCAGTGAACATGGTTATCGCACAACAAGCAACTTAATAAGAGATAAAGTGCATAATTACATATTCAATACCACAATAGTTTTTAAGCTATTTGTCCCATGAGCTATATATTGCAAAGGTGAATGATGGAATTTTAAAGGTAGCACTCAAGCAATTTACTTTGGAATGGCGGAAAATACCATGTAGTATAGGTAGGTATGGTGGACACAAATGGCATAGTGGTTGGCTCAAGTATTTTGGATGCATGAGAAGTATTCCCTCTCGATACAAGGTTTAGGCTAGCAAGGCTTATTTGAAACAAACACAAGGATGAACCGGTGCAGCAAAACTCACATAAAAGACATATTGAAAACATTATAAGACTCTACACCGTCTTCCTTGTTGTTCAAACTCAATACTAGAAATTATCTAGACCCTAGAGAAACCAAATATGCAAACCAAATTTTAGCATGCTCTATGTATTTCTTCATTAATGGGTGCAAAGCATATGATGCAAGAGCTTAAACATGAGCACAACAATTGCCAAGTATCACATTACCCAAGACATTTATAGCAATTACTACATGTATCATTTTCCAATTCCAACCATATAACAATTTAACGAAGGAGAAACTTCGCCATGAATACTATGAGTAGAAACCAAGGACATACTTGTCCATATGCTACAGCGGAGCGTGTCTCTCTCCCATAAAGTAAATGCTAGGATCCATTTTATTCAAACAAAACAAAAAACAAAAACAAACCGACGCTCCAAGCAAAAGCACATAAGATGTGATGGAATAAAAATATAGTTTCAGGGGAGGAACCTGATAATGTTGTCGATGAAGAAGGGGATGCCTTGGGCATCCCCAAGCTTAGACGCTTGAGTCTTCTTGATATATGCAGGGGTGAACCACCGGGTGCATCCCCAAGCTTAGAGCTTTCACTCTCCTTGATCATGTTGCATCATACTCCTCTCTTGATCCTTGAAAACTTCCTCCACACCAAACTCGAAACAACTCATTAGAGGGTTAGTGCACAATATAAATTGACATATTCAGAGGTGACACAATCATTCTTAACACTTCTGGACATTGCATAATGCTACTGGACATTAGTGGATCAAAGAAATTCATCCAACATAGCGAAAGAGGCAATGCGAAATAAAAGGCAGAATCTGTCAAAACAGAACAGTTCGTATTGACGAATTTTAAAATGGCACCAGACTTGCTCAAATGAAAATGCTCAAATTGAATGAAAGTTGCGTACATATCTGAGGATCATGCACGTAAATTGGCTTAATTTTCTGAGTTACCTACAGGGAGGTGGACTCAGATTCGTGACAGCAAAGAAATCTGGAACTGTGCAGTAATCCAAATCTAGTACTTACTTTTCTATCAACGGCTTAACTTGGCACAACAAAACACAAAACTAAGATAAGGAGAGGTTGCTACAGTAGTAAACAACTTCCAAGACACAAAATAAAAACAAAGTACTGTAGGTAAAAACATGGGTTGTCTCCCATAAGCGCTTTTCTTTAACGCCTTTCAGCTAGGCGCAGAAAGTGTGTATCAAGTATTATCAAGAGACGAAGTGTCAACATCATAATTTGTTCTCATAATAGAGTCAAAAGGTACCTTCATTCTCTTTCTAGGGAAGTGTTCCATACCTTTCTTGAGAGGAAATTGATATTTTATATTACCTTCCTTCATATCAATAACAGCACCAACAGTTCGAAGAAAAGGTCTTCCCAATATAATGGTACAAGATGCATTGCATTCAATATCCAAGACAACAAAATCAACGGGAACAAGGTTATTGTTAACGGTAATGCGAACATTATCAACTTTCCCCAAAGGTTTCTTTGTAGAATGATCAGCAAGATTAACATCCAAATAACAATTTTTCATGGTGGCAAGTCAAGCATATTATAAATTTTCTTAGGCATAACAGAAATACTTGCACCAAGATCACATAAAGCATTACAATCAAAATCTTTAATCTTCATCTTAATGATGGGCTCCCAACCATCCTCTAACTTTTTAGGAATAGAGGCTTCGCGCTCTAGTTTCTCTTCTCTAGCTTTTATAAGAGCATTTGTAATATGATGTGTAAAAGCCAAATTTATAACACTAGCATTAGGACTTTTAGCAAGTTTTTGCAAGAACTTTATAACTTCAGAGATGTGGCAATCATCAAAATTCAAATCATTATAATCTAAAGCAATGGGATCATCATCCCCAATGTTGGAAAAAATTTCAGCAGCTTTATCACAGGCAGTTTCAGCAGTTTTAGCGATTTCAGCAGTTTTTCGCGCTTTGCATTAGAAGTGGAAACATTGCTAACACCAATTCTTTTATTAGTATTAGTAGGAGGTGCAGCAACATGTGTAGCATTAGCATTACTAGTGGTGGTAATAGTCCAAACTTTAGCTATATTCTTCTTTTTAGCTAGTTTTTCATTTTCTTCTCTATCCCACCTAGCACGCAGTTCAGCCATTAATCTTATATTCTCATTAATTCTAACTTGAATGGCATTTGCTGTAGTAGTAATTTTATTATGATGATTCTCATTAGGCAAAACTTTTGATTTCAAAAGATCAACATCAGCAGCAAGACTATCGACTTTAGAAGCAAGTATATCAATTTTCCCAAGCTTTTCTTCAACAGATTTGTTAAAAGCAGTTTGTGTACTAATAAATTCTTTAAGCATGGTTTCAAGTCCAGGGGGTGAATTCCTATTATTGTTGTAAGAATTCCCATAAGAATTACCATAGCCGTTGCCATTATTATAAGGATATGGCCTATAGTTGTTACTAGAATTGTTCCGGTAAGCATTGTTGTTGAAATTATTATTTTTAATGAAGTTTACATCAACATGTTCTTCTTGTGCAACCAATGAAGCTAACGGAACATTATTAGGATCAATATTAGTCCTATCATTCACAAGCATAGACATAATAGCATCAATCTTATCACTCAAGGAAGAGGTTTCTTCGACAGAATTTACCTTCTTACCTTGTGGAGCCCTTTCCGTGTGCCATTCAGAGTAGTTGATCATCATATTATCAAGAAGCTTTGTTGCTTCACCAAGAGTGATGGACATAAAGGTACCTCCAGCAGCTGAATCCAATAAATTCCGTGAAGAAAAATTTAGTCCTGCATAGAAGGTTTGGATGATCATCCAAGTAGTCAGTCCATGGGTTGGGCAATTTTTAACCAGAGATTTCATTCTTTCCCAAGCTTGAGCAACATGTTCAGTATCTAATTGTTTAAAATTCATTATGCTACTCCTCAAAGATATAATTTTAGCAGGGGGATAATATCTACCAATAAAAGCATCCTTGCATTTAGTCCATGAATCAATACTATTCTTAGGCAGAGATAGCAACCAATCTTTAGCTCTTCCTCTTAATGAGAAAGGGAACAATTTTAGTTTAATAATATCACCATCTACATCTTTATATTTTTGCATTTCACATAGTTCAACAAAATTATTAAGATGGGCAGCAGCATCATCAGAACTAACACCAGAAAATTGCTCTCGCATAACAAGATTCAGTAAAGCAGGTTTAATTTCAAAGAATTCTGCTGTAGTAGCAGGTGGAGCAATAGGTGTGCATAAGAAATCATTATTATTTGTGGTTGTGAAGTCACACAACTTAGTATTTTCAGCGTTGGCCATTTTAGCAACAGTAGATAAAGCAAACTAGATAAAGTAAATACAAGTAAACTAATTTTTTTGTGTTTTCGATATAGCGAACAAGATAGCAAATAAAGTAAAACTAGCAACTAATTTTTTTGTATTTTGATTTAGTGCAGCAAACAAAGTAGTAAATAAAACTAAGCAAGACAAAAACAAAGTAAAGAGATTGAGAAGTGGAGACTCCCCTTGCAGCGTGTCTTGATCTCCCCGGCAACGGCGCCAGAAATTTATGCTTGATGGCGTGTATTTCACACGTTCGTTGGGCAACCCCAAGAGGAAGGTATGATGCGCACAGCAGCAAGTTTTCCCTCAGAAAGAAACCAAGGTTTATCGAACCAGGAGGAGCCAAGAAGCACGTTGAAGGTTGATGGCGGCGGGATGTAGTGCAGCGCAACACCAGTGATTCCGGCGCCAACGTGGAACCTGCACAACACAACCAAAGTACTTTGCCCCAACGAAACAGTGAGGTTGTCAATCTCACCGGCTTGCTGTAACAAAGAGTTAACCGTATTGTGTGGAAGATGATTGTTTGCAGAAAACAGTAGAACAGTATTGCAGTAGATTGTATTTCAGTAAAGAGAATTGGACCGGGGTCCACAGTTCACTAGAGGTGTCTCTCCCATAAGACGAACAGCATGTTGGGTGAACAAATTACAGTTGGGCAATTGACAAATAAAGAGAGCATGACCATGCACATACATATTATGATGAGTATTGTGAGATTTAATTGGGCATTACGACAAAGTACATAGACCGTCATCCAACTGCATCTATGCCTAAAAAGTCCACCTTCAGGTTATCATCCGAACCCTCCGTATTAAGTTGCAAACAACAGACAATTGCATTAAGTATGGTGCGTAATGTAACTAGTGACTACATCCTTGAACATAGCACTAATGTTTTATCCCTAGTGGCAACAGCACAACACAACCTTAGAACTTTACTGTCCTTTGTCCCGGTGTCAATGCAGGCATGAACCCACTATCGAGCATAAGTACTCCCTCTTGGAGTTACAAGCATCTACTTGGCCAGAGCATCTACTAGTAACGGAGAGCATGCAAGATCATAAACAACACATAGCATAACTTTGATAATCAACATAACAAGTATTCTCTATTCATCGGATCCCAACAAACGCAACATATAGAATTACAGATAGATGATCTTGATCATGTTAGGCAGCTCACAAGATCCGACAATGATAGCACAATGGGGAGAAGACAACCATCTAGCTACTGCTATGGACCCATAGTCCAGGGGTAGACTACTCACACATCACACCGGAGGCGACCATGGCGGCGTAGAGTCCTCCGGGAGATGATTCCCCTCTCCGGCAGGGTGCCGGACGCGATCTCCTGGATCCCCCGAGATGGGATCGGCGGCGGTGGCGTCTCTGGAAGGTTTTCCGTATCGCGGCTCTCGGTATTGGGGGTTTCGTCACGGAGACTTTTTATAGGCGGAAGGGCAGGTCAAGAGGCGGCACGGGGGCCCCACACCACAGGGCCGCGCGGCCAAGGGGGGGCCGCGCCGCCCTAGGGTGTGGCCCCTCCGTGGCCCCTCTTCGTCTCTCCTTCGGACTTCTGGAAGCTTCGTGAGAAAATAGGCCCCTGGGCTTTGATTTCGTCCAATTCCGAGAATATTTCCTTACTAGGATTTCTGAAACCAAAAACAGCAGAAAAACAGCAATCGGCACTTCGGCATCTTGTTAATAGGTTAGTTCCAGAAAATGCACGAATATGACATAAAGTGTGCATAAAACATGTAGATAACATCAATAATGTGGCATGGAACATAAGAAATTATCGATACGTCGGAGACGTATCAACCAGCCGGGCCGTAACCATCCAAGGGTTCGGGTATATTTTCTTAAGCCACATATACATGCCATGATTTATGTCTGATATTATCACCGGCTCTGTCTAATGCTTTTTGGAATTCGGAAACACCAAATTAGCATGCTTATATTCATCATACACTAATTTTTCACTGTTCAGTTTGTAACATAGTGTTATGCACTCGCTTGTCAACATTTGCATTGCTCTGAACTATGCACTTTACACAACCTAATTCTTCCACTTACATTCAGCGCTACGCACCAGTAGTACCTCCCATGTTTCCTTCACCATCCCGATGCCGAGCTTGCGGGAATATGGCGGGCCCATCTACATACCCCGCATATAACACCTCCTATGGCTCTATCTACCTTTCTAGTAGCTCCTTCACAGAGTTACAGGTATGTATTCTCAGTGGTTTAGCATGAATTGGCATATAGTAAAGTCTTGTTTTTAGTCTTCCTGCTTCTTACATTTGTATCAATTTTCACATGCAGACTGTACATTGTGAACTTCGTCCAATGATTAACCAGATGTGTCCGCATGAAGGGTCTTTCACTATGCATGGCAATGGCAAATTGATGAACACCTACACGGTCTATGAGGTGTATGTCTACAAGACGCAGGCCATCACATATTTGTATGGACATGATTGGAGAAAGTTTGCTTTTGACTACGGTCTGAAGAAGGGCGACGAGCTGAGGATCAGAAACTCAAACGGGCAGATATACGTAACTGCTTACAGAGTTGGAGACACTTCCAAATATATAATATGTAACTTTTTTCTACTCATATCTTTTGATAACTGTTCTGAGCAGTTGTTCTAAACCATTCCCTCTGTTCTAGCTTGCTGGGTTTAACATGATCAAAGCTGCAGATCCCCTGATGGAACATGAGCGGATGTCACAAAGGGCAACCACACCAGCACCGGCACCGGCTTCCCACTCTCCTGCATCAGCACTGGTTCCTGTACCAGCTCCGTTTACTGCATCTACCCAGCAGTCCCCTACATCAGCATTGGTTCCTGTAGAGGCCCCATATACTACACCTGCCCAGCAGGCTCCTGCATCGACCGGTTCCTCTAGCTGCACCGTTTACATGCACCTGCCCAACAGTCTCTGCATCAGCACCGGTTCCTCTAGAGGCACCGTTTATTGCACCTGCCCAGCAGTCTCCTGCATCAGCACCAGCTCGTGTACCAGCCCAGGCTCCTGCACCTGCCCCAGCCAGATCACCGAGGTCTCAGCTCATTGCTGTGGCCACCCGTGTGGTGACCAGGACGCATCTGAAGGCTATGTTCATGAGTATATGACAGCATAACTGCTCTTATCTTGATGTCTTCTCTGCTCAAAGTCTCACATGGTTCAGTGCATTGGTGCCATTGACTAATTTTTGGTGGTATCTCTTGCTTTGAATCAGAAATTGCCTAAAAGTATCTCCAAGGATCTCAATGCTGGCCGAAGGGGCAAGATATCCCTCGTCATGGAGAGTGAAGGTCTCACCGTGGAGGGACGGTACTCCGTCAGTCCCACAGATGGCCGCTTGGCTGTTACTTCCAGGTGGAAAAAGTTCATTGACGGTGCCAAACTTCGCATTGGATCAAAGTTGAAGGTCAAGATCTTTCGATGCCGCTGTGACATGCTGGTCATAAAGTTCGCGGTTGTCTAGTTCTGTTGCCCCATGAGCCCTTAGCAAATGCATTTGTAGTTATACTTATATAAGGTTATCTTATCTGAACTGCTAATTAATTGTATGGGTGGTAAAACTCTAGCAAGCTTTTGCTCTTAGCAAGTATGTATGTATGATCAGCTATTATGATAACTAATGTTTGTGTTCATCTTAATTTGCATTTTCGTTTTAGAAAAAAACTTAATTTCTATTTTGGCTGACCTGTTAGAGAACTATCAGATTGAACCCACAACATGATTCAAATAGATTCATTACACCGAGCCACATGTCTTGACCTTGCTATACACTACTTCCATTAATCAGTGCAAGAAGGCTTACCTGAGCTGCCTGAACCATGGCAGATTCGAATCCACCTTATCATCTAGAAATACAACCTTTGGCAAGAAGAGGATTTGCAGTATGGGGAGGCTGACATTGGGGACCCATGAGCCAGCAGCGTCGTCAACGTTTTAAAGGTGGCAGGAGATCGAAAGAAAAAATAAGCCAAAAATTAGTTGGTAAACAAATTCAAGAAAAGAAACATTTACCTTTCTGAGAGAATGACATGCGGGACCCATGAGGCAGCATCATCCTCAACTATTTCAAGGCGGCAGGGGATCAAAAGAAAAAAGGAAATAGCCAGAAATTAATTAGGGTCAAAAATAAATCCATCAAAGGAAACTTTTATTGTTCATAGAGGATGACATGTGGGACCGACTTGCCAGCTGCGTCGTCATCGTTTCAAAGGGGGCAGGGTATCAAAAGAAAAAGTCAAATAGCCAGAAATTAGGGGAAAAAATAAATCCAACAAAGGAAACTTTTATTGTTCATAGAGGATGACATGCGGGACCCATGAGCCAGCAGCTTCCTCAACGTTTCAAAGTCGGCATGAGATTGAAAGAAAAAGGCAAGTGACATAATATCAGGAGCCAAAAATAATCCAAGAAAAGAAACTTTATTGTACATAGAGGATGACATGCGGGTCCCATTTTGTAGCAGCGGTCTCAACGCTTCCAAGGCGGCACAGGACCGAAAGAAAAATGAAGTAGCCAGAAATCAGGGTGTGAAAAAAAATCCAAGAAAAGAAAGATTTCAATTGGGCTGTATCTGGACATCTGGGCCTTCGAACTATCCTGCTGGGCCTTTTGACTCGTACAATTTCAGCCCACTCCAAAACAGGAAAGGTCGGATTTTTCTCAAAAAAAAAACAGGAAAGTCCTATGCTTCGCAAAAACAAAAACAAGGAGATTCAACATATAAGTTTGTTTATGTAGATATAAAGATTTAATTTATCCGTTTGCAATAGCTCAGAGCGAAATACAACGTTTATTGTCTGCAAAATAAAATATCACATGTTTCTTGTACGGGGAGGCTGACATCGGGGACCCATGAGCCAGCAGCGTCGTCAACGTTTCAAAGGCGGCAGGGGACCGAAAATAAAAAAAAGCCAAAAATCAGTTGGTAAAAAAATACAAGAAAAGAAAACATTTATCGTTCTGAGAGGATGACATGCGGGACCCATGAGGCAGCAGCATCCTCAACGTTTCAAAGTCGGCATGAGATCGAAAGAAAAAGCCAAGTGACATAATATCAGGAGCCAAAAATAATCCAAGAAAAGAAACTTTATTGTACATAGAGGATGACATGCGGGTCCCATTTTGTAGCAGCGGTCTCAACGTTTCCAAGGCGGCACAGGACCAAAAGAAAAATGAGGCAGCAGCATTCTCAACAATTCCAAGGCGGCAAGGGATCAAAAGAAAAAAGGAAATAGCCAGAAATTAATTAGGGGTCAAAAATAAATCCACCAAAGGAAACTTTTATTGTTCATAGAGGATGACATGTGGGACCGACCTGCCAACAGCGTCCTCATCGTTTCAAAGGGGGCAGGGGATCAAAAGAAAAAGGCAAATAGCCAGAAATTAGGGGTCAAAAATAACTCCAAGAAAGGAAACTTTTATTGTTCGTAGAGGATGACATGCGGGACCCATGAGCCAGCAGCTTACTCAACGTTTCAAAGGTGGCATGAGATCGAAAGAAAAAGGCAAGTGACCAAATATCAGGAGCCAAAAATAATCCAAGATTTATTGTACATAGAGGATGACATGTGGGTCCCATTTTGCAGCAGCGGTCTCAATGTTTGTAATGCGGCTTGAGATCAAAAGAAAAAGAAAGTAGCTAGTAATTAGGGGGTGAAAAAAAATCCAAGAAAAGAAAGTTGATGGACATAGAGGATGACATGCGGGTCCCTTGAGCCAACAGCTTACTCAACGTTTCAAAGGGGGCAGGGGATCAAAATAAAAAGGCAAGCCAAAAATCAGAGGGTGAAAAAAAATCCAACAAAGGAAACTTTTATAGCACATAGAGGATGACATGCGGGTCCCATGAGCCAGCAGGTTCCTCAACGTTTCAAACGTGGCATGAGATCGAAAGAAAAAGGCAAGTGACCAAATATGAGGTGCCAAAAAAAACTCCAAGAAAAGAAAGTTGATTGCTCATAGAGGATGACATGCGGGTCCCATTTAGCTGCAGCGGTCTCACTGTTTGAGAGGCGGCAGGGGATCGAAAGAAAAAGGCAAGTGAACGAATATGAGGTGCCAAAAATAATCAAAGAAAAGAAAGTTTTATAGTACATAGAGGATGACATGTGGGTCCCATTTAGCAGCAGCGGTATCACCGTTTGAGAGGCGGCAGGGGATCAAAAGAAAAAAGAAATTGCCAAAAATCAGAGGGTGAAAAAAAACCAAGAAAATGAACTTTTATAGTACATAGAGGATGACATGCGGGTCCCATGAGCCTGCAGGTTCCTCAACGTTTCAAACGTGGCATGAGATCGAAAGAAAAAGGCAAGTGAAAAAAATATGAGGAGCCAAAAATAATTCAAGAAAAGAAAGTTTTATAGTACATAGAGGATGACATGCGGGTCCCATTTAGCAGCAGCGGTATCACCGTTTGAGAGGCGGCAGGGGATCGAAAGAAAAAGGCAAGTGAAAAAATATGAGGAGCCAAAAATAATTCAAGAAAAGAAAGTTTTATAGTACATAGAGGATGACATGCGGGTCCCATTTAGCAGCAGCGGTATCACCGTTTGAGAGGCGGCAGGGGATCGAAAGAAAAAGGTAAGTGACCAAATATGAGGTGCCAAAAATAATTCAAGAAAAGAAAGTTTTATAGTACATAGAGGATGACATGCGGGTCCCAGTTAGCAGCAGCGGTATCACCGTTTGAGAGGCGGCAGGGGATCGAAAGAAAAAGGCAAGTGACCAAATTTGAGGTGCCAAAAAAAACTCCAAGAAAAGAAAGTTGATTGCACATAGAGGATGACATGCGGGTCCCATTTAGCAGCAGCGGTCTCAACGTTTCCAAGGCGGCAAGGGATCAAAAGAAAAAGGGGGTCAAAAAAATTCAAGAATAGAAAGAATTTTGGTTCATAGAGGATGACATGCGGGACCCATGATCCTGCATCGTAAACGGCTCGATCGGAGAACGTTGAACGAGATGGCGCGATCGAGAAAAAAAACAATGCCAGAGAGGCTGCCATCTGGGCCCTACATCCCTCGGCGGTGCGGATTTGCGTTGACTCGGCCGGCGAACCCGAGATTTCGAGATGCACCACGTCCCGGGCCACCATACGCGACGTTTTGGCCGCTTTCGTCGGGCTAGGTGGCCTCAAAAACGAGAAAAAAAAGTTTTGACATGCACCACGGAGGGACCCAAAATCGTCGGCCATGGTACACCAGCAACCACGGCGCGACTTCAACTTCGTCGGCCATGGCAACTTTTCTTGTAGTGATTCTTGGGTATAAGTACCATATTGGTTGGTATGAAGTGTCATACAAAACAACGCAATACAAAAATACAATGGCCTAAGTAACTAACAAGGAATATGATAGGAATGCACGTCTGGAACAAAATAAAGTGTTATTGTGTTCATCGTTAGCATTCTATCTAGCCCTTAGAATTTATAATAAAGAACTTAATAATTGTTATTTTGCTCTGGTCAAATGAAAACAATGAGTTGTTTAAATTATGACATTACTCCATGTACAATGGATAAGTTATTATAAATCTTAATGGTGAAACACACATTAATAACACTGACGCTAAAAATGCCATAAGGCAAAATGATTTGAATTCCACTTATTTGTGGAACCGCCATTTAGGTCATGTTAGAAAGGAACGCATGAAGGAACTCTATGCAAATGGATTTTTTGAGTCATTTGATTTTTGAATCATTTGGCGCTTGCAAATCTTTTCTAAAGAGAATGATTAAAATACCGTTCATAGGCCAAAAGTTGAACGGGCAACTAACTTAGTGGAAAAATACATGATGATGTATGTGGTTCACTGGGCATAGTTGTGTGCGGGAGATTCTTCTACTTCATGAAAACTTTCAACAATGAATTGAGTATATATATGTGGATATATTCAATAAGGAAGAAGTTTGAAACATTTGAATGGATTCAAATAAATTTCAGCATGAAGTGGAAATCATCGTAATAGAAAAGTCAAATATCTATGATTGGATCATGATGGAAATATTTGAATTACGAGTTTTAGCGAACATCTAAGAGAGTTATGAAATTGTTCTACAACTCACATTTCTTGGAGTATCATAATGATGATATAGTATTCAAGATATGTATCCAAACCTTGTTGGATTAATGATGAGATAAAAATATTATGACGCCATTATATTTTTGTGGATTATGCTTTAGTGACTACCGCTTTTACACTAAATAGAGCATCATCATGATCCGTTGAAATGACACCATACGAGTTATGGCATAGGTAAGAAACCTGATAGTCTTTTCTTAAATTTTGGTATGCATAGCATAAGTAAATAAGTTTACAACCAAAATCGGATGAATGTCTTTGTTGGTTATCCCAGAGATTTGATTGGGAATTCTTCCCACGAGACAAAGACAAAAGTGTTTGTCAATGTTTCTTATTTCCGAGAAATTGTTTCTAGTGAAGTATTTGAGTGGGAGGACAATATAATTTGATAAGGTTTATGAACCTGAGCATAATGATCAGAGTAGCGCAGCATCGGAATTGGTTTTGGAAGCGGCCACAACGATCATGGCTCCCATGACTACAAAGTGTTTTAGTCATGGAGATCGAAGTACATATTGAACCTTGTAGGTATGGTTTACTTTGTGATCAAATAAATGATTTGTGGACAAAGGATTGATTTTGAACAATGATAAACCAACTACAAACAAAGAAGTTATGATGGGCCCTGACTCCGTTAAAATGGCCATGCGCCATGAAATCCATAATAGATGAATACTTTTTGAAAGTAAATGGATCTATAGACTTGGATGAAATATCCTTGAAGAAGCTCGACTTGTCGAAAAATTGTTTACGACAAAGTTCAAAGAGTTGACTACAATAAGATTAGATCTTCCGTAGAAATGCTTATAGTCTATATGGATTATTCTAGTAGGATGGCAAAATACATTACTTATCAGAAGTATGTATTAAAGGTGTATACAAGATACAACCAAGAGTTTTGCTGGTCCGTGGAATATTAGATAGGTATACAAACTTCAATTTGATGAAGTGAGTATCGCGGAGTTTGAATCTTCACCAGATGAAATAGTCAAAGAGTTTTTGATTTCATCAGAGACGATGAAGAGGCTTGCATTTGCAAGAAATTAAGTGGGAGCGCTAAGACATATTTATAATACTTTATGTAGGTGACATATAGTTGGTTATAAATAATGTAATTATATACTTGATTAAAAAGGTTTCATTGAGAAATTAACTTCAATGAAAAGATATGGACTGAAACAAATTTAGTGTCAAGATCTATGAAGATAGATTGAAACACAAAATAAGTTTAAGTCAAAGTACAACATAGAATGGATATTGAAATAGTTCAATATAGAAATATTAAGAAGATGTTCTTGTCATGTGAAGTTTTAACAAGACTTGAGTGTATCTGACACTCAATGAGTAAAAACACACGAGTGATTATAGATCACGAATAATATGTACACAGTCAGATATCCTATGCTCTAAGAGTGTTATGAGCATGATTCATGTGATGATCACTGAAAAACAGTAAGAATATTCTTGAGTACTTAAGAAGAACCAAGTATATATATATAGTTTTATATGGAGAAATGACAAAACAAATCGCTGTAAGGTGTTGCACCGATACTAATTTTGTCACATATGAAAATAAAATTTCAAATCTCAAATTAGACTAACTGTTGGTTAAAAGGTAGCACAATGAGCTAGAAGTTGTCTATGCTAGATTTAGAAGAGTTCTAAATATTGTGACGGATTCTACAAAAGAAGGCAGAGTATGTCATTGTTTTGACAATAACAAAGGATGTTAAGTCAAGAAGTTCTTTGAGAACTTGGTGTAGTTCCGATAGTGTCAGAACTTTGAAGCTATATTGTGTGTGACAATATTAGTGACATATTTCAGACCGCGGAATTAAGGTTCCACCAGAAGACCAAACATATTTAATGTCGACTCATTTGGAAATGAGTGATGCGTTGAGACGCAAATGAATTACAAAATACATACGTTTCTAAACGTGTTAGATCCGTTGACTAAAACCTCTCCCATGAGCAAAACATGATAAAGCACCGGAAGGCCAAGGTGTTATATCTTTACAAATGTAAACTAGATTATTGACTCTAGTGCAAGTGGGAGACTGAAGGAGATATGCCCTAGAGGCAATAATAAAGTGGTTATTATTTATATCTTTATGTTTATGATAAATGTTTATATATCATGCTATAATTGTATTAACCGAAACATTAGTACATGTGTGATATGTAGACAACAAAGAAGTCCCTAGTATGCCTCTTAACTAGCTTGTTGATTAATAGATGATTAGTTTCATAATCATGAACATTGGATGTTATTAATAACAAGGTTATATCATTATATGAATGATGTAATGGACACACCCAATTAAGCATAGCATAAGATCTCGTCATTAAGTTATTTGCTATAAGCTTACGATACATAGTTACCTAGTCCTTATGACCATGAGATCATGTAAATCACTTATACCGGAAAGGTACTTTGATTACACCAAACGCCACTGCGTAAATGGGTGGTTATAAAGGTGGGATTAAGTATCCGGAAAGTATGAGTTGAGGCATATGGATCAACAGTGGGATTTGTCCATCCCAATGACGGATAGATATACTCTGGGCCCTCTCGGTGGAATGTCGTCTAATGTCTTGCAAGCATATGAATAATTTCATAAGAGATCACATAACACGGTACGAGTAAAGAGTACTTGTCAGGAGACGAGGTTGAACAAGGTATAGAGTGATACCGAAGATCAAACCTCGGACAAATAAATATCGCATGACAAAGGGAATTGGTATCGTATGTGAATGGTTCATTCGATCACTAAAGTCATCGTTGAATATGTGGGAGCCATTATGGATCTCCAGATCCCGCTATTGGTTATTGGTCGGAGTGAGTACTCAACCATGTCCGCATAGTTCACGAACCGTAGGGTGACACACTTAAAGTTGGATGTTGAAATGGTAGAACTTGAATATGGAATGGAGTTCGAATATTTGTTCGGAGTCCCGGATGAGATCCCGGACATCACGAGGAGTTCCGGAATGGTCCGTAGAATAAGATTCATATATAGGAAGTCATATTCCAAGTTTGGAAATGATCCGGTGCATTTATGGCAGGTTCTAGAAGGTTCTAGAAAAGTCCGGAAGAAATCATCATGGAAAGTAGAGTCCCGGAGGGACTCCACCTTGCATGACCAGCCAACCCTAAAGGGGAGGAGTCCAAGGTGGACTCCTCTAGGGTGGCCAGCCAACCCCCCTCATGGAAAGGGGGAATCCCACCCCAAGTGGGATTCCCACCTTGGGTAGGTTTCCCTACATATGGGAGGTTTCATTGTTGGGGTCTTATTCGAAGACTTGGATACCAACACTTGGGGATTTCCACCTATATAATGAGGAGGAGAGGGAGGGGGCTGCCCACTCTTGGCTGCACCACCTAGGGCTGCCCTTGGCCGGCGCCCTAGCCTCCCCCTCTCTCCCCAAACCCTAGCGGTCTCTCTCCTCCACCACATCCCGCACGCTTAAGCGAAGCTCCGCCGGATTTCTCCACCACCACCGACACCACGCCGTCGTGCTGCCGGATTCAAGAGGAGCTACTACTTCCGCTGCCCGCTGGAACGGGGAGGTGGACGTCATCTTCATCAACAACCGAACGTGTGACCGAGTACGGAGGTGCTGCCCGTTCGTGGCGCCGGAAGCGATCGTGATCAAGATCTTCTACGCGCTTTTGCAAGCGGCAAGTGAACGTCTACCGCAGCAACAAGAGCCTCATCTTGTAGGCTTTGGAATCTCTTCAAGGGTGAGACTCGATACCCCCTCGTTGCTACCGTCTTCTAGATTGCATCTTGGCTTGGATTGCGTGTTCGCGGTAGGAAAATTTTTGTTTTCTATGCAACGTTATCCTACACAATTTGCTATAAGCTTTCGGTACATAGTTGCCTAAGTCCTTCGACCATGAGATCATGTAAATCACTTACACCGGAAGGGTACTTTGATTACAT
This sequence comes from Lolium perenne, assembly GCF_019359855.2. Taxonomy (NCBI): domain Eukaryota; kingdom Viridiplantae; phylum Streptophyta; class Magnoliopsida; order Poales; family Poaceae; genus Lolium; species Lolium perenne. Next base: position 357,064,690 of record NC_067247.2, on the reverse strand, counting down.
CAAACGCCATTGCGTAAATGGGTGGTTATAAAGATGGGATTAAGTATTCGGAAAGTGTGAGTTGAGGCATATGGATCAATAGTGGGATTTGTCCATCCTAATGACGGATAGATATACTCTGGGCCCTCTCGGTGGAATGTCGTCTGATTAGATTGCAAGCATATGATTGGATCATAAGAGATGACATACCGTGGTACGAGTAAAGAGTACTTGTCGGTAACAAGGTTGAACAAGGTATGGAGATACCGATGATCGAACCTCGGACAAGTAAAATGTCGCGTGACAAAGGGAATCGGCATCGTATGTAAATGGTTCAATCGATCACTAAGTCATCGTTGAATATGTGGGAGCCATTATGGATCTTCAGATCCCGCTATTGGTTATTGCTCGGAGAGGAGTCTCGACCATGTCTGCATAGTTCACGAACCGTAGGGTGACGCGCTTAAGGTTCGATGTCACATAAGTAGATTTGGAATATGAGATGGAGACCGAATGTTGTTCGGAGTCTCGGATGGGATACAAGACATCACGAGGAGGACCGGAATTGTTTTGGAAGAATTCTGCTGTTTTGTATTTCAAGAAAAGTTGTTCTGGAAACATTCTCAGAATTGGACGAAATAAAAACAGAAGTTCTTATTTTTCTGTCACGTAGACGGAGTCCAAAGGGGAGACGGAGAAAGGCCAGGGGTGGGCCACACAACACGCCGGCGCGGGTCCCACCCTGGTCGCGCCAGGGTAATGTGTGGGCCCACCAGGCGCCGGCCCTAGATGTGTTTTGTGAAACCCTAACCCTACCTCCCGACTATATATAGAGGGATGGTTTGGCCGGCCAAAGCTGCTCCGTACGCAACCCTAATTTGCCACCTCTCCTCCCTCCCAGTTTCTCTTGCTCCGGCTTAGGCGAAGCCCTGCAGGAATTCTTCTCCACCACCACCACCACGCCGTCGTGCTGCTGGGATTCCGTGGAGATCTACCACACCTCCGCTGCCCACTGGAACGGGGAGAGGAAGGGCTTCATCGACACCGTACGCGCGACCGAGTACGGAAGTGCTGCCGGATTGCAGCACTGGGGATGATCGTCTACACCAACAACGAGATCTAATCTCGTAGGCTTTGGAAATCTTCGAGGGTTAGTCTCATATCAATCTCGTTGCTTCGATCTTGTAGATTAGATCTTGGGTGTTCCATAGATTAGATCTTGGATTTATTCGTCTTGCGGTAGGAAATTTTTTGTTTTCTATGCTACGAACCCCATCAGTGGTATCAGAGCCAGATCTATGCATAGATCTGTTGCACGACTAGAACACAATGGTTTTGTGGGCGTTGATGCTTTTGTTGCTTTAGTTTGTGTACTTTGCATCTTGCGGGATGGTGGGATGAAGCGGCCCGGGCTAACTTTACATGACCGCGTCTCATGAGACTTGCTCCACGCTTGACATGCAACTTGTATTGCATAAGTGGCTTTGCGGGTGTCTGTCTCTCCCACCATAGTGAAGATCCAATTTACTCTTTCTATTGACAACACTAGTATCACCGTTGTGGTTCATGTTCGTAGGTAGATTGGATCTTACTCGAAAACCCTAAACCACGTAAAATATGCAAACCAAATTAGAGGCGTCTAACTTGTTTTTGCAGGGTTTGGTGATGTGATATGGCCATGATGTGATGATGATTATATTTGATGTATGAGATGTTCATTATTGTATTATGGCAACCGGCAGGAGCCTAATGGTTGTCTTTAAATTTGTTAAGACCTGCGTGTCTATTCATCATGTAATAGATTTATTTCAAGTAGTTGTTATAGTAGCAATAAGTGATGGACAACCATGAAGCGGTGCCATGGACCTTGGTGCGATGCTGGTGATGATGGAGATCATGCTCGTGTGTTTGGAGATGGAGATCAAAAGCACAAGAAGAAAGGCCATATCATATCACATATTATGAATTGCATGTGATGTTAATCCTTTATGCATCTTATCTTGCTTAGATCGTGACGGTAGCATTATAAGATGATCCCTCACATTAATATCAAGATAATAAAGTGTTCTTCCCTCGTATGCATTGTTGCTACAGTTTGTCGTTTTGAAGCATCTCGTGATGATCGGATGTGATAGATTCTACGTTCACATACAATGGGTGTAAGCCATGTTTGCACACGCGGAATACTTGGGTTTGCTTGGCGAGCATAGCATGTATAGACATGGCCTCGGGACACATGAAACCGAAAGGTTGAACACGAGTCATATGGATGATATGATCAACATGTTGATGTTCACCATTGAAGCTACATCATCTCACGTGATGATCAGTTTTGGTGTAGTGGATTTGGATCGTGTGCCACTTAACAACCATGAGGGATGTTGTATTAAGTGGGAGACATCAGTAATTAGATTAAAACATGAACTAATTATCATGAACATAGTCTGAATAGTATTTTGAATTAAAGTTTGTAGAATTGGCATCCATTTTCTACCATACGCTAGTCTTGTAATTGAGATAGAAATACTGTTAAGTCTGACAAGTAACTTTACGGACTGGTACCGTATTGTTAAAGAATCAAGATATGATTAAGTCCTAATGCAAACTTTTAGTAAACCTCACATTGATGATTCAAAGAGCAATGGTTTCAATTAGTACAAAATCATCTTGTCTCCGTGAAACTTGAAGTTCAAATCCGTTTGAAAAGTAAGGAGCTGAAAATTTTGTTTTCAGAAATAAGCGAGGTATGAGATATATGTGATATCTAAGACCTTATTGCAAGATGATAGAATATAATCTAGTGAGACTACATAAACTCATAAGTTTTATGGGAATGTACGAAGGTTGAAGACGCTAGGCGTCCCGATCCTCCAACTAAGTTGGGCACTAACGATATTCACATATCCATGAAGTAACCGTCCTTAGTATGCACCGTTGCGAAGACTCGTCGTTTCGAAGCATCACGTGATGATCGGGTGTGATAGATTCTACGTGTGCATACAACGGGTGCAAGCCAGATTTGCACATGCGAATACTGAGGTTAAACTTTACGAGCCTAGCATGTACAGACATGGTCTCGGAAAGTCGTCATGATATGATGGATAAAATTATGAGTGAAATTGTTCATCATATTACAAAGTTACTAATAGTGAAGTCTGGAACACTTGTCATTTGATGATCAACTTCAAAGTAAGAACCTCAAGGTTATTGGTATTTGACCAATGGACCTAGAAGTTATTGAAGGTGAAGTGTTTTCTGAGAATGGGGAAAGCTAAAAGAGAAACCACAAAAGATATTTTGGCAAAAAGAAAGAAAAAGACTAGAAAGTCTAGCTCAGATGTATATAGATGATATACATGTTATGGATGTATTCCTTGTTTGGTCACATAATAGAATTCTTGGGTATTTGTACCAGATTGGTTGGTATGAGATGTCATACAATACAACGCAATACAAGAATACGATGGCCTAAGTGACTGATAAGGAATATGGTAATAATGCACGTCTGGAACATAATAAAGTGTTATTATGTTTGTCGTTGGCATTCTACCTAGCCCTTAGAATTTATAATAAAGAACTTAATAAATTGTTATTTTGCTCTGGTCAAATGAAAACAATGAGTTGTTCAAATTATGACATTGCTCCATGTACGATGGATAAGTTATTATAAATCTTAATGGTGAAACACACATACATAACACTGACGCTAAAATGCCATAAGGCAAATGATTTGAATTCCACTCATTAGTGGAACCGCCATTTAGGTCATGTTAGAAAGGAACGCATGAAGGAACTCCATTTGAATGGAATTTTGGAGTCATATGATTTTTGAATCATTTGGCGCTTGCAAATCTCTTCTAAAAGGAAATGACTTAAATACCGTTCATAGGCCAAGAGTTGAACGGGCAACTAACTTAGTGGAAAAGTACATGATGATGTATGTGGTTCACTGGGCATAGTTGTGTGCGGGAGATTCTTTTACTTCATGAAAACTTCCAACAATGAATTGAGTATATATATGTGGATATATTCGATAAGGAAGAAGTTTGAAACATTTGAATGGATTCAGATAAATTTCAGCATGAAGTGGAAATCATCGTAATAGGAAAGTCAAATATCTATGATTAGATCATGGTGGAAATATTTGAATTATGAGTTTTAGCGAACATCTAAGAGAGTTATGAAATTTTTCTACAACTCACGTTTCTTGGAGTATCATAGAGATGATGAAGTATCCGAGATACGTATCCAAACCTTGTTGGATCAAAGATGAGATAAAATATTGATGCCATTATATTTTTAAGGATTATGCTTTAGAGACTGCCGCTCTTACACTGAATAGAGCATCATCATGATCCGTTGAAATGACACCATACAAGTTATGGCATGGGTATAAACCCTAATAGTCCTTTCTTAAAATTTTGGTATAAGTAAATGAGTTTACAACCAAAACCGGATAAATGTCTTTGTTGGTTATCCCAAGAGAATGGATTGGGAATTCTTCCCACTATGAAGTAAAAGACAAAAGTGTTTGTTAATGTTACTTGTTTATTTCCAAGAAATTGTTTTCTAGCGAAGTATTTGAGTGGGAGGACAATAGAACTTGATAAGGTTTATGAACCTGAGCATAATGATCAGAGTAGCGCAGCATCGGAAATGGTTCCGGAAGCGGCTACGACAATCATGGCTCCCATGACTACAAAGTGTTTTAGCCATGGAGATCGAAGTACATATTGAACCTTGTAGGTATGGTTTACTTTGTGATCAAATAAATGATTTATGGACAAAGGATTGATTTTGAACAATGATAAACCAACTGCAAACAAAGAAGTTATGATGGGCCCTGACTCCGTTAAAATGGTTATGCGCCATAAAATCCAAGATAGATAAATACTTTTTGAAAGTAAATGGATCTATAAAATAGATGGACTTGGATGTAATATCCTTGAAGAAGCTTGACTTGTCAAAAGTTGTTTACGACAAAGTTCAAAGAGTTGACTCCGAAAAGATTGGATCTTTCGTAGCAATGCTTATAGTCTATGTGGATTATTCTAGTAATCGCTACATATTTCTTTTATGAGATATGCTAGTAGGATGGCAAAGTACATTACTTAACAGAAGTGTGTATTAAAGGTGTATACAAGATACAAACCAAGAGTTTTGCTAGTCCGTGGAATACTAGATAGGTATACGAACTTCAATTGGATGAAGTGAGTATCACGGAGTTGGAATCTTCATCGGTGAAATAGTCAAAGAGTTTTTTGATTTCATCAGAAACGATGAAGATGCTTGCATTTGCAAGAAATTAAGTGGGAGCGCTAAGACATAATTATAATACTTTATGTAGATGACATATCGTTGATTATAAATAATGTAATTATATAATTGATTAAAAAGGTTTCATTGAGAATTAACTTCAATGAAAGGATATTGACTGAAATATATTAAGTGTCAAGATCTATGAAGATAGATTGAAACACATAATAAGTTTAAGTCAAAGTACATAGAATGGATATTGAAGTAGTTCAATATATAAATATTAAGAAAAATGTTCTTGTCATGTGAAGGTTTAACAACACTTGAGTGTATCTGACACTCAATGAGTAAAAACACATGAGTGACTTTAGATCACAAATAATATGTACAAAGTTAGATGTCCTGTGCTCTAAAAGGTTAAGAGCATATACCAGAATGATTCATGTGATGATCATTGGACAACAGTAAGAATATCCCTGAGTACTTTAGAAGAACCAAGGATATATATATATATATAGTTTTTTGTATGGGGTAATGACAAACAAATCGCTGTAAGGTGTTGCACCGATATTAGTTTGGTCACATATAAAAATATTTTTTCAATCTCAATTAGGATCAGTGTTGATTAAAAGGTAGCGCAATGAGCTAGAAGAAGCCTTTGCTAGATTTAGAAGAGTTCTAAATAGTGTGACGGATTCTACAAACGAAGGCAGAATATGTCATTGTTTTGACAATGACTAAGAGTGTTAAGTCGAGGAGTTCTTCGAGAACTTGGTGTAGTTCCGATAGTGTCAGAACTTTGAAGCTATATTGTGTGTGACAATATTAGTGACTTATTTCAGATCGCGGAATTAAGGTTCCACCAGAAGGCTGAACATATACGATTAATGCCGACTCATTTGGAAAATGAGTGATGCGTTGAGACGCAAATGAATTGCAAAATACATACGTTTCTGAGCATGTCAGATTCGTTGACTAAAACCTCTCCCGTGAGCAAAACATGATAAACACCAGAAGGCCAAGGTGTTATGTCTTTACAAATGTAAACTAGATTATTGACTCTAGTGCAAGTGGGAGACTGTTGGAGATATGCCCAAGAGGCAATAATAAATTAGTTATTGTTATATCTTAGTGTTCATGATAAATGTTTACATCCCATGCTATAATTGTATCAACCGAAACATTGGTACATGTGTGTTATGTAAACAACAAGTGAAAGGACACGGATGTCGCCTAGAGGGGGGGTGAATAGGTGATTTAAAACTTTTACGAGATGGGCTTAACAAATGCGGAATAAAACTATCGTTTACTTTGTCAAGCCCAAAGCCTATATACTATGGTTCACCTATGTGCACCAACAACTTATTCTAAGCAAGAGTTCACCTATGTGTACCAACAACTTATGCTAAGCAATACAAGCAAGTATGTGATAGCAAGATATATATAACTTCAAGCATGATGGCTATCACAAGGTAAAGTGCATAAGTAAAGAGCTCGGGTATAGAGATAACCGAGGCACGCGGGAGACGATGATTTATCCCAGAGTTCACACTCTTGCGAGTGCTAATCTCCGGTGGAGAGGTGCGGTTGCTTAGTGCTCCCGAACACCACAAGAGGCTCACCTTGAGGTGTGGTTGCTCGATGCACACCAACGCCACAAAGGCCTCACCCCAAGATGCGGTACTCACACCACACACCGAACGCCACGAAGGCGCCTCACCTAAATCTCCGGTGACCCTCGCCACAAAGGCCTAGGTCACGGTTCCACTAAGGGATTTCCTTCGAGGCGGAAACCGGGCCTTACACAAAGATTGGGGCACACATCCACAACTTAATTGGAGGCTCCCAACAAATCGCCACAAAGGCCTAGAATCCGTCTAGGGTTCCAAGAACCCAAGAGTAACAACCTTCTTGTTTTCACCACCACGAATCACCGTGGAGAACTCAAACCGATGCACCAAATGCAATGGCAAGAACACCACAAAGATGCTCAAGTCCTTCTCTCTCAAATTCCAACAAAGCTACAAAAGCTATTGGGGGAATAAGAGAGGAAGAACAAATAAGAGGAGGAACACCAAATTTCTCCAAGATCTAGATCTAGTGGATTCCCCTCACAAAGAGAGGGATTTGATTGGTAGGAATGTAGATCTAGATCTCCTCTTCATTTTCCCTCAAAAAGATTCAAGAAGCATAGGAGGAGTAGAGGGAAAGGGAAGCTCTCAAGGTCAACAATGGTGGAGAGCACAAAAGGGAAGAGGTAGCTGCCCAAGGAGGAAGAAGGGGGGCTTAAATACCCCCTCCCATCGAAATATGACCGTTTGGGTCAGCTCAGGCCGGATTTTCCGGGCCGGATATTTGCAAAATATCCGGGCCCCGAAAAACGGCTAAGGACATGAGAAAACTGCTCTCAGGATGGGGGCCGGACATTTGGCCGGATATTTGCCCAGATTTGTCCAAAAACCGGATTTTTCCGGGGGGCGGATTATCCGCCCCAAACTTGGGCCGGAATATCCGCCCCCCTGAAAACTGGCAGAAACATCAAACTGAAACGGGCATAACTTTAGCATCCGGACTCCGATTTTGATGATCTTGGGCTTGTTTTAAAGCTAGGAACAAGCTCTACAAGATCATGCAGGAAACCATCATAGTCCAACAAGGGAGGATAGAAACAAATGATGAAAGGTTTGACCTATCTAAAAAAGACATACCGGTAAAACCTCCAATCTTGAAAATGCAACAAGTTGCCCGTGCAAAAACCATTCTTGATGAACTAGAGCTTGTCATGAGAATAAGCACAAGCTCTAAATCATCACATGGATAAGATCCAAATAATAACCAAGAAAGATGATGAACCAAACTCGAAAACGCAACAAGTGATCTATGCAAAATCCGTTTTCGATGACCTAGAGCTTATCATGAGAATAAGCACAAGCTCTAAAACATCACATGGATAAGGTCCAAATAACAACCAAGAAAGATGATGCAAGGATGCAAAGGTTTGAGCTCTCTCCGAACGATACGATCGAGTTACTCACTCGAGAGCCCTCTTGATAGTACGTCAACTAAACTAAAAACCGGTCTCCAACTACACTATGAGACCGGTGAGAAAGAAACCCTATCAAGAGCAAACCTTATACTTGCGCATTCCACTTGAGCTTGATGACGACGATCTTGACCTCAACAAGATGGAACGCCTTTCTTGCTTGTGCTTGCTTGACGAAGTCTTGTGGATTGCTCCCCCATAATCCACCATGGGAGAGCTTCTTCTTCGGCGCATCTTCACATCCATGATCACCATATGGATGGCAAGACTCAAGCAAAGGATCTCTTCGAGATGGCTCATCTTGAACTTGCACTTCATTTCTTCATTCTTCATCATGTTGATGTCTTGAAGTAACTTGAGGGCTCACTTCATCTTCATCTTCAAGACATACTTGACACTTGATATCCTTCATCAAATTCTTCTTATTGCAACCTTGAATCCAACATATGGTTCAAGAATTGCCTATGGACAACTCCTACAAATATAACTCAATGCAAACATTAGTCCATAGGGATTGTCATTAATTACCAAAACCACACATGGGGGCTCCATGCACTTTCAATCTCCCCCATTTTGGTAATTGATGATAATCTCTTTGAGAGGGTTTATATAAGGAATTTAAGTAACAAATAAGTTGAATATATAGAGCAAACTCCCCCATAATATATGCATGTGTGAATGATCTTGACTTTCATTGCATATATTCTCATTCAAAGCCTAGTGGAGTTTCCTCTAAATATTCAACTATGCAAAGCAACAAGATGCAATGCAGTAAAGGCACATGCTTAAGCACAAAGCAAAGACATAACCAAATTCCCTTAAACCCTCCAAACTTCTCCCCCATTGGCACCAATTGCCGAAATGGGTGAAAAATTTAGAAGGCCAATATAGTGAGAGTTCCTCCATAGCATGTGCATTTCTCATAATTTGAGTGGAATCAAATGCACATATCCAATGACGAATATTCGGAAGGAATCACACTATAGATAGGATCAAAGATTGCAAAAAGATAACAAAGTCTAGAAGCTTCAACAAATGAAGCAAGCAACCAAATGAACCACAAAGAGGATACCAAAAGAAAGATAGATATTATGATAAGATCAAGAAGATTGCTCTAAATAATATGAGGAAGCTCCCCAAGGTTTGTGCACAAAACTAGACAATTTGCATTGGAGTATAAAGTGCACAAACATGGAATCATCACTCTCATAATATCATTCAAAAACAGAAGATACCAAGTGAATCAAACTCTAATGATCACCACAAGATAGTGTTCTAAATCAAATGAGGAAGCTCCCCAAGGTACATGCATAAAATAAAATGTTGCATTTGAATAAAATATGCATAACATGGAATCCTCACTCCCTCATTTAAAACACAAACATTTGTAATAGATCATAGATAGAAAAATAAGCTAAACACTTGCAACAAACAAATAGTTGAGCAACAAGTAAGAGGCACCATAATAAAAAAGGCTCAACCAAGAGGATATGTGAAAGGCATGATAAAGCATATTATAAGACTATTACAAGGATGAGTAAAAAGCATCATCATAGTCTTCAATGAATTATATTGCTTAGCATGACCAATCAACACGCAATAAATAAATAAGATATCAAAAGGAGATGTATCATCTCTTATGTGTATAAGTTTCTCTAAGTGGGCAATATCACAAAGATATTTATCCACAAAGAAACATGCACACATAAAATAGATACGCAAGAAAAATAGTATGATATCCAAGATGAAGTCATGCAATATACCAATAAGAATTTTTGCTTAATAGCATGGCCAAAGGCTCAATTTTATCTTATTGTACATTCATGAACTTCAACCACAAATACATCACAAATATCAACAAGGGATAGAAGATAGTTGGGATGCATTTGAGAAAGGCAACAAGTATCACAAACGGGGATACCAAAAGAAGTAACTAAATTTGCACTTTCATCTATATTGCACATGTGAGAGCCTTGAGGAATTGATATGCAACAAAATCGCTAGATAGGCATAGTTGGGATGGATGAATCATGAGCATGATTTAAAATACTTCCCAACAAATGCACTCATCTCAAATTACTCACATTCACAATAAAGAGGTTTCATTAAGACTTTTGCAAGAAGCACAACATTTGCAAATCAAGAGATTCATGCCAAGATGCAACCATAAGGTTGGATACAAGAAAAGTATGCATGAGAAGATACTTGTTACCAAGATAGCATTGGTGTGGATGTAGTAGATATGTGTTCGTTGACTATCCTAGCTTGCCTGAAGTTACCATTGAGTCACCACTTCTTTCCAAGAGTGAGACAAGCATTCAATGCATATCCATTGTACCTAACACAAAGGTAAGTACAAAATGGTCCCCAAACTAATTGGGTCCGAAGTAGTTAGACACACTACAACATATAGGACAAACTCCACAATTCTATGTGCATATAGATATGAAATTGAATTCCATGCACATCTTAGCCAAATTAGGATTTGATGGAGTTTACCCTATATATTGGATCAATGAAAGTGACACATGCCATAAGATATACATATATTAAATATGCATGCACAATACTTTCAAGGACCAAAGGAAGATACAATTTGGACAAAACACCAAATAAATCAAGAGACAATGGTTGCCCAAATTATATCAAAGAATCAAATCAACACAAGATTGACTCCAAAGACTTATCTCATTATAAGAAGCTAATTAAGCCTAAGCACAAAGGAATGAGATAACCAACTCCTAAGAGAGCAAGGTTCCAACAAATAAACCAAACCCTCGACACTTTTTATGATGGCACAAAGTACCAAAAAGAAAATTTTATGTCTCCCAAAACCAATTTTTTTGATAAAGATCAAGAGATGTTAAGCATTCTAATAATATAGAAGAGCTCCCCCAAGTTTGGTGCATTATCTAGGATTTTTTATATGAATACAAAATGCACAAAACTAGGATCATCATGCTACCTATATCTTCTAACAATGCTAAGAAAGTTTGAATAGACAACTTAGATCCATAAGATGCAAGGAAGACACATGGGAGTCAAAGCACAACAAATTCATGGCAATAAATAAGGCAATATAAATACAAGAGCTAATGTAAATATGATCAATAAATTTCTACCTCATAATAGATTGCCAATTGTCCTAGGACACAAGGTATTAGGAAATATTTCCCGATGGTAGTTTGTAAGTATATGTAAGATCATATTTACACCAAATAAAGCATATGGTAAAAGATAAGAGTTAACCATCATGCAAAGAGAGTTTCTTGATAGCTTAAACTAGTCATACCAACATGCAAAGCAATTAATAGTATTCATACCAACATGCAAAACAATTAATAGTATTCATACCAACATGCAAAGCAATTAATAGTATTCATACCAACATGCAAAGCAATTAGTAGCATTCATACCAACATGCAAAGCAATTAATAGTATGACTTGAAGCACATGGTTTTCCAAAAAAAATGTATTGAGGGACACATTGTGAAAAACCATGCTAAGAACCACTTTCACAAATAAGATCCACAAAGATATTAGCAATGAAGCTATTTAAGCAAATTGGAGCTTGTTTGAGCAAACATGCCACATAGGAGAGAGATAATTTACGATATCAATTCTATGTGACACAACCTCAAATGTTCACATTTTCTAGGCTTGTAATATGCACAAAGCTTATTACTCCCCCATAATGTGATAAGGAATTTATTTTCACAAGAGGCAAAAAAAATCCAACTAGAGATATTAATGGACATTAGAATTTGAATTTCTCATGAAGATGACATACCACATAGAGACTAGATAATCTTGCAATATCAATTCTAAGTGATATTCCTCATGTACACACATTGTTAGGATTGTGAAATTCCTAAAGGCATATCACTCCCCCAAAATGTTATAGTCCATTAATCTCTCATAAGAGCCATATAAGATACAACAAGATGCAAAGAGGTCCAACACAAGCACAAATACATGGTGTGCAACCTAACATTCATAGACTTGATTTCTCAAGAAAAACAAGTAGGATGCACAACATATACAAACACATGTTAGGAATGTTAACGTCGATTGTTTTTGGGTGGAACGGTGTGACCTTTCGGTCCACCGGGTTCGTGTTAATATTAGCGAGGAATAGCCCCTCGCAGGGCATTACAGAGTTCGACCCGTATACGAGTGGTGTACTACACCATCTCGTATACGTGACAGTATTACATCTCTAATAAGGAACAAAACTAACACATGCAAAGGGGTGAGTAACTTTCAATATAAATGAGTTGAGCACATGTTACCGCATGGAGGAACATTGAATACATGATAGAAGCAAGATAACCAAAAGACTTGGCTTGAGATAATATAAATGATGAAGATCCCTTAATTCTTCATGATGTAGCCAAGTCTCCAATGTCCTCCAACAAGCACCTATTGATCAAATTTTGGATTGTTGGTCCCCAACTAAGTTGGGTCCTAAGAGTTAGTCACAATAGGCTTGGCAACCCAAATGGTTCTTTTCTTGACACCACTTTGAGCACCAACGTATTTGGCAAACACATTGCCACCCTCATCCTTACGAAGAGAATAAACATCATTAATGGTGATAGAGTTGGATGAGGTACCAATAGTGCACAAGGAGGAGATGTGGCCCTTCTCACGGCATATGTAGCAAGTTCTTTTCTTCTCCTTCTTCTCACTAGATTTCTCCACAATGGGAGCATTGACTTGTTTCTTCTTGGGAAGTGGCATTTCTTCAACTTGAAGTTGAATGTGAGTTTGAGCTTGAGGCCGCTTCCCTTTTTGCTTATTCTTCAAAGGGCAAGATCTAACATGATGCCCTTCAATTTTTCACTTGAAGCAAACAATCTTGGCCGGGTCTTTGACTTGTACTTGGCCCTTCTTCTTATTGTTGTTCTTGGACTTGTTCTTGTTATTGGAGTTGAATCCAAGTCCACTCTTGTCATTGGGGGATTGTTGCACACTCAACATCTTGTCAAGTTTGCATTTCCCTTCATGACTCTTTACCAAGTCGTTCTTCAAGGAAGTGACTTGGGCCTTGAGCTCTTTGATTTCCTATACATGGTTAGTAACAACACAAGTACTAGAGGAAGTAGAACCTTTATTGTTAGAGCAACAAGGCAAGGAAGATAATTCATCACAAGATTTAGCAATACTATGAGTGGATGAATTACTAGGACTAGCACATTGCAATATAGCATTTTGAGTAGTAGTGCTAGTATCCACATGAGGCTCACAAGGTGTTTCCTTTGATATGATAGCCTCATGAGCTAACTTTAGCCTATCATGAGAGGCTAGAAGATCCTCATGGGAGCTAGAAAGCTTTCCATGATTTTCTTCCAATTTCCCATAATTGCTAGTTAGCAATTCAAGTTGAGCCCTTAGCTCAACATTCTCCTTCAAGATAGATGCTTCACAAGAAGTAGAGTTAGTAGCACAAGCATCATCACAAGACATAGTAAGATGATATGGTAACATAGCATGCTCTTTTAAATAGGAAGCTTGAAGTTTCTCATGGGACTTGGTGAGGATAGAGTGTTCGCTCTCCAAGACCTTGTGGGCCTTGTCTAGATCATCTAGATCCTTAACAAGTTTATCATGACCAACACCAACTTTGGAATTTTCCTTTTTAAGCATTTTTACTTGAGCTTTAGCATGGTCTCTTTCCTTAGTGAGTTTAGAAACTATTTCATTTTGAGACACTTCAAGGGTTTCAAGTTGCTCTTCAAGAGAGGCTACGGTCTCTTGTTCTTCTTCAAGATCATTCTTTAGTGATGCTACATCATCGGCATACTCTCGTTCAAGAGCACCCTTTTTATCAATGGTGTTCTCATGCATCCAAATAAGTTTTTGGCTCTCAATAGCGGTAGTCAAGATTTCAAAGAAGTGAGTGCTAGCAATTTTATCTTTGCAAATAACCTTGAATACGCTCTTACCCTTATCGCGTAGAGAGACAACCCAATCTTCTTCTTCATATTCATCCTCATCCTTATCACCACGAGACATATTAGGTTCCATGGTAGGAGGTAGCGTGGAACCCTTGGCCATAAGGCATATATGAGGACCGTGAGATAAAGATGAGGAGTTACTTGAGGCTCCTTTCAAGATCTTGTCTTGACCAATAGAATCTTTGGTTTCCTCTACATTGTTAGACACACAACAACTAGAGGAAATAGAATCATTTTTATCATGGCCACAAGACAATGCAAGCATATCATCATCAGATTTTTTTAAGCAACTTACACATGATATGCAAGGACTATCAACACAAGCATGTAAATCATTTCTAGTGCTAGATGTGTTTAAGTCCAAAGATGAAGCATTGCAATGAGATAGAGATGAAGAATCATCAATAGTAAGCTCAATATCAATATTGCAATTTTCATCACCACTCACCATATCATTACCTTGTGTCTTACCACACTTTGGTGAAGTGGATGAAGATGAGAACTCATCACGGCCGGAAGTGGAAGCAAAACAATCATCCTTAATAATATTGGACACATCATATTTATCTTGAATTTTTGTCCATAACTCATGAGCGCTCCAAAAAGGCAAGTATGGAAAAAGACCTACATCTCGCAAAGCATTCATAAGAGCATTAGAAGCTTGAGAATTGAGATATAAATTTTTCTCATCCTCTAAAGATAGATTTTGTGAATCCATAGGAGGAGAAAAACCTATATCTACAATTTTCTCCATATGAGGGTCAATGTCCCGAAAATGACTAAGGATGCAAATTTTCCAAACATCATAATTTGTGCCATCTAATATAAGAGTGTTATCGTGCACAAATCCTCTAGCCGACATCTTTACTCTCAAGGCGGTGAAGCCTAAGAATGAGAGACCTTGCTCTGATACCAATTGAAAGGACACGGATGTCGCCTAGAGGGGGGTGAATAGGCGATTTAAAACTTTTACGAGATGGGCTTAACAAATGCGGAATAAAACTAGCGTTTACTTTGTCAAGCCCAAAGCCTATATACTATGGTTCACCTATGTGCACTAACACCTTATTCTAAGCAAGAGTTCACCTATGTGTACCAACAACTTATGCTAAGCAATACAAGCAAGTATGTGATAGCAAGATATATATAACTTCAAGCACGATGGCTATCACAAGGTAAAGTGCATAAGTAAAGAGCTCGGGTATAGAGATAACCGAGGCACGCGGGAGACGATGATTTATCCCGGAGTTCACACTCTTGCGAGTGCTAATCTCCGGTGGAGAGGTGCGGTTGCTTAGTGCTCCCGAACGCCACAAGAGGCTCACCTTGAGGTGTGGTTGCTCAATGCACACCAACGCCACAAAGGCCTCACCCCAAGATGCGGTACTCACACCACACACCGAACGCCACGAAGGCGCCTCACCTAAATCTCCGGTGACCCTCGCCACAAAGGCCTAGGTCACGGTTCCACTAAGGGATTTCCTTCGAGGCGGAAACCGGGCCTTACACAAAGATTGGGGCACACATCCACAACTTAATTGGAGGCTCCCAACAAATCGCCACAAAGGCCTAGAATCCGTCTAGGGTTCCAAGAACCCAAGAGTAACAACCTTCTTGTTTTCACCACCACGAATCACCGTGGAGAACTCAAACCGATGCACCAAATGCAATGGCAAGAACACCACAAAGAGGCTCAAGTCCTTCTCTCTCAAATTCCAACAAAGCTACAAAAGCTATTGGGGGAATAAGAGAGGAAGAACAAATAAGAGGAGGAACACCAAATTTCTCCAAGATCTAGATCTAGTGGATTCCCCTCACAAAGAGAGGGATTTGATTGGTAGGAATGTAGATCTAGATCTCCTCTTCCTTTTCCCTCAAAAAGATTCAAGAAGCATAGGAGGAGTAGAGGGAAAGGGAAGCTCTCAAGGTCAACAATGGTGGAGAGCACAAAAGGGAAGAGGTAGCTGCCCAAGGAGGAAGAAGGGGGGCTTAAATACCCCCTCCCATCGAAATATGACCGTTTGGGTCAGCTCAGGCCGGATTTTCCGGGCCGGATATTTGCAAAATATCCGGGCCCCGAAAAACGGCTAAGGACATGAGAAAACTGCTCTCAGGATGGGGGCCAGACATTTGGCCGGATATTTGCCCGGATTTGTCCAAAAACCGGATTTTTCTGGGGGGGGCGGATTATCCGCCCCAAACTTGGGCCGGAATATCCGCCCCCCTGAAAACTGGCAGAAACATCAAACTGAAACGGGCATAACTTTAGCATCCGGACTCCGATTTTGATGATCTTGGGCTTGTTTTAAAGCTAGGAACAAGCTCTACAAGATCATGTAGGAAACCATCATAGTCCAACAAGGGAGGATAGAAACAAATGATGAAAGGTTTGACCTATCTAAAAAAGACATACCGGTAAAACCTCCAATCTTGAAAATGCAACAAGTTGCCCGTGCAAAAACCATTCTTGATGAACTAGAGCTTGTCATGAGAATAAGCACAAGCTCTAAATCATCACATGGATAAGATCCAAATAATAACCAAGAAAGATGATGAACCAAACTCGAAAACGCAACAAGTGATCTATGCAAAATCCATTTTCGATGAACTAGAGCTTGTCATGAGAATAAGCACAAGCTCTAAAACATCACATGGATAAGGTCCAAATAACAACCAAGAAAGATGATGCAAGGATGCAAAGGTTTGAGCTCTCTCCGAACGATACGATCGAGTTACTCACTCGAGAGCCCTCTTGATAGTACGTCAACTAAACTAAAAACCGGTCTCCAACTACACTATGAGACCGGTGAGAAAGAAACCCTATCAAGAGCAAACCTTATACTTGCGCATTCCACTTGAGCTTGATGACGACGATCTTGACCTCAACAAGATGGAACGCCTTTCTTGCTTGTGCTTGCTTGACGAAGTCTTGTGGATTGCTCCCCCATAATCCACCATGGGAGAGCTTCTTCTTCGGTGCATCTTCACATATCCATGATCACCATATGGATGGCAAGACTCAAGCAAAGGATCTCTTCGAGATGGCTCATCTTGAACTTGCACTTCATTTCTTCATTCTTCATCATGTTGATGTCTTGAAGTAACTTGAGGGCTCACTTCATCTTCATCTTCAAGACATACTTGACACTTGATATCCTTCATCAAATTCTTCTTATTGCAACCTTGAATCCAACATATGGTTCAAGAATTGCCTATGGACAACTCCTACAAATATAACTCAATGCAAACATTAGTCCATAGGGATTGTCATTAATTACCAAAACCACACATGGGGGCTCCATGCACTTTCAACAAGGAGTCCCTAGTAAGCCTCTTGTATAACTAGCTTGTTGATTAATGGATGATCATGGTTTCGTGATCATGAACATTGGATGTTATTAATAACAAGGTTATGTCATTAGGTGAATGATATAATGGACACACACCCAAATGAGCGTAGCATAAGATCAAGTCATTAAGTTCAATTTTCTATAAGCTTTCGGTACATAGTTGCCTAAGTCCTTCGACCATGAGATCATGTAAATCACTTACACCGGAAGGGTACTTTGATTACATCAAATGCCATTGCGTAAATGGGTGGTTATAAAGATGGGATTAAGTATTCGGAAAGTGTGAGTTGAGGCATATGGATCAATAGTGGGATTTGTCCATCCTAATGACGGATAGATATACTCTGGGCCCTCTCGGTGGAATGTCGTCTGATTAGCTTGCAAGCATATGATTGGATCATAAGAGATGACATACCGCGGTACGAGTAAAGAGTACTTTTCGGTAACGAGGTTGAACAAGGTATGGAGATACCGATGATCGAACCTCGAACAAGTAAAATATTGTGTGACAAAGGGAATCGGCATCGTATGTAAATGGTTCAATCGATCACTAAGTCATCGTTGAATATGTGGGAGCCATTATGGATCTCCAGATCCCGCTATTGGTTATTGCTCGGAGAGGAGTCTCGACCATGTATGCATAGTTCACGAACCGTAGGGTGACGCGCTTAAGGTTCGATGTCGCATAAGTAGATTCGGAATATGAGATGGAGACTGAATGTTGTTCGGAGTCTCGGATGGGATCCAAGACATCACGAGGAGGACCGGAATTATTCTGGAAGAATTCTGCTGTTTTGTATTTCAAGAAAAGTTGTTCTGGAAACATTCTCGGAATTGGACGAAATAAAAACAGAAGTTCTTATTTTTCTGTCACGTAGACGGAGTCCAAAGGGGAGACGGAGAAAGGCCAGGGGTGGGCCACACAACACGCAGGCGCGGGTCCCACCTAGGCCGCGCCAGGGTAGTGTGTGGGCCCACCAGGCGCCGGCCCTAGATGTGTTTTGTGAAACCCTAACCCTACCTCCCGACTATATATAGAGGGATGGTTTGGCCGGCCAAAGCTGCTCCGTACGCAACCCTAATTTGCCACCTCTCCTCCCTCCCAGTTTCTCCTGCTCCGGCTTAGACGAAGCCCTGCAGGAATTCTTCTCCACCACCACCACCACGCCGTCGTGCTGCTGGGATTCCGTGGAGATCTACCACACCTCCGCTACCCGCTGGAACGGGGAGAGGAAGGGCTTCATCGACACCGTACGCGCGACCGAGTACGGAAGTGCTGCCGGATTGCAGCACTGGGGATGATCGTCTACACCAACAACGAGATCTAATCTCGTAGGCTTTGGAAATCTTCGAGGGTTAGTCTCATATCAATCTCGTTGCTTCGATCTTGTAGATTAGATCTTGGGTGTTCCATAGATTAGATCTTGGATTTATTCATCTTGCGGTAGGAAATTTTTTGTTTTCTATGCTACGAACCCCATCAAAATTATGCTGTAGTAGCAGGTGGAGCAATAGGTGTGCATAGGAAATCATTATTATTTGTGCTAGTGAAGTCACACAACTTAGTATTCTCAGGAGTACCCATTTTAGCAGTAGTAAATAAAGCAAACTAAATAAAGTAAATGCAAGTAACTAATTTTTTTTATGTTTTTAATATAGAGAACGCAAACAAGACAGTAAATAAAGTAAAACTAGTAACTATTTTTTTTGTATTTTTGATATAGAGAACAAACAAAGCAGTAAATAAAATAAAGTAAAGCAAGACAAAAACAAAGTAAAGAGATTGGATGTGGGTGACACCCCTTGCAGCGTGTCTTGATCTCCCCGGCAACGGCGCCAGAAAATAGCTTGTTGCCGTGGGAGGCAATTCTCTGTGGTGTAACTTTTCTTTCGATCCCCGGCAATGGCGCCAGAAAAATCCTTGCTGGCGTGCAGTTGACACACGTCCGTTGGGAACCCCAAGAGGAAGGTGTGATGCGTACAGCAGTGAGTTTTCCCTCAGTATGAAACCAAGGTTATCGAACCAGTAGGAGTCAAGGAACACGTGAAGGT
This sequence comes from Lolium perenne, assembly GCF_019359855.2. Classification (NCBI taxonomy): domain Eukaryota; kingdom Viridiplantae; phylum Streptophyta; class Magnoliopsida; order Poales; family Poaceae; genus Lolium; species Lolium perenne. The sequence goes on along the minus strand of NC_067247.2, from coordinate 357,045,050 downwards.
TGTTGGTGACGGAGTGTAGTGCGGCGCAACACCAGGGATTCCGGCGCCAACGTGGAACCTGCACAACACAATCAAATTATTTTGCCCCAACGTAACAGTGAGGTTGTCAATCTCACCGGCTTGCTGTAAACAAAGGATTAAACGTATGGTGTGGAAATGATGTTTGTTTGCGAAGAACAGTAAAGAACAGAGTTTGCAGTAGATTGTATTTCAGATGTGAAAGAATGGACCGGGGTCCACAGTTCACTAGTGGTGTCTCTCCCATAAGATAAATAGCATGTTGGGTGAACAAATTACAGTTGGGCAATTGACAAATAGAGAGGGCATAACAATGCACATACATATCACGATGATTACTATGAGATTTAATCAGGGCATTACGACAAAGTACATAGACCGCTATCCAGCATGCATCTATGCCTAAAAAGTCCACCTTCAGGTTAGCATCCGCACCCCTTCCAGTATTAAGTTGCAAACAACAGACAATTGCATTAAGTATGGTGCGTAATGTAATCAACACAAATATCCTTAGACAAAGCATTGATGTTTTATCCCTAGTGGCAACAGCACATCCACAACCTTAGAACTTTCTGTCACTGTCCCAGATTCAATGGAGGTATGAACCCACTATCGAGCATAAATACTCCCTCTTGGAGTTACAAGTATCAACTTGGCCAGAGCCTCTACTAGCAACGGAGAGCATGCAAGAACATAAACAACACATATATGATAGATTGATAATCAACTTGACATAGTATTCCATATTCGTCGGATCCCAACAAACACAACATGTAGCATTACAAATAGATGATCTTGATCATGATAGGCAGCTCACAAGATCTAACATGATAGCACAATGAGGAGAAGAAAACCATCTAGCTACTGCTATGGACCCATAGTCCAGGGGTGAACTACTCACACATCAATCCGGAGGCGATCATGGTGATGAAGAGTCCTCCGGGAGATGATTCCCCTCTCCGGCAGGGTGCCGGAGGCGATCTCCTGAATCCCCCGAGATGGGATTGGCGGCGGCGGCGTCTCTGGAAGGTTTTCCGTATCGTGGCTCTCGGTACTGGGGTTTTCACGACGAAGGCTATAAGTAGGCGGAAGGGCAGAGTCGGAGGGCTGACGAGGGGCCCACACCATAGGGCGGCGCGGGCCCCTCCCTGGCCGTGCCGCCTTATGGTCTGGCCACCTCGTGGCCCCACTTCGTATTCCCTTCGGTCTTCTTGAAGCTTCGTGGAAAAATAAGAACCTGGGCGTTGATTTCGTCCAATTCCGAGAATATTTCCTTTGTAGGATTTCTGAAACCAAAAACAGCAGAAAACAGCAACTGGCTCGTCGGCATCTCGTCAATAGGTTAGTGCCGGAAAATGCATAATAATGACATAAAGTTTGTATAAAACATGTGAGTATCATCATAAAAGTAGCATGGAACATAAGAAATTATGGATACGTTTGAGACGTATCATTTACCTATAGGTGAATCCGTTTTATCTTTGTAAGGTTCATGATACTTATTAAAATTCTTCCTAGGCAATTCAAAATGAGAGGCAAAAGCTTTATAAAAATTTGCAGCAACTTGAGAGTCAAGACCATAAGTAGCACTCATATTACGAAATTTATCAGTATCCATAAAAGTTTCAATGCATTCATAATCATAATTTATATCTGACTCTCTACCTTTGTCGTTCTCCCATTCTTCAGTATTCTCCTAAATCCGATGAAGAAGGTCCCATTTAAACTCTTCTTTGTTGCGTGTGAATGATCCAGAACAAGTAGTATCCATCAAGGTTTTATCTTGAAAAGAAAGTCTTGCATAGAAATTATCAATGATGATATTACCAGGAAGCTCATGAATGGGGCATTTGAGCATTAAAGACTTCAACCCCCCCATGCTTGGGCAATACTCTCTCCATCATGATGCCAGAAATTATATATGCGGTTTCGGTCTTTGTGAATTTCACTTGGAGGATAAAATTTAGAATAAAATAGAGGCACAATATCCTTCCAGTCAAGAGAATTCCCATTCTTCAGTAATTTATACCAATGCGCCGCTTTACCAGACAGCGATATAGAGAATAGTTTCTTCCTAACTTCATCCATAGAAATACCTGCACACTTAAATAACCCGCATAATTCATGTAAAAACAGTAAATGATCTCCTGGATGGACAGTTCCATCCCCTTCATAGCGGTTATCCACAACACGTTCAATAATTTTCATAGGTATTTTATATGGAATCTCTTTCTCACCTGGCTCCTCATCCACTACCTTTGCAGTAGTAGTAGATTTTCCAAATAGGAATTCAAGAGAAGATCTCTCCATAATGAATTATAGCAGCAGGGAGAAATAAAAACAGCACGTACAGTAAAAGTTTTCCTTACCAATTCCACTTACCAATAGCGCTTCACTCCCCGGCAACGGCGCCAGAAAATAGTCTTGATGACCCACAAGTATAGGGGGTGTATCGTAGTACTTTCGATAAATAAGAGTGTCGAACCCAACGAGGAGCAGAAGGTGTTGACAAGCAGTTTCGATGAAGGATTCACTGTAAATGCTTACAGACAAGTTTTCAGGGGGTTTCGATATAGCAGATAAGTAAAATACAAGTAAGTAAAATGCGGGAATAATAATTGCAGCAAGTGGCCCAATCCTTTTTAGCACAAAGGACAAGCCGGTTGTTTACTTATGATGACCAAACGTTCTTGAGGACACACGGGAATTTAGTCTAGTGCTTTCGCTTCATATAGTTGATTAATCTTCACTGTTTTGATAAGTGTTGTGTGGGTGAACCTATGCTAATGCACCGCCCTTCCTAGGACTAATACATACTTGTGATTAAACCACTTGAAAGCATCCGCAAATACAAGAAAGTAATTAAGATAAATCTAACCACAGCCTTAAACTCTGAGATCCTGCTATCCCTCATGCATCGATATACCAACGGGGGTTCAGGTTGTTGTCACTCCGGCAACCCCACAATTAGCAAACGAATACAAGATGCATTCCCCTAGGCCCATAAAGGTGAAGTATCATGTAGTCGACGTTCACATGACACCACTAGAAGAATAACACCACAACTTAAATATCAAACCATTAAATATTACTCAACATAGTTCACTACTAACATTTAGACTTCACCCATGTCCTCAAGAACTAAACGAACTACTCACAAGACATCATATGAAACATGATCAGAGGTGATATGATGATGAATAACAATCTGAACATAAACCTTGGTTCAATGATTTCACTCAATAGCATCAATAACAAGGAGTAATCAATACCGGGAGAGTTTCCCCTATGAAATAATCAAGATTCAACCCTAGATGTTACAACGGAGATGAGGTGCAGCGGTGGAGATGATGGTGTCGGCGGTGGAGATGATGATGATGATCCCAATGAAGTCCAGCTCGATGATGGTGACGATGGCGACGATTTCCCCCTCCGGGAGGGAATTTCCCCGGCAGATTTCAGCCTGCCGGAGAGCTCTTTTCTCTCTGGTGTTTTTCCGTCCCGCAGAGGCGGTTGTGTCTCCCCTCGATGTTCCCCCGCACCTTAGGGTTTTCTGGAGATGAAGTACGCGAAAGGGAGATGGCCGAGGGGGGTCGTGGGCCCCCTCCCCACATGGCGGCGCGCCAGGCCTGGCGGCCGCGCCGGCCTATGGGGGGGGCATGGTGGCCCTCCTCGGTCTCCCCTTCTGGCTGGCTCCGTCATTTGGAAAAATAGGAGCTTCGGTATATTTTCCGCCAATTGTTGATCTTCAGAAATATTATATCCTGACAGTGCTTTTTCCAGCAGAATCCTGACTCCGGTGAGTGATTCTCCAATAATCATGAAACATGCAAAATAGGTGAAATAACATAAATATCATCTCTAAATATGAAATATATCAATGAATAACAGTAAATTATGAAATAGTGATGCAAAATGGACGTATCAGTAATTACATTTTTATTTAAAATATTATGCATTTCTATTTTTGCAAAAACGACATGACTAGCAGTTGGGTACTCCCTCCATACTATAATGTAGTGCATATACCTTTTTTTTAAAGTTAAACCATGCTAATTTTGACCAACTTTATTAAGAAAACTATCTACGTCTACCATACCAAATATATACCAAATAAAAATATACACCGTGACGAATCTAATGGTATTGATTTGGTATTCTAGATGTTAATATTTTTTCCTATATAAATGGTCAAACTTTATATCATTTGACTTTTTTTTTGTACGCACTACGTTTTGGCTTGGACGGAGTATACGAAATGCATCATGACGATCCTAGCAATTCAAGTCATATGCTCGAGAAATTTGGAGAACTTATAATATTTTTTATGATAGTTGAGGGTTAGTAATTTTTAATATCTGGTATATATAATGCATGCATTGTTAGATTATAGTTGAACCTTATAAAAGAAGTTGAATCACAAAAACCTGATAGACAGTAAGAAAACGGTCCAATTTATAATCTAGAAATTTCTGTACATTTTCTAACATAATTGTACACTAAAAATCCACTAGTACCTATTAAAATATTTGTTAGGACATACCCAATATATATATATATATATACCAGCACTATTCTGCAACCGGTTGCAGAATAATATTCTGAGCTCCGACTTGTACTTTCCTGGACACAAGGTAGTACTTCCCGGATAACAGGGTTCAACTTTCTGTCGAACTTACCTGAACTTCCCGTTTTCTTCAGAGGTACTGATTATACCTCGAATTTCTCAACCATTTTTCGGAACTATGCAAATGATATACCGTTGGATAGATAATGAAAAACCGCAACTTTTTCATGTTCACACTTTTCACAGATTTTGCACGGTTTAAATTTAATTTTGAAAATACGAAAACGCTTCTATATGGCCAGAAAACGAACTTTTAGTTCGATTTTCGAATCCCTTATCGAAACTGCGCAAATGATATACCGTTGGAAAGATAATGAAATTGCGCAACTTTTTCATGTTTTACGTTTTTTCTAAATCCTCACAGTTTTTGAACAATTTTGAAAATACCGAAATTCAGACGAACTCAAAAAACGAGCGGACAGTAATTTGGATGATTTGTTTCAACCGTATGTCGGAATGATGCAAATGATATGGCGTTGGAAAGCTATGGACTAGACGCAACTTTCTTATTACAATTGTTTTCTCTAATTCCTTACAGTTTAAGAGAATAACACGAATTACTGTCCGCTTTTTTTATGTGACGGGCACCGAATGATTTTCCCGCAATTTCCATGCGGTATATTTAAACAATGCAAATGATATACGGTTGGAAAGGTCTCAAAATGGCGCATCTTTTTCGTATCTACCATTTTTGTCAACTCCAAACGATTTGAAAGTAATTTTAGAAGTTTTGAAATCATGTTTCCGGTATATTTTTTGGGATAACAATTTGAATTTAATAGATTAGATCCATTTATTTGTTGTAAAATGTTGTAGGTAATAAAATTAGACATATACTCTACCATATAAAGCTTTTGGTGACAATGATTGAAGTGGTTGGTGATCAAATCGATGAGATTTGAACAATAGATTTCCGCCCCGTAAAAACAGAGCATTGAACTTCCCTCGACACGAACTTGCACTTCTAGGAAAATGCGGTTGTACTTCTCGGCGCTGTTTCACGAAAGTGTTCAGTAAAATGACTATAAGTTTCTGATACGGTGTTCGTTTGAGGTCCATGGCCACACAAAATGCTCAGCACAACCACGCGCATCTGAACTTCCCACGACATGTCCTTGTACTGCTTGGCCTTCGTGGTTGTACTTCCTGTAAATGTTTTGATACTAGTGTGTTTTACAAAAACTAGCATGTGTGCTTCAAAATGATAATGTTAGATTGTCCCTATATTCTATTTTAAGAGATTCTGCACTTCCCGGATCTTAATATTTGAACTTCACAATGTTGCTATGTGAACTTATGTGGGGGTATTTTCTTCATGTAATTACAGCTTGTACTTACTGTTGTCTCCGCCTGTACTTCTCAGAATCACTGCTCGTACTTCCTTGCAGATGACGGGATTATTTTGTTTTTTCTACATTTGACTTTGTCGGGTTTCTTATACTTCCTATATTAAGTGGGTGTATTGCTCGTGTTGAATGGTTGTACTTCTCATTGTCAAGTATATGAACTTCTTTACGGGTGATGGGATTATTATTGTTTTTTCCTATGTGAACTTAGGTGGGAGTATTTTTCTTTGAACAATTTTAATTCATGTAATTACCGCTTGTACTTCCTGTTGTCTCCGCCTGTACTTCTCGGAATCACTGCACGTACTTCCTCTCAGATGACGGGATTATTTTGTTTTTTCTACATTTGGACTTTGTCGGGTTTCTTGTACTTTTCTATATTAAGTGGGTGTACTGCTCGTGCCGAATGGTTGTGCTTGTCATTTTCAAGTATATGAACTTCCTCGCGGGTGACGGGATTATTTTTGTTTTTTGTACATTTGGATTTTGTCGGTTTTCTTGTATTTCCTATATTAAGCGGGTGTACTGCTCGTGTTGAATGGTCGCACTTCTCCGCATCAACTATTTGAACTTCCTCACGGATGACGGGATTTGAACTTTCCTGATAAATTTTAACTTTTTTTTTGCTCGAACTTCTAGGTGTTATGAGCTTGTACTTATCGACAGCATATACTCATACTTCTATGCCTAATTTTTTTTGAAGCATATGCCATAACATTTTTATTTTTATTTTTCAGCATTTTAGGATGACAAGGTGATAATTAAAGAAGGCATATGTATCAATAATAATAAAATGAAAATCAATATGGCCTCCACCTTATTTTGTGCACACTATTATTTGAAGATCATTTGTCTTTTGTTTTCTCGATGTCAAACAAGTGTGTTGCCGGGTATAAATCTTCGTACAAATGTACTGCTATGATTTATTTCGAAATAATAAAAAAAAATTAATTTCGGCTTTCACAAAATAAAACGTTTTGCTGCCCCGGTCCAAAAGTGGATTTGCTCTTACAACAGGGTGCCCTTTCTCTGATGGCAGCACCCGAGGAGCGCAGGGGAGGGAGAAGCTGCGTGCTGGTGTGAGCGGCAGGAGGCGGAGCAGGGTCACCAGGTTTTACAGCTTTTATTTTTACACGGCAAGATCGCACAGCAGCACAAAGCGTTCATCTTGGACTTCCCAGTTAGGAGCAGTAAACGTATTAGTTTCAATCATCTGCACTGCCCAACAATTATTTTCTACAAATTTACCTGCAAATCAAACTTCACAGGGAAGATATGCCATCGAACACTGTCACACAACATTAAATTAAAAATTGAACGAATGATGCTTGATGCCGCGGTCTGGAAAATGGGGGAAGTGGCGACGCGCAAGGAGGATGGCCAGATGTAGTGGAGGAGGTCCACGTCAGATGGGGGAGGAAGGTCGCCGGCCATGGACGCGGCCGCCAGCGCCAAGGAACGCGGTGGCCGAAGCCAAGGGGATTGGAGGTGGGCTGACCGGCGATGGACCAGGGTTGGGGGCGCCCGCGCTGGAGACGTGGAGCTGTAACTTGGGCCGGCAGCGCGTATCCGGCGAAGAGGAGCTGCGGGAGGAAAGCGTCGGTCGCCGGAGCTGCGCAGAGACGGCGCTAGCACCAGGGTGCGGCGGCGGTGAGGCCACCCGGGGGCAGCGGCGCCGGGGCAAACCGGGGGAGGTGGCGATTGGGCCAGCCGGGGCGAGGCGAAGGGGGGGCGTTGCCGGCGGCGGCTCTGGAAGAGCGTGGCCGAGGGCGGCGAGGAGGGGAACGCGTGGCCGGCGGTGGGTCGGGAGGGCGCGTGGCCGGCGGCTGGCGGGGTTGCGTGGTGGCCGGCGGAATCCTGTGAGGTAGGTGAGCACCGGTTTCAGAATAGTGTGTAGTTACACCCACGTGTGTTTCACACAATCTAGGTAGTATCTATCATACCGAAGAGTATATACATGTAGTATGAAGTATATAAGAATATTTTGGTAGTATATATATACTACTTTGTAGGTAGTATGTACACTTTTTTACGTACACTATCTCTTTACGTATAAATATGCATGTATTTTGTATATATAGTGCAAACTATGGGTGTATTTAATTTTTTTTCACCAAAGTTGGTATGGAGTATCTTAGATATATTGTACGAACGTATTCAAACCAATAAATTATGTTATATACTTCGGTATGGTAGTATATGAGATGTGTTACACCCAGGAGTAGGAAGTTATTCTATATATATATATATATATATATATATATATATATATATATATATATATATATATAGAGCCCAACTATTCTCGAACCCCCCTTAAGAGGGGTTCTAGAATAGCTATTCTCGAACCTCTGCTGCTTACCGAACCACCTGCCACAACCAAACCCACCGACCCGCACACCCCGCGAATCCCCTCCTTGTGAACTCCCCACCTTCATCCCTATCGGCAGGAACCTGGCCGCCCATCCCCAACTCCCGCATAACCTTCTTCCCGGCGGCGGCGCCGAATCCTCGCCCGGCCTTCTTCCCGGCGGCGGCGCCGAATCCCGCCTGACCTTCTTCCCGGCGGTAGGCTGCACATCCCCAATTCCCGCCAGACCTTCTTCCCAGCGGCAGCGTCGTCTTGCTGATCTCCTTCTTCCCCGCGGAGGCCCGCATCACCGCCGCGCCATCTTCCCGGCGGAAGCCCGGATCGCCCCCCACCTCCTTCCTCGGCAGCAGCCCCGCCTTCGTCCCCTCCGGCAAACACCGCATCTCGCGCCACCACTTCTTCCCCGAGCGGCACCAGCGCATCACCACGCCGCCCAGGCTTCTCCCTTCCCGGGGTCACCTCTCCCTTGCAGCCCGACTTGACACATGCGGGGAAGAGGGCCGCGCGCCGCGCGCCCATACCATCTCGCGACCCCGACCAGGACGCATCTGCAACAGGACGTACTCCACCTAACCGCCGCCCGACGGTCCACCGCGCGCGTCGCCGGAGTCCACCGCCGCTGGCAGCCAGAGTGCTCTATCGCGGGTCGTGGGAATCCATCGTTGCCCAAGAACTACCGGTTGACTGCCCAATTCCTCCAGGTCGACTACCCAAATTTCTGCAGGTGGCTTCCCAGCCACAGTGGTTGCCCTGCTGCAGCCTGACGGTACGCATCCGTCGTTCTGAAGTTAGTTTTCTGCTATTCTGAATTTCTTTTTCCTACTGGTCTGAACTGCTAATACTGTGTGGCGTGTGGTGTGTCGTGAACTTCACTATCCCTGTCCTTGATGTATTGGTTGGAGTAAAAAGGCTTATCTTAATTCTTAATACAGAAAAATGCATCATCCAATCTAAACTATTTTCCTTGTATTCTGTGGGTCATTTCTCTTAAACATTCCGTTAGAATCACAAAAACAAAACGAAAGTTTACTTTAACTTTTCTAAGAACTTCATTCATCGAGCATAGTTAACTTTTGCTTTGTGGCAAGTTCACTTTTATTTTTTCGGTAGTATGTTCTTTCATATTTTCAGGGATATTTAACACAGTATAGCTTGAAAAAATAGAACAGGCGCAAGTGCGAGCTGGTGCCTTTGAACCTCCCGCCGCGAGTATGCATTTCTCCACCTTCAGTCATATTATGCCACTGTCCTACTTCTGCATCCTCCCCGTATGCATTGTTGCTGGTGCTAATCCCCTCCTTGCTGCAAGGTAGCTACAATTTACTAATAAAATAATTTCTTGTAGAAAGATTTCAGTTCCGATGTGAATCTATCAAATTACTTTAGTGTGTGTTGTTTGCATGTCTGCCGTAAGTTCAGTTCTGATATGAATATTGGATAAGTGTTTATTGTACAGCAAAAAGAGTAATCTATCTTGACAGCTAAGCAACATGTTGAGTGCGCGTTCTTAATTTCCTGAACACCTGAACCAGTAGTTCTGAATGTAAACAACCATCGATGCATATGTGATAAAATTGGTCCAATTTTGAACTACTCATACTTCCATTTCTTAGTTATTTGAGGGTTGCAAATCGGCCAGCAGCAAGAAAGGCCTGGTACCAGTGAACTACGACACCCTTTTCTAGTTTTCTTTGAACTCCCGTTTTGATCCTGTACCTCGACGGCGAGCGCCGTCCTGGCTGTTCGTTTCAATCGACAGTTGTTGCAGTTCGATTGAGCATAATGAGAGGTGTATCTCTCGTTTCTATTTCTCCTTGTACATATAAGTTGCTAATTTTCTGAATTTCCAGATGAAATTATTCTAAACTGGGTGCGTGCCTTTTCTGAACTGAAGCTGGTGCGCATCTCCGTCGTCCCGGCACATACCCTGCTCTATTGGTGTGCCTCGTGCTCTTGTGCAGGTTCTACTGCTTGGTGCCACCACCCATGGGTACAGTTCACATTCACTTGTGGTGTAGTTCGTTGTTGTTTGATTTGATGCTCAATGCAATGAATTAACCTATTCACGGTTGAATGTGGTGCAGTTTGCAGTTGGCCTCCATTGACTCATTAGCTGCTGGAGCCTCTATCTTTTCTGGAGGACTTGAGCCTAGCACCTGTTGATGTGTGGTTTTTTCCCCGGTTAGCTGCGTGTTCAGGTATTCACCATGTTCACTTCTCAAGTTCACTATGTTCTTTATGTGAGGTTCACTTTGGTGTTCTCTGTTGGTGAACGTGAGAAGCTCTGAGCAAGAGTTCACTTATCGTCACAAAGGTCACTTGATTACCCCGTATATTTGCATCGTTTATACGGGTAATCCACCCGGCAAAACTTCTCTATTTCGGGTAGCTCACAAAATGTTTACCAGTATCACACTTGTTTATTTGGGGAAAGATCACTAGTTTGAACTGTGCAGTCCACTCGGTAATAAATAGAACATTCATATTTCACTTGAGTAACGGTATATTATTTGTGTTATCACAAAATATGTTACAAAAGAAAGGAATCCATGGAAGTTCACTTTATTCGTGGGAGAAATTCAATTCCACTTGAGTGTGGAGTAAAAATTGTTCATATTTTTGTCAAGAGGTTCGCTTATTGTAATTCGGAAGCCCTGTCTTGTGCGTGAGCTCCAGAACGGTTTGTATACTTAGAAAAGGAAGTCCACCTATTAAGATAGAGCGGTTAATTTACTGAAAAACCTAATCCAGTCTGTAAAATATAAATAATATATGATATTCCACTTCTCAAAGGAAAAACATGAGAACGTACCTTATTTTCTGTAGTGCATTTTTTTTACTTGTGTTTTATCTCTAAATTGAAGTTCAGATTTAAATGTATAGTAGTTCGGACGCTAGTAATGTATAGTAGTTCAAATCACAAAACATTAAAAAGAAAAAGAGTGGCAAAGAACTCCATGATCCCCTTTTCCCTGACTCGCTCCTCGTAGGCAGTTCGCCCTGCGCCGCCAGGGAGTTCACCCGCACCTACCGCTAGGGGACGGCAGCGCCAGGATGTAGTAGTCGGGATCCTTGGACAGTTTGGCTATCTAGTTCACCTTTTATTTGACTATCTAGTTCTTCATAGCAAGTTCGTTCTTATTGGCCCTGTTTAAAGCATAATGACTTACAATCTTACATTTTGAACAATTTATCCTATTCTTATTAATTATTGGTAGGTTACCATGACCACTATGCTATCTCGATCAAGTAGTAGTGATGCAGTTCACTGTTAGCCATGGTGCGGTTCAGTTTGTTGTTGTTTGTCACAAGTAAGCTGCCTCCTCTGAACTCCTATATCTTTGCAACAATTTTGGCCAGTAGGCCTCTTGGGGGATTTGGGAACGCCAAGATGGTATGGCTCTGCGGCAAGAGGCTCGTGTATACCAATAACCAGGGGATGGTCGTCAATGGTGTCTGCTCAAACTTCCTCTGTATGTACAACATTCTCATCACAATCCCTTTTCTTGTTTGTTTCATAGATAGCTAGTGATTATTGAATTGATTCGTTAATAACCAATTACTGAAACATTATGAGATATGAAATGGGTTGACAACTGATTGATTATGATGCGGTATTCTAGTCTACTAATCTGTGAAGCTCACTTCTTATAATTCGTGAAGCTCACTTCTCCTAATATGTGAAGCTCACTTCTCTTAATTCGCGAAGTTCACATATACTGCTATTTTCATTGTATATATTCCTGCCACTTCTTATAATCAGTGAAGCTCACTTCTCCTAATCTGTGAAGCTCACTTCTCCTAATCTGTGAAGCTCACTTCTCATAATTCGCGACACATCTACTGCTATTTCCATTTTATATATTTCTGCCAGTTCTTATAATCCATGAAGCTCACTTCTTCTAATCCGTGAAGCTCACTTATCATAATCTGTGAAGCCCACTTCTCTTAATTCGCCAAGTTCACATCTATGCTATTTTCATTTTATATATTTGGAAGTTCACCTCAACTTCTTTCGGAAGCTCACTTGGTTCAAATGCCCGCTGCTGGAGTCCAGCGGAGCCTGTGCCAGGCCTCCTCGCCCCAGTGCCCTCGTCGCTGCTAAGGAACTGGTCACCTGGGCGTCTGGCCCTCCTCCACTGGCAGCCTCAGCCACACCTACACAGGTAGTACAGGAGGAGCAAAGGTTTTCCCCTGATTCTCTTTTATTCCTGTTTACCCCTGATCTCTTTTATTTTTTCTTAACAGTGCCTCCACATCCTTAGCTTTCCAGTCCGCTGCTTTTCATCTGTTGATTTGCATATTTCTATACTTGTACTTCATCTCTTCATTTGCACAAAGGTTTCAACACTTCAAGTTCGTCATTCTCTACTGTATGTAATATGTGCATTGCACTGCTCTGTTGCAGGATATGGCACCAGATACTTTCCTGAAATTTCTGTTCAGAAATGCAAGTGCAAGATTGTGACAAAAAACAGGTAGATTCAATCATATGATCACTGTCTATAATTCTATATGTGAATGAGTTCAGATTTGGCAAAAATTGGTAAATTTGTGTTAACTCTTTTGAATTATTCATTACATATTTGCACCGACATGTAAAAAGAAGGATTAGAAAATGCAAGAAATATGAAGTTTAGTCTTTTGGTGTAAATGAAAAATGATGTGTACAAAATGCATGATATGAATGTCAGTATTTCCTTGCCGTGAAGTACACTTTAATTTCAAAATGTACCCTCTAATATTAACAAGAGTTCTCCGTGTTAAAAGAAACCATTGTTACGTAGTTCATGATGCCTGTACTGGGCATTCATTCTTACTAATATGTATGTGCCGATGCTACGGAGAAGTTCACTTATTTTTTTACGGAAAGTTCACTTATTTTTTTACGGAAAGTTCACTCTTCTCCAGTTAGCTCGGTGTATGGATGTTCGCTCTATTATGATCTGGAGTTCACTTTTTTCTTTTTCTGATGGAGTTCACTCTTTTCTTTTTCTGAAGTTCAGTTTGGTCTTCTCTTTAGGGCGAAGAAGGGAAAGGGAGTTCACGTACCTGTAAAAAACGAGAGGGGAAAATGCCACTGGTACACTTGTTTATTTTAGGCAGTTGGTGCACTTGATCTGGAGTTCACTCGGTGATCTCACTTAAAAGCACTAGCAGTCCGCTGTAGTTCACATCGCTCTAGCACTTGCAGCTCCATCTTCAGGTTTGCGAACTGTTGATTTCTAGTTTTGGGCGATGTATTGCAAAATTGCAGGGATAAAATAGTTGTAACAACGCAGCACACAGTGTAGTGCACGGTACATTGTACCTCAAATTTATATTTTTGTCAGGACATTCACTTTGTTGACATAGGAAGTTCTATATAAAAAACATTGCGGGGTGTAGCTATACAAACAAATATGCAAAAACTATTTTTCATCATCAGAAGTTCAGTTCTTTTAATCTATGGAATTAACTTCTCCTAATTGGTGACGTTCACTTCTCCTAATTGTTGAAGTTCACATCTCCTGACACTTCAATTTAGATAATCCTGGTAGGTGGATTATTCTTTTATTTCTAATCCAAGTTTCGTTTTGTGCGTCCTCTAAACCCGACCAGCGGAGACCTCGTTTTGCAGAGATGCTGCTAGGGGTAAACCACCAGGTTCTGCAGTGTTGTTCTACCGTTGTTACGGAGTCCAGTTCAGTTTTACCTTCACTGAAGTTCTGTTTGTTCTCATGCGGGGAATTCACTTCTCATACTTCAGTTTATTCATAAGAATGGCTAGGATTTAAAGTGAGTGCTGAACTGCTAGGCTGTGAATTATGATGCAGTTTTATTAATTCTTAACTTAGCAGTATCTACATCAATTGTAATTTTTGGGAGAGACTAATAGGGAGGATCGAAGTTTATTGTTTCAAATGGTGATGCAAAAGTCACCTCTTATTCTGTCAAGCATACTTACATTGTGATAGTTTATAAGTGACACTTCTGATATTTGATCTCATTTTCCTGCTCCCTTGTGCAGTCGTTCTGCAGCTTGATCCCCTGGAAGTTGGTTGTGCACGGACAGGAAGTCCACCAGCACATACACTAGCAGTCCTGTGCGCGCGGCCGGGGATTAAAACTGTAACTTGATGAAGTGCTACTGTGTCACAGAGGTTGTGTAGCATTTTTCCTCCGTGAAGTGCTACTGTGTCTGACAGTTCACTTTTGCCTTCAGCTGTGATTACTTGTAATAATTTGGGGAAATGAATAGCATATACTTGTGTTGATGTGTGATAGAAAAAAAAAGAAGTTCATTGTTATTTACGCTGAAAGTTCAATTTTGTTTTACGGAAGTTATTGCCATATGTGTTGGCTATTTTAGTTAAAAGTGCACAATAAAAAAGAATCAGAATTCCACCGTGCAAGATGAGAAGTCCTATTAAATTAATCGAATAGTTCAATTCCACTCATCTTTTATTCTTGGCAAAAGTTCACTTTTTTTATCTCGACAGTTCACTCTTATTGGATGCATAGTATTAGTTAAAAGTAAATTCTAACGTGCACTTTGTTTGTATGAGAAGTTCACTTTACATCGAGCAACGGTAGTTCATTTATTCTTGGCAAAAGAGTTCAATTCATCCACGGGGAACAATAGGTAATATTTTTTGTGTCGTGAAGTTTGATTTTGTTTATTTCAACTCGACAAATCATTTGAATTTGCTGAATAAAGCAATTGAAAGATCTCTCACTCAAAAAACATATAACAAAAGTTGGAAGAAGAAATTTGAAGTTCACTTGCAAAAAAACAACGGTTCACTTGTTAGCATGTCCGAAGTTCTGATTTTAAATCTAGAAAGCCATACACCGTTTAAATATGAGCAAATATGAGCTTACTCTTTGAGCTTCAGCGGTTCATTGTACAAAATCAAAGAAGTTCACCGTAAAAATACCACAGAAATAGACAAGTTAAAAATTCCATACTTTGGTACATTTTAAATTGGTCTTTAGTTATGAAACATTTTAGGAAATGTCCTATATGAAAAGGTTGTGGAATCTGCATAGCTTTCCAACGATATTTTATTTGCATCATTTCGATAAACGGTTTGAAAACTTTGACAAAAACAATATACAGTATGGAACTTTTACACTGCGATCGGAGGTTCACTAATATGTTCGGAGAAGTTCACACCTATTTACAAGGCAGTTCATGTAGTCTATTTTTCCTGGACGAAAATCATACACATAGAAACCATTCACACGTGCTCCGATTGCCCAAATCGGCATCCACCCCGTGCAATCGATATTGATATGACTCTGCTAATACTCAAATGTACCGCCATGCCACACATAATCAATCTAGGCAAGCCAATTTCAAAATGTTCATATGTCGACGTCATAACTCATTTTCCATATTTCTGAAATTAATCTTAAACCGTTTAGAATTTGGAAAACTATTCAACATAAAAAACTTGCTCCTAACCAATATCTTTCAAGAGCCATATCATTTGTACCATTTTGACAAGTGGTTCGAACAAAATCCCATAAGACAGTACAAAAAATTAAGAAGTTCGGATAACAGATTAACGTAGTTTCAAATCTGCTCTTAAACCATACATAATTTGGAAAACCATTTAACATAAAAAAGTTGCGCAATTTGCATACCTTTCTAACGGTATATCATATGCATCAATCGGACAAACGATTTAAAAATTAGACTGAAAAAACTGCACGGAAATGCAGAAATCCGCGAAAATATAGTTTTGTATATTTGAAATTACTTTTATACCGTTACGAATTTGGGAACAGTTTCTGAACAAAAAGGTTGCGAAATTTCTGTAGCTTCCCAACGGTATATCATATGCATCATTCCGATAAACACTTCGAAAATCAGCCTCAAAACATTGTCCGCCAAAACATGGAATTATAGTGTTCCGTCAGGAAGTTCACGTGCAAATAAGTGGGAAGTTCAGAAAGGGTTCGAGAATAGTTATTCTCGAACCGGTTCGAGAATAGCAGACCTATATATATTACTTCCTAGCCCCAGTTACACCCATATCTAATATACTACCATATGGAAGTATTTACGATACTTTATCATTTTGAGTATGTTCCTACACTATATCTAAGATACTCCAAACCAAGTTTGGTGAAAAAAATGCAAGTGAGCATGTAGTTTGCACTATATATCCGAAATGCATGCATATGTATACGTAAAAAATAAGTCTACGTAAAAAAATGTACATACTGCCTACAAAGTAGTATGTATACTACCCAAATAGTCTTATATACTTCATACTACATGTACATACTCTCCGGTATGATAGATACTCTCTAGATTATTAGAAACACACGTGGGTGTAACTACACCCGGGTGTAGTATGAATATGTCATATATATATATATATATATATATATATATATATATATATATATCCACCACACTATTAAAGATATTTATATAAATACTAATGTAGATGAAAAAAACAAGAATGCATACAATTTAATTTGTCAATGTTTTTATACCACAAATACCAAAGTTTTTCATACAAAATACATATGTTTAGCCTGATGAAAGTAGAATAATAAATGTAATTGCAATAAAAACAACACAATTAATATTATTAACATTTTATATTTAATTATGTGTGCTAAATGTGTAATGAAGTCGGTACATTATTAAAATTGTAGTATAATAAAACAAGTTATAGAATAATATAAAAGTTTAATATATATTTTATTTATTGAACTTGCACAAGGTCCAAATTTAAATTGGACCGGCCCTGGCAGAAGGAGGGTGGCGAAGTGCGGGGCGAGGTAAGCTCGTGGTGGGTGGGTTATGTTGCGTGAAAGCCAATGTGGTTATTGTACTTCCCGGGTGGTAGCGGCGCCACTGGAGGAGACTACACTGGCGTGAGAAGGGTATGAGTGGAGTGCGCTGCGAGGTAGAGGCCTCGTAGTTGGTAGGGCCAGCCTCGGTGGAGGGAAACTGGAGGAGACCGTCGACGTTGAGTAGCGTCGGCATTGAACTGGAAGACGTTGGTCGTTGCCGCGGTGGTAACTTTATTTTCTATCGCAGTGAAAACAAGTTATTCTCATAAAATTGATGGTCAAATAAATGTAGGCATCTAGATTTTTCAACACACATACAATTTGATATATACAATGTTGGATACACAATTTTCAATTGTCTCAACAACAAAACTGAATCAGAATAAGGTATCAAAGTCAATTAGCTCGAAATGAGGCAAACAAAAGAGTTTAGAGACTACTCAAAAAAATTGGAAGGATTTAGTCTTTGAAGTCTGTCTGTCAAAATTAGCCAACTTGAGTCATGAGTATAAATGAAATTTGTTTTCTCTATAAGGAAATTATAATTAAGGTTAATTACTTAATTCATGATATCTGATAAATTTCAGTCCTCGGCATGAATTGCCGAGCATCCTTTACAAGTTATTACAACACATTCCTTGGGGTTGTGTTCAGATATTCAGAGAATGAACATGAGAGGAATGGAGGTTGGAAGTAATCGACAATATTCTCCACTACTTCCACCGTCTTCTTCCCAAGGTCAACACCAACCATCCAAGCGCTCTGATCATTAATCTTTAACTTAGACATCAAGTAGACTACATCATCCCCCCGAGTGCTGAGCGTCGGGTAGGATACCACCAGGTTCCTCAATGCCGATCTTCCAGCACTAAGATCCCACAACTGAGGCAACATCTTACAATGCTCTGGGTTGCAGACGGTTATGTCATCAGCGTCCACAACATGGCCCTTGCGCCAGTAGTCCCACGAGATATGTCTATAACACGTTCGAATCTTCCAACCATCAAGGACTAGAGCGTATTCCTCATCCTCAGTGGGCACAAACTCTCCCTGCTGGAGAAGGAGCTCTGAATCATAGATAGTGTCTTCAGCGTCAAGATCATACGTAGTCTTGAAACTGTTTTTACTGGCATTGCCGTTGACATGAACTTCTTTGAAACGGCAGTCTACCTCGACGAGCTTGATGAAACCACCGCAGAAGGTAATCCGCTTGGTCTAGATGCAGCTTGCCCCTCCAAGCTGGATGCCTGGACGGTGGAGGCGAAAGGAGGGGATCGAGCTAGCGGCTTGCATCCGTCGGCAATCGGCACTCGATCGGGAGAGAAGGGGTGCTACATAAAGGGGAGGGGTAACATATTTTATTACACAGTGAACTTACTGATGTGACTAGTCATTACATGTCTCACTGAAACTAGGGCCCATAGCGTGGCACCCCAAATTCACTTGAAGCTGCCCGGCGGGACGCATTGGCGCGTCAAGAAACCCCCGAATTGTAGCGGGGAAATGAAACATTTCACAAAAATTCGAAATTCAAGCACACCGCCACGCGCCAAGCACGCGGCTGTTCCTTCCTCTTCCTCGGTTCCTCCTCCCCTATCCGAAAAAACCCCAAATCCCAAGCTCAAACCAAAAAAAAACAAATCCCCTGGCCGCCATGCATGTCCTCGTTAACCCGCTGGAGATCGTTCCCGGACGATGCGGACCCCCCGCCCTGAGATCCAGAATTCCGTCCACCTCGAGGCACTGCGTGCTGTCTCGCAGCAGCGGCTTGAGGGCGCTGAAGAGGAAGTTCCGCCGGAAAGTGCTCATGGCAACCGTGCAAGCTCACCGGCGTGCTGCATCCCGAGAGGAACTGGTCAAAGCTTTGCTATTCGCCACACACAAAAAATTGCGGGCCAAGATCTGGTCAAAGCTTCGTCGATGGCTTGCCGCGAGAGGCTTGGAGTCCAGAGTCAATAAACTAGCTGCTCGAGGACTGGGCGGTTTACACGGATTCATATTAACTGACTCAAGTTTGTTAGTCTAGTTAACAAATGCATCTAGATACATCCATATCTAGACAGAATTGAGTCAATTAATATGAATCAGAGGGGAGTACCTGAAAGTGTTTCATGCTACCAACTAATGCGCTGGCAGGAATCGCTGTAGAAGTAATTGTGCTACTACTCATACGATGAACTGATTGTGTGGGTGTCGAATTTTGCAACGCGATCATCCACTGAATGCTTAATCTAGCGCCAAAGGCGTACAAATCATAACATACTACAGCACCAGAACATAAGAGTACGAATCATAAAGTAGCTCAACATTTTGCATCAGGGCTGGGTGGTCCTGAGACTACCGGGACGCCCCTGATGATCTCCGGGTGTGCATCCTCTTCAACGCAAAGCTGTGTACTCGGTCCACGGCCTCCTTCTGTAGGCTGGATAATCTCAGGTGCAGGACCTTCGTCTATGAGAGGCTCGTCATCAGTACCATCCACAGGTGCATCAGGGCTGGGTGGTCTTGAGACTACCCGGACGCCCCTGATGATCTCCGGGCGTGCATCCACTTCAACGCAAAGCTGTGTACTCGGTCCACGGCCTCCTTCTGTAGGCTGGATAATCTCAGGTGCAGGACCTTCGTCTATGAAAGGCTCGTCATTAGTACCATCCACAGGTGCATCAAACTGAGATTCATCTTCAAATCTCCCATCAAACTGAGAGACCTCTTCAACTCTATGCTTCTGCAATTAGTACATCAACCGATTAGACAAACATCTAAGGGATGCAACCTGAACAAATGCCGTTTTACATATTTACCTTCTCATCTGGCACAGCACATGTCCCAGAGCTGAAACCCGTTTCCTAAAGCAAGCGCTTTTTCTCTCCTTCCCGTCCATCCATCTGCAACAAGTTAAATTTGAGTACAGAACCTTGCACAGCAATGCAAACTATTGATTGAAACAGCGGCAGCATCAATATAAATAATTAACTACATATGCCAGCACACATACAGTGTGAGCAAGATCTGCTTCTCCTGCTAAAGGATCATTATATGGTTCACCATGCTAAACCCGCCTAACATATGTGCGGTCCATCCCAAAAATGTGTAAATGATCTGCCACTACAGGGTGAGGCCTCTTCTCACCATTCATACATGTGCAGCGCGGGCAATACACGTCCAGGTTGTGACCTTCATGAGCTCTAATAAACCCCATAAAGGGTTGAACACCATTTATATATGAAGGGGAACATAAGTGTCCATGCAGTATCCAAGTTCTGTCCATCTGTTTAATTATGAGATACAGTGGTTGGTGATTAATTTAAGGCGAAGTAGGAAATGTATATCCATCGAGTACAAAACTATACTACATGATTATGCATGTCAGCAATCATGTCGAGTACAAAACAAAAAATGCCCATCGACATTTTAGCAAACAGATCGTGTACAAAACTCTGCCATGGCATTTCAGCAAATTAACGGATCGAGTGCAGAACTGACTCTATATGCCCACGCAAATGAACAAATTGATCGATGGCAAATCGAGCGGAAAACTATAAAGTGCCAATTAGTTCGAGCATACTGACGATTTTTTTTAGCAGCATCAAGAAAATATAAATCGTTAGGCCGTCTTGCCCGATACATGATTGAGCTAGAGATAGCAGCCCTACCGTGGATCAACTTGACCGTCGGTGCGTATCGAGAAGAACGACGGGGAGGGGAAGCTTCTTCTTCGCACGGACGGGACGGGGAGGGGAAGCTCTTCGCACGGACGGGGATAAGTTGTGTAGGGGTGGGTGGAGGGTCATGCGGCCGGGCCGCCGGGGTGATAATTAAGGACGGTAGGTGGCGTTTAATGGAGTTGCGTGTGTAATTTGCCGTGCACAAGGTTGAGGAATAGGCGGTTCCCTTTGCCGCGCGCACAATTCAAACTATCCCGCCCATGTAGTTTAAATTCGCCATATTTTCGTTAAATCGACATAAAGTCATGTGAGTGGGGGAAAATTAGCAAAGTTGCTTGAAAAATAGTAAAACTCTGGAATTATCCTTTAAATATGCTCTACTTCGTGTGGAAATCGGGGTGTGGAAGCATGTTGAGCTGTTTTATTTGTACTTTCTTCATTAAAACTCCCATTTTATGCACTTTGGATGGAAAGAAATCATTTGTACATAAATTTTGACAACGCCATTTGCAAACACTAATTGTTTTACATGCCAAGATGCACCCATCCACCAAATATATATGGGGCAAAAGTTTATCACAATCTAGCAGATATGCACAATTAGTGAGGGACCCCTTTTGATTTTGTGCAATTTCCACTAATTAAGTAGAGAGAAGGGGTTAATTAATTAGGCCATGTTAGGGGTTATGTGTTTTAGATTAGGTTGTGTGGATTCAAATACAACTTCTTTATTTGTGTGCTATGATTAATCAAAACTAGATTGATCGATCACAAGACACATTATTAGAGGCGCATGCCTTTGCGCACAAAGTGCATGTGTGTGTTGTTGGCCACCAATTAACGAGAGAGAGAGAGAGAGAGAGAGAGAGAGAGAGAGAGAGAGAGACAGAGAGAGAGAGGTAGAGAGAGATCTACATACGAGAGAGCGATTGAAATCCCCAAATTAAACACATATATATATGCATGGCACATTTAATTTAATTAGAGGACCGCGAGCTAAGGCACCCCTGGCCTGCTTGATGCACAATTAAGTGTCATTGGCCTATATATAGGGTTTAATTAGGGTTTAGGGTTTAGGGTTAGGAGGTTAGGGTTTAGGGTCTAGGGTCTAGGGTTTAATGTTTATGGTGTTTAGGGGTTTAGGGATTAGGGATTAGGGTTTATTTAATTAGGGTTTAAGGTTTATGGATCATCGATCGAGTGCGCACACACACATTATTAGAGGCACACGCGCCTTTGCGCATAAAGTGCATGTGTATATGTGTGTGTTTTTTTGGCCAACAACGATATATAGATGATCGAGAGAGAGAGAGATTGAAATCCCCAAGAATATGTTCAAATATATATTAAAATATATGCACGAATGCATGCATGGTAGGCCATGCATGCACACTAATTATATAAATATTATGAGGAAACTTAATCAAATGTGTTTTCATTCGAGAGAACTTGTCAAAATTCAAGTTAATTAATTTATCATCGATAATTATATAATTAATTAATGAATCTCAGGGAGATGTTATACAACATATGATCGATATAGGCCATGTTGTATATATTAATTGGTGTTAATCTACCGTTTAATTTGCTAGCTAGCTGCTATATATAGATCGAGCATGTTTTTATTAGATCGGGTTATAGCTAGCTAGTACAGTTTAGGGTTATGTGTTTTAATTAAGTAGGGTTGATTAGCTAGGGTTAGTTATTACATATATATGGTTTAGGGTTAATGCATGGCACATTTAATTTAATTAGAGGACCGCGAGGCACCCCCTGGCCTGCTCGATGCACAATTAAGTGTCGTTGGCCTATACATAGGGTTTAATTAGGGTTTAGGGTTAGCTAGGGTTTAGGGTTAGGGTTAGGGTTTAGGGTCTAGGGTGGTTTAGGGTCTAGGGTTTAGGGTTTAGGGTTAGCTAGGGTTTAGGGTTAGGGTTAGGGTTAGGGTTAGGGTTAGGGTTAGGGTTAGGGTTAGGGTTAGGGTTAGGGTTAGGGTTTAGGGTCTAGGGTTTAGTGTTTAGGGTGTTTAGGGTTTAGGGATTAGGGATTATTAGGGATTAGGGATTTAAGGTTTTAGGGGTTGTTAAGTTTAAGGTTTAGGGATCATCGATCGAGTGCGCACACACATTATTAGAGGCACCCGCGCCTTTACGCATAAAGTGCATGCGTATATATGTGTGTTTTTTGGGCCACCAACGATATATAGATGATCGAGAGAGAGAGAGATCGAGACTGAAATCCCCAAGAATATATATGTTCAAATATACATTAAAATATATGCACGAATGCATTGTAGGCCATGCATGCACACTAATTATATATATATTATGAGGCAACTTAATCAAATGTGTTTTCATTCGAGAGAACTTGTCAAAATTCAAGTTAATTAATTTATCACGATAATTATATAATTAATTAAAGAATCTCAGGGATATGTTATACAACATGATCGATATAGGCCATGTATATTTTAATTGGTGTTAATCTACGGTTTGCTAGCTAGCTGCTACATATAGAGCATGTTTTTATTAGATCAGGTTATAGCTAGCTAGTATAGTTTAGGGTTATGTGTTTTAATTAAGTAGGGTTGATTAGCTAGCTAGGGTTAGTTACATATATATGGTTTAGGGTTAATGCATGGCACATTTAATTTAATTAGAGGACCGCGAGGCACCCCCTGGCCTGCTCGATGCACGTACAATTAAGTGTCGTTGGCCTATACATAGGGTTTAATTAGGGTTTTAGGGGTTAGCTAGGGTTTAGGGTTAATTAGGGTTAGGGTTTAGGGTCTAGGGTTTAGGGTTTAGGGTTAGCTAGGGTTTAGGGTTAGGGTTAGGGTTAGGGTTTAGGGTTTTGTGTTTAGGGTGTTTAGGGTTTAGGGATTAGGGATTATTAGGGATTAGGGATTTAAGGTTTTAGGGGTTGTTTAAGGTTTAGGGATCATCGATCGAGTGCGCACACACATTATTAGAGGCACCCGCGCGCGCCTTTACGCATAAAGTGCATGCGTATATATGTGTGTTTTTTGGGCCACCAACGATATATAGATGATCGAGAGAGAGAGATCGAGATTGAAATCCCCAAGAATATATATGTTCAAATATACATTAAAATATATGCACGAATGCATTGTAGGCCATGCATGCACACTAATTATATATATATATTATGAGGCAACTTAATCAAATGTGTTTTCATTCGAGAGAACTTGTCAAAATTCAAGTTAATTAATTTATCACGATAATTATATAATTAATTAATGAATGTCAGGGATATGTTATACAACATGATCGATATAGGCCATGTATATTTTAATTGGTGTTAATCTACGGTTTGCTAGCTAGCTAGCTGCTATATATAGAGTATGTTTTTATTAGATCGGGTTATATCTAGTATAGTTTAGGGTTATGTGTGTTTTAATTAAGTAGGGTTGATTAGCTAGGGTTAGTTACATATATATGGTTTAGGGTTAATACATGGCGCATTTAATTAATTTAATTAATTAAGTGTCGTTGGCCTATACATAGGGTTTAATTAGGGTTTAGGGTTAGCTAGGGCAGATGGTTAGGGTTAGGGTTAGGGTTAGGGTTTAGGGTCTAGGGTTTAGTGTTTAGGGTGTTTAGGGTTTAGGGATTAGGGATTAGGGATTTAGGGTTTTACGGTTGTTTAAGGTTTAGGGATCATCGATCGAGTGCGCACACACATTATTAGATCGAGGCACCCGCGCCTTTACGCATAAAGTGCATGCGTATATATGTGTGTTTTTTGGGCCACCAACGATATATATATAGATGATCGAGAGAGAGATTGAAATCCCCAAGAATATGTTCAAATATACATTAAAATATATGCACGAATGCATTGTAGGCCATGCATGCACACTAATTATATATATATATATTATGAGGCAACTTAATCAAATGTGTTTTCATTCGAGAGAACTTGTCAAAATTCAAGTTAATTAATTTATCACGATAATTATATAATTAATTAATGAATCTCAGGGATATGCTATACAACATGATCGATATAGGCCATGTATATTTTAATTGGTGTTAATCTACGGTTTGCTAGCTAGCTGCTACATATAGAGCATGTTTTTATTAGATCGGGTTATAGCTAGCTAGTATAGTTTAGGGTTATGTGTTTTAATTAAGTAGGGTTGATTAGCTAGCTAGGGTTAGTTACATATATATGGTTTAGGGTTAATGCATGGCACATTTAATTTAATTAGAGGACCGCGAGGCACCCCCTGGCCTGCTCGATGCACGTACAATTAAGTGTCGTTGGCCTATACATAGGGTTTAATTAGGGTTTTAGGGTTAGCTAGGGTTTAGGGTTAGGGTTAGGGTTAGGGTTAGGGTTAGGGTTTAGGGTTTAGGGTCTAGGGTTTAGGGTCTAGGGTTTAGGGTTTAGGGTTAGCTAGGGTTTAGGGTTAGGGTTAGGGTTAGGGTTAGGGTTAGGGTTAGGGTTAGGGTTAGGGTTAGGGTTTAGGGTTTAGTGTTTAGGGTGTTTAGGGTTTAGGGATTAGGGATTATTAGGGATTAGGGATTTAAGGTTTTAGGGGTTGTTTAAGGTTTAGGGATCATCGATCGAGTGCGCACACACATTATTAGAGGCACCCGCGCGCGCCTTTACGCATAAAGTGCATGCGTATATATGTGTGTTTTTTGGGCCACCAACGATATATAGATGATCGAGAGAGAGAGATCGAGATTGAAATCCCCAAGAATATATATGTTCAAATATACATTAAAATATATGCACGAATGCATTGTAGGCCATGCATGCACACTAATTATATATATATATATTATGAGGCAACTTAATCAAATGTGTTTTCATTCGAGAGAACTTGTCAAAATTCAAGTTAATTAATTTATCACGATAATTATATAATTAATTAATGAATCTCAGGGATATGTTATACAACATGATCGATATAGGCCATGTATATTTTAATTGGCGTTAATCTACGGTTTGCTAGCTAGCTGCTATATATAGAGCATGTTTTTATTAGTTCGGGTTATATCTAGTATAGTTTAGGGTTATGTGTTTTAATTAAGTAGGGTTGATTAGCTAGGGTTATTTACATATATATGGTTTAGGGTTAATGCATGGCACATTTAATTAATTTAATTAGAGGACCGCGAGGCACCCCTGGGCTGCTAGATGCACAATTAAGTGTCGTTGGCCTATACATAGGGTTTAATTAGGGTTTAGGGTTAGCTAGGGCAGATGGTTAGGGTTAGGGTTGGGGTTTAGGGTCTAGGGTTTAGTGTTTAGGGTGTTTAGGGTTTAGGGATTAGGGATTAGGGATTTAGGGTTTTAGGGTTGTTTAAGGTTTAGGGATCATCGATCGAGTGCGCACACACATTATTAGATCGAGGCACCCGCGCCTTTACGCATAAAGTGCATGCGTATATATGTGTGTTTTTTGGGCCACCAACGATATATAGATGATCGAGAGAGAGATTGAAATCCCCAAGAATATGTTCAAATATACATTAAAATATATGCACGAATGCATTGTAGGCCATGCATGCACACTAATTATATATATATTATGAACAACTTAATCAAATGTGTTTTCATTCGAGAGAACTTGTCAAAATTCAAGTTAATTAATTTATCACGATAATTATATAATTAATTAATGAATCTCAAGGATATGTTATACAACATGATCGATATAGGCCATGTATATTTTAATTGGTGTTAATCTACGGTTTGCTAGCTAGCTGCTATATATAGAGCATGTTTTTATTAGATCGGATTATAGCTAGCTAGTATAGTTTAGGGTTATGTGTTTTAATTAAGTAGGGTTGATTAGCTAGGGTTAGTTACATATATATGGTTTAGGGTTAATGCATGGCACATTTAATTTAATTAGAGGACCGCGAGGCACCCCTGGCCTGCTCGATGCACAATTAAAGTGTCGTTGGCCTATACATAGGGTTTAATTAGGGTTTAGGGTTAGCTAGGGTTTAGGGTTAGGGTTAGGGTTAGGGTTAGGGTTTAGGGTCTAGGGTTTAGGGTTTAGTGTTTAGGGTGTTTAGGTTTAGGGATTAGGGATTAGAGATTTAAGGTTTTAGGGTTGTTTAAGGTTTAGGGATCATCGATCGAGTGCGCACACACATTATTAGAGGCTGATACGTCTCCGACGTATCGATAATTTCTTATGTTCCATGCCACATTATTGATGTTATCTACATGTTTTATGCACACTTTATGTCATATTCGTGCATTTTCTGGAACTAACCTATTAACAAGATGCCGAAGTGCCAGTTGCTGTTTTCTGCTGTTTTTGGTTTCAGAAATCCTAGTAACGAAATATTCTCGGAATTGTACGAAATCAACGCCCAGGGTCCTATTTTGCCACGAAGCTTCCAGAAGTCCGAAGAGGAGACGAAGAGGGGCCACGAGGGGGCCATACCCTAGGGCGGCGCGGCCCCCCCTTGGCCGCGCGGCCCTGTGGTGTGGGGCCCTCGTGCCGCCTCCTGACTTGCCCTTCCGCCTACTTAAAGCCTCCGTCGCGAAACCCCCAGTACCGAGAGCCACGATACGGAAAACCTTACTGAGACACCGCCGCCGCCGATCCCATCTCGGGGGATCCAGGAGATCGCCTCCGGCACCCTGCCGGAGAGGGGATTCATCTCCCGGAGGACTCTACGCCGCCATGGTCGCCTCCGGAGTGATGTGTGAGTAGTCTACCCCTGGACTATGGGTCCATAGCTGTAGCTAGATGGTTGTCTTCTCCCCATTGTGCTTCATTGTCGGATCTTGTGAGCTGCCTAACATGATCAAGATCATCTATCTGTAATTCTATATGTTGCGTTTGTTGGGATCCGATGAATAGAGAATACTATGTTATGTTGATTATCAATCTATTGTCTATGTGTTGTTTATGATCTTGCATGCTCTCCGTTATTAGTAGATGCTCTGGCCAAGTTGATGCTAGTAACTCCAAGAGGGAGTATTTATGCTCGATAGTGGGTTCATGTCTCCGTGAATCTGGAGGAGTGACAAGAACCACTAAGGTTACGGATGTGCTGTTGCCACTAGGGATAAAACATTGGTGCTATGTTCAAGGATGTAGTCACTGATTACATTACGCGCAATACTTAATGCAATTGTCTGTTGTTAGCAACTTAATACCGGAAGGGGTTCGGATGATAACCTGAAGGTGGACTTTTTAGGCATAGATGCAGTTGGATGGCGGTCTATGTACTTTGTCATAATGCCCAATTAAATCTCACTATACTCATCATAATATGTATGTGCATGGTCATGCCCTCTTTATTTGTCAATTGCCCAACTGTAATTTGTTCACCCAACATGCTGTTTATCTTATGGGAGAGACACCTCTAGTGAACTGTGGACCCCGGTCCAATTCTCTATACTGAAATACAATCTACTGCAATACTTGTTCTACTGTTTTCTGCAAACAATCATCTTCCACACAATACGTTTAATCCTTTGTTACAGCAAGCCGGTGAGATTGACAACCTCACTGTTTCGTTGGGGCAAAGTACTTTGGTTGTGTTGTGCAGGTTCCACGTTGGCGCCGGAATCTCTGGTGTTGCGCCGCACTACATCCCGCCGCCATCAACCTTCAACGTGCTTCTTGGCTCCTCCTGGTTCGATAAACCTTGGTTTCTTTCTGAGGGAAAACTTGCTGCTGTGCGCATCATACCTTCCTCTTGGGGTTCCCAACGAACGTGTGAGTTACACGCCATCAAGCATATTTTCTGGCGCCGTTGCCGGGGAGATCAAGACACGCTGCAAGGGGAGTCTCCACTTCTCAATCTCTTTACTTTGTTTTTGTCTTGCTTAGTTTTATTTACTACTTTGTTTGCTGCACTAAATCAAAATACAAAAAAATTAGTTGCTAGTTTTACTTTATTTGCTATCTTGTTTGCTATATCAAAAACACAAAAAAATTAGTTACTTGCATTTACTTTATCTAGTTTGCTTTATTTACTGTTGCTAAAATGGCTACTGCTGAAAATACTAAGTTGTGTGACTTCACAACCACAAATAATAATGATTTCTTATGCACACCTATTGCTCCACCTGCTACTACAGCAGAATTCTTTGAAATTAAACCTGCTTTACTGAATCTTGTTATGCGAGAGCAATTTTCTGGTGTTAGTTCTAAGGGATTTCTATTTTCGTGCCCTCGGTTCCTTAGTTGTACTCAGTTTTCCCCAGCCCCTTAGTTTTTCCTCACTTTTCCCCAAGTCCTTGTTTGAAACCCGCAGAAGGCAGCTCAGACGGCAGGATTCCCGTTAAGTTGACCGCTCCGTTCTGACGTGTGGGGCCGCGTCGTGTGGGCCCGCGTCGCGTGGGGCTGGTAGAAAGGGACCGCGTGGGACAGGACGAGATTGCGTTTGGTTGCACGTGAGCAGGAGCTGGGTTTTGTCTCTCTCGGCCATTGGCATTTCCCTTTTAAGAGTACCTTTTCTGCCTCCTTCTCTCTGCCTTTTTTCACATAATTAGTATCAAATCTAGAGAAGCTTGCATTTCTGTCTTTCTTCAATTATTATTTGTGCCTTTTGGCCCTGGTTGTTTTCCCAATATGGCAGCAAATCTAGTAGGGAGCCCAATCTAGTACTCCATCTGGTCCATATGTATGTAGTTAAATCTAGAAGCAAATCTACAGGGAATGTACGATAAATTCACAAGGTCATATAGTAGAATAGGGATAGATAATATAGATAATAAGCTGCATTCAGCAGCCAAACATAGTAGGGTTCGAGGTTCTTCACAGCAGTACAGCACCATCATACTAACAACATAACAACGAGGGATCCCTAACTAACAACAAAGGGATCCCAACAACAAAATGGAGGAGGCAGCAGCAGCACACGTCCAGGACTCCGCCTACCCCATCTGCCTCTGCCTCCACTTGTTGCTCCCCTTGGGAGCCTTGGGCTTGAGCGGAGGCATGCGCCCGCCGGAGATCTCCACCCGCTGGATGCTGCGGAGGTGCATGCCGAGCGCCAAGTGCTTGGCGCGGAAGGAGTTGGGGTTCACCGACGCGCCGACCTTGGGGTTGGTGTGGCCGATGTTCTCGGCATGCGTGAGGACGCAGTTGAAGTCGATGCCGCCGAGCCTCCTAGTGCGTAAGGGGCACCTGTAGACACCCTTGGCGACGTCGAGGTAGGAGACATATCGGCCGACCTGCAGCCTCCGCAGCACTGGCGAGTCTTGACGTCATGGTGCTCGTCGTCGCTGCCGACGTCGCCGCTGCACAGCTGATCCATATCAAACGGGAATTTATTAGTGAATGAGTTGCAAACGTGCATGATAACAAAGTTAGGAAAAACAGAGGCAGCCTCAGTTAGAGTGGACACGATTATATGTCTACAGGGACGGTGTAAGCGAACCAAAGCTCATGCACAACAGATTTGTACACAGAAATGGTTCGCTGAACCCTCCCTGTAAAAATCTGTGCCCACCGATTCATCATAGGCAAAGAAACAGATTCCAGATCTGAACTTGAACACATTCCAGATTATTTGCAAAATTAAACGGTTGATATCTTTTGATTCGTGCATAAAATAACTGATTGAGATCCTATGATTACTTGCATAAATTAACTGATTGAGATCCCATTATTACTTGCATAAATTAACCGAACGGCCGAAACCCAAATCTTGAACGAAATCAAGGAGGGATCAAAGCAAAATGGAATAAAATCGGCGCAAATATTAGCCCAATACTCATCCATCCACAGATCCATCTACACCAGCACAAATAGGGTTCAAAAAGGAATGGGGAACAAAAAGGAAGCAAACCGTAGTTATTACCTCGTTCCATGGGTCCTCTATGGAGGTGTCGTAGCGGTTCGGGGCGGGACGTACGGCACCGGCTCGTAGGGGTCCCATCCCGGTGGGATCTGACCGCGACCGGCGGCAGCAGCCTCCGATGCACCGGCGGAGGCGGCGGCGACGTCCGTTGAGGGGACGGCGGCGACGTCCGTTGAGGGGACGGCGTCGAAGAGGGAGGCGTCGCGCTTGGAGCCGACGGCGCCGTGGACGATGGGATTGGCATTCTCCTTGTCCATCTCGCCGGCAGAGGAGAGGGAGAGGGAGAGGGTTTTTTGCTTTGGAGAAGATGATGGGACGTGAGAGAGTCGGCGTTTCGTAGGCGAGTGAGAGTGACAGAGATAGTGGGAGGAGGCGTCTATAAAGGCTAGTGGTGGTTAATGCGACCCGCGTCCTACGCGTCCACCGCTGCACGTCTGCACGTCTTGGACTTCTGCAATGCGCCACGCATCCACGATTGCACGTCTTCGACTTCTGCACCGCGACCGGCGTCTACGCGTCAAATATTGCACGTCTTTCATTTCTGCACCGCAACACGCGTCCTCGAGTCTAACCCTGAAAATTTAGATATACTCAGTTATAACCTCGAGCATTATACTAGCATTTTTTGTGTGCTCAGTTTTCCCCTTGAGTGCTAGTACTGGCTAGTGCAATATGCTCAGTTTTACCCTCAAGTAGCTGGTCAACAGACAGTCAACAAATGGGATTAACTAGTTAAATGAGTCATTTAATGTGCAAAAAATTCAAAAAAATAGTGGCACATACTCATGGAGTCTTTACCACAAATTTCCAGTTCTCAAAACATAGATAAGTCATAGATAAATCAAGTTTTACCACAAATTGCCACTTCTCAAAGGCCTTCTCAAATCACCTAGTAGCTATGAAGGTGCATGGTTTTCCACAATAAGCCCTTCCCAAAACAGCTTTCCCCAAAACATACTTTGTCTAAATGAGGCCACAATTCTCACACTCATGTATATTTGTATTGCAAATAGTTTGAGATAGGCCAAGATGGGTTTTATTCTACAAAACACGCATTTTTCATTTTTTAAATCTCATATTTGAATCCCTTAGTCTGTTTATTACATAGGTGCCCTTGGTTTCTTGATACTACTCAGTTTTGCCCTCTCCCTCCACAAATTCTCTCACACGTGCAACATTGCCCTGATTGGTCTAGCCCATGTCACGCGGATCGTGCCCGCCGACCGTTGATCGTATGATCTAACGGGCAGGATAACCCCTCCCTCTCTCTCGTCGGCGGTTACCTTCCACTCTCTAAGTTTGCTAAATGGCGGTTTTCTGTATTTATTTTCACGCGCTAAAAATTATAAACTCTTTTAGGCATTACTTTTCACGCAAAAAATGATAAACCATCACCGATTTGTTGTAGCCATAAATTTTCACGCAAAAAATGATAAACCGTCACCGATTTGTTGTAGCCATTAATTTTCACGAAAATCCCAAATGATAAACCATCACCGATTTGTTGTAGCCATTACTTTTCACGCAAAAAATGATAGACCATCACCGATTTCTTGTAGCCATTACTATTCACGGTAAAAATGATAAACGAACAAATCTATCTATCTCTCGTATTTGAAGTTTGGAAGGGTTCACCATCTAGTTATGTTAACTTTCGAGGTTTTGATCTGAAAACAAATGGGTATTATAAAGGGAAATAAAAGTTCAAAAAATGTAAAAACGAAACAATCTACCTATCTTTGTATAGAAGATCGTCGTATGATTTTTGAGGTCATTTAGAGAAGGTAGAAAAAAATCCCTTTTGAGAAGGTCGAAAAAACCTAACTTGTTACAAAAGCTGGTTTCCAGTGAGACCTAACCAAATTTGGCATACATTATGCCATATCTATAACAACAAGGAATATCTAAAAGGGAAAGTTTCACAAAATTTGAAATTTATGGCGAAAATGATGCCATACATGATGCTGTTTTTCGAGGTTTTGACCTGAAAATCAATTGGATATTATAAAGGGAAATAAAAAGTTCAAAAAATATAAAACGAAACAATCTATCTATCTATGTATAGAAGATCAGCTGTATGAAATTTGAGGTCATTTAGAGGAGGTAGAATAAATCACCTTGTTAGAAAAGCTGGTTTCAAAGGAGACGAAACGGCATGCGTTTAAGCAAAGTGATTTTTTCGAACATCTCCAAATGATCCCAAATTTGCCATACATGATGCCATACGTGTAACAACAAGGAACCCTATCTAAAAAGTGTCAAAAAGTTTGCCCAACCGTATAGCTCTATCAAAAAGAACCTCACCATGGCGCTAGTATAATTTTGGGCTTACTTACAAACTTTCGTTACCTAACCTTCAACACGAAACTTGTTTCAAATCACTTTTGGCGTACAAGAAACAAATCCCTCCTTGATTCGAGCACCACAGCCTCCAAACTTTGCCGATGCCGAAATCGGCATGGTCGTAACGGCTATGCTCGACGCCATCGCTAGGTCACCGTCGGGATATGCACCCTCAATCCCGTCCCCTCATTCGATCACTGACACACCAGAGATACCACCGAGGCCAATGCCGAACGTACATGCTGATGCCAATGCCGAACATGCATCCACGCCGATGTGGGCACGGCCACGCCGCCCCGCTATGTTGGACGCCACAGACCACCGCGAGGTCTTTCCCTTCGCCACCACACTCTTCTAGCACCCATCTATACACGCCAGAAAGGAGAGACACTAGTTTTCTCTACATTGCTCGCGTTCGTGTCGGACACGGTCAGTCAAAGTTTTGAGGTAGTCGTCGATGTCGTTGACCATTTCTTCTCTTCTTTGCATGGTTAAACGCGTCTAGTTCATATCTATCTAATGCGTCTGGTCTCGCCTCATGCAGTTCTTTGTGGACGTCGATCTCATCTCGGCACTCCGCAGGCCACCTCCTCCGTGCCATCGCTGTAGAGCTCCGTTTAAAAATCTAATCCTACCCGTGTATTGCCCCTTGTATCAGCGCCATGGCCCCACTTGTCATTTGATATAGCGAAGCCCCACTCGTTCGCGTTTTGGTCAGGGATACAGCGATGCTTACGGTCAAACAAAGATGGATGGTCTAACGTGTCTTTGCAGGCTCTACGTGGCCCCACTAGTCAGAAGATAACGGTCAACCGTCGGGCAACCGGGCGTTACATCACGTGTGATGGTTTCAGACAAACGCTTGGGTAAAACTGAGGAAAAACTAAGGAGCTGGGGAAAACTGAGCACAACTAAGGACCCGAGGGCACGAAAATAGAAATCCCTAGTTCTAATGATGCTGATGCCCATCTTAATAATTTTGTTGAATTGTGTGAAATGCAAAAATATAAAGATGCAGATGGTGACATTATAAAATTAAAATTTTTTCCTTTCTCATTAAGAGGAAGAGCTAAAGATTGGTTGCTATCTCTGCCTAAGAATAGTATTGATTCATGGACTAAATGCAAGGATGCTTTTATTGGTAGATATTATCCCCCTGCTAAAATTATATCTTTGAGGAGTAGCATAATGAATTTTAAACAATTAGATACTGAGCATGTTGCACAAGCATGGGAAAGAATGAAATCTTTGGTTAAAAATTGCCCACATGGACTGACTACTTGGATGATCATCCAAACCTTTTATGCAGGACTGAATTTTTCTTCGTGGAATTTATTGGATTCAGCTGCTGGAGGTACCTTTATGTCCATCACTCTTGGTGAAGCAACAAAGCTTCTTGATAATATGATGATCAACTACTCTGAATGGCACACGGAAAGAGCTCCACAAGGTAAGAAGGTAAATTCTGTCGAAGAAACCTCTTCCTTGAGTGATAAGATTGATGCTATTATGTCTATGCTTGTGAATGATAGGACTAATATTGATCCTAATAATGTTCCGTTAGCTTCATTGGTTCCACAAGAAGAACATGTTGATGTAAACTTCATTAAAAATAATAATTTCAACAACAATGCTTACCGGAACAATTCTAGTAATAACTATAGGCCATATCCTTATAATAATGGCAACGACTATGGTAATTCTTATGGGAATTCTTACAACAATAATAGGAGTTCACCCCCTGGACTTGAAGCCATGCTTAAAGAATTTATTAGTACACAAACTGCTTTTAACAAATCTGTTGAAGAAAAGCTTGGGAAAATTGATATACTTGCTTCTAAAGTTGATAGTCTTGCCTCTGATGTTGATCTTTTGAAATCGAAAGTTATGCCTAATAGGGATATTGAAAATAAAATTGATACTACAGCAAATGCCATCCAAGTTAGAATTAATGAGAATATAAGATTAATGGCTGAATTGCGTGCTAGGTGGGATAGAGAAGAAAATGAAAAACTAGCTAAAGAGAAGAATGTAGCTAAAGTTTGGACTATTACCACCACAAATAATGTTGATTCTTCACATGTTGCTGCACCTCCTACTATTAATGGTAAAATAATTGGTGTTGGTAATGTTTCTACTCCTAGTGCAAAGCGTACAAAACTGCCTGAAATTGCTAAAACTGCTGAAATTGCTTGTGATAAAACTGCTGAAATTTTTTCCAACCTTGGGGATGATGATCCCATTGCTGTAGCTCATAATGATTTAGATTTTGATGATTGCCACATCTCTGAAGTTATAAAATTCTTGCAAAAACTTGCTAAAAGTCCTAATGCTAGTGCTATAAATTTGGCTTTCACACAACATATTACAAATGCTCTCATAAAAGCTAGAGAAGAGAAACTAAAACTTGAAACTTCTATTCCTAGAAAGCTAGAGGATGGTTGGGAGCCCATCATTAAGATGAAGGTCAAAGATTTTGATTGTAATGCTTTATGTGATCTTGGTGCAAGTATTTCTGTTATGCCTAAGAAAATTTATAATATGCTTGACTTGCCACCGCTGAAAAATTGTTATTTGGATGTTAATCTTGCTGACCATTCTACAAAGAAACCTTTGGGGAAAGTTGATAATGTTCGCATTACCGTTAACAATAACCTTGTCCCCGTTGATTTTGTTGTCTTGGATATTGAATGCAATGCATCTTGTCCCATCATATTGGGAAGACCTTTTCTTCGAACTGTTGGTGCTACTATTGATATGAAGGAAGGTAATATTAAATATCAATTTCCTCTCAAGAAAGGTATGGAACACTTCCCTAGAAAGAGAATTAAGTTACCTTTTGATTCTATTATGAGAACAAATTATGATGTTGACACTTCGTCTCTTGATAATACTTGATACACACTTTCTGCGCCTAGCTGAAAGGCGTTAAAGAAAAGCGCTTATGGGAGACAACCCATGTTTTTACCTACAGTACTTTGTTTTTATTTTGTGTCTTGGAAGTTGTTTACTACTGTAGCAACCTCTCCTTATCTTAGTTTAGTGTTTTGTTGTGCCAAGTAAAGTCGTTGATAGAAAAGTTCATACTAGATTTGGATTACTGCGCAGTTTCAGATTTCTTTGCTGTCACGAATCTGGGCTAAATTCTCTGTAGGTAACTCAGAAAATTAAGCCAATTTACGTGAGTGATCCTCAGATATGTACGCAACTTTCATTCAATTTGGGCATTTTCATTTGAGCAAGTCTGGTGCCGTTTTAAAATTCGTCAATACGAACTGTTCTGTTTTGACAGATTCTGCCTTTTATTTCGCATTGCCTCTTTTGCTATGTTGGATGAATTTCTTTGATCCATTAATGTCTAGTAGCTTTATGCAATGTCCAGAAGTGTTAAGAATGATTGTGTCACCTCTGAACATGTTAATTTTTATTGTGCACTAACCCTCTAATGAGTTGTTTCGAGTTTGGTGTGGAGGAAGTTTTCAAGGATCAAGAGTGGAGTATGATGCAACATGATCAAGGAGAGTGAAAGCTCTAAGCTTGGGGATGCCCCGGTGGTTCACCCCTGCATATATCAAGAAGACTCAAGCGTCTAAGCTTGGGGATGCCCAAGGCATCCCCTTCTTCATCGACAACATTATCAGGTTCCTCCCCTGAAACTATATTTTTATTCCATCACATCTTATGTGCTTTGCTTGGAGCGTCGGTTTGTTTTTGTTTTTGTTTTTTTTGTTTTGTTTCAATAAAATGGATCCTAGCATTCACTTTATGGGAGAGAGACACACTCCGCTGTAGCATATGGACAAGTATGTCCTTAGTTTCTACTCATAGTATTCATGGCGAAGTTTCTTCTTCGTTAAATTGTTATATGGTTGGAATTGGAAAATGATACATGTAGTAATTGCTATTAATGTCTTGGGTTATGTGATACTTGGCAATTGTTGTGCTCATGTTTAAGCTCTTGCATCATATGCTTTGCACCCATTAATGAAGAAATACATAGAGCATGCTAAAATTTGGTTTGCATATTTGGTTTCTCTAAGGTCTAGATAATTTCTAGTATTGAGTTTGAACAATAAGGAAGACGGTGTAGAGTCTTATAATGTTTACAATATGTCTTTTATGTGAGTTTTGCTGCACCGGTTCATCCTTGTGTTTGTTTCAAATAACCTTGCTAGCCTAAACCTTGTATCGAGAGGGAATACTTCTCATGCATCCAAAATACTTGAGCCAACCACTATGCCATTTGTGTCCACCATACCTACCTACTACATGGTATTTCTCCGCCATTCCAAAGTAAATTGCTTGAGTGCTACCTTTAAAATTCCATTCTTCACCTTTGCAATATATAGCTCATGGGACAAATAGCTTAAAAACTATTGTGGTATTGAATATGTACTTATGCACTTTATCTCTTATTAAGTTGCTTGTTGTGCGATAACCATGTTTCTGGGGACGCCATCAACTATTCTTTGTTGAATATCATGTGAGTTGCTATGCATGTTCGTCTTGTCTGAAGTAAGAGAGATCTACCACCTTATGGTTAAGCATGCATATTGTTAGAGAAGAACATTGGGCCGCTAACTAAAGCCATGATCCATGGTGGAAGTTTCAGTTTTGGACAAATATCCTCAATCTCATATGAGAAAATTATTAATTGTTGTTACATGCTTATGCATAAAAGAGGAGTCCATTATCTGTTGTCTATGTTGTCCCGGTATGGATGTCTAAGTTGAGAATAATCAATAGCGAGAAATCCAATGCGAGCTTTCTCCTTAGACCTTTGTACAGGCGGCATAGAGGTACCCCATTGTGACACTTGGTTAAAACATGTGCATTGCGATGATCCGGTAGTCCAAGCTAATTAGGACAAGGTGCGGGCACTATTAGTACACTATGCATGAGGCTTGCAACTTGTAAGATATAATTTACATGATACATATGCTTTATTACTACCGTTGACAAAATTGTTTCATGTTTTCAAAATCAAAGCTCTAGCACAAATATAGCAATCGATGCTTTTCCTCTATGGAGGACCATTCTTTTACTTTCAATGTTGAGTCAGTTCACCTATTTCTCTCCACCTCAAGAAGCAAACACTTGTGTGAACTGTGCATTGATTCCTACATATTTGCTTATTGCACTTATTATATTACTCTATGTTGACAATATCCATGAGATATACATGTTACAAGTTGAAAGCAACCGCTGAAACTTAATCTTCCTTTGTGTTGCTTCAATGCCTTTACTTTGAATTATTGCTTTATGAGTTAACTCTTATGCAAGACTTATTGATGCTTGTCTTGAAGTGCTATTCATGAAAAGTCTTTGCTTTATGATTCACTTGTTTACTCATGTCATATACATTGTTTTGATCGCTGCATTCACTACATATGCTTTACAAATAGTATGATCAAGGTTATGATGGCATGTCACTCCAGAAATTATCTGTGTTATCGTTTTACCTGCTCGGGACGAGCAGAACTAAGCTTGGGGATGCTGATACGTCTCCGACGTATCGATAATTTCTTATGTTCCATGCCACATTATTGATGTTATCTACATGTTTTATGCACACTTTATGTCATATTCGTGCATTTTCTGGAACTAACCTATTAACAAGATGCCGAAGTGCCGATTCTTTGTTTTTCTGCTGTTTTTGGTTTCAGAAATCCTAGTAACGAAATATTCTCGGAATTGGACGAAATCAACGCCCAGGGTCCTATTTTGCCACGAAGCTTCCAGAAGTCCGAAGAGGAGACGAAGAGGGGCCACGAGGGGGCCACACCCTAGGGCGGCGCGGCCCCCCCTTGGCCGCGCGGCCCTGTGGTGTGGGGCCCTCGTGCCGCCTCCTGACTTGCCCTTCCGCCTACTTAAAGCCTCCGTCGCGAAACCCCCAGTACCGAGAGCCACGATACGGAAAACCTTACTGAGACGCCGCCGCCGCCGATCCCATCTCGGGGGATCCAGGAGATCGCCTCCGGCACCCTGCCGGAGAGGGGATTCATCTCCCGGAGGACTCTACGCCGCCATGGTCGCCTCCGGAGTGATGTGTGAGTAGTCTACCCCTGGACTATGGGTCCATAGCTGTAGCTAGATGGTTGTCTTCTCCCCATTGTGCTTCATTGTCGGATCTTGTGAGCTGCCTAACATGATCAAGATCATCTATCTGTAATTCTATATGTTGCGTTTGTTGGGATCCGATGAATAGAGAATACTATGTTATGTTGATTATCAATCTATTGTCTATGTGTTGTTTATGATCTTGCATGCTCTCCGTTATTAGTAGATGCTCTGGCCAAGTTGATGCTAGTAACTCCAAGAGGGAGTATTTATGCTCGATAGTGGGTTCATGTCTCCGTGAATCTGGAGGAGTGACAAGAACCACTAAGGTTACGGATGTGCTGTTGCCACTAGGGATAAAACATTGGTGCTATGTTCAAGGATGTAGTCACTGATTACATTACGCGCAATACTTAATGCAATTGTCTGTTGTTAGCAACTTAATACCGGAAGGGGTTCGGATGATAACCTGAAGGTGGACTTTTTAGGCATAGATGCAGTTGGATGGCGGTCTATGTACTTTGTCGTAATGCCCAATTAAATCTCACTATACTCATCATAATATGTATGTGCATGGTCATGCCCTCTTTATTTGTCAATTGCCCAACTGTAATTTGTTCACCCAACATGCTGTTTATCTTATGGGAGAGACACCTCTAGTGAACTGTGGACCCCGGTCCAATTCTCTATACTGAAATACAATCTACTGCAATACTTGTTCTATTGTTTTCTGCAAACAATCATCTTCCACACAATACGTTTAATCCTTTGTTACAGCAAGCCGGTGAGATTGACAACCTCACTGTTTCGTTGGGGCAAAGTACTTTGGTTGTGTTGTGCAGGTTCCACGTTGGCGCCGGAATCTCTGGTGTTGCGCCGCACTACATCCCGCCGCCATCAACCTTCAACGTGCTTCTTGGCTCCTCCTGGTTCGATAAACCTTGGTTTCTTTCTGAGGGAAAACTTGCTGCTGTGCGCATCATACCTTCCTCTTGGGGTTCCCAACGAACGTGTGAGTTACACGCCATCAGAGGCACCCGCGCCTTTACGCATAAATTGCATGCATATATATGTGTGTTTTTTTGGCCACCAATGATATATAGATGATCGAGAGAGAGAGATTGAAATCCCCAAGAATATGTTCAAATATACATTAAAATATATGCACGAATGCATGGTAGGCCATGCATGCACACTAATTATATATATATTATGAGGCAACTTAATCAAATGTGTTT
Source organism: Lolium perenne (assembly GCF_019359855.2). Taxonomy (NCBI): domain Eukaryota; kingdom Viridiplantae; phylum Streptophyta; class Magnoliopsida; order Poales; family Poaceae; genus Lolium; species Lolium perenne. Next base: position 357,004,768 of record NC_067247.2, on the reverse strand, counting down.
TCATTCGAGAGAACTTGTCAAAATTAGAGTTAATTAATTTATCACGATAATTATATAATTAATTAATGAATCTCAGGGATATGTTATACAACATGATCGATATAGGCCATGTATATATTAATTGGTGTTAATCTAAGGTTTGCTAGCTAGCTGCTATATATAGAGCATGTTTTTATTAGATCGGGTTATAGCTAGTATACTTTAGGGTTATGTGTTTTCATTAAGTAGGGTTGATTAGCTATGGTTAGTTACATATATATGGTTTAGGGTTAATGCATGGCACATTTAATTTAATTAGAGGACCGCGAGGCACCCCTGGCCTGCTTGATGCACAATTAAGTGTCGTTGGCCTATATATAGGGTTTAATTAGGGTTTAGGGTTAGGGTTAGGGTTTAGGGTATAGGGTTTAGTGTTTAGGGTGTTTAGGGTTTAGGGATTAGGGATTAGGGTTTGAGGGTTGATGACCCACAAGTATAGGGGGTGTATCGTAGTATCTTCGATAAGTAAGAATGTCGATCCCAACGAGGAGCAGAAGGTGTTGACAAGCAGTTTCGATGAAGGATTCACTGTAAATGCTCACAGACAAGTATTCAGGGGGGTTTGATGTAACAGTTGAATAAAGTACGAGTATGTAAAGTGCGAGAGTAATAATTGCAGCGAGTGGCCCAATCCTTTTTAGCACAAAGGACAAGCCGGTTTGTTTACTTATAATGACCAAACGTTCTCGAGGACACACGGGATTTTAGTCTAGTGCTTTCGCTGCATACGGCTAAATAATCTTCATTGTTGTGATAAGTGTTGTGTGGGTGAACCTATGCTAATGTACCGCCCTTCCTAGGACTAATACATACTTGTGATTATACCCCTTGCAAGCATCCGCAACTACAAGAAAGTAATTAAGAATTAAATCTAACCACAGCCTTAAACTCTGAGATCCTGCGATCCCTCCTGCATCGATATACCAACGGGGGTTTAGGTTTCTGTCACTCCGGCAACCCCGCAATTGGCAAACGAGTACAAGATGCATTCCCCTAGGCCCATAAATGGTGAAGTGTCATGTAGTCGATGTTCACATGACACCACTAGAAGAATAACACCACAACTTAAATATCACACCATTGAATATTACTCAACCATAGTTCACTACTAACATTTAGACTTCACCCATGTCCTCAAGAACTAAACGAACTACTCACAAGACATCATACGGAACATGATCAGAGGTGATATGATGATGAATAACAATCTGAACATAAACTTGGTTCAATGGTTTCACTCAATAGCATCAACAACAAGTAGAAATCGATACCGGGAGAGTTTCCCCTATCAAACAATCAAGATCAAACCCAAATTGCTACGGCGGTGGCGGTGTCCAGCGGTGATGACGGCGGTGATGATGGTGGAGATGATGATGATGGTGATGGCGATGATGTACAGCTCGATGACGGTGTCGATGGCGTCGATTTCCCCCTCCCGGAGGGAATTTCCCCGGCGGATTCCTGCCCGCCGGAGAGCTCTTTTCTCTCTGGTGTTCTCCGCCCCGCAGAGGCGGCTGTAACTCTTCGCGAGGTACCCTCTGTGGCTTAGGTCTTCGGGACGAAGGGTTTGGCGAAGAAAAGGAGGCGAAAAGGGTCGTGGGCCCCCCAGACCATAGGCCGGCGCGGCCAGGGCCTGGGCCGCGCCGCCCTAGGGTGTGGGCCCACCCTGGCTCCTCCTGGCTCCTCCTTCTGGCTTCCTTCGTCATCTTGAAAAATAGGATTTTTGGTATAATTTCCTTCCAGAGTTGATCTTCCGAAATATTGCGTTCTGACGGTGCTTTTTCCAGCAGAATCCTGCCTCGGTGTTCGATCCTCCAATAATGATGAAACATGCAAAATAGATGAAATAACATAAGTATTGTGTCCCAATATGAAATATATCAATGAATAACAGCAAATTATGATATAAAATAGTGATGCAAATTGGACGTATCAACTCCCCCCAAGCTTAGACTTCGCTTGTCCCCAAGCGAAACTGAGCTCGATAGACATGACCCCATGTTTATGGAGTGAAGAGTCGATGAATAAAATACGGACAAGAAGCATCATATTCATTCACACAGGACATTATAGTAAACAATCTCTTATAACTCATATTGAAACAAGTATAAGGTAATCACAAGTAAAGGTGCATAAGAAATCATAATTGGTGATGGCAAACTTCGTTCTTGGTCAGAGAACAATTAATGTGATTATATCTCATTGAGCAGCGCTCCCATGTTAAAGTTTATAAGGCACAACTTGCATACTCAATCATAATGGTTTTCTCATGATCATTGATAACTTGCAAAGCTATATTCATTCAGATAAAACTTGTACTAAACAAAGAAGAATAAAAGACATGATGTAGCAAATCACAATATAATGGTTTGATCACAACTACTCAAATGCTTGCTTGAGATGGAGGGAAATAGGTTTACTGACTCAACATAAAGTAAAAGACAGGCCCTTCGCAGAGAGGGAAGCAGGGATTAAATCATGTGCTAGAGCTTTTTCAATTTTTGCAATCATATAAATAGAATAAAATTAACATTTTGAGAGTTGTTTTTTGTTGTAAACGACTGGTACAGGGTACTCTAACCCCCTTGACGTACAACCTCCTAAGAGCGGCTCCCATATTATTTTCATTTTGTGTGGCACTCCTTCCAACCTTTCTTTCACAAACCATGGCTAACCGAATCCTCGGGTGCCTGCCAACAATCTCATACCATGAAGGAGTGCCTTTTTATTTTAGCTTTATTATGATGATGACACTCCCCAACCTTTGCTTACACAAGCCATGGCTAACCGAATCCTTCGGGTGCCGTCCATCAATCACATACCATGGAGGAGTGTCTATTTAGTTTAATCAATTTGGGACTGGGAATCCCATTGCCAGCTCTTTTTGCAAAATTATTGGATAAGCGGGTGAAGCCACTAGTCCATTGGTGGAAGTTGCCCAACAAAATTGAAAGATAAAACACCACATACTTCCTCATGAGCTATGAAACATTGACACAAATAAGAGATACTAAGTTTTGAATTGTTTAAAGGTAGCACATGAAGTATTTACTTGGAATGGCAGAAAATACCATGTAGTAGGTAGGTATGGTGGACACAAATGGCATAGGTTTGGGTTAAGGTTTGGATGCACGAGAAGTATTCCCTCTCAGTACAGGTCTTTGGCTAGCAAGGTTAATTAGCAAGCATAAGAGTCGAGGGAAACAAACAAATATACATGTGATAGAAACAATCATGCATCTTCCTTGTAAGTACAAACAATTTTAACTTCAGAATAATAAGCTATGAGCTAACAAGAAAGACAATGAAACATCTACATGTATTTCTCTTTTCTATTTAAACCTCAAAGTGTTGTTGCTATTGACCAATGCTAAGTTTGCCAAAACCAAATAGATTTATTCAATGCTCCCAAAGTGATACCAATACTAACAACAAGGTGAATCATATAATAGAGATTGCAAACTAAAATAAGATGTGCAATATGTAAATGATAAGACTTCTCATTAATATTCCATAACGATAACTCACACCAAGGGATACATAGATAACCAACTAAAGGAGAGATACTTCCAAACGCAACCCATCTTATATGATAACTTCCCTACTCATGATATGATACTACTTGACAATAAAAGTAAAAGGTAGTGATAATGTGATACCGCGGCACTCCCCCAAGCTTGGAACAAACCAAGGGGATGCCAATACCGATGATGAATTACTCCTTCGGTGATGGTGGTGATGAATTCCTGACAAGCTTCTCAATAAGCTCCTTCGTCTTCAGTTTCTCAGCTTGACAATTCTGCACTAAGATTCGAAGAGATTCATTGTTATCCGAAGTTGGCGATGACGACCTTGTGACGCGAATCGAGTGGTATTCAATCATTCTTCGGAGACGGCAATTCTCCTCCTGGAGTATCTCCACTTCTCTTCGTAGAGCCCGATATTGATCACAAAACTCATCGGTAATCCGTATGACTTCTTCCATCATGGGGACAGAGTCGAGGCTAAGAGCGGGTGGTAAAGGTCCCTGCAGGTTATGAGAAAAAGAACGTCGAGTGTCAACAGATCCCACCAAGATTTGCTTGCTTCCTCCGGCTTGCTGCTCTTGTCTTGATGGCACCTCCTTCTCTTCCTCCAAAAGCCCCTTGCCCTTGTTGTTGGAGGCCATGGTGCTTCTAAACCGAAAACAGATCCTGGCAGAAACAGCTCGAAACAAAACACGTCGAGAAAACGATATACGGACCTCCAGGGGTCCGGGGGATTATATAGCAAAATTTTTCTCGTCAAAAGGAAAGCACCAGATCGAACCAGAGTCGGAAAGGGGCGACGAGGCGGCTAAACCATAGGCCGGCGCGGGCCCAGGTCAGGCCGCGCCGCCCTATGGTGGCACCCCCTCGTGCGTCCTTTCCACTCCGTTTCGAACTCGTAATTTCTCATATTTTCCAAAAACAGCAAAAATATAGTTCGGAAAGTAAATTGCGTACTTTTCATTACCAGTACTGTTACCTATTCGAAGTCGAGTTCTGGCGGACTGTCAATTTGCCCTTTGATGTAGGCCTCCGGTGTTTCCACTTGAATAATATCAACATCAACATTATAAGAATCACCCGAGATATAATGCTTGAGTCTTTGTCCATTCACCACTTGCGTAGCATTGCCTTGGAGAGAGCTAATTTTGATTGCTCCTGAACGATACACCTCCTCGACAACATATGGTCCTTCCCATTTCGAGAGTAATTTCCCTGCAAAGAATCTGAGACGAGACCGATACAATAGGACTTTATCCCCAATATTAAATTCTCTTTTGATAATCCTCCTATCATGCCATTTTTTAACTTTCTCTTTAAAGAGCTTAGCATTTTCATAAGCTTCACTTCTCCATTCATCTAGAGAACTCAATTGCAACAACCTCTTATCACCGGCAAGTTTAGGATCTTTATTTAATTCTCTAACAGCCCAATAAGCTTTGTGCTCTAGTTCTAAAGGTAAATGACAAGCTTTCCCATAAACCATTTTATAAGGTGACATTCCCATGGGATTTTTATACGCAGTTCTATAAGCCCAAAGTGCATCCTTCAATTTACTAGCCCAATTCTTTCTAGTTTTATTAACGGTCTTTCCCAAAATAGATTTAATCTCTCTATTTGATAATTCTACTTGACCACTAGTTTGAGGATGATAAGCAGAAGCAATTCTATGATTAATACCATACTTAGCAAGAGTTTTTCTAAAACCTCCATGAATAAAATGAGAACCTCCATCAGTCATAATATATCTAGGTACTCCAAATCTAGGAAAAATAATATCTAAGAGCATTCTTAAAGAGGTCTCACCATCAGCACTTTTCGTAGGTATAGCTTCCACCCATTTAGTAACATAATCAACAGCAACAAGTATATGAGTGTTACCTTCCGAAGACGGAAAAGGTCCCATGAAGTCAAATCCCCAACAATCAAACGGTTCAATAACAAGAGTATAATTCATAGGCATTTCATTGCGTCTGGAGATATTACCAACCCTTTGGCATTCATCACAAGATAAAATAAACTTTCTCGCATCCTTGAAGAGAGTTGGCCAATAAAAACCTGATTGTAAAACCTTTTGCGCGGTTCTTTCTCCAGCGTGATGTCCTCCATAAGCACTACCATGACATTTACTCAATATTTCTTGTTGTTCATACTCAGGAACACATCTTCGCATAATACCATCCACTCCTTCTTTATATAAGTGTGGGTCATCCCAGAAATAATGCCTCAAGTCATAAAAGAATTTCCTCCTTTGCTGAGCTGAAAAGGTTGGAGGCAAGTACTTGGAAACAATAAAGTTAGCATAATCAGCATACCAAGGACTGTCTCGCGAGCTCACCTTTATTACAGCCAATTGTTCATTTGGAAAACTATCATTAACGAGAACAGGATCATAAGCAATATTTTCCAATCTAGACAAATTATCAACAACAGGATTATCAGCACCTTTCCTATCTACAATATGTAGATCAAATTCTTGCAAAAGAAGTACCCATCTAATAAGCCTCGGCTTAGCATCTTTCTTTGTCATTAGGTATCTAATTGCAGCATGATCAGTATGAATAGTAACTTTTGAATCAACAATATAAGATCTAAATTTATCACAAGCAAAGACTACAGCTAATAATTCTTTTTCAGTTGTAGCATAATTTCTTTGAGCAGCATCAAGAGTTTTACTAGCATAATGAATAACATTCAGTTTTTTATCTACTCGCTGTCCAAGAACAGCGCCTACAAGAAAATCACTAGCATCACACATAATTTCAAATGGTAAGTTCCAATCAGAGGTTCAACTATAGGAGCAGCTTGTTAAGGCTTTCTTAAGAGTTTCAAAAGCTTCCTTACAATCATCATCAAAAACAAATGGTACATCTTTTTGAAGAAGATTAGTAAGAGGCTTTGAAATCTTGGAGAAATCTTTAATAAATCTCCTATAAAACCCAAAGATGACCAAGAACACTACGAATACCTTTAACATCCCTCGGATAGGGCATCTTCTCAATTGCTTCAACTTTAGCTCTATCAACTTCAATACCTCTCTCAGAAATTTTATGTCCCAATACAATTCCTTCATTAACCATAAAGTGGCATTTCTCCCAATTAAGAACAAGGTTAGTTTCTTCACATCTCTGCAAAACTTTATCAAGGTTTCGCAAGCAACTATCAAAAGAATTCCCATAGACGGAAAAATCATCCATGAATACCTCTACAATACTTTCACAAAAACCATGAAAAATAGCAGACATGCATCTTTGAAAAGTAGCAGGAGCATTACATAAACCAAAAGGCATGCGTCTATAAGCATAAGTTCCATAAGGACAAGTAAAGGTGGTTTTCTCTTGATCTTTAGCTTTAACAGCAATTTGTGAAAACCTGCAATAACCATCAAGAAAGCAAAAATGAGTATTTTTAGACAATCTTTCTAGCATTTGATCAATAAATGGTAAAGGGTAATGATCTTTCTTAGTAACTTTATTAACTTTTCGAAAATCAATGCACATTCTATACCCTACAACTACTCTTTGAGGAATGAGCTCATCATTATCATTAGGCACAACAGTCATACCTCCTTTCTTGGGAACGCAATGCACAGGACTAACCCATCTACTATCAGCAATAGGATATATAATACCAGCTTCAAGAAGTCGTAATACCTCATTCCTTACCACTTCCTTCATCTTCGGAATTAGACGACGCTGAGGTTCAACAACAGGCTTTGCATCATCTTCCATATTAATAGCATGTTGGCATATAGACGGAGAAATCCCCTTCAAATCATCAAGAGTGTAGCCAATAGCGCCTCGATGCTTCTTCAATATTTCCAATAACCTTTCTTCCTCAATCTCTGAAAGCTTAGAACTAATAATAACAGGATATATTTTCTTATCATCAATATGAGCATATTTAAGATTATCAGGTAAAGGCTTTAAATCAAAAACATGATCTTCCTTTGGTGGCGGTGTTGTACCCAAATCTTCCACCGGTAAATCATGCTTGAGAATAGGTTGGCGAAGAAAAATTTCCTCAAGCTCATCTCTTTCTTTCCTAAAAATTTCGCTCTCGCTATCCTCCAAATGTTGCTGCAAAGGATTATTAGGAACAAGAACAATAGATGCACATTGCTCCATTTTAAAATCATTACTAGGCAAATCAGCTTTATAAGGAGTTTTAGTAAATTTAGAGAAGTTAAACTCATAAGATTCACCAGCAAATTTAGTCAAAATTTTCTCTTTCTTGCAATCTATAATAGCTCCACAAGTATTTAGAAAAGGTCTACCAAAAATAATTGGACAATAATCACTAGCAGCAGAACCAAGTACCAAAAAGTCAGCTGGATATTTAATCTTACCGCATAAAACTTCCACATCTCTGTGGCACCCCCGGGATCAGGGTTAGACAAATACCAGATCTTCGTCTGACATAAGCCTAACCTAGAGCTCGAGAGACTACAGTGAGAGAATCGGTAACACAACAGTGACTCTACGACTCCAAGAAGTAATACAAGCTCATAACTGAGCGAAGAACCAAAGTATTACAAGCAGAGGTCACTGACCTGTCATTCATCAATCAACGGAAGCAAAGTTATGCTATTAGACATAGCAAGATAGCAAAAGGCCTAAGAGGCCAGGAGCATAACGGCGACGTCCCAGCCCATAGATTCCAGGCTGCCACCTGGGAACCCCAAGCTACTCGTCGATGTCGACTAGAAACCACCAGTCTTTGGAGCGACTTCTTCTGAAACAAAAGCATGCAAAGCTGAGTACAGGGACTCAGCAAGACTTAGTACAACCTTTTAGCAAAGCGGGTATGCGGGCTTTCTGTGTGGAGCTTCTTTTGCGTAAAGCCAGTTTTCCTTTGTAAGATAAGAGAGAAGAGAAGCTCGACTACTCAGAACCTTTGAAAGGGGATAAGAGAGCGACATCTCTATCTCTATTGATCATCATATTGTATCCACCAATCTTCATCATCTCGAACCACTATCCTCGGATTACCCCCTCAACACCCGAAGAAGGTATCCTTGAACACACATTGTTTGCCAAGTTTTACGATTAGGTTCAAGTTGTCTATGATCACAGAATCCATTCCCAAGTCGTCCGTAACCGTGGACACGGCTTTTCGAAAAGATTTAACCCTGCAGGGGTGCACAACTTTACCCACACGTGCCAACCGATTCTTAGTGCCAGACATTAGCTCTCTTCCTTGGAAAGCCGGCAGAGAGTGGTTGACCACGACCTTTACCTTGCTGTCGCCGAGACCATGAGTCACGCGCTAAGGATTGTTCCGCCGTAACGGGTCAAGTCCCGAAGTCGGTCCTTAACGATGTGAGGCGAGGTGGGTTTCCCCAGGGGCCTCAACCCCCAGCCACCACGGCCACGCTTACCTACCTGTTATGTACCTTATCCCCCAAGCAAAATGCAATGCATATGTCCAGGTAAAGCGCAAACTATGTGACTCATGGAATCTACTAGGCAAGTTAGTGAGTCGAGAGGGTACCATAATAGGGCCTCGTGTGGTTGTACGCTCAGTCTTGGTTCAAGAGGCGAGAACTCGGTTCCTAGGGTCGGCAGAAACGAAACAACCCACCACATCCCAATGTGGCCTCTCGTCTGAGCCTTTAATCATGTTTATCAACATCTCTATACTTACCACGTCAACCTGTCATGCTATTTTCATTTCATTGTAAGGCTCCAGTCCGAAGACCGGAGTAGAAGCGTAACATACTAAGCATGGCTAAGCATAAAGATATAAAGGCTCTAGCGATGCACACATGCCAAACCTAGTTATGCTAGGAGCAGTGGATCAGGTATTTGAGGCTACAAGGGTGAAACATGCAATAGATAGGATAACTCTACCTATCGATAAAAAGACAGTTGAATCGTATGCAATATGTAGGAACCAGAACAAAAGCATTTCGAAATCATATATGAACCAGGCTAGGGCTTGCCTTTGTCCCTGACAAACCAATGTGGATCTTCGAAGATCCCATGCTTGACTTGTTCGTCGGTGGACAATTATTGAACTTCGGTATTGTTGATCTTCGTCATCTCAGACTCGTGCTCTATCGGTCGCGAAGAAGCAAACACTAGAAAAATACAAATAACATTCAATACATGGCATAATGCAATGCACATTCAAAGATGAGGATATGTCAAATTAATGGAATTGAGTAAACCCTAGATGCATCATCAGATTAAAGGGGTTCCGGCATCGGACACCGCCATATGAGAGGGGTGTATTAGGGTTCTCTAATAAGGCTCCACATTTAATTGGTTCAAGCATGTATGAAACATGGATAAACAATTAGGAAATGTTTTTCTGATCATTTTGATATATAATTTTATATTTTTCTGATTTAAAATTGAATTACTTATGAATTTTACCAGATTTAATCATTTAAAAACATTTCTGGAAATTAGAAAAGGAAATATGACGTGGGCATGACGTCATGATGACGTCAGCCACGCCATGAGCTCCCTGTGAGCTCGGGTTGAGCTCAAATTGGCCGAATTAGGCCGCGATAGGGCCTCGCGCGTGGGGGAAACGAGGCAGGGCGATGCGGGCAACCATTTGGCGGGGGCGCCGCCCGCCAATGGTCGCCGGAGCCGGCCGGCGGCGAGCTCGCGCGGCGGCAGACGGGCGCGCGTCGCGGGGCCGACACAAAGGGAGGGAGAGGAAACGGAGGGGACCGGGAGGTTCCCCAGCTCACCAGAGCGCGGGGAGGTTGACGACGTCGCCGGAGGTGGCCGGGAACGCCGGCGAGAGGCGGTGGCCGGTGGCTCGGGCTCCGCCCGATTGGCGCGATTCCGGGCGCCTCGGCCTGCTCTGGTTGGCGGGGAAGGACGAGGGCGTCACGGCGGAGCTCGAGAGCGTCTCGGAGGGGCGCGGGGTGGCCGGCAACGGCGGCGACGGCGATGGCCGAGCGGGGCTAGGGTTTCGGTCGCGCCTGCAGAGAGAGAGAGAGGGTCAGGGGAGGGGGAAGATAGGGATGAGGGGGAGGGCGCGCGAGGGAGTCTCCAGGACGTCCTCCTCGTCCAGGCGGCGAGCAGGAGGTGGCCGCATCGGGGCGCCAGGGAAGGGCACGCAGGCAGCTGCGTGGCTGAGGAAGAAGACAAGGGCATTTTGCCCAAAGCCCCCTGGTTTTTGGAAATTTCGAGGAAAACTTGAAACATAGCCAAATTCAATTGTATTTTATGTTTTGAACACTTTTGAAACCCAACAAAATATCTCCAGACTTTGCATAACTATTTTGTGGCCTTCTTAAAGATATGAGAGGGACCACATAACAATATTTTGTAAGTTTGAAACCATTTCAAAATAGAGAAAGTACTTGAGAGTTAGGGTTTCAACTTTATTTGAAAAGCAATTTTTTTTCCTAATGCATTTTATATGATGCTCGTGATGCACGAACAACTCCTAATTAGGGTTTAGCAAAACAGGGATGTTACAACTCTATCCCCCTTACAAGAATCTCGTCCCCGAGATTCCTAAGGTAGAAAAAGAGAAGGTAACAAGGACTACACCGATCTTCAACGAGTTTGTTGATACCACACCGATCTTCTTTGTTGAGGAAGTTGATCCATGACACCATGAAGAAGTTGACCCCCAACACCATGAAGAGCTCTTCATCTTGCTTCCTTCACTCTAAAGGAAAGAGGGAATGACACTAGACAGTGGATCTTCACAAAGATCGAGTATCTCATGGTCAACTCATGGAAGGAGTGTCTAAAAACAACTCTTGAGCTAACAAACATGAAACACGTCAAGGTAACGGAAGAGACAAAAGAAGTTTCAAATTTTTGGTAGACAATTGCTCCACGCTTGACAAGAACATGAAGGACAAGGTAGCGAGGAGTTAAACTGCCTTTGATACCATGACGAGGCACTCTTACAGAGGGTGACTCATGGAAGCACAAATGACTATCCAACCATAGCAACTGTGGATTTAAGAATCATAGTCACTTTTCTGGCAAGGGTACATGAAATGATTGTTGTCTACTCAAAAGGCTAGGGCCTAGATGACTGACGAATTCACACAACGTGTGAATTGATTAGAATTTCAGGTAATGACCAACGGAAAGGGAAGGGTACTGGCTAGAGAAGTGCCAAGGATCAGCGGTGAGTGAAATTTCTCCGAACGAAGTTGTTTTCACCGGAGAAATGATTTCGAGGGATTGACCAAGGGACATTTACCAATTCAGTTTGTAATGTTTTCCTTGATGTTCTAGACACCAATATTAGGCTATTGACTAGCCTTCAATAGGTCATCAAGCGAAGGTCAGACTTCGGAATTGAAAAGATGCTATGAGGGCAACTCCTAGAATGAGTCACATAAGATCCTTATGGAGAGTGGTTATTCTTGATGATTCAAGAGATTATGACATTAGGCCTTCCGACTAATTGTGTTAACCACGACATCAATCTTGTCGGAGTTACAAAGAGACCTATCCCAAAAATCCTTGAGAAACACCAACCATCATTGCCGCTTGAGATTTCAGCTTAGGTTAGGTGTAAAGATACTTTCGGACTCAGAATGTTTGAATGTAAGATTTGCAACAGTTACCATCAAGGTAAAGTTGCTAGATTCTCAAGACATGGACCACAATGTCAAGATCCAAAGGATTGAGCTAGATTGCGTAATACATGTGGTTGCGATTGTGAAAGACAATTGCGTGCACATGAACTTGCAATGTAACACAAGTGAGTCCTTGTGGGGACATCAAAGAAGATTTTGAAGTTCTAAAGCTTCTTCTCTTTCCTGCACAAACCAGTCAGTGGCTTAGTGTGCATAGAGGAACGTTTCAAAGAATGGAGGTAACAACCTTCCATCTTAAGAATACTTCGCACATGCATGACTGACTTGCGATGATTCCCGAGGAAAACAAAGGGAACTCGACTCAGATCCACGGCGACATCTTTCAGCAAGTGCACGTGAACTAGAGAAGGTCACTTCCAACATCCAGAACACATACTTCATGATGACACAAAGATGGTTCTCAAAACTTTCCAATACTAATGTCAAACGTCCAATATGAATCTTTTAAAATTGGAGGAAATAAGAATGTCATCGATGGGCTCAACAACAAACTTATCAAAATACTCCAATGAGGAACTCATATTTTGCATGAACGAGGCAGAAGTATTGGTCAGACCAAAGGACATGAAGGTATACTCAGACGAGACACCATGACACCATGATGATAGTCCTTGGAACTGAGTTTGATTTGACGGTAGCCCAAACTCAAATCAAATATGGGGAAAGATAGTATATCCATAGAGGAGATACTTTCTGACTTCAACACGAACAAAACTAGACATCCCTTTAAGAAGGATCAAGTCGGATAGAGCTTTTGTCCTTCAACTCTCCAAGTTGTTGATTAAGCTCAACCAACTAGTCCATGGTTATCCAGCACGGTTCTTGGAGAACGAGTAGTTCAACGAACCAACATACCCATGAACTCGACAACACGGTCATGTATCAACATGGTGATACTTCTAGAAAGACATCCCGAATATCACGAACCACCGGTATATCACTGAATTCAAGAGGGAATCTTACTTTACAAAGCAACCGATGTGGTCTTGAGAGCTTTGGCATTAACCTAACTCTTTGACCAAAATGGTGCGCCTGAACAAGTGGACCTGGCAGCACAATCAAACTTCGCTTAGTAATTGGCGAACCAATCATGCTAAGAATGACACAAACGTCCTTGGATCCCAAAGCAATAACAATTGCTAAGAATCTCAGATGGCCACATCAATATGCAAACCCCAACATTCCCAAGCATAGACAGCTCGGAGAAAGGGTGATTAAAGACGTGCAAGAGAACCACTTCATAAATAGGGTCATAGTACACAACACGACCTCATGATATGGAAGAGGGTGATACTCCAAGGTTGAACAGAACAGAAGCTAACGAGGCCTCTTAATCTGCAGATTACAATACTTTGACCAAGTCTTAGAAACGGACAAGGTACTGGAGTTTGTTTCTCCTAACATACTGAAGTGGAATGTCTTAACGGACCACAAGGGTAACATGCATTGGAGACACCAATGCACATTTACAACTTGGCTGCTAACTAGCAGAAAAAGGTTGGAAAGCAACTAAAGAGGAAGAACACAATCAGGAACAGAATTCCTGAGAGGTCGATGCACAAGTTAACACTCTTAGGAAACTCATGCTAACAAGAGAGGTGTGGCAGAGTCACGGACATAGATGCGAGACTCACAAAGAGCACTCTTGTCGTGATCCATTTGGTTCGATGAAAGAACCTCTGTGATAGCTAGTGGAAGGGAAAGATCTTTATTGCCGCAGTTCAACACGACAATAACCACAAGCTTTAAGGCTAGCTTGATTTGGATTTAGCCATCCTGATGTAATGTTTGAACATTAACACCAGTGTTCAATGAAATGGACCTTGGGTTAAAGGCCAGCTTCATGTACGAAGATTCGTATACTAGAATCTAGCACAATCGGGGACCTTCGGTTCAAGTCCAAGGGTTAAAAATCGAGAAAGGAGTAACTACTAAATGAGTGACACAAAGGACACTACGAGGTAGTAATCACGGTGTAGCTTCCAGAAGCATTGCATAGCTTCCGAAGTACCCAAGAAAATAAAAAGGAGGCATACAAGGCAAAAGGAAACCTCGAAGCCTAGAACAGAATGATGTGTAACCCACAAAATAGAGAGATCATGATGGAAAGAAATCCCTCTGTTGAAACAGAACAAGGAGGATGCAAAGAACACACACGACTCTAGAGAAATCTGCACTAGGTCAACTGGTTTAGAAACGACATGCCCTTGAGGCACCTAAATTTGAAAGACTGGAAGAGATAGAAAAACTTTCAAATCAACACAAGGTAAGGCACCTTAGAAGTAGAGCGATACCAGATAAGGAGTAAAAAGAAGCCTACTCAGATTTTCGCAAATACTTTTAGCTTTCAAATAGTTTTCACAAACACTAGACTCAACATCGACCGATAGAAAAGGTTTCCTACAGGCAGTCCTGCTCTGATACCAAAACCTGTGGCACCCCCGGGATCAGGGTTAGACAAATACCAGATCTTCGTCTGACATAAGCCTAACCTAGAGCTCGAGAGACTACAGTGAGAGAATCGGTAACACAACAGTGACTCTACGACTCCAAGAAGTAATACAAGCTCATAACTGAGCGAAGAACCAAAGTATTACAAGCAGAGGTCACTGACCTGTCATTCATCAATCAACGGAAGCAAAGTTATGCTATTAGACATAGCAAGATAGCAAAAGGCCTAAGAGGCCAGGAGCATAACGGCGACGTCCCAGCCCATAGATTCCAGGCTGCCACCTGGGAACCCCAAGCTACTCGTCGATGTCGACTAGAAACCACCAGCTGCTGGAGCGACTTCTTCTGAAACAAAAGCATGCAAAGCTGAGTACAGGGACTCAGCAAGACTTAGTACAACCTTTTAGCAAAGCGGGTATGCGGGCTTTCTGTGTGGAGCTTCTTTTGCGTAAAGCCAGTTTTCCTTTGTAAGATAAGAGAGAAGAGAAGCTCGACTACTCAGAACCTTTGAAAGGGGATAAGAGAGCGACATCTCTATCTCTATTGATCATCATATTGTATCCACCAATCTTCATCATCTCGAACCACTATCCTCGGATTACCCCCTCAACACCCGAAGAAGGTATCCTTGAACACACATTGTTTGCCAAGTTTTACGATTAGGTTCAAGGTGTCTATGATCACAGAATCCATTCCCAAGTCGTCCGTAACCGTGGACACGGCTTTTCGAAAAGATTTAACCCTGCAGGGGTGCACAACTTTACCCACACGTGCCAACCGATTCTTAGTGCCAGACATTAGCTCTCTTCCTTGGAAAGCCGGCAGAGAGTGGTTGACCACGACCTTTACCTTGCTGTCGCCGAGACCATGAGTCACGCGCTAAGGATTGTTCCGCCGTAACGGGTCAAGTCCCGAAGTCGGTCCTTAACGATGTGAGGCGAGGTGGGTTTCCCCAGGGGCCTCAACCCCCAGCCACCACGGCCACGCTTACCTACCTGTTATGTACCTTATCCCCCAAGCAAAATGCAATGCATATGTCCAGGTAAAGCGCAAACTATGTGACTCATGGAATCTACTAGGCAAGTTAGTGAGTCGAGAGGGTACCATAATAGGGCCTCGTGTGGTTGTACGCTCAGTCTTGGTTCAAGAGGCGAGAACTCGGTTCCTAGGGTCGGCAGAAACGAAACAACCCACCACATCCCAATGTGGACTCTCGTCTGAGCCTTTAATCATGTTTATCAACATCTCTATACTTACCACGTCAACCTGTCATGCTATTTTCATTTCATTGTAAGGCTCCAGTCCGAAGACCGGAGTAGAAGCGTAACATACTAAGCATGGCTAAGCATAAAGATATAAAGGCTCTAGCGATGCACACATGCCAAACCTAGTTATGCTAGGAGCAGTGGATCAGGTATTTGAGGCTACAAGGGTGAAACATGCAATAGATAGGATAACTCTACCTATCGATAAAAAGACAGTTGAATCGTATGCAATATGTAGGAACCAGAACAAAAGCATTTCGAAATCATATATGAACCAGGCTAGGGCTTGCCTTTGTCCCTGACAAACCAATGTGGATCTTCGAAGATCCCATGCTTGACTTGTTCGTCGGTGGACAATTATTGAACTTCGGTATTGTTGATCTTCGTCATCTCAGACTCGTGCTCTATCGGTCGCGAAGAAGCAAACACTAGAAAAATACAAATAACATTCAATACATGGCATAATGCAATGCACATTCAAAGATGAGGATATGTCAAATTAATGGAATTGAGTAAACCCTAGATGCATCATCAGATTAAAGGGGTTCCGGCATCGGACACCGCCATATGAGAGGGGTGTATTAGGGTTCTCTAATAAGGCTCCACATTTAATTGGTTCAAGCATGTATGAAACATGGATAAACAATTAGGAAATGTTTTTCTGATCATTTTGATATATAATTTTATATTTTTCTGATTTAAAATTGAATTACTTATGACTTTTACCAGATTTAATCATTTAAAAACATTTCTGGAAATTAGAAAAGGAAATATGACGTGGGCATGACGTCATGATGACGTCAGCCACGCCATGAGCTCCCTGTGAGCTCGGGTTGAGCTCAAATTGGCCGAATTAGGCCGCGATAGGGCCGCGCGCGAGGGGGAAACGAGGCAGGGCGATGCGGGCAACCATTTGGCGGGGGCGCCGCCCGCCAATGGTCGCCGGAGCCGGCCGGCGGCGAGCTCGCGCGGCGGCAGACGCGGCGCGCGTCGCGGGGCCGACACAAAGGGAGGGAGAGGAAACGGAGGGGACCGGGAGGTTCCCCAGCTCACCAGAGCGCGGGGAGGTTGACGACGTCGCCGGAGGTGGCCGGGAACGCCGGCGAGAGGCGGTGGCCGGTGGCTCGGGCTCCGCCCGATTGGCGCGATTCCGGGCGCCTCGGCCTGCTCTGGTTGGCGGGGAAGGACGAGGGCGTCACGGCGGAGCTCGAGAGCGTCTCGGAGGGGCGCGGGGTGGCCGGCAACGGCGGCGACGGCGATGGCCGAGCGGGGCTAGGGTTTCGGTCGCGCCTGCAGAGAGAGAGAGAGAGGGTCAGGGGAGGGGGAAGATAGGGATGAGGGGGAGGGCGCGCGAGGGAGTCTCCAGGACGTCCTCCTCGTCCAGGCGGCGAGCAGGAGGTGGCCGCATCGGGGCGCCAGGGAAGGGCACGCAGGCAGCTGCGTGGCTGAGGAAGAAGACAAGGGCATTTTGCCCAAAGCCCCCTGGTTTTTGGAAATTTCGAGGAAAACTTGAAACATAGCCAAATTCAATTGTATTTTATGTTTTGAACACTTTTGAAACCCAACAAAATATCTCCAGACTTTGCATAACTATTTTGTGGCCTTCTTAAAGATATGAGAGGGACCACATAACAATATTTTGTAAGTTTGAAACCATTTCAAAATAGAGAAAGTACTTGAGAGTTAGGGTTTCAACTTTATTTGAAAAGCAATTTTTTTTCCTAATGCATTTTATATGATGCTCATGATGCACAAACAACTCCTAATTAGGGTTTAGCAAAACAGGGATGTTACAATCTCGAACAATACCAATTGGAGAAATAGTTTCTCTATTAGCCAGCTGAATAACCACATCAATATCTTCAAGTTCACAAGAATCAATTTCGTGCATAATCTCCGTGTAAAGCTCATACGGAATAGCACTAACACTTGCACCAATATCACATAATCCATAATAACAATGATCACCAATTTTAACAGATAGCATAGGAACACTAGCTCGTTTGGGTTTATTAGGATGTGAGACAATATTAGAAGCATCTTCACAGAAAATAATATGACCATCCTCCACATTTTCAGTCACAAGATCTTTAACTATTGCAACAGCAGGTTCAACTTTTATTTGTTCTTCTGGTTCTACAGGTTTCTTTTCACTTTTATGAACCGCACTATTTATAATAGAGTACTCCTTCATTTTAGCAGGGAAAGGAGTTTTTTCAATATAAACTTCAGGAATAACATGATCAGCAGTTTCAACTACAACGCATTTATTAATAGATGAATCAATTTTATCTTTATACGGTTCATGATACTTATCAAAATTCTTCTTTGGCAATTCATAATGAGAGGCAAAAGCTTTATAAAGATTTACAGCAACTTGAGAATCAAGACCATATATAGCACTCATATTACGAAATTTATCAGTATCCATAAAAGCTTCAATGCATTTATAATCATAAATTATACCTGATTCTCTATCCTTATCGTTCTCCCAACCTTCAGTATTTTCTTGGATCTGATCAAGAAGGTCCCTTTTAAACTCTTCTTTGTTGCGTGTAAATGATCCAGAACAAGAAGTATCCAGCAAGGTCTTGTCTTGAAAAGAAAGTCTTGCATAGAAATTATCAATAATAACATTACCAGGAAGCTCATGAATGGGGCATTTGAGCATTCAAGACTTCAATCTCCCCCAAGCTTGGGCGATGCTCTCTCCATCATGAGGCCAAAAATTATATATGCGATTCCGATCCTTATGAATTTCACTTGGAGGATAGAACTTAGAATAAAACCGGGGCACAATATCATTCCATTCAAGAGAATCCCCATTATCCAGTAATTTATACCAATGCGCCGCCTTACCGGACAGCGACAAAGAGAATAGTTTCTTCCTCACTTCATCCATAGCAATACCTGCACATTTGAATAACCCGCATAATTCATGCAAAAACAGTAAATGATCACCAGGATGGACAGTTCCATCCCCTTCATAGCGGTTATCCATAACACGTTCAATAATTTTCATAGGTATTTTATATGGTATCACTTCCTCACCTGGCGCCTCATCCACTACCGTTGCAGTAGTAGTAGATTTCCCAAATAGAAATTGAAGAGAAGATCTCTCCATAATGACTTATAGCAAAGCAGAAATAAAATCAGCACAACAAGAAGGTTTTCCTTACCAATTCCACTTACCAATAGCGCTTCACTCCCCGGCAACGGCGCCAGAAAATAGTCTTGATGACCCAAAAGTATAGGGGGTGTATCGTAGTATCTTCGATAAGTAAGAATGTCGATCCCAACGAGGAGCAGAAGGTGTTGACAAGCAGTTTCGATGAAGGATTCACTGTAAATGCTCACAGACAAGTATTCAGAGGGGTTTGATGTAACAGTTGAATAAAGTACGAGTATGTAAAGTGCGAGAGTAATAATTGCAGCGAGTGGCCCAATCCTTTTTAGCACAAAGGACAAGCCGGTTTGTTTACTTATAATGACCAAACGTTCTCGAGGACACACGGGATTTTAGTCTAGTGCTTTCGCTGCATACGGCTAAATAATCTTCATTGTTGTGATAAGTGTTGTGTGGGTGAACCTATGCTAATGTACCACCCTTCCTAGGACTAATACATACTTGTGATTATACCCCTTGCAAGCATCCGCAACTACAAGAAAGTAATTAAGAATTAAATCTAACCACAGCCTTAAACTCTGAGATCCTGCGATCCCTCCTGCATCGATATACCAACGGGGGTTTAGGTTTCTGTCACTCCGGCAACCCCGCAATTGGCAAACGAGTACAAGATGCATTCCCCTAGGCCCATAAATGGTGAAGTGTCATGTAGTCGACGTTCACATGACACCACTAGAAGAATAACACCACAACTTAAATATCACACCATTGAATATTACTCAACCATAGTTCACTACTAACATTTAGACTTCACCCATGTCCTCAAGAACTAAACGAACTACTCACAAGACATCATACGGAACATGATCAGAGGTGATATGATGATGAATAACAATCTGAACATAAACTTGGTTCAATGGTTTCACTCAATAGCATCAACAACAAGTAGAAATCGATACCGGGAGAGTTTCCCCTATCAAACAATCAAGATCAAACCCAAATTGCTACGGCGGTGGCGGTGTCCAGCGGTGATGACGGCGGTGATGATGGTGGAGATGATGATGATGATGGTGATGGCGATGATGTCCAGCTCGATGACGGTGTCGATGGCGTCGATTTCCCCCTCCCGGAGGGAATTTCCCCGGCGGATTCCTGCCCGCCGGAGAGCTCTTTTCTCTCTGGTGTTCTCCGCCCCGCAGAGGCGGCTGTAACTCTTCGCGAGGTACCCTCTGTGGCTTAGGTCTTCGGGACGAAGGGTTTGGCGAAGAAAAGGAGGCGAAAAGGGTCGTGGGCCCCCCAGACCATAGGCCGGCGCGGCCAGGGCCTGGGCCGCGCCGCCCTAGGGTGTGGGCCCACCCTGGCTCCTCCTGGCTCCTCCTTCTGGCTTCCTTCGTCATCTTGAAAAATAGGATTTTTGGTATAATTTCCTTCCAGAGTTGATCTTCCGAAATATTGCGTTCTGACGGTGCTTTTTCCAGCAGAATCCTGGCTCCGGTGTTCGATCCTCCAATAATGATGAAACATGCAAAATAGATGAAATAACATAAGTATTGTGTCCCAATATGAAATATATCAATGAATAACAGCAAATTATGATATAAAATAGTGATGCAAATTGGACGTATCAAGGGTTGTATAAGGTTTAGGGATCATCGATCGAGTGCGCACACACATTATTAGAGGCACCCGCGCCTATGCGCATAAAGTGCATGCGTATAGTTTAGGGTTATTTGTTTTAATTAAGTTGGGTTTGATCAGCTAGGGTTAGTTACATATATATGGTTTAGGGTTAATGCATGGCACATTACATATAGTTTAAATCTCAAGAATGTTTATACATGATAGGCCATATGTGCAAAGGAATTTTTTTCCCTGTGAACTTGTCAAAATTCAAGTTTATCAATGCCAATGGAAACTAGTCCAAAAAATTACATAGAGGACCAAAAGTACTAGACAATAACTAATAGAACCTGCAACTTTACAAAAAGGACCCCAAAACATATAGAAGAAAATCAATCGAGTCCTTCTCGACCGCACATCAGATCTCTGCTCCGCATCCTTTCCAGCAACTCCGTCGCCGGGGATGCACCACTTGGGACGGTGTCACCGGTAGTCGCCAGGACGAAGGAGAAGAAGGGCCTCAGCAACGGCATATTGGCTCTGAGAAGGGCCGCTGAAAGGCCAAGATGTGCACGGGCAAGACGGATGACGCCGTCGTATGCCCCGAGCTTGTGAACTTTAGCAGCTTGACTTCCCCATTGACCAGATCTGAAGCACTGACCAAAGCAAGCCTCACCGTTAGCGCCATCACATTGATGGCACCAGATCGGGGTTTGGCCGGCAAGATCCGCCAGATTCACCATAGGCCAGATCTGAAGCCGATGACGAGATCCCGACTCCATTGCGCCATTCTGCTCATGGGAAACACTGGATCTAAGCTTACAACAACACTAACTCCCTCGGATCCAAATTAGCTGACTCAACTTTGCTTATCTAAATATGGATGTATACACACATGTTTTTACTCTAGATACATACACGTCTAAGGAAAGTTGAATCAATTAATTTAGTTCGGAGGGTGTACAATATACAGAGAGAAGTCGGCCTCGTCTCCGGCCGGCGAGGCCGCCGGAGAGAAGGGGGAGAGGAGCCGGGGGAGTGGGAGAGACTCGAGAGAGAAAGAGAAGAGGAAGAAATGAGAGCTCCCTGGGGAAGAACATTATTTTTGTCGTTCTGCTCGTAGCTTGAAACTGAAAATTTCGGCCCCGCGCCAAATCATCCCGCCGCATCCATTCGAAAATCCCGTGACCAGTTTTACCCTTTTAACCCTGGTCCGGAAGCTACAACCCACCGACCATGGAGGGCTCATTCGGTAACAATGAAATATCTTGCCTAGATCCCGAACCCTCCCCACAGGCCCACACCCACCCACCAACCATTCGCCCCATTAGCTCAAAAATACTCTCACACGCCAAAGCTCTGACTCTCTACAGTACTAGATCTGCTTCGCCGCCGGCATACTCCTCCACGGCGTAGCCTTGATCGTGTTGGCTGTCCACCCACCTGATCCGCTCCCCCGCCGCCCTCGTCACCGACGGATCTGCTTCACCGCCGACCTCGCCACCGACGGATCTGCTTCACCGCCGACCTCGCCACCGACGGATCTGCTTCACCGCCGACCTCGCCACCGACTACCTCGGCGCAGCGGCTGTATCAACTTCACCGAATCCCTTGCCAGCCAACCAGATCTGCTTCACTAACGCCCGCTTCTACTGAAACAGGGTCGATTCATCGTCTCCCACGTTCGCCGCCGCTGGAATGCAAGTTGCCGCCCCCGTCCACCCCGCCGCAGCATGGTTAGTACGCTGGCCCGTTAGATCGCTGATGCGTGTGGTTGGCACGTCCGTTGGGAACCCCAAGAGGAAGGTGTGATGCGCACAGCGGCAAGTTTCCCTCAGTAAGAAACCAAGGTTTAATCGGACCAGTAGGAGTCAAGAAGCACGTTGAAGGTTGATGGCGGCGAGATGTAGTGCGGCGCAACACCAGTGATTCCGGCGCCAACGTGGAACCTGCACAACACAACCAAAGTACTTTGCCCCAACGAAACAGTGAGGTTATCAATCTCACCGGCTTGCTGTAACAAAGAGTTAACCGTATTGTGTGGAAGATGATTGTTTGCAGAAAACAGTAGAACAAGTATTGCAGTAGATTGTATTTCAGTAAAGAGAATTGGACCGGGGTCCACAGTTCACTAGAGGTGTCTCTCCCATAAGACGAACAGCATGTTGGGTGAACAAATTACAGTTGGGCAATTGACAAATAAAGAGAGCATGACCATGCACATACATATCATGATGAGTATAGTGAGATTTAATTGGGCATTACGACAAAGTACATAGACCGTCATCCAACTGCATCTATGCCTAAAAAGTCCACCTTCAGGTTATCATCCGAACCCCCTCCAGTATTAAGTTGCAAACAACAGACAATTGCATTAAGTATGGTGCGTAATGTAACTAGTGACTACATCCTTGAACATAGCACTAATGTTTTATCCCTAGTGGCAAAGACAACACAACCTTAGAACTTTCTCACATCGTCCCAGGTGTCAATGCAGGCATGAACCCACTATCGAGCATAAGTACTCCCTCTTGGAGTTACAAGCATCTACTTGGCCAGAGCATCTACTAGTAACGGAGAGCATGCAAGATCATAAACAACACATAGCATAACTTTGATAATCAACATAACAAGTATTCTCTATTCATCGGATCCCAACAAACGCAACATATAGAATTACAGATAGATGATCTTGATCATGTTAGGCAGCTCACAAGATCCGACAATGATAGCACAATGGGGAGAAGACAACCATCTAGCTACTGCTATGGACCCATAGTCCAGGGGTAGACTACTCACACATCACACCGGAGGCGACCATGGCGGCGTAGAGTCCTCCGGGAGATGATTCCCCTCTCCGGCAGGGTGCCGGAGGCGATCTCCCGGATCCCCCGAGATGGGATCGGCGGCGGCGGCGTCTCTGGAAGGTTTTCCGTATCGTGGCTCTCGCATCGGGGGTTTCGTCACGGAGACTTTTTATAGGCGGAAGGGCAGGTCAAGAGGCGGCACGGGGGCCCCACACCACAGGGCCGCGCGGCCAAGGGGGGGCCGCGCCGCCCTAGGGTGTGGCCCCTCCGTGGCCCCTCTTCGTCTCTCCTTTGGACTTCTGGAAGCTTCGTGAGAAAATAGGCCCCTGGGCTTTGATTTCGTCCAATTCCGAGAATATTTCCTTACTAGGATTTCTGAAACCAAAAACAGCAGAAAACAAAGAATCGGCACTTCGGCATCTTGTTAATAGGTTAGTTCCAGAAAATGCACGAATATGACATAAAGTGTGCATAAAACATGTAGATAACATCAATAATGTGGCATGGAACATAAGAAATTATCGATACGTCGGAGACGTATCAATCGCGGTGTTTCTTTAGCCATGTTTTGTGTAGTTATTTGCAGATCTCATATGCCGTTAACTTTCTTGATGTGTTGCTTCGCATGAAGTTTGTTTAAATATTGTACAGTACAAAAGCATTATCCGGTCGCTACCATCCTGTTCATTCTATCGACACTGTGTGCATCCACATATTTATAGCCTTATACCCATTCATTTGCTGCCTACTGTTTTTGTACTGCATGCTATTGTCGCACTGCTTTTATAGTCATGCTATGGGCATTTCCAATCTGCTTGTTCTTATACCACGTCATTAGCTCACCGCTAGCTGCTAGCTGTTTTCTCGTGTCTGCTATTCTCACACTGCTTTTATAATCATGCTATGTGCATTTCCAATCTGCTTGCTCTTATACCTCGTCTTTAGCTTATATAGTTATTGCTGCGTGCATGTCTGGTCTTTGTATTATCGTAGACTGACTTGTCAATGTTATTTTTCCTAGGGATTGATCATGCGAACCACTTATTAGAACATCCAACATTAACAGCGGGGACGCTAGGGAAGGTTGGAATCTGAGTTCTTGGTTGGTAATTTTGGCAGTTTACTTCCGTTATTATCTATAACCTATATGCATTGTTCCTTATGCAAGAGATTAACACTTGGAACCCTGCCATAGCAATGCCATTCATGCTTTACTATGTTTCTGCCTATTTGATATGCTTGTCTTGGAGAAACTGCGAAGGTGATTTGAACCTGACATTTGGTCATTCTTAATGCCAGTTTACTTTATGTGGAAAACCTTGGCATTACCCTACTCTAAATCTGAATGTCTGAAATTCGTATCTCATGCAAAGCAACATCTAGTTGGTTTTAATCGATATCTGGTAAATATTGGCTTATTCATTTGGCAGCTCAAGTTTTTTGTTATTTGAAACCAGCTGACTTGGCCTTAAATGTGATATCTAAACACAGATTAAGGACAATGGAGCAGGAGGATTAGCATTTCACTTGATGGCTGAACCTAAAATGACAGGCATGTTGACCACGACTAGTGCACGCAAGAGAAGGACCTGCAGCGAGCCAGTATGTGCTTAGTACATGCATCTTATCTTATCTTGTGCTTATTTCTGCTACATGCTGTTATCTGATCTCTACATTGCGTAATACATGTTTGAATAGTTAATTGTTGTAACTATGTTTGCAATGTTACCAGAATGCAGTTTTAATGAAGCAGTCATCATTAGAAGATAGTCGCCAAAAAGGATCTCGTAGCGACCCCGTGCAACATTATGATGTAAGTTTGTGCTTAGTACAAGTTCCATACATTGTCTTATTTATGCAACTTGTTATTATCTTATATCTACATTGCATAATAAATGTTTGCATAGTTCATCGTTTAACTCTTTTTGCATTATTATCAGAATGCAGTTGTGATGAAGCAATCTTCATTAGAAGTGAGGCCCACAAAAAGTTCTGATATTTCTTCTGATGCATCTTCTCATAGCCATCAACCTAGACCATTGCTTTCATCAAACAGTAAATATCTCAAGGCTGTACTTTATAAAAGACATGGTATTGCTGCTTTAAGATCTCAGAGCTGATATGTTGACAAAGAGTACACAAGATTCAATCAAGGCGATTGCCAAATGTCAACGTGTTATTGATGATGCTAATAGAAGTCCTCAATGATTCTATGTAATTTTTTTGTTTGGGCACATTAATTGCCTTGTAATTTTCCTACCTGTTTTATTTGTGTATGTAATTGTGTGTATCATTGATATCAGATTTTAGGCTCATGAAATGTAATGCAAGTTGACTAGTCAAACAAGTAGGGCACTACAACAGATTGGGCCGGCCCACTTACAGTAGTGTGGGACCCACTTTCATTTTGGGCCAGCCCACTTCTTTAGTAGGCCGGCCCGGTTACACGATAGTGGGATCCACATGCTTATTGGGCCGGCCCACTATCTTGTTGGGCTAGCCTATTTGCTATATGGTGGTCCCACATGGTAAATGGGCCGGCCCTTTAACAGGAAGGAGGGACCCACCTGTGTTTTTGGCCCGGCCCACTATCTTGTTGGGCCGGCCCACTTACTATATGGTGGACCCCACATACTAAATGGGCCGGCCTTTTAACTGGAAAGTGGGACCCACCTGTGTTTTTGGCCCGGCCCACTATCTTGTTGGGCCGGCCCACTTGCTATATGGTGGACCCCACATACTAAATGGGCCGGCCTTTTAACAGGAAGGTGGGACCCACCTGTGCTTTTGGCCCGGCCCACTATCTTGTTGGGCCGGCCCACTTGCTATATGGTGGACCCCACACACCAAATGGGCCGGCCCTTTAACAGGAAAGTGGGACCCACCTGTGTTTTGGCCCGGCCCACTATCTTGTTGGGCCGGCCCACTTGCTATATGGTGGACCCCACATACTAAATGGGCCGACCCTTTAACTGGAAAGTGGGACCCACCTGTGTTTTTGGCCCGGCCCACTTGCTATATGGTGGACCCCACACACTAAATGGGCCGGCCCTTTAACAGGAAAGTGGGACCCACCTGTGTTTTGGCCCGGCCCACTTGCTTCTTGGGCCGGCCCAGTTGCTGTAAGGTGGACCCCACATGTTAAATGGGTCGGCCCATTTAAGTTTTGACCAGTCAACCTTAGAGGTTAGGCCCGGCCCACGTAACTAATGGACCAGCCCAGCTATATAGTTGACCGGTCAAACTATGTCAGCTGGCCCGGCCCGCTTAAGACGTGGCAGGCCTCGTGTGGGCCTACCATCTACCACGGGGTTTCAGCCGGTTAACGCCGTTAACTGCCAGCTAACGGCGTCTGCCACGTGTCAGTTTGCATGACGTCAGCAGTCAACGGGCTCCCGGAAACACTTGGGCAACGGTCCGATTTTCCGTGGCGGAAGGGCGCCCAAGCGCGACGGACCGAAAAAATCATCGTAGGACTTTGCCTGACGCAGTTTCCACAACAGAACCCATATCTTCGGGTTAGGCCCATAGGCGACGAAAAATACCCCTTAGCGGACGATTTTGAGACGTTGTCTATCAGAACTTTTCTTGTAGTGAATTTCATTGTGTGACTTAACTAGGAATACAACCATAACATGTATATCATTTATATACACCTGAGCTAGACTTTCTAGTCTTTTCTTTTCTTTTTGCCAAAATATCTTTTGCAGTTTCTCTTTTAGCTTTCCTCATTATTCAGAAAAACACTTCAACATCAATAACTTCTAGGTTTGTTGGTCAAATACCAATAACCTTTGAGGTTCTTACTTTGAAGTTGATCATCATATGACAAGTATTCCGGATTTCACTATTAGTAATCTTGTAATATGATGAACAATTTCACTCATAATTTTATCCATTGTATCATGATGACTTTTTGAGACCATGTCTGTACATGCTAGGCTCATAAAGTTTTAACCTTGGTATTCGCATGTGCAAATCTGGCTTGCACCCGTTGTATGCACACGTAGAATCTATAACACCCGATCATCACGTGATGCTTCGATACGACGAGTCTTAGCAACAGTGCATACTAAGGATGATAACTTCATGGATATGCGAATATTGTTAGTGCCCCAATAGTTGGAGGATTGGGACGCCTTGCGTCTTCAACCTTCGTACATTCCCATAAAACTTATGAGTTTATGTAGTCTCACCAAATTATTCTGTCATCTTGCAATAAGGTCTTAGATATCACATATATCTCATACCTTGATTATTTCTGAAAACTAAATTTTTCAGCTCCTTATTTTTCAAACAGATTTGAATTTCAAGTTTGACGGAGACAAGATAACTTTAGGTACTAATTGAAACCTTAGCTCTTTGAATCAACAATGTGAGGTTTACTAAAAGTTTGCAATAGGACTTAATCAATTCTTGATTCTTTAACAATACGGTACCAATCCGTAAAGTTTCTTGTCAGATTTTAACAGTATTTCTATCTCAATTACAAGACTTAGCGCATGGTAGAAAAACGGATGCCAATACTACAAAATTAATTCAAAATACTACTCAGACTATGTTTATGATAATTAGTTCATGTTTTAATCTAATTACTAATGAACTCCCACTTAATACAACATCCCTCATAGTTGTTAAGTGGTACACGATCCACATCCACTACACCAAAACCGATCATCACGTGAGATGATGTAGCTTCAATGGTGAACATCAACATGTTGATCATATCATCCATATGACTCGTGTTCAACCTTTCGGTTTCCGTTGTCCCGAGGCCATGTCTGTACATGCTAGGCTCGTCAAGCAAACCCAAGTATTCTGCGTGTGCAACATGGCTTACACCCGTTGTATATGAACGTTGAGTCTATCCCATCCGATCATCACGAGATGCTTCGAAACGACGAACCTTGGCAACGGTGCATACGAGGGGAGAACACTTTATTATCTTGATATTAATATGAGGGGTCATCTTATAATGCTACCGTCGCGATCTAAGCAAAATAAGATGCATAAAGGATTAACATCACATGCAATTCATATGTGATATGATATGGCCCTTTAGTCTTTGCGCCTTCGATCTTCATCACCAAAGCACGGACATGATCTCCATCATCAACGGGCATGATCTCCATCATCGTCGGCGTAGCGTCAAGGTTCATGGCGCCGTCTTCATGGTTGTTCACCTCATGTAGCAACTATTACAACTAATTTGAAATACTACTCAACATGAAATTTAAAGACAACCATAAGGCTCCTGCCGGTTGCCACAATACAATAATGATCATCTCATACATATTCATCATCACATTATGGCCATATCACATCACCAAACCCTGCAAAAACAAGTTAGACGTCTCTAATTTGGTTTGCATATTTTACATGGTTTAGGGTTTTCGAGAGAGATCTAATCTACCTACGAACACGAACCACAACGGTGATACTAGTGTTGTCAATAGAAGAGTAAATTGAATCTTCACTATAGTAGGAGAGACAGACACCCGCAAAGCCTCTTATGCAATACAAGTTGCATGTCGAACGAGGAACAAGTCTCATGAACGCGGTCATGTAAAGTTAGTCCGAGCCGCTTCATCCCACTATGCCACAAAGATGCAAAGTACTCAAACTAAAGACAACATAAGCATCAACGCCCACAAACCATTGTGTTCTACTCGTGCAACCATCTATGCATAGACACGGCTCTGATACCACTGTAGGATAACGTTGCATAGAAAACAAAAAATTTCCTACCGCGAACACGCAATCCAAGCCAAGATGCAATCTAGAAGACGGTAGCAACGAGGGGTATCGAGTCTCACCCTTGAAGAGATTCCAAAGCCTACAAGATGAGGCTCTTGTTGCTGCGGTAGACGTTCACTTGCCGCTTGCAAAAGCGCGTAGAAGATCTTGATCACGATCGCTTCCGGCGCCACGAACGGGCAGCACCTCCGTACTCGGTCACACGTTCGGTTGTTGATGAAGACGACGTCCACTCCCCGTTCCAGCGGGCAGCGGAATTAGTAGCTCCTCTTGAATCCGACAGCACGACGGCGTGGTGTCGGTGGTGGTGGAGAAATCCGGCGGAGCTTCGCTTAAGCGTGCGGGATGTGGTGGAGGAGAGAGACCGCTAGGGTTTGGGGAGAGAGGGGGAGGCTAGGGTGCCGGCCAAGGGCAGCCCTAGGTGGTGCGGCCAAGAGTGGGCAGCCCCCTCCCTCTCCTCCTCATTATATAGGTGGAAATCCCCAAGTGTTGGTATCCAAGTCTTCGAATAAGACCCCAACAATGAAACCTCCCATATGTAGGGAAACCTACCCAAGGTGGGAATCCCACTTGGGGTGGGATTCCCCCTTTCCATGAGGGGGGTTGGCCGGCCACCCTAGAGGAGTCCACCTTGGACTCCTCCCCTTTAGGGTTGGCTGGTCATGCAAGGTGGAGTCCCTCCGGGACTCTACTTTCCATGATGATTTCTTCCGGACTTTTCTAGAACCTTCTAGAACCTGCCATAAATGCACCGGATCATTTCCAAACTTGGAATATGACTTCCTATATATGAATCTTATTCTCCGGACCATTCCGGAACTCCTCGTGATGTCCGGGATCTCATCCGGGACTCCGAACAAATATTCGAACTCCATTCCATATTCAAGTTCTACCATTTCAACATCCAACTTTAAGTGTGTCACCCTACGGTTCGTGAACTATGCGGACATGGTTGAGTACTCACTCCGACCAATAACCAATAGCGGGATCTGGAGATCCATAATGGCTCCCACATATTCAACGATGACTTTAGTGATCGAATGAACCATTCACATACGATACCAATTCCCTTTGTCATGCGATATTTTACTTGTCCGAGGTTTGATCTTCGGTATCACTCTATACCTTGTTCAACCTCGTCTCCTGACAAGTACTCTTTACTCGTACCGTGGTATGTGGTCTCTTATGAACTTATTCATATGCTTGCAAGACATTAGATGACATTCCACCGAGAGGGCCCAGAGTATATCTATCCGTCATTGGGATGGACAAATCCCACTGTTGATCCATATGCCTCAACTCATACTTTCCGGATACTTAATCCCACCTTTATAACCACCCATTTACGCAGTGGCGTTTGGTGTAATCAAAGTACCTTTCCGGTATAAGTGATTTACATGATCTCATGGTCATAAGGACTAGGTAACTATGTATTGAAAGCTTATAGCAAATAACTTAATGACGAGATCTTATGCTATGCTTAATTGGGTGTGTCCATTACATCATTCATATAATGATATAACCTTGTTATTAATAACATCCAATGTTCATGATTATGAAACTAATCATCTATTAATCAACAAGCTAGTTAAGAGGCATACTAGGGACTTCTTTGTTGTCTACATATCACACATGTACTAATGTTTCGGTTAATACAATTATAGCATGATATATAAACATTTATCATAAACATAAAGATATAAATAATAACCACTTTATTATTGCCTCTAGGGCATATCTCCTTCAAATTGAACTTAATGACTTGATCTTAATTATGCTACGCTCATTTGGGTGTGTGTCCATTATATCATTCACCTAATGACATAACCTTGTTATTAATAACATCCAATGTTCATGATCACGAAACCATGATCATCCATTAATCAACAAGCTAGTTATACAAGAGGCTTACTAGGGACTCCTTGTTGTTTACATAACACACATGTACCAATGTTTCGGTTGATACAATTATAGCATGGGATGTAAACATTTATCATGAACACTAAGATATAACAATAACTAATTTATTATTGCCTCTTGGGCATATCTCCAACAAATTTTTTGAAATTAAACCTGCTTTACTAAATCTTTTTATGAGAGAGCAATTTTCTGGTGTTAGTTCTGATGATGCTGCTGCCCATCTTAATAATTTTGTTGAACTTTTTGAAATGCAAAAGTATAAGGATGTAGATGGTGACATTATAAAATTGAAATTGTTTCCTTTCTCCTTAAGAGGAAGAGCTAAAGATTGGTTGCTATCTTTGCCTAAGAATAGTATTGATTCATGGACTAAATGTAAGGATGCTTTCATTGGTAGATATTATCCTCCTGCTAAAATTATATCTTTGAGAAGTAGCATAATGAATTTTAAGCAATTGGATAATGAACATGTTGCTCAAGCATGGGAAAGAATGAAATCTTTGGTAAAGAATTGCCCAACCCATGGACTAACTACTTGGATGATCATCCAAACCTTCTATGCAGGATTAAATTTTTCTTCGTGGAACCTATTGGATTCAGCTGCTGGAGGTACTTTTATGTCCATAACTTTGGGGGCGGCAACAAAGCTTCTTGATAATATGATGATCAATTACTCCGAATGGCACACGGAAAGGGCTCCACAAGGTAAGAAGGCAAATTATGTTGAAGAAACCTCCTCCTTGAGTGATAAAATTGATGCTACTATGTCTATGCTTCTGAATGGTAGATCTAATGTTGATCCAAATAATGTTCCTTTAGCTTCATTGGTTGCTCAAGAAGAGCATGTTGATGTGAACTTCATTAAAAGTAATAATTTCAACAACAATGCTTATAGGAATAATTCCGGTAACAACTATAGGCCATATCCTTCTAATAATGGTAATGGTTATGGTAATTCTTACAACAATAATAGGAGTGTACCCTCTGGTCTTGAAGCCATGCTTAAAGAATTTATTAGTACACAAACTTCTTTTAACAAATCTGTTGAGGAAAAGCTTGGTAAAATTGATATTCTTGCTTCTAAGGTTGATAGTCTTGCTGCTGATGTTGATCTTTTAAAATTGAAAGTTATGCCTAATGAAGATAAAGATATTAATTCATTTGCTACAGCAAACGCCATACAAGTTCGAATTAAAGAAAATATTAGATTGATGGCTGAATTGCATGCTAGGTGGGAAAGAGAAGAAAACGAAAAACTAGCTAAAGAGAATAATGTAGCTAAACCTCCTACTATCAATGGTAAAATAATTGGTGTTGGCAATGTTTCTACTCCTAGTGCAAAGCGTGCAAAATTGCCACCACTAGTAATGTTGATGCTTCACATGTTGCTAAACCTCCTACTATCAATGGTAAAATAATTGGTGTTGGCAATGTTTCTACTCCTAGTACAAAGCGTGCAAAATTGCCTGAAACTGCTAAAACTGCTGAAACTGTTTGTGATAAAACTGCTGAAGTTTTTCAAAATATTGGGGACAATGATCCCATTGCTGTAGATCATAATGGTTTAGATTTTGATGATTGTCACATCTCTGAAGTTATAAAGTTCTTACAAAAACTTGCTAGAAGTCCTAATGCTAGTGCTATAAATTTGGCCTTCACAAAACATATTACAAATGCTCTCATAAAAGCTAGAGAAGATAAACTAAAACTTGAAACTTCTATTCCTAGGAAGTTAGAAGATGGTTGGGAGCCCATCATTAAAATGAGGGTCAATGATTTTGATTGTAATGCTTTATGTGATCTTGGTGCAAGTATTTCTGTTATGCTTAAGAAAATCTATGATATGCTTGACTTGCCACCATTGAAAAATTGTTATTTGGATGTTAATCTTGCTGATAATGCTATAAAGAAACCTTTGGGGAGGATTGATAATGTTCGCATTACGGTTAACAATAACCTTGTCCCCGTTAATTTTTTTGTCTTGGATATTGAATGCAATGCATCTTGTCCCATTATATTGGGAAGACCTTTTCTTCGAACTGTTGGTGCTACTATTGATATGAAGGAAGGTGATATTAAGTATCAATTTCCTCTCAAGAAAGGTATGGAACACTTCCCTAGAAAGAGAATGAAGTTACCTTATGATTCTATTATTAGAACAAATTATGATGTTGATGCTTCATCTCTTGATGTTACTTAATTCACACTTTCTGCGCCTAGCTGAAAGGCGTTAAAGAAAAGCGCTTATGGGAGACAACCCATTATTTTACTACAGCACTTTTGTTTTATATTTGAGTCTTGGAAGTTGTTACTACTGTAGCAACCTCTCCTTATCTCTATTTTATTGCATTGTTGTGACAAGTAAAGTCTTTGATAGTAATGTTGATATTAGATTTGGATTACTGCGCAGAAACAGATTTCTTGCTGTCACGAAATTTAGCAGCCCCGTCTGTAGCTAACTCAGAAAATTCTGCCAATTTACGTGCGTGATCCTCAGATATGTACGCAACTTTCATTCAATTTTAGCTTTTTCATCTGAGCAAGTTAATTGCCCCAGAAAAATTCGTCTTTACGGACTGTTCTGTTTTGACAGATTCTGCCTTTTATTTCGCATTGCCTATTTTGCTATGTTTGATGGATTTTTTTGTTCCATTAACTTTCAGTAGCTTTGTGCAATGTCCAGAAGTGTTAAGAATGATTATGTCACCTCTGAATATATGAATTTTCAATTATGCACTAACCCTCTAATGAGTTTGTTTCGAGTTTGGTGTGGAGGAAGTTTTCAAGGGTCAAGAGAGGAGGATGATACAATATGATCAAGAAGAGTGAAAAGTCTAAGCTTGCGGATGCCCCCGTGGTTCATCCCTGTATATTTCAAGAAGACTCAAGCATCTAAGCTTGGTGATGCCCAAGGCATCCCCTTCTTCATCGACAACTTATCAGGTCACCTCTAGTGAAACTATATTTTTATTCAGTCACATCTTATGTGCTTTACTTGGAGCGTCTGTTTGCTTTTATTTTTGTTTTTGTTTGAATAAAATCGGATCCTAGCATTCTTTGTTTGGGAGAGAGACACGCTCCGCTGTTGCATATGAACACATGTGTTATTAGTTCTACTTTTAATGTTCATGGCAAAGGTTGAAACTGCTTTGTTCATTGTTATATTGGAGATATTACGCTCCGCTGTTTCGTATGAACACATGTGTTCTTAGCTTTATTCTTAATGTTCATTGCGAAGGTTGAACTACCTTGTTCATTGATATATGGTTGGAAACGGAAAATGCCGCATGTGGTAAATGGTATAATGTCTTGAATAATGTGATACTTGGCAATTGTTGTGCTCATATAGATCATGTTTAAGCTCTTGCATCATGTACTTTGCACCTATTAATGAAGAACTACATAGAGCTTGTTAAAATTTGGTTTGCATGATTGATCTCTCTGAGTCTAGATATTTTCTGGTTAAGGTGTTTGAACAACAAGGAAGACAGTGTAGAGTCTTATAATGCTTGCAATATGTTCTTATGTAAGTTTTGCTGTACCGGTTTATACTTGAGTTTGCTTCAAACAACCTTGCTAGCCTAAGCCTTGTATTGAGAGGGATTACTTCTCGTGCATCCAAATCATTGAGCCAAAAACTATGCCATTTGTGTCCACCATACCTACCTACTACATGGTATTTCTCTGCCATTCCAAAGTACATTACTTGAGTGCTACCTTTAAAATTTCATTCCTTGTCTTTGCAATATATAGCTCATGGGAAAATAGCCTTAAAAAATATTGTGGTAAAGAATATGTAGCTTATGTATTTTATTTCTTATAAGTTGCTTGTTGAGCGATAACCATGTTTCCGGGGACGCCATCAACTTTTACACCTTTGTTGAATATCATGTGAGTTGCTATGCATGTTCGTCTTGTCTGAAGTAAGGGCGATTTTCATGATCAAATGGTTTGAGTATGCATATTGTTAGAGAAGAACATTGGGCCGCTAACTAAAGCCATGAATCATGGTGGAAGTTTCAGTTTGGACACTAATCCTCAATCTCTTATGAGAATATTATCTATTGTTGAAATGCTTATGCATTAAAGAGGAGTCCATTATCTGTTTTCTATGTTGTCCCGGTATGGATGTCCTTGTTGAGATCTATCAAAAACGAGAAATCAAATGCGATATATCTCCTTGGACCTTTGTACAGGCGGCATAGAAGTACCCCTTTGTGACACTTGGTTGAAACATATGTTATGCAATGATAATCCGTGTTAATCCAAGGTAATTAGGACAAGGTGCGAGCACTGTGTTGACTGCCAAAACCCACCGGCGGGCAGCGGCCTGTCAACACAGTGGAGAGCCGGGAAGAGCCTAGAGCTGCGGCTGGCTGAGACCCCTCCGAGCGACGGCCCGCAATGCTCTTCTGGTCACACGCGGCGATGCGAAGTGCAAGGGCGTGCCACCTGACCTATACCTGGTCAGGAAGGTGATGGGGATGCCTCGCTTAGTTCCTGCATGGCATACACGTAAACATTAAATACGAGCCTCGCTCGGCTCTCAGGTTATCCTGTGAATCGGCTCAAAGAGCCGATTCACCCATGATCCGTACGGGGTGCACGAATACTTGGTGATCCTGCTTGATCAAAATATAGCTAATGAGATCTACGACGATTTAGGGTTTTCACCGCATAATCGGATCATCCTACTCCAGGTTGGGCCTCGCGGCCACGCACGGTGCTCATAAGCCGATCCTAAACAAGGCCTAAAAACCAACATGACGTTGATCCTCGGAACATCCTGTTTAGGACTTGCGAACGCCACCCTACGTGCCGCTGGATCCTCCACCCCTTTGTAAGGCCTAACTATTGCAGATATTAAACTAATCCTTGCAGAGCAAGGAGCAATCGTAACGGATCAGATCTACTAGATGATGAATAGTAGGTGCCGCCCCACGCCCGAGATAGGCGTGAGGGCGGCTAGACATGCAAGGGCTGCACTACGTAAGCATGTTATACGAAGAGCTATGCTAACCCTAACACATCTATGATAACTACGTTGCTCGCCATCAAAGACGCTTCAAGATGCGAGCAACGCATGAACAACGTGGGGCTTGTGCTGCCTAGATCGCAAGATGCGATCTAGGCAGCATGTCGCTTACCTGATTGAAACCCTCGAGATGAAGGAGTTGGCGATGCGCCGAGATTGGTTTGTTTTGGGTTGAACGTGAGTTGTTGTTTATTCCATAAACCCTAGATACATATTTATAGTCCAGGGGACTTTCTAATGTGGGCGTGCACCAAACCGTGCACGAGTAAGATTCTAACTTCTAAACTAAGATGCGATCTAATATTTTACAGATACACGGGCAATTAAGCCCAACTTGGTATAAAAGGCCGATCTTCGTGCTCTCTCCAAGAATAACCTTCAGGCTTATCTTGATCGTGGCCCACCTCCGATTTGGTCAAATTTTGGTGATAACACATGCCCCCCTGGTTTTGGAAATAACATTTCCAAAATCATCATGCTTTCCTTCGTCGGGTCATGTCATGATATAGCAGAGTCGTCGCAGCTTCCGTCATCATTATGCCCTGTCAGCTCTTCCGGAAAACTCGATAGCTCTGCATCACCTCCTTGGAAACTGTAATGGCGTTAAATTTCCACCAAGCTCCCCATTATTCAACCGTGACAACCAATCAACCCTCTTCATCCTCTGATCTGGCCACCGACCTTTCTTTCCAATCTATTCCCCCCAGTGAGCCAATGTCGGAGTCCGAGTGGGACTTTAGTGAAGATGATGACGATGACGCAGAGGAAGAAAACTCCAGCCGAGGGCTAGAGCAGCGGTGACGAGGCATTCTCCAGAAACAGTGCCGGTGACAACTGCGATGCTGACGACGAAGGTAGCGAGGACTAGTGACATAGCACCAGCAAGATGCGAGCAATCGGCTCTTCTTCTGTTCCCCTTTGAACCATCGGCTCTTCATTGCAACAAACCCTCCTCTGTTAATGAAGAAGTATTCTCCAATCAATTGTTTTGCCGATGGTCAAAGTCACGCAATCCCCAAAGAGAGCCGACGGCATTGCATCGGTCTCCATTATAAAAATACGAGGAACGTAGACCTAACCGTCCTTCCAAACGGTAACCTGCGACCTCCATCTGAAAAGGCGAACTCAGATCCCCAAATCGCCGCCTGAACAGCTCCAACCCACAACCATCCACACAGATCTCGGCCACGCCGCCCCCGGCTCCTTCAACGCATCCCATGGCGGAATCATCCAACACCGATACCACAGCTTCCGGACTGAAGGTAATCTTCAACCCCCCTCTCGCTGTTCGACTTGACATGAGATTAATGGTAAACACCTGAATTAATGTTTCGCTCCGCTACTATTTTAGGCTTCAGATATCCTCCTGCCACACCCTTCTCTCGCAAATTCGATGTGCCTCGGTCCTCGTTCTTCTGAGAGTCCTGCCCTGTTAATTTCGTGTGAAGCTAACAGAATCCCCTTTGTGAGCCAAAACCTAGATCTAACTTCCTGGGCCGACTGCCTACGAGCCTGGCCTAATCCTCCTGAAGGTTGGGTGGCATGGTACAATAGAGTATCAAAATCCCACTATGCCACTTGGGAAACCATAGGGATAGCCGATGCTCTGTCACTATCATTATCTCCCCTTGAGAAGAACGAGAACATCTTGAAAACCATCGGCTACTTCTGGTCTGATGCACTGAATTGCTTTATGTTTGGTCATGGCCCTATGACACCAACCTTACTGGATGTGGCTATGATCACGGGGCTGGACATTGCATCCCCCAGCCCTTCTGCATTCAAACTGCCAAAAGTCCCTTTCACCCTCTCCTCCAAAAAAGAGTGTACCAGCTGGGGTGCCTACCTCAATCGTTACATGAAAAACAAAGGCCCCGTGACAGAGAGGGAGCACACAGCCTTTCTGAATTTCTGGCTGGAGCACTTCATATTCTGCGGCCCATCACTTGCTCCTACCAAGAATTACCTCTCCCTGGCTTATGAACTTGCTAAAGGCACCCAACTCGGCCTAGGCAAACTATTCCTTGGAGAGATTTATCGATCCCTCCAACTGATGTCTGTCAAACTGTTCCATCGAAAGACAGTCAAAACTGGCGGCCCCTGGTGGTTCATTCAGCTGTGGGCACAACTATACTTCCAAAACCAGATACCAGACTTCCCACCACTGACCACCTGCACCTTTCCGGATGTGAATGGAAAGGAAATCCGATGCACCAGCTACGGCCAAGCCCTGTATGGTCTCCCGGGCAGCAGGCTGATCCCCAAGGAAGCAGCAGGGTGGTTCAAGATTTTCTTCCAAGGTCTGGACAACCCCCTGTTTGATCCTTATACTGAATCGGCAAACTTTGAAAACCCCGTCTCTTTCCGATTGGGTGACCTTGCCGATGATGCCGGCACACAGCATTTGTACTCCATCATGATTCGCCCTTGCTTCCTCCCTGTTGGCATGAGTACCTCAAACCGGATCACAAAGCCTGGTTATGAGTGCTACCAACCGGTCGTGGCAGCCCGACAGCTTGGTCTCGGACAGGTGCCTCCACACTTCTTCTTACATCATCTGACAGCAAGTAGAGCTGACCTGCCTGACATCATCACCGCCCAAAGGTGTTATACCTTCTTTGATGCTTTGGCCATCCCAATTCCTCACGACCTCCGCTTCTCCTCCACCACCGATGGTTTTGAAACTTGGTGGTCTATGTGGAAGACCCACGTCTTCCAGAAGGCTCTAGGACCACTGCTGAGAGAGCTCGACGCCGAGTATGACATCCCTGCAGACCAGGTACCATCAAGCATTTCCTGTACCCGCCTTACGGCGATTATCTGTGACCTAATCCTTTCTCCTGGCAGCACCAAGATGGTCCGGCTCCCACTCAAGCCGATGGTTCCCCTTTCGTGTTCCTCCCCCCTGCACCAGTGGTTCTCTTCTGCC
Source organism: Lolium perenne (assembly GCF_019359855.2). Taxonomy (NCBI): domain Eukaryota; kingdom Viridiplantae; phylum Streptophyta; class Magnoliopsida; order Poales; family Poaceae; genus Lolium; species Lolium perenne. Next base: position 356,965,698 of record NC_067247.2, on the reverse strand, counting down.
AGAACTCGCCACCTCTGAAGAAAGTCATAATGCAGGGTCAGCCGATTTCACCGAAATCGGCTCCCAAGAGTAAAGCATTTTCGGGACCGGTTGCCCCCCGAGCCTCGACTCAGGCGAGGACGGTGGTGAGGAAGGTGGCTGCCAGAAAAACCCTGAAGCGTAAAGCTCCGGCTCACGAAAGCTTGCGTGTAAGTCGGTCCCGACCCTGCAGACGCTTGTCCGCTTTCACTCATTTGCTTATAGTACGCTCATGCTCTTTCCTACAGCCTTCCACTGAAGGAACCTCCAAATGAGCTGAGGAAACCAGTCAAGGGGACTCAAGCTCGGGCAATTCCGAGAGGTCCACCACCCAAAGCCAGACGGCTTCACCAGCGCCGGCTCCCAAGGAAAAATCGATCACTGAACCCCCTGCCCCCCAAGCCCCAAACAGATCGGGGTCACGCACAAAGAAGCGCTACGTCAAGAGGGCTCGCAAAAACCCACGACCCTCTTCATCAAGCCAGGAGGTCTCAAATGTAATCATCTTCTTGATCATACTTAAGGCTTTCCCGTCGTTACGTACAGATCGGCTAATCATTTCCTCTTGTAGGCCGAAGAAACTTCCAGCGGAGACGTCGAGGAGATGCAGATGCCGTCCGCCACTCTAGACCTGGCCACCCCGGCGGTGGCGGCTGCCCAAATGGTTAACCCATCTCAGTCCGCAGAAAAGCCGATCGTCACCGCATCGGCTGTTCCCCCTTCCTTGGGAGAGGTAAGTCTTTCCTCCTTGGCCCCATCAATTCCACCATTGCCTGCTAAACTCACTTGGTTTGCCCTGCCAGGGTTATGATCTCTCGAGCTTGCTCTCGTTCAATCCAGAATCCATCGAACCAACTTCTTCCAAGGCAGGTGGGGAGCCGATCCCTAGTACGGTCCATGGTCCGCTCCAGCGTCTCAAAGATTTGCTTTCTGCCCCGACTGAGACTTTGATTGAAGATTCCGAGGAAGCCAAAGGCATTCTCGAGGATATCCAGCTTCATCTCCCTATGACCCTGCAAGTGAAGCTCTGGTCCGCTGTTACCCTGCCGGTCTTTAAGTCAAGGGTGCAATCGGCTCGCCAAAGGATTGCTCTTCGCCACTCCCAACTTCCGCTGAGGGCCGATATCGCCGAAAGATGTCGACGGCTTAATGAGAAGAAGGCTGCTCTGGACGCCAAGACGGATACTTCTGCTACTCGTGCTGAACTCGAGACCCTGCGCAAGGAGCTGGAGGATCTTGAAGAGAGGGTAAGGGTGACCAAACAGCTCATCCAGGACAAGGAAGCCTTTGTTGCCCGTTCTCAAGACGAAGCAAAAAGCCTCACGGCCGGTCTGAAGACCGATCTGGCTGAAATCCGTACCCTGAGCCATCAGCTGGTGACGGGTAAGGACGAGGATGACAAGGCTGAGATTGCTGAGGCGGATCGCGTCCGTGTCGATGCCATTCTCGCCCTCGGTGTGTTTCTTCAGTAGGGCCTTCAGAGACAAATGATGTTTCATTGGACTGGATCTTTCTGTACTTGCTACACCCCCCCTTTTTTTTCTTTTTTTTTTCTACTGGCCGATTCTCCGTCGGCTCCCGACATTTCTTGCCCATGCGTCTGTCTGATAACCATATGCGCCTCCCCCGAGCCGAATCTGACAGGTGACTGCAGGTATCGGCTTTGTATTATGCCAATGCGCCATACTCGTACCTCGGCTCCGTTGGGATTCGTGTAGCCGACGTTTCTCCTGTTTTCGCCGGAGTCCCTGATGTTGTGGCCTGGTTTGAGAGTGCCCAGTTGCCACAATCTGGCACATACGTGCACGCGTATCCTTGAGGGATCTCCTTAGGCGCCTCGGTCAAGAACTGGTAGTCACTAGGATCACCACCAATCTTGTAGACGACGAATGCCGGTGTAGCCGGCACTTCAGGTGGTGCTGCCAACGCATATGGCAGCGGTGGACGGGACTGGAGCGGCAACTCTCCTTGATGCGTCCCGAGAGCTGGTCCTGACGGCGAGTACTGGTGGCTCATGATCTCCTGGATCACGCGCAGAGCGAGACGCTCCAACACGTTGACCAAGTTTTCAGAGTGGCGGTGTAGTGAGTGAGCCACCAAGTAGTTGATCTCCTGCCGTAGGCCCCTGGTGCGTTGCTCCGACGGGGCAGAGAGATCTATCCCATCGAGTGCACCTTGCGGTGAGAATCCCTTCCATCTGATGCCATGGGAACGGGTTCTCTGGAAAGAGCCGATGAGGTCGGCTTCGAGGGTGACCTTGATCTCGTCGTATCTCTTCTTGAGCTCGTCAGGCAGCTCCTCGTAGGTGACTGGCGTGCCGTCCGCCGCCATCTCAGATGTAGATGGCGATGTGGTTGATGTAGACGATTGTCCCACCGGGCGTGCCAGAATGTGTTGACTGCCAAAACCCACCGGCGGGCAGCGGCCTGTCAACACAGTGGAGAGCCGGGAAGAGCCTAGAGCTGCGGCTGGCTGAGACCCCTCCGAGCGACGGCCCGCAATGCTCTTCTGGTCACACGCGGCGATGCGAAGTGCAAGGGCGTGCCACCTGACCTATACCTGGTCAGGAAGGTGATGGGGATGCCTCGCTTAGTTCCTGCATGGCATACACGTAAACATTAAATACGAGCCTCGATCGGCTCTCAGGTTATCCTGTGAATCGGCTCAAAGAGCCGATTCACCCATGATCCGTACGGGGTGCACGAATACTTGGTGATCCTGCTTGATCAAAATATAGCTAATGAGATCTACGACGATTTAGGGTTTTCACCGCATAATCGGATCATCCTACTCCAGGTTGGGCCTCGCGGCCACGCACGGTGCTCATAAGCCGATCCTAAACAAGGCCTAAAAACCAACATGACGTTGATCCTCGGAACATCCTGTTTAGGACTTGCGAACGCCACCCTACGTGCCGCTGGATCCTCCACCCCTTTGTAAGGCCTAACTATTGCAGATATTAAACTAATCCTTGCAGAGAAAGGAGCAATCGTAACGGATCAGATCTACTAGATGATGAATAAGCAGGGTGCCGCCCCCACGCCTGAGATAGGCGTGAGGGCGGCTAGACATGCAAGGGCTGCACTACGTAAGCATGTTATACGAAGAGCTATGCTAACCCTAACACATCTATGATAACTACGTTGCTCGCCATCAAAGACGCTTCAGTACGAGCAACGCATGAACAACGTGGGGCTTGTGCTGCCTAGATCGCAAGATGCGATCTAGGCAGCATGTCGCTTACCTGATTGAAACCCTCGAGATGAAGGAGTTGGCGATGCGCCGAGATTGGTTTGTTTTGGGTTGAACGTGAGTTGTTGTTTATTCCATAAACCCTAGATACATATTTATAGTCCAGGGGACTTTCTAATGTGGGCGTGCACCAAACCGTGCACGAGTAAGATTCTAACTTCTAAACTAAGATGCGATCTAATATTTTACAGATACACGGGCAATTAAGCCCAACTTGGTATAAAAGGCCGATCTTCGTGCTCTCTCCAAGAATAACCTTCAGGCTTATCTTGATCGTGGCCCACCTCCGATTTGGTCAAATTTTGGTGATAACACACTATTGGTATTCTATGCACGAGGCTTGCAACTTATAGGATGTCTTATACATAACACATATGATTTATTACTACCGTTGACAAAATTGTTTTCTATGTTTTCAAAATAAAAGCTCTAGCACAAAAATATTAATCCATGCTTCCCTCTGCGAAGGGCCATTCTTTTACTTTATGTTGAGTCAGTTGACCTACTTCTTTCTATCTTAGAAGCAAACACTTGTGTCAACTGTGTGCATTGATTCTTACATGTTTACCTATTGCACTTGTTATATTGCTTTATGTTGACAATTATCCATGAGATATACATGTTGAAGTTGAAAGCAACCGCTGAAACTTATATCTTCCTTTGTGTTGCTTCAAAGCTTTCTACTAAGAATTTATTGCTTTATGAGTTAACTCTTATGCAAGTCTTATTGATGCTTGTCTTGAAGGTACTATTCATGAAAAGTCTTTGCTATATGATTCAGTTGTTTAATCATTGTCTTTACCATTGCTTCGAATCGCTGCATTCATCTCATATGCTTTACAATAGTATTGATCAAGATTATGATAGCATGTCACTTCAGAAATTATCCTTGTTATCGTTTACCTACTCGAGGGCGAGTAGGAACAAAGCTTGGGGATGCTTGATACGTCTCAAACGTATCCATAATTTCTTATGTTCCATGCTACTTTTATGATGATACTCACATGTTTTATACACACTTTATGTCATTATTATGCATTTTCCGGCACTAACCTATTGACGAGATGCCGAAGAGCCAGTTGCTGTTTTCTGCTGTTTTTTGTTTCAGAAATCCTACAAAGGAAATATTCTCGGAATTGGACGAAATCAACGCCCAGGGTCTTATTTTTCCATGAAGCTTCCAGAACACCGAAGGGAATACGAAGTGGGGCCACGAGGTGGCCAGACCATAAGGCGGCGCGGCCAGGGAGGGGCCTGCGCCGCCCTATGGTGTGGGCCCCTCGTCAGCCCTCCGACTCTGCCCTTCCGCCTACTTATAGCCTTCGTCGCGAAAACCCCAGTACCGAGAGCCACGATACGGAAAACCTTCCAGAGACGCCGCCGCCGCCAATCCCATCTCGGGGGATTCAGGAGATCGCCTCCGGCACCCTGCCGGAGAGGGGAATCATCTCCCGGAGGACTCTTCATCACCAGGATCGCCTCCGGATTGATGAGTGAGTAGTTCACCCCTAGACTATGGGTCCATAGCAGTAGCTAGATGGTTGTCTTCTCCTCATTGTGCTATCATGTTAGATCTTGTGAGCTACCTATCATGATCAAGATCATCTATTTGTAATGCTACATGTTGTGTTTGTTGGGATCCGATGAATATGGAATACTATGTCAAGTTGATTATCAATCTATCATATATGTGTTGTTTATGTTCTTGCATGCTCTCCGTTGCTAGTAGAGGCTCTGGCCAAGTTGATACTTGTAACTCCAAGAGGGGGTATTTATGCTCGATAGTGGGTTCATGCCTCCATTGAATGCAGGACAAGGATGAAAGTTCTAAGGTTGTGGATGTGCTGTTGCCACTAGGGATAAAACATTAATGCTTTGTCTAAGGATATTTGTGTTGATTACATTACGCACCATACTTAATGCAATTGTCTGTTGTTTGCACATACATCATTTTCCACACCATACGTTTAATCCTTTGTTTACAGCAAGCCGATGAGATTGACAACCTCACTGTTACGTTTGGGCAAAGTACTTTGATTGTGTTGTGCAGGTTCCACGTTGGCACCGGAATGCCTGGTGTTGCGCCGCACTACACTCCGTCACCAACAACCTTCACGTGTTCCTTGACTCCTACTGGTTCGATAACCTTGGTTTCATACTGAGGGAAAACTCGCTGCTGTACGCATCACACCTTCCTCTTGGGGTTCCCAACGGACGTGTGTCAACTGCACGCCAGCAGTAAATGTATGGAAGTTAAAACTATTGATCACATTCTTCCTGAAGCTTATATTGAAAAAATTCCTTTTCCTGCTAAAATGAAGGAGTATTCTGTTATAACTAGTGTGGTTAACAAAAGTGCAAAGAAACCTATAGAACCTGAGGAGCAAATAAATTTTGAACCTGCTGTTGCAATAGTTAAAGACCTTGTGACTGAAAATCTAGAAGATGGTCACATCATTTTCTGTGAGGATGCTTCTAATATTGTTTCACATCCTAGTAAGTCTAGGAAAGCCAGTGTTCCTATGCTCTCTGTTAGAATTGGTGATCATTGTTATTATGGTTTATGCGATATTGGTGCAAGTACTAGTGCCATTCCTTATGAGCTTTGCAAGGAAATCATGCATGAAATTGGTTCTTGTGAACTTGAAGATATTGATGTGTTTATTTGGCTAGCTAATGGAGAAACTATCTCTCCTATTGGTATTGTTCGAGATGTGGAAGTTCTATGTGGTAAAATTAAATATCCTGCTGACTTTTTGGTACTTGGTTCTGCTGCTAGTAAGACTTGTCCTATCATTTTTGGTAGACCTTTTCTAAATACTTGTGGAGCTATTATAGATTGCAAGAAAGAGAAAATTGTGACTAAATTTGCTGGTGAATCTTATGAGTTTAATTTCTCTAAATTTGCCAAGGTTCCTTATGAAGCTGAATTGCCTAATGATGATTTTAGAGTTGAACAGCTTGCATCTATTGCTCTTGCTCCTAATAATCCTTTGCAGCAACATTTGGAGGATCATGAGAGTGAAGTCTTTAGGGAAGAAAGGAATGAGCTTGATGATATTTTCCTTCGTCAACCTATTCTTAAACATGACTTACCGGTTGAAGATCTAGGTACAACACCACCGCCAAAGGAAGATCCTGTTTTTGATTTGAAACCGTTGCCTGATAATCCTAAGTATGCTTATATTGATGATAAGAAAACATATCCTGTTATTATTAGTGCTAAGCTTTCAGATTTTGAGGAAGAAAGATTATTGGAGATATTGAAGAAACACCGAGGAGCTATTGGCTATACTCTTGATGATTTGAAAGGGATTTCTCCCTCTATTTGCCAACATGCCATCAACATGGAAGATGATGCAAAGCCTGTTGTTGAACATCAGCGTCGTCTAATTCCTAAGATGAAGGATGTGGTAAGGAATGAGGTATTGAAACTTCTTGAAGCTGGTATTATATATCCTATTGCTGATAGTAGATGGGTTAGTCCTGTGCATTATGTTCCTAAGAAAGGAGGAATAACTGTTGTACCTAATGATAATGATGAGCTCATCCGTCAAAGAGTAGTTGTAGGGTATAGAATGTGCATTGATTTTCGAAAAGTTAATAAAGTTACTAAGAAAGATCATTACCCTTTACCTTTTATTGATCAAATGCTAGAAAGGTTATCTAAAAATACTCATTTCTGCTTTCTTGATGGTTATTCTGGGTTTTCACAAATTGTTGTTAGAACTAAAGATCAAGAGAAAACCACTTTCACTTGTCCCTATGGAACTTATGCTTATAGGCGTATGCCTTTTGGTTTATGTAATGCTCCTGCTACTTTTCAAAGATGCATGTCTGCTATTTTTCATGGCTTTTGTGAAAAGATTGTAGAGGTATTCATGGACGATTTTTCTGTCTATGGGAATTCTTTTGATAATTGTTTGCGAAATCTTGATAAAGTTTTGCAGAGATGTGAAGAAACTAACCTTGTTCTTAATTGGGAGAAATGCCACTTTATGGTTAATGAAGGAATTGTATTGGGACATACAATTTCTGAGAGAGGTATTGAAGTTGATAGAGCTAAAGTTGAAGCAATTGAGAAGATGCCCTATCCTAGGGATGTTAAAGGTATTCGTAGTGTTCTTGGTCATGTTGGTTTTTATAGGAGATTTATTAAAGATTTCTCTAAAATTTCAAAGCCTCTTACTAATCTTCTTCAAAAATATGTACCTTTTGTTTTTGATGATGATTGTAAGGAAGCTTTTGAAACTCTAAAGAAAGCCTTAACAACAGCTCCTGTAGTTGAACCTCCTGATTGGAATTTACCTTTTGAAATTATGTGTGATGCTAGTGATTTTGCTGTAGGTGCTGTTCTTGGACAGCGAGTAGATAAAAAATTGAATGTTATTCATTATGCTAATAAGACTCTTGATGCTGCTCAAAGAAATTATGCTACAACTGAAAAAGAATTATTAGCTGTAGTTTTTGCTTGTGACAAGTTTAGACCTTATATTGTTGATTCAAAAGTCACAATTCATACTGATCATGCTGCAGTTAGGTACCTTATGGAAAAGAAAGATGCTAAGCCAAGGCTTATTAGATGGGTGCTTCTTTTGCAAGAATTTGATTTACATATTGTAGATAGGAAAGGTGCTGATAATCCAGTTGCTGATAATTTATCTAGATTGGGAAATACTCCCTCCGTTCCTTTCTATAGTGCCTATTGTTTTTTGGCACGGAAATTAGCGTGAGCCATTTTTTCACACAAAACCCCCTAACGATATCACAGATAAAATAGGAAACTGAAAATAGATCTCAGAAATACATGACCAGATCGGTTTCCAGATTTTCTGGACTTGACCTGATCGGTGGAAGGGGTTCTTTGCAAAAAAAAAACATAGCTTTACTCTTATATTCTGAAACAAATGCTAAAAAACAATAGGCATTATAGAAAGGAACGGAGGGAGTATTGCTTATGATCCTGTTCCTGTTAATGATAGTTTTCCAAATGAACAATTGGCTGCAATAAAGGTGAGCTCGCGAGATAGTCCTTGGTATGCTGATTATGCTAACTTTATTGTTTCGAAGTACTTGCCTCCAACCTTTTCAGCTCAGCAAAGGAGGAAATTCTTTTATGATTTGAGGCATTATTTTTGGGATGACCCATACTTATATAAAGAAGGAGTGGATGGTATTATGTGAAGATGTGTCCCCGAATATGAACAAAAGGAGATACTAAGTAAGTGTCATGGTAGTGTTTATGGAGGACATCACGCCGGAGATAGAACCGCACAAAAGGTTCTACAGTCAGGTTTTTATTGGCCAACTCTCTTTAAAGATGCAAGGAAGTTTATTTTATCTTGTGATGAATGTCAAAGAGTTGGTAATATCTCTAGGCGCAATGAAATGCCTATGAATTATACTCTTGTTATTGAACCATTTGATTGTTGGGGATTTGACTTCATGGGTCCTTTCCCTTCTTCAGAAGGTAATACTCATATACTTGTTGCTGTTGATTATGTTACTAAATGGGTGGAAGCCATACCCACAAAAAGTGCTGATGGTGAGACCTCTTTAAGAATGCTTTTAGATGTTATTTTTCCTAGGTTTGGAGTACCTAGATATCTTATGACTGATGGAGGTTCTCATTTTATTCATGGTGGTTTTAGAAAAACTCTTGCTAAATATGGTATTAATCATAGGATTGCTTCCGCTTATCATCCTCAAACTAGTGGGCAAGTAGAATTATCAAATAGAGAAATTAAATCTATCTTGCAAAAGACTGTTAATAAATCTAGGAAAAATTGGGCTAGTAAGTTGAAGGAAGCGTTATGGGCTTATAGAACTGCTTATAAAAATCCTATGGGTATGTCTCCTTATAAAATGGTTTATGGAAAAGCTTGTCATCTACCTTTAGAACTAGAGCACAAAGCTTATTGGGCTGTAAGAAAACTTAATAAAGATTTTAAACTTGCCGGTAAGAAAAGGTTGCTACAATTGAGTTCTTTAGATGAGTGGATAAGTGAAGCTTATGAAAATGCTAAACTTTTTAAGGAGAAAGTTAAGAAATGGCATGATAGAAGAATTATTAAAAGAGAATTTAATGTTGGAGATAAAGTCCTATTGTATCGGTCTCGTCTCAGTTTTTTTGCAGGGAAATTACTCTCAAAACGGGAAGGACCATATGTCATTATGGAGGTGTATCGTTCAGGGGCAATAAAAATTGGTTCTCTGAAAGGTGATGCCACACAAGTGGTGAATGGACAAAGACTCAAGCATTATATTCCTGGAGATTCTTATAATAAAGATGTTGATGTTATTCGAGTGGTGACTCCGGAAACTTTCATCAAAGATCAAATTGATAGTTCTGCAGAGTTCGACTTCGAATAGGTAACAGTCTTGGTAATAAAAAATCTGCGTTTAACTTTCCGAACAATATAATGTTTTTGCTATTTTAAGAAAATATGAAAATTACGAGATCGAATCGGAGCGGAGGAGACGCACGAGGGCGCGTCCCCACGTGGTGGCGCGGGCCCCACCCTGGCCGCGCCGCCATATGGGGACGGCTCCTCGGAGTCCCTCTCCCACTCGGGTTGGACCTGGTGCTTTCCTTCTGTCGTGAAAATTCTTGCTATATAATCCCCCGGACCTCCCGAGGTCTGTATATCGTTTTCTCGTCGTGTTTTGTTTCGAGCTGTTTTCTGCCAGGATCTGTTTTTAATCTAGAAGCACCATGGTCTCCAACAACAAGCACAAGGGGCCTTTTGAGGAAGATATTCAAGACCCCGAGTTGAAGCAAGAAGTCGAGAATGAAGATGAAGGAGAAGTGGAGAAAGACCCGCGTGTATACCCGCGTGCCACCGTCGCAAGCATCGGGGTGGTGGCAAATCCGTTCAACCCCAAGAGAAGCGCACGAATTAGCACCGGAGGAAAAATCCCACGTCGCTTCCTAGCTCCAAGGACATCTCCTCCAGGCATCGACAACCCCTTCCACACTCTAATTCATAATAGTCAAATTGAAAGGATTCCCAAGGCAGTATTGCCTAGTAGTTGGGATATGGATCATTCTAACACTGCAGGAAGGATGAAACCTGAAGCTGAGGAGTGGGGAAACAACTCTAAGAGTTGGGACTCACCGTCTGACATACTTCTTAACCGCGTCGAGCACAACTCGGAGCTGATCCGTAACCTCACTTACGAGATTGATGAGCTAAAGGAGCTTGTTAAGAAGCTTATCAAGAATTCACCATCACCACCGAAGGAGTAATTCATCATTGGTATTGGCACCCTCTTGGTTTGTTCCAAGCTTGGGGGAGTGCCGCGGTATCACATCATCACTATCTTTTACCTTTTTACTGTCAAGTAGTGTCATATCATGAGTAGGGAAGTTATCATATAAGATGGTTTGCAGTGTGGAAGTATCTCTCTTTTAGTTGGTTATCTATGTATCCCTTGGTGTGAGTTAACGTTATGGAATATTAATGAGAAGTTTTATCATTTACATTTTGCACACCTTATTTTAGTTTGCAATTTCTGTTATATGATTGATCTTGTTGTTAGTATTGGTATCACTTTGGGAGCATCAAGTAAATCTATTTGGTTTTGGCAAACTTAGCATTGGTCAACAACAACATTACTTTGAGACTTAAGTAGAAAAGAGGGAAGTACATGTAGATATATTATTTCATTATCTATCTTTCTTGTTAGCTAATGAGCTTAGTATTCTGAAGTTAAAATTGTTTGTGCTTACAAGGAAGATGCATGATTGTTTCTATCACATGTATATTTGTTTGTTTCCCTCAACTCTTATGCTTGCTAACCAACCTTGCGAGCCAAAGACCTGTACTGAGAGGGAATGCTTCTCGTGCATCCAAAGCCTTAAACCAAACCCCTGCCATTTGTGTCCACCATAACTACCTATTATGTGGTATTTAGCGCCACTCCAAGTAAATATTTCATGTGCTACCTTTAAATAAATCAAATGTTATTACTTCTTATTTGTGTCAATGTTTTATAGCTCATGAGGAAGTATGTGGTGTTTTATCTTTCAATCTTGTTGGGCAGACTTTCACCAATGGACTAGTGGCACATCCGCTTATCCAATAATTTTGCAAAAAGAGCTGGCAATGGGGTTCCCAGCCCCAATTAATGAACTTTCATTAATAATTCTCTTCACATGTTTTGCCCTGATTCATCAGTAAGCAACTTAATTTTGCAAATAGACACTCCTCCATGGTATGTGAAATGTTGGAAGGCACCCGAGGATTCGGTTAGCCATGGCTTGTGAAAGCAAAGGTTGGGAGGAGTGTCGTCCATAAATATAACTAAAGTACATGTGTAAACAAAAGAGAAGAGGGATGATCTACCTTTCTGGTAGAGATAACGTCCTTCATGGGAGCCGCTCTTTGAAAGTCTATTTGGCAAGGGGGTTAGAGTGCCCACTACCATTCGTTGACAACAACAAACACTTCTCAAAACTTTACTTTTGTGCTCTCTATATGATTTCAAAACTTGAAAAGCTCTAGCACATGATTTAATCCCTGCTTCCCTCTGCGAAGGGCCTATCTTTTACTTTTATGTTGAGTCAGTAAACTTATTTCCCTCTATCTCAAGCAAGAAATTGAGTTGTTGTGATCCAACCATTTATATTGTGATCTATTTAATCATGTCTTTTATTCTTCCTTGTTTAGTACAAATTTTATCTGAATGAATATGACTTTGAAGGTTATCTATGCTCGAAAAATAAGTACAATCTGTTAATTGTTCTTTGACCAAGAACGAAGTTTGCCATCACCAATTATGATTTCCTATGTACCTTTATTTGTGATTTCCCTTTACTTGTCTCAAGTTGAGTTATATGAGGAAGTTGTTTACTAGAATGTCTTGTGTGAGTTAATAAATGTGATGCTTCTTGTCCGTATTTCATTTATCGACTCTTCACTCCATAAACATGTGGACTTGTTTACTGAGTTCAGTTTCGCTTGGGGACAAGCGAGGTCTAAGCTTGGGGGGAGTTGATACGTCCATTTTGCATCACTATTTTATATCATAATTTACTGTTATTCATTGATATATTTCATATTTAGAGATGATACTTGATACGTCTCCAACGTATCTATAATTTCTTATGTTCCATGCTAGTTTTATGACAATACTTACATGTTTTATTCATACTTTATATTGTTTTGATGCATTTTCCGGAACTAACCTATTAACAAGATGCCGAAGCGCCAGTTCCTGTTTTCTGCTGTTTTTGATTTCAGAAATCTTACACAGGAAATATTCTCAAAATTGGACGAAATAAAAGGCCACGTTCCTATTTTTCCAGGGGCTTCACGGAGTCCGAAGGAGAGACGAAGGAGGGCCACGAGGAGCCCACACCATAGGGGGGCGCGGGCCACCCCCTGGCCGCGCCACCTGGTGGGGAGCCCACCTCGGGACTCCACCGACATCGCCCCTTCGCCTATAAAGTCTCTCCGTCGCGAAAACCTGATACGTCTCAAACGTATCTATAATTTATTATGTTCCATGCTACTTTTATGACAATACTCACATGTTTTAAACATACTTTACATCATTATTATGCATTTTCCGGCACTAACCTATTAACGAGATGCCGAAGCGCCAGTTGCTATTTTCTGCTGTTTTTGGTTTCAGAAATCCTACAAAGGAAATATTCTCGGAATTGGACGAAATCAACGCCCAGCGTCTTATTTTTCCACGGAGCTTCCAGAAGACCGAAGAGCATACGAAGTGGGGCCACGAGGTGGCCAGACCATAGGGCGGCGCGGCCAGGGATGGCCCCGCGCCGGCCTATGGTGTGGGCCCCTCGTCAGCCCTCCGACTCTGCCCTTCCGCCTACTTAAACTCTCCATCGCGAAAACCCTATTACCGAGAGCCACGATACGGAAATACTTCCAGAGACGCCGCCGCCGCCAATCCCATCTCGGGGGATTCAGAAGATCGCCTCCGGCACCCTGCCGGAGAGGGGAATCATCACCGGAGGGCTCTACATCACCATGCCCGCCTCCGGATTGATGTGTGAGTAGTTCATCCTTGGACTATGGGTCCATAGCAGTAGCTAGATGGTTGTCTTCTCCTCTTGTGCTATCATGTTTAGATCTTGTGAGCTGCCTATCATGATCAAGATCATCTATTTGTAATGCTACATGTTGTGTTTGTTGGGATCCGATGAATATTGAATACTATGTCAAGTTGATTATCAATCTATCATACATATGTTGTTTATGTTCTTGCATGCTCTCCGTTGCTAGTAGAGGCTCTGGCCAAGTTGATACTTGTAACTCCAAGAGGGGGTATTTATGCTTGATAGTGGGTTCATGCCTCCATTGAATCTGGACGGTGATGAAAGTTCTAAGGTTGTGGATGTGTTGTTGCCACTAGGGATAAAACATCAATGCTTTGTCTAAGGATATTTGTGTTGATTACATTACGCACCATACTTAATGCAATTGTCTGTTGTTTGCAACTTAATATTGGAAGGGGTGCGGATGCTAACCCGAAGGTGGACTTTTTAGGCATAGATGCATGCTGGATAGCGGTCTATGTACTTTGTCGTAATGCCCTGATTAAATCTCATAGTAGTCATCATGATATGTATGCATCTCTATTTGTCAATTGCCCAACTGTAATTTGTTCACCTAACATGCTATTTATCTTATGGGAGAGACACCACTAGTGAACTGTGGACCCCGGTCCATTCTTTACATCTGAATACAATCTACTGCAATCATTGTTCTCTACTGTTCTTCGCAAACAAACATAATCTTCCACACTATACATTTAATCCTTTGTTTACAGCAAGCCGGTGAGATTGACAACCTCACTGTTACTTTGGGGCAAAGTATTTTGATTGTGTTGTGCAGGTTCCACGTTGGCGCCGGAATCTCTGGTGTTACGCCGCACTACACTCCGTCACCAACGACCTTCACGTGGCCCTTGACTCCTACTGGTTCGATAAACCTTGGTTTCTTACTGAGGGAAAACTTGCTGCTGTACGCATCACACCTTCCTCTTGGGGTTCCCAACGGACGTGTGCTTCACGCGTTATCAAGCTCTTTTTCTGGCGCCGTTGCCGGGGAGATAAAGACACGCTGCAAGGGGAGTCTCTCACATCCAATCTCTTTACTTTGTTTTTGTCTTGCTTTACTTTATTTTATTTATTGTCTTGTTTGCTTCTTATATCAAAAACACAAAAAAAAATTAGTTACTTGCATTTCTTTATTTACTGTCTTGTTTGCGTTCTCTATATCAAAAACAAAAAATAATTAGTTACTTGCATTTACTTTATTTACCTTTTGTTTATTTCATCATGCTTCATCCTAAGTTCACTCTGAAAGATATACCGGTAGGGCAAGGGTCTATCATTGGAAGAGATAATATAGAAAAAAAATTCACTCATGTTAGTATGGTTGAAGATTTTGAAGATAGACACTTGTTAGAACTTGCTCCTAATTATGAAATTGCTACTGCCTCTTTAGTACACATGTTGGAAGCTAGATTTGTTAATCTTAACCCTATAATGCAACATATGTTTCTTACACTCTCTGATATGGAAGAAGGAGAGAAGAAAGATTTTGTTTTAGAAACCCTCCTTAGAGAATTTGGTGATGTAGCTAAAGAAGCTAGGAAAGTTTTTATTAAGTATAAAAGGCTTGGCTTTTATACCGATTTTGCAAAAACACTTGAAAAGAGGGACATGGATAGATTAAAGTACATTAATAACGTTAATTGTGAGGGGGAGATTAAAGTACCAATACCTCATAAACTCATGGGAATGCATGAAGCTCTAGAAAATAACTATGCTTGGCTTGTTCCTGAAAATTTGTTTGATGAGGATAGTAAGCCTAGGAGCAACGAAAGAGGAGTTACTTACATAGACAAGATACAATGCATAGTTGAGAAAACTTCCAACTCCCCTGGTAAGAATGTTGATGCTTATTCTCTTGATAATACTTGATTCAAACTTTCTGCGCCTAGCTGAAAGGCGTTAAAGAAAAGCGCTTATGGGAGACAACCATTATTTTACTTCTGCACTTTTGTTTTATATTTGAGTCTTGGAAGTTGTTCCTACTGTAGCAACCTCTCCTTATCTTTACTTTATTGCATTGTTGTGCCAAGTAAAGTCTTTGATAGTAGGGTTGATACTAGATTTGGATTACTGCGCAGAAACAGATTTCTTACTGTCACAAAATTGAGCAGCCCCGTCTGTAGGTAACTTAGAAAAATCTGCCAATTTACGTACGTGATCCTCAGATATGTACGCAACTTTCATTCAATTTGAGCTTTTTCATCTGAGCAAGTTAAGTGCCCCAGAAAAATTCTTCTTTACGGACTGTTCTGTTTTGACAGATTCTGCCTTTTATTTCGCATTGCCTGTTTTGCTATGTTTGATGGATTTCTTTGTTCCATTAACTTCCAGTAGCTTTGTGCAATGTCCAGAAGTGTTAAGAATGGTTATGTCACCTCTGAACATGTAAATTTTTGATTATGCACTAACCCTCTAATGAGTTTGTTTCGAGTTTGGTGTGGAGGAAGTTTTCAAGGATCAAGAGAGGAGGATGATACAATATGATCAAGAAGAGTGAAAAGTATAAGCTTGGGGATGCCCCCGTGGTTCATCCCTGCATATTTCAAGAAGACTCAAGCATCTAAGCTTGGGGATGCCCAAGGCATCCCCTACTTCATCGACAACTTATCAGGTCACCTCTAGTGAAACTATATTTTTATTCAGTCACATCATATGTGCTTTACTTGGAGCGTTTGTTTGCTTTTATTTTTGTTTTTGTTTGAATAAACTCAGATCCTAGCATTCTTTGTGTGGGAGAAAGACACGCTCCGCTGTTGCATATGGACACATGTGTTCTTAGTGTTACTTTTAATGTTCATGGCGAAGGTTGAAACTGCTTCGTTCATTGTTATATGGTTGGAAACAGAAAATGCTTCATGTGGTAATTGGTACATTGTCTTGAATAATTTCATACTTGGAAATTGTTGTGCTCAAATAGATCATGTTTAAGCTCTTGCATCATGTACTTTGCACCTATTAATTAAGAACTACCATAGAGCTTGTTGAAGTTTGGTTTGCATGATTGGTCTCTCTAGAGTCTAGATATTTTCTGGTGAAGTGTTTGAACAACAAGGAAGACAGTGTAGAGTCTTATAATGCTTGCAATATGTTCTTATGTAAGTTTTGCTGTACCGATTCATACTTGTGTTTGCTTCAAACAACCTTGCTAGCCAAAGCCTTGTACTGAGAGGGAATACTTCTCGTGCATCTGAATCCTTGAGCCAAAATCCATGCCATTTGTGTCCACCATACCTACCTACTACATGGTATTTCTCTGCCATTCCAAAGTAAATTACTTGAGTGCTACCTTTAAAATTTCATTCCTTCTCTTTGCAATACATAGCTCATGGGAAAATAGCCTTAAAACTATTGTGGTAAAAAATATGTTGCTATGTATCTTATTTCTTATATGTTGCTTGTTGAGCGGTAACCATGTTTCTGGGGACGCCATCAACTTTTACACCTTTGTTGAATATCATGTGAGTTGCTATGCATGTTCGTCTTGTCTGAAGTAAGGGCGATTTATCATGATCAAATGGTTTGAGTATTCATATTGTTAGAGAAGAACATTGGGCCGCTAACTAAAGCCATGAATCATGGTGGAAGTTTCAGTTTGGACACCAATCCTCAATCTCTTATGAGAATATTATATGTTATTGAATGCTTATGCATTAAAGAGGAGTCCATTATTTGTTTTCTATGTTGTCCCGTACCTCCTCCTTTTGACCCGTCCCTGTCCCTCGGCGCAGGTCGAAGCCGAATCCAGGGCTCGGAAGCGGGACGACGCGGAGAACAGGGTTCTCGTCGAGCACATTGTCGCACACGATGATGCCCCGCCAGAGGTCGATCCAGCCCACCGCGCCTCCCCCAAGCGCGACCACCTTGTCGTGTTGCCTTGGAATGTTCTCTGTCATGGCTGGAGACGCCTGCAGCTGCAACGGCCTGGTGACCCACTTGTTGGTCTTGGACGAGAAGACGTCGAGGACGTAGCGCTCGGGGCCCAGCTCATCGGAGAGATCGGCGACGAAGAATTCTCCGTCGTCGTCGTCGCACGGTAAAATGCAGGGGGGAGAGTCGACACCCGGATGAATGGATGGGATCGGTCTGAGCGACGACGGGTTGTTGCCCGTGGCCTGGTAGACGAAGTACTCGGCGGAGCCGAAGCGGAGGAGGACGAGATCCTTGGCCGAGGATACAACCTTGGCTCCCACCAGACCGGGGCAGTAGTACCTGGAAAGGCAGATGTGGGAGACGAACGGCGGGGATGCGAGGCAGAAGGTGACCCGGACGGCGTTGCCGGCGCGCGTGACGGCGTGGGCGGTGGTGGAGTTGACGCCTTCGTCGAAGTAGGCGTTCGTGTCGAGGAGAACCCAGGATGGATAGCGAGCGCGTGTGGCCGCGGGAAGAGGAGACGCCATGGGGATCGGCGCTGCCGCGGGCGGGAGCTTCTCTATGAGCAGTCCACCAGGAGGGAACGCCCTCCGCCCTCGGGTCGCTCCCCCGCGAGCGACTCCGGGGCGACCAACCCTAATCCTCCTCCACTCCCTCTCCTCCGCCCTCCCCCGTCGCCGCCGTCGGCGGAAGCCGTCGGGCAAAGCCCGGACGGTGCCGGCGGCGGGGGCCCTTCTCTACCCGGCGCGTTCCTCTCCAGGCGGGGCTGGCGGCAGGCGGCGGTGCTCCCTGGCCGGCGGGGTTCCGGCGGCGGCGCGTCTCCCGGGCGCGCGGCGCGGTGGCGACGAGGCGGTGGCGTGGCCCCTTGGCCACGGGACGGCGCGGCGGCTCGGGGCAGCGCCTGCCTGGCCCAGATCTGGGCCCTGCGGGCTCCATCTGGGTCCGGGCGGGCCGGCTCCTTGCCCAGCGGTGGCCCTCGTGACGGACGGTGGGGCGGCCGGAGTTGGGGATGGCGCTGCCGGCGGCGCGTACGCTGCGCATGGAGGCTGGATCTTCACGAGCCCGCTCGGGCTCGGCTGGGCCAGGTGGGCCCGGTGTGATCTGGTCGACGCGTCCGGTCGGCGTCCGCAGGTGGTGGTGGAGGCGGTTCCCTCCGGCGTGGCTGCTGTCGTGCTGTCCCTCGCTCCCGGGTGGCTCATCTTGTTCGTGATGACCCCAGTTCGTTGGTCATGGTGAGACGGCGGTGGTGCCTGCAAGGCCGTGGTGGCGTAAGGTGGTGGGCGGTGAGTGTGGTGGAGCATGATGGAGCGTCCAAGGCGGGACTACGAGGGTCGGGAGAAATCTCTGTCGGTCTCACCGACACCGACGCGGTGACGCCCGCGGGCGCCACCCTTCCTTCTTGAAGGGCGTTGGGTGAAGCCCTGTCTTCCTGTCCTTGCGCGTACCGGGGGAAACCCTAGGATCACTCCGGGCAGCAGCGGCGTCATCGTCGCATCCCTTCTTGAAGGTGTTGCTTGGTATGCGGGGCTTCCAAGTGCTAGGAATGTGGGGGATATTCTCCGGCGGGCGCAGCGGTTGCGAGGCATTTCCGTTTTCGTCGATCCGACCTTTTCGGCATTACTTTCTCTTATCTTTCTTTTGTGTTTTCTTTTGGGCGTGCTTGTGCTGTTTGCCCCAGCCATGGATCCTGTTGTCTTGGTCGTGTGCTATATTAATATAGCGGGGCGAAAGCCTAATTCGAGGAGCTTCTCTATAGATTCGATCGAAGCGATTTTATGGGTCAGGGATGGCGGTGCGCGATCGATGCGACAGAAGTTTGGATTGGATTCCTATCGGGCTTCCTTCCTGGGTCTTGTTATCTGAAACGTAGTGTATATCCCGAAAGTTTCTGATCGTGGCAGGCCGACCGGGGAAATTGCCCAACTCTGGTCATCTTCTCCGGCTCTCCGCCAGTGCACGATGGGACTGACGAGCTGCCGCGGGACTAGAGAACCAACTTGAGATTGGGTTGGTTATGAGGGTGATTGTACGGGGAAGGCTTGGGTAGGATCAGCTTTTAGATAGGATCTGTGAGAACAATTTTTTTGAAGAGACAAAACATGTTCAAATATTATGGAAAAAAATGACAATGCACAACTATGTTACATATGCAAGACCAAAAATTTGCAGCTTCAAATTTGACATATACTTAGAGAACCAAAAAAGACAATTTTAGGTATGAATAGTGTAAACTACTATTCAATCAGATCTGACACTATTCATAGTTGGATTTATCTTTTTTGTTTCTTCAAGTGTAGAGCAAATTTTGAGCTGAATTTTATTGGAGTTGTATATACAATCCATAGGTATGTTATATATTATTTTCAGATTTTTTCGCATGATAAAAGTATGTTTTATGTGAGTTGATCCTATGATCTCACCTAATAGATAGATACTATACAAGTCTCTCCCGTGATTGTACCTTGAGTCCATCACGACTTAAATCCTGGGTTTGATATATGTGTCTTATAAAGATAAAATATTTTTTCAGTGGGAGGTGTTCTCATCGATAGCGAGGCGGCTATGGTGATTTCAAGATCCGATCTATCAGCTCAGTCTTCCAGAGATGCCTATGGGTAGGGTGTACGCGTATGCATGTGGTGTACGTGTTTCTATTTTATAATATGCTGATGATACCATCCTTTTCATGGAGCGTGATTTAGATAAAGCTCTTAATATGAAGCCATTTTTGAGCAGCTATCTGAGCTCAAAATAAATTTTCATAAGAGTGAATTTTTTTGCTTTGGAAAAGCTAAAGAGATGGAGGATGATTACAAGATTCTCTTTGGTTGTGGTATAGGTTCATTGCTTTTTAGATATCTTGGGATCCCAATTCATTTTTGAAAGTTGAGAAATGGGGAGTGGAAACCAATTGAAGATCGGTTTGAGAAAAAGCTCAGTCGCTAGGTTGGCAAGATGGTATCCTACGGAGATCGTTTAATTCTCGTAAATTCTATACTTACGACTTTGCCAATGTTTATGTTATCATTCTTAGAGATTCCAGTGGGGATTAGGAAAAGACTAGATTTTCAGATCCCGTTTTTTTTTTTTTTGCAAAGTGATGGCTATAAGAAAAAGTATAGACTCACCAAATGGGATATAATCTAGACAAAAGGATCAAGGTGGTATAGGAATTGAGGTGCTGGAATTAAAGAATAAGAGTCTACTTAGCAAATGGCTATGTAAGCTTATGAATGAACAAGGTGTCTGGCAAGAACTCCTACAAAATAAGTACTTAAAATCGAAAAATTTATTCCAGGTTTCAGCAAAACCAACGAATTCCCCATTTTAGAAAGGGTTGATGAATGTAAAAGATGATTTTTTTTCATGAGAGGCTCGGTGGAATTAGGTAATGGTCAGAATACTCGTTTTTGAAAAGATAATTGGCTAGGGGATAGGCCATTTTGTGATCAATACCCATCTTTATATCGTATAGTTAATCATCCTAACGTGATGGTGGCTGATTTTATGGGTTCAACTCAGTTAAACATAGATTTTAGGAGGGTTTTATCGGTTGATCAAATTGATAGATGGGTTCATCTAGTTTTGAGACTTATGAGGGTTCGGCTCTCTGATACATATGATAAATTTCGATAGAAACTTACTTCATCTGGCATTTTTAATGGCAAGTCCATGTATCTTGACCTACTTGACGGTCATACCGCTTTTTTAAAGAAATACATTTGGAAAATTAAGGTTCCATTCAAAATCGGAATTTTTATGTGGTTCCGTAATAAGAAGGTGATTCTTACTAAGGATAATCTGGAAAAAATGAAATTGGCAAGATTGCTCTAAATGTTGTTTTAAATGTTGTTTTTGTGATCAAGATGAGACAATACACCATCTTTTTTCCGTGTCCTTTTGTTAAAATAGTGTGGCGTATTGTATACATGACTTTTAATATTCCTCCACCAACAAATATCACAAATATGTTTGGGAATTGGTTAAATGAAGTTACAAAGAAAGATAAGGGACACATTAGAGTTGGTGTGTGCGCCTTATTATGGGTTGTATGGACGGTCCGCAATGATGTTAGCATTAACAGAAAAAGTTTCCCATGTTTATGCAGGTTATTCCTTTGGCTACCTACTGGATCCATATGTGGTCCTATCTCCAGCCGGAAGATGTGCGCCAGGACATTGATATTGGATGCAACCGTTTGGCGATGGTGGTACGGGATTTATTCAACCGGTGCGGCTGACGTTCTGAGAGGCGACTCACATGAAGCTAGATCTTGTTGCGTCTAGTGATATCTTTCATTTTTCTTTGGCTTGTTTTTGTAGAGACTTTGAGTGATTCATGATTTGCAATGCTTTGTGCAACTCAGTTTTATAATAATATAATAAAAATTGTATGCATCGATGGGGTTTTCCCCATTTCAAGAAAAATGTATGTGAATGTATATGTTAGAACTGTGTTTCTCAACAAAAAAAAAATGCTCGCGGGTGCCCTCCACATCTCGCTCATCCCGGTGCTCACGTGAGGAGAGAGCCAGCAACCTTGCATTTGTGTTCCTATTGATGCATGAACGCTAACATTTCCACCAACGAACAATTATTCTCTCCATTGAGAAATATGTGATCCAACCTTTTGTTAATATGAACATATCTACTCCATGCGTTCACAAATATAAGATGTTTTGGTCATTTTAAAGTGAGTCAGATACACATTATAATTAGTAAATCTAAGCACGATACGTACCAAAATAGATGAATACACGCAGAGCTAAAACATTCTCTAAGTTTGGTAGATAAAACTATAAATTTACGATACCAGATAGATAGCGGCAGATTCACTTTAAAATTTATAAGTTACATACTACCAGCTGTTTACGTTGTATTTAGATGTTTATATTTTCTTATTTATACTTGGTCAAACTTTGTAAGTTTTGACTTTTAAGTAAATTTATATAAGTCCTAGTCTATCGGAGGTACAGTAGCTATCAGCTAGCTTAGGGGAAAGTGCACTCTTCTCGCCGCGCTCTCTCGCGCTTTGACACGCAGATGCTGCGGAAGTCGAGCACTCAGCGCCGGCAGCCGCCGCTCTGGCGGCGCTGCCGCAGCCTCCGGCAAATCAAGCAGGTCCACGCCCTGCTGGTCCTCCGGGGCTTCCTCTCGGACCCCTCCGCGCTCCGTGAGCTCATCTTCGCGTCCGCCGTCGCTGTGCGCGGCGCCATCGCCCACGCCTACCTCGTGTTCGACCAAATCCCTCACCCGGACCTCTTCATGTACAACACCCTCATACGCGGCGCCGCGCACACTGCCGCGCCCAGAGACGCTGTCTCCCTCTTCACGCGTATGAACCGGCGCGGTGGCGACGGCGTGAGGCCAGACAAGATCACGTTCCCCTTCGTGCTCCGGGCGTGCACTGCCATGGGCGCCGGTGGCACCGGGGCGCAGTTGCACGCCCACGTTGTGAAGCTTGGATGCCAGTCCGACGCGTTCGTCAAGAACGCGCTCATCGGCATGCACGCCAGTTGTGGAGAGCTGGAAATTGCGGGTGCTCTGTTTGACCGCAGGGCGCGCGAGGATGCCGTGGCCTGGTCGGCGATGATTACCGGCTGTGCTAGGAGAGGGAACATCAGTGCTGCCCGGGAGCTGTTCGAAGAGTGTTCTGTGAAGGACCTTGTGTCTTGGAACGTGATGATTACCGCCTATGCAAAGCGGGGGGAGATGGCACAAGCAAGGGAGCTGTTCGACCGGGTACCTGACCGTGATGTCGTGTCCTGGAACGCCATGATTTCTGGGTATGTGGGCTGTGGCTCGCACATGAATGCCATGGAACTGTTTGAGCAGATGCAAAGTATGGGCGAAAAGCCTGATGTCGTCACAATGCTCAGCCTGCTGTCAGCTTGTGCCAACTCAGGTGATCTAGATGTTGGCCGAAGGTTGCATTCCTCTCTTTCAGAGAATTTTTCCAGAACTGGTTTTACTGTCGTCCTGGGAAATGCGCTGATCGACATGTACGCAAAATGCGGAAGCATGAAGAGTGCACTGGAGGTGTTCTGGGTGATGCGAGATAAGGATGTCTCAACTTGGAACTCGATCATAGGAGGATTGGCACTGCATGGCCATGTCCCTGAGTCCATAGATCTATTCAAGAAAATGTTGAAAGAGAAAGTCAGGCCTGATGAGATCACCTTTGTCGCTGTCCTTATAGCATGCAGCCACGGTGGGATGGTTGACAGGGGACGTGAGTACTTCAACTTGATGCAACAGCAGTACAGGATTGAGCCCAATGTCAAGCACTACGGTTGCATGGTTGACATGCTGGGTCGTGCGGGGCTTCTCAGAGAAGCATTTGAGTTCATCGACACCATGAAGGTTGAGCCTAATTCTGTCATCTGGAGGACTATTCTTGGGGCTTGTAGGGTTCATGGTGAGATCGAACTGGCTGAGCACGCAAACAGACAATTGCTGAAGGCAAGGAGTGATGACAGTGGGGACTATGTGCTCCTCTCGAACATCTATGCTTCAGCCGGGGAATGGCTAGAGTCGGAGAAGATGAGGAAGTTAATGGATGACAGCGGTGTCAACAAGGAGGCTGGCCGCACGGTTGTAGATGGCAGCGCCAAGGATGCAATGCAGTCCTTCCGATAGTTGGAATCACATCGCTGACTGAAAGGATTTTTAGCTCCCAGCTTCTGTGTCAGAAACTGAGCATCGAGCACTGATAAAGTTTGAGATGTGGATGCATCTGCAGGTGACAGGAAAGATGCTAACTTGAATGTTATTGTCATGCTAAATTAGCAAATTGGCTAGAGTCTTCCAAGACGTTACTGAAGGTTGCCTTTGCTTATATGCAGCTGAAAAGGCTAGCTGAAACAACTATCAGTTCAATGCAAAACAATGTTGGACAGTGACTTCTAAGTGGATGCTGTACTTAATTCTCACCGGAGTGGTGTTAACACTGAAAAACAATTACTCATGACATCCTGAGCAATACAAAGGATAGAGCTGCCATAGATCCCTGCACTGGGTTGTGGACAATTGGTGATTGTGCAAGGAACGATTAATTCTTCAGCGAGCTAAAGCAAATTCGAGCAAGGGTCATGCATGCATTATCCATCTGCTCAGTTGAGAGAAACAACTGCGATGGGCTGAAGTAAATTGCAAATAATCTTTTTTTGCAGTAGTTATTCTTGAGCAATTTTGCGCTCTACATTTATTACAGAATTGTTAACTATTCATAACTTTATTTCTTTTACTCCCTCTGTAAAGTTGTACTGTAATGGAAGTAATTGTCATTTGCTCTGTTTTAACTTAAAATGTTCTTATTTTTTATATTGAAAATTTGAGTTGGTGGTCATGGCCACAGCCAGCCACTCTCCTTCCCTCCACCACGTCTCAGCTACGTCTTCAAAAAGGGTGTGATAAAGCAATTATGTAATTCCTTAATGGAGAACAAAATCTCTGTTGACTTGGACATCAGTCATATATGTATATTAATTTTCATCATGGATCGCTTATTTCTCTTACATTCAAGTTGCTTACAGTAAATGGGACTACATCTACATTGGCTGGTTAGTTCATATGCAAAATCTGAAAGTACATGTTAGTCAGGCAAAAACAATGTTAGGTTCCTATGCAAATTGGAATCAAGCACCATGATGCAGACCAGGCCATGCTCGTCCCATGACAAATTCCAAGAGATGGATAGATAGAAGCAGCAGAGGTTAAAGGAATCTGGAAAAGTAGAATTGCAGAAAATGTAAAAACATGATTTACACATACACAGTATTTCAGGCTGACATATTTCAGGCTGACACAAAAGGTGCAGAGTCTAGTTAACAGAAGGCCACTTGATATCCAGATAGACACCAGCCTTTCCCCACCTTGAAGAAAAAAAAAACCGCCACCACAAGAAAAAAAGGCAATGACTGTAAGAAACACCAAACTATAGCCTAAATATTGGCAACTGGGGAAATACAGCGCCTAGCATGTTCAGAAATTGTCACAAGGAACAACACATCTGGCTTTCCCGATGGGCATTTCGGATTGATCTTTGAACAATGAGAGAGATGAAAGGGGCTGTGTAGGTAGGCTGAGGTATCTTATGCTTTTGTAACAATGTTTCTTTAGCTATAAATAAACACATTATCATGAACCATTGCCGTTTCATCGCACAAAGATGACAAACTCTTGAAAAGCTTGTGCACACTAGGTTATGAATGTTTTATTTTCAAATGATCCAGTTCTTCAGCATTCGATGAAGATGCTGATTTTCTTCATTTGTTTCTTTCTTTTCCAGATGAAGGATATCGACAGCTCTGAAGATCCCTTGGGTTGGTGCCGGTTTGTCTCATCACTGATCCAAGAGTAATGGTCCTGATGGTTCCTTCAAGGTGCTAGCATGGAAGTACTCTTGCTGCACTTCTTTTCCCCTAGCTGCAGAGCTTGTAAGACCCTACCCTGCAAGGTAAAAGAGCACACGCATGCATGTCATTTACTTGCTCCATGATAGAATCAATACAAGCAAAAAAATGTTGTAAGCAAATATATATGTACCTTTTTGTGTAATGTCCACAAAGGTGACGTCAATTGGCTCGGATGCATCCAGGACCTAATCTCTTATAGTCTTATGGTAAACTATGATGAGCAGCCTGGTAAGCTGGCACCGGAGGCATCTGTGACAGGGAGGAGTTATCCATCGGCACCCGAGGCATCAGTGTGTTGAAGGGCACAGCCAGGGACGAGGGCACAGGAGGCATCTGTAACAGGAAGGGGGCATCCATCGGCACCCGAGGCATCAGAGTGTTGAAGGGCACAGCAGGGATGCTGGCACCGGAGTCATTTGTGACAGGAAGCGGTCATCCATCGGCATCCGAGGCATCAGTGTGTGAAGGGCACAGCCGGGTACGCCAACTCCAGAGGCATCTGCGGCTGGAAGCGATTGTCCATCGGCATTACCAGCCATGGTTGGCCAACATATCCTTCACCAAACAATGCTATTAATCAAGAATGTATACTACCTCCAATAGAACCAAAGTAATTATTTTGCGCACTGTTCATGAATGAAGTAACGCTCTGGAAATCACCGGCTGGTGACCTGTTCCTCACGTTTGCAGAAGGTTGAATTCAGCTTTACCACATGAACTTTATTTACACTTTCCACTCTCTCCTTTAATACTCCCACCGTTCCATAATTCTTATCGTAGTTTTTGTTCGAACTAAAACCACGATAAGAATTATGGAACGAAGGGTTTATCTTTCGCTTTCAGCAAGAGCTGAAACAAACTTTTGATCAGCTATATTTTTAAGTTCAATAATTTTTCCCATAGTGTTCTTTTTAGTTTATAGGACGGTATATCTTATTTATTGTGCATGTCAAAAGAAGGATGCAGTTTCTAACGCATATAGTTGCTTCAATTCTATCCCTTTTGATAATGATGCTAAAGAGAAGCTCCTACCTGTTAGAGATTTGACTGTTCAATATTTTTTAAGTTTATAGGACGGTTTATAAGTAACAACTTGAAGAGGGCTACATAAGTCACAACTTGAAGAAATGGTCCTCTATCATTACACACAATCCTTTACTGGAAGTTCTGTTAAATTTCAGGCCTCAACAACAAGAGGAGCTCGCAACAAGAGTGTGAAACATTATATGTACATGCAATTTTGATCAGCTTAGTATCTTAATGGTAATATTGGCAGCTGTAATCCATGTGTGCCACCATGGTGGTAAAAACTTTTGCACATTTTTCTAAAATGATGACATCAAACTATAAAAGACTAGTGTTTGATAACTTCTGATATTTTTGGGTTAAATATCTTCAGTAAACGAAAGGGTAAAGAAAGGGAAAGCAGCATGCACAAGCGTGGAAAATGTTATTACCTGATCTTGATGGAGTGCAATTGTGTTGCTGTGTTTGTGGAAAGCCGTGCGGCAGTGGTACAACGAGCTGTGGCTAGAATATGTAGCTGTTGACTGGGTGCATGCCATTGCCGTGTTCATCAATGGAAATGTTCAGCTGGGGTTGCCGTACAGACATAGTTAAATTAAATCATTTAGAATACATACTGAAAATTGTACACATAAAGATGACTACCACTTACCGGGTTGTTTTGAATAATATTCCCCTGCCTAAGAAAACGATTCAATGGACAATTCTGGCCACAGCCATCTTCTGGGGCACATGACCTTCAGGGAAAATAACGAGAAAGCAACGATGTGAAATGCCATTATTAGGTTAAAAAAATAGCTAGGCGGAAATATAGATAATAATATACAGTTAGTTTGAGAGATTCATGTCACCGTGTAGAGATACCTTGGAGTTGTATTCAGATATCCAGAGAATGTACACGAAGGAAGGGCCTCCCGCAGAAACTAGAAGACAGTACTTCCACCGTCTTGTTCCGAAGATCAACACCAGCCACCCAGGCACCCACGCCTTGTTATCATTAGCCCCTACCTTCAACACAAGGTAGACAAGCTCGCTACAGTGAATGCTGAGCGTTGGGCGAACTGCTGTGAGATTCCTCAGTGTGAATTTTGCAGCGCTGAAATCCCACAGCTCAGGCAAATCCATGAAGTAACTGGGGTCGTTGACCGGGATGTCATCAACATGGAGAGTAGGGCGCGCTTTGCACCAAAGGTTCCAAGACGTGTGCCTGAAACATGTCCGGATCTTCCAGGTGAGGGGGACGACGGGCTCCTCCGTTAGATCCTGAAAGCTTGGTAAGAAGAGGTCCGAATGATAGAGGACGTGTTGGGTGTCGATCCTTGGTCGTCTTGAAGTTCCTCTTGATATTGCAATCGGGTCTAGGATACTGCTCCATCTCGACGCACTTGCCGCCACAGCCACCGGCGGCATGTGGTCCTTTTTGACAATTCACTCACGAGGTGGTCCTTTTTTACAATACACTGGGGCAGGTATTAGGATGCTCACCTCTATATAAACAAAATTGGTGGGAGAGGAAAACGAATGCTGTCATGAGAAAAGTCAAAACACAGCAAGATTTTGACGACCAGCTTCAAATGGCTGGAGATAAAGTTATCGTGGTGCACGTCTTTTCCCCTCGCTGCAGAGCTTGTAAGACCCCTGCAAGGTAAAAGAACACAAGCATGCATATTCTTTAAGAAAGTGCTCCATGAATCAATAGAACCAAAAAAAAGTTGTACGACAAGTATTACCTTTTTGTGTATTGTCAACAAAGGTGATGTCAAATGGTCGGGGTGCATCCAGGACACAATTTCTTAGGGTCAACTGAGATGAACAGAAAGAAATTTGTGTCATTTTCTGTAGACTTGGATAATCTAACCCATTTATCATTCAGGAAGCCAACAAGGTTATACTTCACACAAATAGAGTAGAATTTTTCTGCAAAAAACAGAAGCCCGGGGGCCAGTGGTTACTACTGCAAGAAGCAGCGGCCACACCAGCCAAACCGCGCGAGATGGTAGATGCTGTGCGGTCGCAGGAGCAGTGCCACCACTGCCTTGGGGTTCTTCGTAGGATGACTGCCATCAATCATCTCCTTGCAATCAGCATTGGATATATATTTGCATACAAGAATCATTTCCTCCTATTATTCTTCATGGGGAACTCACTGGAAGAAATAAGGTTTGACAAAATTGGTCGTTCATATCCTTCAGTCTTCCTACCAGTGCTGCTTAAATTGCTTATCACAGACCATTGCATCTCAAACTTCGGTGTGTGTCCTGCTTGCTGCATGTCATGCAGAAGTTTTGCGGCTTCCAGTGTATTGTTACACCTAGAGTAGTTATCAAAAACAGTTCTATACATGCCAAACGATGGTGCGGAACCAAAGGTCATTAGTATTTCCAAAATCTTCTTAGCATCAGTGGTTCTTCCCATGGCACACAGGCCACGCATGAGCACATCACATGAGATCTCACTTGGTATTAGATTTTCCAACTGCATCTCAGCAAGAAAATCAAGAGCCTGATCAAATTCTTTCAATACACATAGCCTGTATATAACAGAGCTGTAACTAGCTTCATTTGGAAGTCTACCATTCTTTAACATTTTATTTATCAGATTAACAGACATTTCCAAGTCTCCCTGTCCACAGAATTCCTTGATTAGGGCATCAAAAGTGATGTCAGATATAATTAGTGCACTTCTGCTCAGTTTGTTCAGATATGATTTTGCTTCAGAGTATCTTCCAGACGAAAGAAGTGCTGAAATGACAGTCATCTCAATCACTAAACCATGCTTCCATCCCCTCCCCTCAATCAGATGAAGCAATTCTATTGATTTCTCAAGGTTCCCTAACTTGCAATAGTGATTCAGTACTATTCTGAGACTGCGGTTGCTTGGTGTCAATCCCTGTGCAATGCAAGCATCAAGCACACTGACTGAACGATCGGTATCTCCGGACTTGTTAAACCCGTAGACAAGAAAGTCATATGTGATTTTGTCTGGAGAAATACCGTTACGTTTCATATCCTTCAATAAATCATGAACCTGCAAGCTGTTTCTTCTCTGAAAAAGGCAGAACATCAGAATATTGTATAAAATAAGTTCCGTTGACTTGTCATTCTGTTGGATTAGCTCCTTAAGGCATAACGCACTAGAAAACTGGCTTTGCTCACACATTCTGCGGACAAGAAAGCGGTAGCTAGAAATAGAAATGCTGGCGTGTATCTTTAGCATTATACAAATAACTGCATCAACCTTTCTCCAACTGTTTAGACAACAATATGATTGAAGGGTGGAATTTAGCAAGTTGTCACTTAATTTCTTTCCCAAAGTGGAGGCTTGAACAACCGACATTGCCTCACTTACTTTTCCTGTATGCGGTAATTCGTTCACAATGCAACTGCAAGCTGAGACATCAGAACGTTCCATTTTCATCACAGACTGTACCAAGTCCATGCATCGTTCTGCATCAAAGCATGCTAGTGAAGAGAATGGAAATTGGCGGGTAAACACATCTGACATTTTGATTTTGTTAAGGCACATGTCATACAGTCCAATAGATTCAGCAGTCTTCTGCTCCTTTAGAAAGCCCTCTGTCACACTATAAATTAGTGAGCGACCCACAACCACATCCTTTTCTAGGAGTGCCTCCAGCATCGCACATCCAACGGTAGTGTAACCAGTTCTGCATAACTCTTTGAGAAGTGCACAATATGCACTTAGGAACAAATTAGGATAGCAATCGAGCAACATGCTTATAAGCTCCAAAGCTTCCTCAATTACTCCCCATTTGCACAAGTGGCTGATGAGGGGCATCACATCCTTGCTGTCAGGTGACCAATTAAACTTTGTTGCAACATTCCAACATTCCCAAAACCCCATTATGTTCCTTTCTGTGCAGAAGCCTGTAAGCAAATAAGTATAAGTACCTTGATTAACTGGCAAGCCTCTTCTGAATAACCTGTCCAAAACCAATCTTGCGCAAGCTGACATCTCATTCGTGCTCAATGTTTGGATGACTAAATTTAGAGTTTGAGCATCCAGTTTATCAAATGTATAAGGCATTTCCTCCATTAGGTCAATAACATCCATAACATGTGCAGGGCTAACGCACAAAGACTTTATTAGTTCTGAGCAGCTAGCTGGTGAAATGTCATGTCCCTGTTGAAAAGCTTCATCTTTCACCAGAAGAGCACTTGCAACATCACCTTGCTGACATGCACTGACTATCTCTGCGCTAATATCTGAGTAAAAAGCATTATCAAGAATCTGCGCCAACAAAGTCTCAAACCTTTTAGAGTCAGTGTCTAAATACAGACCATTGCCTACTGAATCAAAAAACTCAGCTTTCGGAAAGCCAGTGGCATTATCTCTCTTGACCTTCACTCCTAAGTGGTCCAGCCCCAGAAAGGATAAAGCTTTAGAGAGTGCACAGTTTCCAGAGGGGAGACCATTTACACCATTGACCTTCATAATTCTCAAGATTTCTTCTATATCATCGAACTGCCTATACTTGCAATATCCTGCCAGAAGTATCTTATATGTTAAAAGTTCGGGCATTATTTTTCTTTCGATCATGTCTTCAAGGATATAATTTGCATGTCTGTACAGTCCCTCAGTGAAAACACCACCTATAATAGCATTATAAGCACAAACTTTAGGTTCAATATGTCTAGAAAAGCACTCAGATAAATAGAGGAATGCAGCTTTGAGTTTCATTTCTCTACAGCTATGGCATATGAAAATTCCAAAGGTTGTAGCATCTGGGGTAAATCCTAAGGCTTCTAGTCTCTGGAAGACAAACCATGCCTCGTCAGTACCAAGATTTTTGCAAACAGACGCAAGCATTCTATTGCAAAGACGCGGCTCGGGTAAATACCTCCATTCTTCCAAGAAATTCATCATATCTCCAGTGTCCTTCTTCTTGCAAAATTCTTTTGCAACAGTTAACAATGATCCCTTGCTTATTTCGATGTTCAAACTCTTTAACTGCCGAATTATACCAATAGCTTGTAAGAATTTGTCTCTCTTGACTAAAGCACTGATAGCAAAATCAAGAATATTTCTTTCCGTACAAGAACCTAATCCAACTTCCAGCATGTCCAAATATACTCTTACAACTAGCTCCTGTTTTGACCTTCTGACCATAAGATTTAGAAGTACTTGATAGCACGAGGCTGAAGGTATCAAACACTTATGCCTTGCATGATCAAAAAGTGCCACTGATTTGTTGAGGTGGCCAGCTTCTGAAAACGCCTGGATGACCTGACTGAACAGACCACTCGCATCGGTCAGAGCCTTATTATCATCCAGCAAGAGAAGCAATGATTCAGCTTGGCTGAGCATCTGAGCATGTGCAAGTATTGACACCATCATGTCATTGGACCTTGGAAGATGCCGGAAGTCCTTACTCTGCCACGAAGCCCACCTGTACAAGTTCCATAGAAATCTCACGTTTCTAACTTCTGCAGCACCATGTCCAAAACCGACCAAAATGTCAAGAAAATCTTCAGGCTTCAGCTGTGAAGCACGCCAGAACCTGCGGAGGGTCTCCGGGGAGAGCCAGAGACCATGCTTAAGAACATCTTGCAAGCTACAATTTCCATCAAAGGTGTCTCTTCCACTGTCAAAAATGAATGAGCACTTGGATATAACCAATTTCCCAATACCCGAGCACAATTTCACTGCCGAATGTACATCAGCTTCACACTTTTCCCCAGTTTCACGCTCAATATTAAATCCAGCTTCCTCTGAAGCGCCGGCGATGGCTGAATTGCACAGAGAGGTACCTTCCTTCTTCCCCAATGTGTAGTAGCATTCACCTTTCAACAAGCTCCTTTTGTCGGAGTTCAGTTCAGGAACATTATTGGCGTAACCTCTGTCTCCAATCCTGGACTCTCGCCCCACGTTCGCACTGGAATTGGTTAACAAAAAAAGTTAGTATTCAAGCATAAACATCAATGCATTTCTGGAGCTAGAAGCTCTGTCTCACGCACCTTGGACGGCACCATAGATGGATTGCTCGGCGTAACTGGCATGCCTTCCACATGTGATCCCTCCCTATACGTCGCTCGCGGTTGGGACTGCCGCATCGCTCACCCACCGGCGCTGGAAGGCGACCCCATTAGCGCGTCTCCTTCCTCTTCACTCCGTATTCTCCGGAGACGGGCAGGCAAGTCAGATTGGGCCGGGTGAGCGCCGGGGGGAGGGTTGACGGCAGCGCGCCGATTGCGCCGCCGGAACGAGTGGTGGGCCCGGCCAGCGGAGCTTGTCTCAGTCGTGGGCAGCCGGAAGAGGGAACGTGGGGGCGGGTGAGAAGACGGCGGAGGCGCGCGGTGATCCTCGCCGGAGTACGCAGTGAGCTGCGGCCCCCGAGCCGCTGGGCCTAGGTAGGCGAAGATTCAGATAACAGGGCCCAGCAGGAAAGCCCAATCCAAAACTGACAAAACCCGCACGCAGATTGCTGGATTAATGCAAAAAATATGAATACATCTAGGATCATTACTTCATTAGTTATGCAATTAGCTGATGACATCCTCCTTTTCTTGGAAAACAATATCAACTCTGCAATTAATCTAAAGTGGATATTATCTTGTTTTGAACAATTATCTGGGATGGGCATAAACTTCCACAAGTGTGATGTGATCCCTATAAATGTTGGGGAGGAAGAGGCTCAGAGGTTTGCTCGAACTTTGATTTGTAAGCTGGGGAATTTCCCATTGCAATATTTAGGGATGTCTTGCACCATAGTAAGCTAAAAAAAAGACAAGGTTTTGAAAAAAGCCTCTGGATGGAGAGGTAGACTTCTAAACCATGTTGTCAAGTTGGAGTTGGTTAGAAGTGTGCTAGCAAGTATCCCTCTATATTTGCTAAATGTTATTGAATTTTATAAATGTGCTATTTATTTGATTAATTCTCAGATGGTTCACTTCCTATGCGATAATTGTGAGGGTCACAATAAATACCATCTGGCTAATTGGGGGCTAGTCACCCAAAAGAAAGAGTTTAGGGGCTTGGTATCTCTAACTTGACTGGGATGAATTTATGCCTCCTTGCTTCATGGGTGAAAAGATATAAATTGGATGAAAATAAACCGTGGAAGCAAATTATAGAGCATACGTATAGAGTGGATAATCCTAAACATTTACTATTGTTCTATCATTGGTGCTTCCCCGTTTTGGAAAGGTGTGTTATGGGCTGCTAAAGCTGCCAAAATGGGTTACCAATGGAAGGTAGGGAACGGTAAGAAAGTGAAGTTCCGAGAGGACCACTCGTTTGGTTCTTGCAGTCTGGCCATACAATATTTGGAGGTTTACTACCTAGTGAATGAACGAAACCAATACTATTTTTTTACCTCTGGGATGGAGTTCTTTAAAAGTAACTTTTAGGAGATGTTTTGCTCATAGATTAATGCTGCAATGGTATGGAGTTATACAAATTGCACAAACCCTACACCTTGATGATGAGGATGATGCTCTCATTTAGGTGTGGGAAGCTAATGGTATTTACACTGTGAAATCCATGTATGATATTAAAAATTTAAAAGGAGTTTTACCTGTTAATATTCATTATGTGTGGAATTTAAAAGTTCCTCCAAAGATTCATCTCTTCATGTGGCTGATGATGCACAATAAGACCCTCACTAGAGATAATTTGGTCAAAAGGCAATCAGTGGATGACTTGACATGTGTTTTTTTGCAACGAATTGGAGACATGTCATCACTTATTTTTTTGAATGTGGTGTTGCTTCCAATATGTGGTCAGAAATAAAGAGGGTTTAGGGTATTAACCTTCCATTTTCAACTTTAGTTGAAAATTCTGAGTTAAGAAAAAGAATTTGGTGATAAATATGATTAATGCTGCCATTTTAAGTATTATTTGTCTAACAAGAAATGATATGGTATTCAATCGAACACATTAGGTGAGAATGCATGTACTTTTGAGAAGAGTATCTTACACCCTAGCTCAATGGAGCATCATGCTCACGAAGGAAGAAAAAGGAATGTTGATGACAATTGTGAGCAGATTAGAGGACTAGCTTGATTCCTGCTCCACCTCTGCTAATGTGGCGGGGGCCTGGTTGACCCCGGAAAAAAGGCGAGAGGACCGAGATGGAGGTGTACATGGGGAACCTGAAGCATGTGGACGGAGAAACTCTGAAGATCACAACAGCATATCTGGTGGGGACATTGGAAGCAAATGCACTAATGTTGGTTGGAGATGGTGAAGGGTTTAGGGTCCTCCTTAGATCTAAACGTTCCCATTGCTAATGTAGTGCATGGGTTAGCGCTGGTGTTCTCTCAGATTTTGTTTATGGAAAATAAAATGTAAAACGTTGTGACGAATCTGGTTTCAGAAATGGAGCCGGGGCTATGCCCTTTTCTTCTAAAAAAACTGACAAAACCTCCTCCCGCACGTTCTCCGCCACTCCCAACCCTGACAGGCTGACACAATGACACGATAAAGTCACTTCGAACCACACGATGAGCGTCGAGGGGGAATTCTCCGTGGCCGATCTAAGGCATGTACACTGTGACCTCAGCATCTTCTCATCTAGGACTGCCACGTGGACCACCGGTGAATGGATCGTAGCGAACAAGAGGGGGGGTGAATGGTTGCTACATCAAGTTTTAGTCTTTTTCAATTTTAGCGCAACGGAAGATAAAGGTGATTGCTTTAGTGGTGTTGGTGATCCTACAATGATCCTAGAACAAGTGCAACAAGCAAAGGAACAACACAAGATAGTAAGAGTAAGGAGCGGGACAACCGAAGGGCGCGGAGACGAGGCGAGGTTTGTTTCCCGCAGTTCCTCCCACAAAAGGGAGTACGTCTGTGTTGAGGAGGTGCTAGCCTCACACAAGAGGCTAGACGGCCACACCACGAAGGAAGGCCTCACCTTCTTCCTCGAGAGAGCTCCACGAAGAGGCTCCCCCTTCTCCACTAAGGCACCGGTCGAGGCGGTGATTCCTTCACAAGGTTGGGGCGAGCTCCACACCACAAGGAGGCTCCCAACAATCCATGGAGCTAGTACAACACCAAGTTAGCCTCCATGGATGCACTTCCTCCAATGTCCCACAATAGGAACCCTAACACCAAGATCCACTAAGGAATAGCAAGTATTGGTGAAATCTCTCTTGGTAGAACTATAGATCGAGGTCTCCTCCACCACTCCTCAAAATTTGAGCAAGATTGGTTGGATGGTTGGGGAGATCCTCAAGGATTAAGCTCAGCAACAATGGAGAAGAGAGAGAGAGAGAGAAGAGATAAAAATGAATTAGGGAAGAAGGGGCCTTATATAGGCTCCTCCAAATCCAACCGTTATGTCCAGTTTTTGCCTAAGCGGTACTACCGCTTCCGGGAAGCAATACTACCGCTCTGAGTTCGAATTCCCCAGATCTGGTCCATGTGGACGCAGAGCGGTACTACCGCTAGAGGTACCGCTCGAGGTACCGCAATGGGGTCAAAACCTTACTGGATCCAAAGCGGTACCAGAGCGGTACTGCCGTAACTAGTTACGGTACCATGGGCGGTACTACCGCTCGTGAGCGGTACTACCGCTCCAGGTACCGCAGAGGTACCGTAACTCGTACTGAGGGACAATTCCAGCGCAGAACTCAGAGCGGTACCGTGGGGCGGTACCTATAGGGGTAGCGGTACTACCGCTACAGGTACCGGTAGTACCGGTCTGGCTAAAACTGATTTTATTCCCTTTTTCTCTCCATCCATGTCACCTCGCGAAACACACACAAAACCAGAAAACCTATAGCTACCCATAACTACGCTTCAGTCTTCCGATCTTGACGTGTCCAGCGAGGTCACCGTGCACTTGCAAATCTAGCAATGATACTCAAGGCACATGGTGAGATAACTCAAGTGTTGTCATCAAACACACAAAACACGGGGTTTAGACTTTGCTCTTTCAATCTCCCCCTTTTTGGTGTTTGATGACAACACAAGACTTTTCAAGAGCATATGATATTATGATGAGATTCTTAGATTTGCAAAAGCTCGACGGAGCTCCCCCTAAACGTGTGCATATTTAGAATATGTATTTGAATACAAATACACACGTCTTAGAGGCATAACTCCCCCTAGATTTTACAAACCAAGCACACATGTAACAAGGATACACGATCATGTTCAAATAACATATGCGCAATATGGAGGCAACATAATATCATGTAAGGAGATTTGGGTGAAGTTATCATACCATAGCCTTGAGAATACCAAAACTCACCATAAGATACCTCCATAGAGTTGTTTATGTAGCCACAAGACAAGATAAGACACTAGGATCACAAGGCTACAAACAACAAAGGTCCCCATCCACATAGGAACTTCTCCCCCTCTGGCATCGGAACACCAAAAAAGGAGGGTAGAGAAACTAGAGGGATGGAGAAAAAGAACATACAACCAAACTTGCAAAAATCAAAAGGGAAAACAAGCTTGAATGAGGTTCTCCAAAAGCATGAAGAAAAAGATAGCAAAGAAGAAGGACAAAAAGAAGGTCACAAGAAACACAAAGAATCAAAAAACTCCTCAAAGAGGAGGTTGGTGGCTAAAGCCACCGTGTAAGAGTGTAGTAGTGTGAGGTCGCGTAGATGTATCTAGGACTCACGGACTACAACTCAACATTAAGCTCATAAGTCACTTATTTGACGAATAGCATATGTTTTGGATTTCTTTATGCATTATGGGGGGAGGGATAGCTCAATATATTTAAACCACACTCCCCCTATGTTCATGCGTGCCTTTCATCTAGATATATAGTTTGAGAGTGGTATGTGCGCACGACGGTCAAGCAAAGTTCGACGGATCAATGATATTTAGCTCATGCCTCAACTCAATGAAACGCTTCTCGTCCAAGGGCTTCGTGAAGATGTCCGCCAATTGCTCCTTGGTGCCAATGAAGGATAGAACAATATCTCCACGTGCAATGTGGTCCCGGATGAAGTGGTTCCTTATCTCAATGTGCTTTGTCTTGCCATGAAGAACCGGATTGTAGGCGATCTTGATTGCGCTCTCATTGTCACACAAAAGAGGCACTTTGCTATACTCGAGTCCATAATCCCGCAAGGTTTGCCTCATCCATAAGATTTGAGCACAACTACTTGCCGCAGCAACATACTCGGCTTCCGCGGTGGAGACGGAGACACAATTTTGCTTCTTCGAGGACCAACACACCAAGGATCTTCCAAGAAAGTGACAAGCTCCGGATGTAGACTTCCTATCAACCTTGTCGCCCGCCCAATCGGAGTCGGTGAAGCCAACCAAAGCAAAGTCCGTGTCCCTTGGGTACCATAGTCCGAAGTGTGGGGTATCAACTAAATATCGAAAGATCCTCTTGACTGCCACAACGTGGCTTTCCTTCGGGCTTGCTTGAAACCGTGCACACATACCAACGCTTAACATTATATCCGGGCGAGAGGCACAAAGGTAAAGAAGCGAACCTATCATCGAACGGTAAAGCTTGGGATCCACCGCCTTGCCGGTCTCGTCAAGTGAGAGTTGACACTTGAGGTGCATTGGAGTTTGATGCGTGCAATTACACACGTCCGTTGGGAACCCCAAGAGGACGGTGTGAGTATAGAAGCAAGTTTTCCCTCAGTATGTGTTGCTGCCAAAACCCACCGGCGGGCAGCGACGGGCAACACCGTAGAGCCGGGAACAACCTAGGGCTGCGGCTGGCCGAGGTCCCTCCGAGCGACGGCCCGCAAAGCCTTCTGGTACACACGTCCGATGCTGATGCAAGGGCGTGCCACCTGACCTATACCTGGTCAGGAAGGTGATGGAGATGCCTCGCTTAGTTTCCTGCATGGCATACACGTAAACATTAAATACGAGCCTCGATCGGCTCTCAGGTTATCCTGTGAATCGGCTCAGGGAGCCGATCCACCCATGATTCGTACGAGGTGCACGAATATATGGTGGTCCTGCTTGATCAAGATAAAGCTAATGAGATCTACGACGATTTAGGGTTTTCACCGCATAATCGGATCATCCTACTCAGGATTGGGCTTCGCGGCCACGCACGGTGATCATAAGCCGATCCTAGACAAGGCCTAAAAACCAACACGAGGTTGATCCCCGGAACATCCTGTCTAGGACTAGCGAACGACACCCTACGTGCCGCTGGATCCTCCAGCCCCTTGTAAGGCCTAACTATTGCAGATATTAAACTAATCCTTGATGAACAAGGAGCAACC
The DNA here is from genome assembly GCF_019359855.2 of Lolium perenne. NCBI lineage: Eukaryota > Viridiplantae > Streptophyta > Magnoliopsida > Poales > Poaceae > Lolium > Lolium perenne. Next base: position 356,926,835 of record NC_067247.2, on the reverse strand, counting down.
GTAACGGATCAGATCTACTAAATAATGATCAAGCGGGGTGCCGCCCCTACACCTAAGATAGGTGTAAGGGCGGCTAGATATGCAAGGGTTGCACTACGATAGCATGTTACGCGAAGAACTATGCTAACCCTAACACATCTATGATAACTACGTTGCTCGCCATCAAAAAGGCTTTAGTACGAGCAACGCATGAACAACGTGGAGCTTGTGCTGCCTAGATCGCAAGATGCGATCTAGGCAGCATGTTGCTTACCGGTAGAAACCCTCGAGACGAAGGAGTTGGCGATGCGCCGAGACTGATTTGGTTGGTTGAACGTTGGTTGTTGTTTATTCCATAAACCCTAGATACATATTTATAGTCCAGGAGACTTTCTAACGTGGGAGTAATCCCAACCGTGCACGAGACGAATTCTAACTTCTAATCTAAGATGCGATCTACTATATTACAGATACAAGGGCAAACTAGCCCAACCTTGCATATAAGGCCGATCCACGTATTTCTTCCGTATATAATCTTCAAGCCCATCTTGATCGTGGCCCACCTCTGACTCGGTCAAATTCTGGTGATAACACATGCCCCCCTGGTTTTGGAATTGGTAATTCCAAAATCACTCTGCTTTCCTTTCGTTGGGTCATGTCGTGGCAGAACCGTTGCAGTATCCGTCATCATGATGCCTTGCCTTCTCAACTTCTCCGCGTGACCTGGCAGTTTTTTTTTTCTTAGGCACCACTTCCTCGGAAACTGCTGTGGCATTAAATTTCCACTATATCCCCTTTTATTTAACCGCTCCGCACAGTTTATTTTCGCATCTTCTTCGCATTAGCACTCCAAAAGCCCTCCGGCGCCACCATGTCTTCTTCCTCCTCTGCTCCATCGGATCTTTCCAGCCAGTCCTCCCCTTCCCGTGAGCCGACGCCGGAGCCGACTGATGTCCACGTTCCCCCTCCTTTCCTGTAGACAGTGTTGGGCCTCCAAGAGCAGAGGTTTGTAGAACAGCAGCAAGTTTTCCCTTAAGTGGATACCCAAGGTTTATCGAACTCAGGGAGGAAGAGGTCAAAGATATCCCTCTCATGCAACCCTGCAACCACAAAGCAAGAAGTCTCTTGTGTCCCCAACACGCCTAATAGGTGCACTAGTTCGGCGAAGAGATAGTGAAATACAGGTGGTATGAATAAGTATGAGCAGTAGCAACGGTGCCAGAAAATAGCTTCCTGGCGTGTAGTAAACAAGCAGTAGTAACGCATCAGTAGTAACACAGTAAAACAGTAAACAAGCAGCGATAGCAGTATTTAGGAACAAGGCCTAGGGATTACACTTTCACTAGTGGACACTCTCAACATTGATCACATAACAGAATAGATAAATGCATACTCTACACTTTTGTTGGATGATGAACACATTGCGTAGGATTACACGAACCCTCAATGCCGGAGTTAACAAGCTCCACAATTAATGCTCATGTTTAAGTAACCTTATAGTGTAAGATAGATCAAAAGACTAACCCAAGTACTAACATAGCATGCACACTGTCACCTTCATGCATATGTAGGAGGAATAGATCACATCAATATTATCATAGCAATAGTTAACTTCGCAATCTACAAGAGATCATGATCATAGCATATACCAAGTACTAACACGGTGCACACACTGTCACCTTTACACACGTGCAGGAGGAATAGAACTACTTTAATAACTTTGCTAGAGTAGCACATAGATAGCAGTGATACAAAACTCATATGAATCTCAATCATGTAAAGCAGCTCATGAGATTATTGTATTGAGGTACATGGGAGAGAGATGAACCACATAGCTACAGCGGAGCCCTCAGCCTCGGGGGTGGATTACTCCCTCCTCATCATGGAAGCAGCGATGGCGGTGAAGATGGCGGTGAAGACGGCGGTGGAGATGGCTCCGGGGGCAATTCCCCGTCCGGCAGGGTGCCGGAACAGAGAGTTCTGTCCCCCGAATTGGAGTTTCGGTATGGCGGCGGCGCCCCTGGAGTCTTTCTGGAGTTTCGTCAATTGGTACTGCGTTTTTAGGTCGAAAGGGCTTTTATAGGCGAAGAGGCGGCGCAGGGGGGCACCTGGGGGCGCCACACCCTAGGCCGGCGCGGCCTAGGCCTGGCCCGCGCCGCCATGTGGTGTGGTGGCCCCCTGGCCCCTCTCCGACTCTTCTTCGGTGTTCTGGACGCTTCCGGGAAAAATAGGAGGTTTGGCGTTGATTTCGTCCAATTCCGAGAATATTGCCCGAACAGCCTTTCTGGAACCAAAAACAGCAGAAAACAGAACTGCACCGTGGCATCTTGTTAATAGGTTAGTTCCGGAAAATGCATGAAAATGATATAAAGTGTGAACAAAACATGTTGGTATTGTCATAAAACAAGCATGGAACATCGGAAATTATAGATACGTTGGAGACGTATCAAGCATCCCCAAGCTTAGTTCCTACTCGTCCTCGAGTAGGTAAACGATAAAAGATAATTTCTGAGGTGACATGCTACCAACATAATCTTAATCATACCATTGTAAAGCATATGAGATGAATGCAGCGATTCGAAACAATGTAAATGCAATGAGTAAACAAGTGAATCATATAGCAAAGACTTTTCATGAATAGTACTTTCGAGACAAGCATCAATAAGTCTTGCATAAGAGTTACTCATAAAGCAATAAATTCATAGTAGAGACATTGAAGCAACACAATGGAAGATTAAGTTTCAGCGGTTGCTTTCAACTTGTAACATGTATATCTCATGGATAGTTGTCAATGCAAAGCAATATAACAAATGCAATAAGCAAGTATATAAGAATCAATGCACAGTTCACACAAATGTTTGCTTCTTGAGGTGGAGAAAGATAGGTGAACTGACTCAACAATAAAAGTAAAAGAATGGTCCTTCAAAGAGGAAAGCATCGATTGCTATATTTGTGCTAGAGCTTTTATTTTGAAAACATGAAACAATTTTGTCAACGGTAGTAATAAAGCATATGTATCATGTAAATTATATCTTACAAGTTGCAAGCCTCATGCATAGTATACTAATAGTGCCCGCACCTTGTCCTAATTAGCTTGGACTACCGGATCATCACAATGCACATGTTTTAACCAAGTGTCACAAAGGGGTACCTCTATGCTGCCTGTACAAAGGTCTAAGGAGAAAGCTCGCATTGGATTTCTCGCTATTGATTATTCTCAACTTAGACATCCATACCGGGACAACATAGACAACAGATAATGGACTCCTCTTTTATGCATAAGCATGTAACAACAATTAATAATTTTCTCATATGAGATTGAGGATATATGTCCAAAATCAAACTTCCACCATGGATCATGGCTTTAGTTAGCGGCCCAATGTTCTTCTCTAACAATATGCATGCTTAACCATAGGGTGGTAGATCTCTCTTACTTCAGACAAGACGGACATGCATAGCAACTCACATGAAATTCAACAATGAATAGTTGATGGCGTCCCCAGTGAACATGGTTATCGCACAACAAGCAACTTAATAAGAGATAAAGTGCATAATTACATATTCAATACCACAATAGTTTTTAAGCTATTTGTCCCATGAGCTATATATTGCAAAGGTGAATGATGGAATTTTAAAGGTAGCACTCAAGCAATTTACTTTGGAATGGCGGAAAATACCATGTAGTAGGTAGGTATGGTGGACACAAATGGCATAGTGTTGTTTGGCTCAAGGATTTGGATGCATGAGAAGTATTCCCTCTCGATACAAGGTTTAGGCTAGCAAGGTTGTTTGAAGCAAACACAAGCATGAACTAGTACAGCAAAACTCACATAGAAGACATATTACAAGCATTATAAAACTATACATCGTCTTCCTTGTTGTTCAAACATCTTACTAGAAAATATCTAGACTCTAGAGAAACCACTCATGCAAACCAAATTTTAACAAGCTCTATGTATTTCTTCACTAATGGGTGCAAAGTATATGATGCAAGAGCTTAAACAAGAGCACAACAATTGCCAAGTATCACATTATTCAAGACATCACACCAATTTCTACATGTAGCATTTTCCAATTCCAACCATATAATAATTTAACGAAGCAGTTTCAACCTTCGCCATGAATATTATGAGCTAAGAACACATGTGTTCATACGAACCAGCGGAGCGTGTCTCTCTCCCACACAAGCATTTATTCAAACACAAACAAAAACAAAAGCATACAGACGCTCCAAGTAAAGCACATAAGATGTGACCGAATAAAAATATAGTTTCAAGAGAAGGAACCTGATAATTTGTCGATGAAGAAGGGGATGCCCAAGGCATCCCCAAGCTTAGACGCTTGAGTCTTCTTGAAATATGCAGGGATGAACCACCGGGGCATCCCCAAGCTTAGAGCTTTCACTCTTCTTGATCATAGTATATCATCCTCCTTTCTTGACCCTTGAAAACTTCCTCCACACCAAACTCGAAACAACTCATTAGAGGGTTAGTGCACAATAAAAATTAACATATTCAGAGGTGACACAATCATTCTTAACACTTCTGGACATTGCATAATGCTACTGGAATTAGTGGATCAAATAAATTCATCCAACATAGCAAAAGAGGCAATGCGAAATAAAAGGCAGAATCTGTCAAAACAGAACAGTTCGTATTGACGAATTTTAAAATGGCACCAGACTTGCTCAAATGAAAATGCTCAAATTGAATGAAAGTTGCGTACATATCTGAGGATCATGCACGTAAATTGGCTTAATTTTCTGAGCTACCTACAGGGAGGTGGACCCAGATTCGTGACAGCAAAGAAATCTGGAACTGTGCAGTAATCCAAATCTAGTACTTACTTTTCTATCAACGGCTTTACTTGGCACAACAAAACACAAAACTAAGATAAGGAGAGGTTGCTACAGTAGTAAACAACTTCCAAGACACAAATATAAAACAAAGTACTGTAGCAAAATAACACATGGGTTATCTCCCAAGAAGTTCTTTCTTTATAGCCATTAAGATGGGCTCAGCAATTTTAATAATCCATTCGCGGGAAATAGTATTTGAAGCAAAAGAGAGCTTCAAGAGGCAAATTCAAAACAAATTTAAGTCTAACATGCTTCCTATGAAGAGGAATCTTGTACACAAATGAATTCATGAAGAACAAAGTGACAAGCATAAGAGGATAAAACACGAGTAACTTCAAGATTCTCAACATAAAGAGGGGAAACTTAATATTATTAAGATGCATATAACCATATTTCCCTCTCTCATAATAACTTTCAGTAGCATCATTGATGAAATCCACAATATACCCATCACTTAAAACATTCTTATCATGGTTCATATGCATAGAAGTATCATTAATTTTGGCATAAGAAGAGTTATTCTCATTAATAGTAATTGGAGCAAGATTATTATCAAGAATTTGAACATGGTAAACACGTTGCATATTAAAAGAATTGTTTTTGGTAATCCAATCATGACTATGACAAGTTTCATAAGGATAATTATAACCTATATCATAGCATTCTTTATAATAATCATCAAAGATCGGAGGCACAGTGTCATCATAAGAAATAGAATAGTTATCTTTCACAGTCGGTTTATCTATGACCATACCATCATTGTTATTAGAAGGAGATGTATCAAACACATAATGATCAGTAGCAAAAGGATTTTCAAACACCTCTTCCCCAAGCTTACAGCTTTCTATATTATTATGGGAGGAAGCATGGATAGCACTGACACTATGGCAATTATTATCATCATTTTCAGAATTAGTTTCCCAGAGATTTGCAATATCAAAAGTAGTGTGTTCATTCAAATCATGATTGCTAATGTATGTAAAGGGCATAGGAAGATCATCGTATTCAGATTCATTATCACAATAATCATTAGGAGCAACATACTTACGGTTACCTAGCGTTATCTCATTCACGCGGGGATACGCTGTTACCTCTTTCTTTTTATTCTCCTTCTTCTTCTTCTTCTTCGTTCCCTTCTTCTTCTTCTTCTCTTCCTTCTCCTCGTTCCCTTCTTTAGGAGGAAGAGGCTTGAAGGGTGGCTCGTCCGCATAACCTGATTTACTTTCGAAACAATAGAAGAAACTTGGGAGGATCCCTCCTTTTCATTAATTAGTTGAAAACACACAGCGGTCCTATCATATTTTGGCAAGGTGTCATCTTCTAAAATATTTTGTATGTAAGTATTTGTATGGCTATTATCAATGCAATAAGAAAAACACCCATGCAGGACATCATCAATATCAAGATCACTCATATGTAACAAAGAGATTTTTCTCGCAGTTCTTCACACCCCAAAAATAAAGTAAGTTCATCATGCTGATTAGGAGTAATTTCATCATCACAATACAAATTTGCAGCACTCATTGGGTTCAAATTATCATTGGAGGAGCATTGAAAATTAAAATGACCCACTTCATGGCAAACTTCACAAATAAAAGGATAGAGGGCACAAACTTTTTTACCAAGATCATCTAGAGCCCTAAACCACTTTCTAGTTTTTTCATTAATATGATGGATGCAATATTCATTTTTGACTTGATTAATTCCGCAAGGCCTATGCATTCCACAAAAATTAACATGCTTATAAGAAATAGCATTTTTAGGAGTTTGAGCATGCTTATTGCAATAATTAACAACAATTTCATTCTTCATGCAAGCCTCTTTAAAAGGTTCATGATACTTATCAAAATTATTTTTAGGCAATTCAAAATGAAAAGCAAAGGCTTTATAAAGATTTGCAGCAACTTGAGAGTCAAGACCATAAGTAGCACTCATATTTCGAAATTTATCGGTATCCATAAAAGCTTCAATGCATTCATAATCATAATTTATACCTGACTCTTTACCTTTGTCGTTCTCCCATCCTTCAGCGTTGTCCTCAATCCGATCAAGAAGATCCCACCTAGCTTCAACCTCTTTGCTTGTGAAAGATCCTTCCGAACACGCGTCCAGATAGTCCTTGTGTTGTCCTGAAAGCCTCGCATAAAAATTATTAACAATAACATTACGGGGGAGCTCATGAATGGGACATTTGAGCATTAGTGACTTCAGTCTCCCCCACGCTTGAGAAATACTCTCTCCATCACGAGGATAAAAGTTATAAATATAATTCCTATCAATATGCACTTCATGAGGAGGATAAAATTTAGAATAAAAGAGAGATGCAATTTCCTCCCAACCAAGAGAATGTCTATTCTCCAACAATTTATACCAATGCGCCGCTTTACCGCAGACAATAAACGAGAGAATATCTTCTTCCTCACTTCATCCATAGAGATACCGCACACTTGAATAACCCGCATAATTCGTGCAAAAACAAGAATGATCTCTAGGATGGACAGTTCCATCCCCTTTATAGTGGTTGTCCATAACACATTCGATAATTTTCATAGGTATTTTATACGGAATACTTTCAGCAGGTGGATTTAAAATATCAGAAACATCATTAGAGTTATCGCATATGGGAGATAAAGCATTATCGTAGCAAAATATTTCTTCCAAAGCTGAGGAGCAAAAAAGATTATTCTTATATAAACTAGCTTCCCCAAGCTTAGACTTATCCATAGTATTAGCAGTAATTGCATTCATACTAATAACATCGCTACTAGCATGCAAATAAGGTTCCATAGGTTTTTTAATTTTCGCATCAAACAATTCTAAATCAGGAAAAAGATTAAAAAGCTCACCAATTTTTTGTTGTTTTCCATTATGCCTAACTAGTGTAAACAAGAAACAAAAAGATGCAATTGCAGGATCTAAAGGAAATAGCTTCGAGCACAAACACAATGGCGCCAGAAAAGTACTTTACCTGGAACCGAAGTATGAGTGCCTTTTACCTTTCCTCCCCGGCAACGGCGCCAGAAAAGTGCTTGATGTCCACGTTCCCCCTCCTTTCCTGTAGACAGTGTTGGGCCTCCAAGAGCAGAGGTTTGTAGAACAGCAGCAAGTTTTCCCTTAAGTGGATACCCAAGGTTTATCGAACTCAGGGAGGAAGAGGTCAAAGATATCCCTCTCATGCAACCCTGCAACCACAAAGCAAGAAGTCTCTTGTGTCCCCAACACGCCTAATAGGTGCACTAGTTCGGCGAAGAGATAGTGAAATACAGGTGGTATGAATAAGTATGAGCAAGAGTAACGGTGCGGAAAATAGCTTCCGGCGTGTAGTAAACAAGCGATAGTAACGCATCGGTAGTAACACAAGAAAAACAAGAAACAAGCAGCGATAGCGATATTTAGGAACAAGGCCTAGGGATTACACTTTCACTAGTGGACACTCTCAACATTGATCACATAACAGAATAGATAAATGCATACTCTACACTTTTGTTGGATGATGAACACATTGCGTAGGATTACACGAACCCTCAATGCCGGAGTTAACAAGCTCCACAATTAATGCTCATGTTTAAGTAACCTTATAGTGTAAGATAGATCAAAAGACTAAACCAAGTACTAACATAGCATGCACACTGTCACCTTCATGCATATGTAGGAGGAATAGATCACATCAATATTATCATAGCAATAGTTAACTTCGCAATCTACAAGAGATCATGATCATAGCATATACCAAGTACTAACACGGTGCACACACTGTCACCTTTACACACGTGCAGGAGGAATAGAACTACTTTAATAACTTTGCTAGAGTAGCACATAGATAGTAGTGATACAAAACTCATATGAATCTCAATCATGTAAAGCAGCTCATGAGATTATTGTATTGAGGTACATGGGAGAGAGATGAACCACATAGCTACAGCGGAGCCCTCAGCCTCGGGGGTGGATTACTCCCTCCTCATCATGGAAGCAGCGATGGCGGTGAAGATGGCGGTGAAGACGGCGGTGGAGATGGCTCCGGGGGCAATTCCCCGTCCTACAGGTGCCGGAACAGAGAGTTCTGTCCCCCCGAATTGGAGTTTCGCGATGGCGGTGGCGCCCGGAGTCTTTCTGGAGTTTCGTCAATTGGTACTGCGTTTTTAGGTCGAAAGGGCTTTTATAGGCGAAGAGGCGGCGCAGGGGGGCACCTGGGGGCGCCACACCCTAGGCCGGCGCGGCCTAGGCCTGGCCCGCGCCGCCATGTGGTGTGGTGGCCCCCTGGCCCCTCTCCGACTCTTCTTCGGTGTTCTGGACGCTTCCGGGAAAAATAGGAGGTTTGGCGTTGATTTCGTCCAATTCCGAGAATATTGCCCGAACAGCCTTTCTGGAACCAAAAACAGCAGAAAACAGGAACTGGCACTGTGGCATCTTGTTAATAGGTTAGTTCCGGAAAATGCATGAAAATGATATAAAGTGTGAACAAAACATGTTGGTATTGTCATAAAATAAGCATGGAACATCGGAAATTATAGATACGTTGGAGACGTATCACCGACCCAGGAGGAAGTCCACGCGGCGAACACCCGCCGCGCCATCGAAGCTGGGGAGGAGTCCAGCCATGACTTCTCCGTCTGGTCTGAGGACGATAAGTCCTTGACCGACGGGGAAAGCGACCTCCGCTTCCTCGCCGACGGGGAAACGGAGGAGGAGAGCGATGACGATCGCTTCTCCTGCGACTTCACCTCTTCCGAGGAGGAGGAGGAGGAGCAGGAAGAGGAGGAGGATGACACCTCCTCCGACGAGCCGCCGGCCAAGCGGTTCTGCCCCTGGCCGGGCAACCTCAGCGACTTCGACAGCGACGATGACGCTGATGAAGAGGACGAGGACAATGAGGGCCCGGTCGGCGGCCATTGGAGCGACGACGAGCCCGCCGGAAGCAGCGCCAACAGTGGCGACGATGGCGACGACGAGGGCAGTGACGGCCCGTAGATAGGACCTCTAGTATAGGGCCAGTAGCAGTAGATGGGGTAATGTATCCCCTAGTACTTCCTTTTGAGAGCAATCAGCTCTTTATGTAAGAAATCTCGCCTATCAATGAAGAACTTTTCCCAATTTGATTTTGCCGATTTCCTTTGAGCTTAATTTAGCCGATTTCCTCTCATACCGACCTTGCCGATTTGTCCCCTTTGCCAACGCGTAATGAGCCGATAGCAACGCATCGGTCCTTTAAAATTCACCCTTCCATTCTTCAACTGATGATCTTGAAATCTGGTGGATAATGTAGAATCTTCAGGGAAGCCTTTGAATTCTTCCAACCAAACCTAATGGTCTTCTTTAACACTCATCATTTTGTGAAGAAGGTCGCGACGAAAGATCAGCCGATGGTACCCCAATCGGCTCCTGAACAGAGCGTCCACCAGGCCTGCTGCCCCCCGAGCCTTACTCGAGGCGAGAATATCAGAGAGGATGCGCCAAAGCCGACCACCTTTCTTCCTTAGAAAGCCGATATACTCCTTTTGTCAACACGGCTGAACTAGTATCAAAGGTTGGAAATCCTCGACAAGAAGGTTCAGGAACCCGGATCGGCTCAAAGCAGCTGAAGAAGTTCTCATCGTTTTACTCCCGCGAAGAAGCAGAGGGCCCCACAGCTGAACTGGATTTGGTGGAGATCCGGTAAACCTCGTATAATTGCACTAGAGTCGATGGCTGCGCATCGGCTTCGTTTCTTAGTTCTAAAGTCGATGCCAAAAAAAATTTTTTTTACTGGCCGATTTTTCCTAATCGGCTCCCAATGTTTCACTGCACACATGTTTACACATGTTTATCTGCACATGTTCATCTGACTATATGCCCCCCGAGCCGAATCTGCCAGATGACTGCAGATATCGGCATTTGTGGTTAGCCAGGGCACTGCACTTGCACGTCGGCTCCGCGAGGATTCGTGCTGACTTTCATCCGCCGACGTGGCCGCTGCCCAGTAGCTCGATGCTGAACACAAGCAGAACACGTGGTGAAGATAATTTTGGCCGATTGCTGGAATCGGCCTCCATATCGATTGAAGCGCTGACTGAAGGTTCTGTAATGCTCCTTCATAATTTTTGGGGCCGATCACAAGGATCAGCCTCGCCACGTTTGCTCATCGCTTTGCTTCAGCTACATGGTCAGGCCAGTGGATAAAACCAGCTTAACCCTTCCCTTCGTCACGTCGATGCGCTCGCAGTCGTCCAAATTGATACCTGAGAGGGGTTCTTGGCCTGCTGCTTCCCATGCGTTCACGCCAGCCGTCGAAATTTCGGCTGAGTCATCGGCCTGGACGACCTCTACCTCATCTCCATCCCACTGTATTATGCATTGGTGCATCGTGGAGGGAATGCAGCAGTTGGCGTGGATCCAATCCCTTCCTAGCAGAACAGCATAAGTGCTCGTGCTATCGACGATGAAGAACGTTGTAGGGATAGTTTTCCTTCCTACGGTCAGATCCACGTTCAGAACACCTTGTGCGTCAGATGCTTGGCCGTTGAAATCGCTCAATGTCACGTTGGTCTTGATTAGATCTGAGCTAGAGCGTCCCAGCCGACGTAGCATAGAGTACGGCATGATGTTGACTGCCGCTCCGGTGTCCACCAGCATCTTATTTACAGGCCTCCCATCGATGTAACCTCGCAAGTACAGGGCCTTCAGATGTCTGTAGCTTCTTTCTCGTGGCTTCTCAAAGATAACCGGCCGTGGGCCGCAGTCAAGTTGTGCCACAGGTGCCTCGTCTAATCCTGGAGCACTGAACTCCGAAGGGAGGATGAACACCATGTTTGTGCCAGCCGATGTTTCATCATCGGCTTTCCTTTGCTTGGGGCGCCACTCCATTTTTCGTGGACGACCCTCTTCATCCAGGGTTCGCTGAACTTTCGCAGCCAGATCAGGTCGTGCCTTCCTTAGCGTATGCAAGTATAACCTTTCGGCTTCCTCCAGGCCGCGCAATCGCTGAACCCTGCGCTTTTGTGAACGGCTGAGTCCATCAGGGCACCACCTTGGCCGGTGGTACCTATCTTCTTCTTCTTGTCCCTCGTCTTCTGAATCCTCGAGATCTGCCCACCGAGGGGACTCAGCGTATTTGCTTTGTGGCGGGAGAGGCCCTAAGCGCCTGAACACAGACACGTTGGCTGCCTCCTTCTTCTTCTGGTTGCATTCTGGGCAATTGCCGATTGTGGGCAATCGGCTCATTCCTGAATCCCAGCAGTGTCTGAAGAAGGGGCAGTCCCAGTGCCTGTCGTTGTCGTCTTGCTCCCTTGATTTTTCTTTGGCACGGCGCTCGTGCTCCTCCTCATCGCGATCATGCCGACGATATCTTCTGGCTTCTCTAGCCAGACGATCTCTTTCATCATCATCACTGGATCGTCAGCGTCGGTCATACTGACTCACATACTTGTTGAGGAGGTGATCAGAGAGGGGTCGCTGATATCTCATGTTCTTCACTTCTCCCTCTGTGACGTAGCGCTTGCCATCATGACGGAGCCGATCGCGTGGAGCGGCCTCCTCTGTGTCCTTGCTACGAGAGCAGCTGCCCTCGTCTCCATCTTTGCCAGAGTGATGCCCAGGTCCTACCATGTTGATGCTGAACGAGGACCCTGGCTGGCAACCTTCGGGGTAAGTGCATTCCACCATGTTAACGGCGGGGAAGGGCTGGGTGTCGACCTTCATGGCGTACTGGTTGAAAATCAGACGCCCTTTTTCTATCGCCGCTTGGATGTGCTGACGCCATACCCTGCAGTCGTTGGTGGCATGGGAGAGCGAGTTATGCCATTTGCAGTATGGCTTTCCGTTCAGCTCTTGCACCGTGGGGAATTTGAGACCTTCGGGACTCGTCAACCGCAACTCCCTGAGCAGGAGGTCGAAGCGGTGCTCAGTTGAGGGCACGTCAAACTCAACCCCCCGGGGCGGGCCTGGTGGCTGGACCCATGTGCAGGACACGGGGGTTCCGCCCCGAGTCCATGCAGCCACTGCTACCTCTTGATCTCCCCCGCAGAAACTTCGTCTTCCTCTGCATCGACCAGGACTACTGCACGCTTGAATTTGTCCTGCACAGGTCCGGTGGCGCTGTTCATATGCCGACGATTTACGAACCATGTGCGCCGATGAGGGATAGTCCGCTTGGGAGGCCATGTCCTTGAGCGGTGTTGCGAGGCCCGCTACTGCCAACTGGAATGCTTCCTTTTCACTTATACGATCCGAATAACATCGGTTCCTAAGATTCCCGAAGCGCTGGATGTATTCCCGTCACGCTTCTCCACGCTTCGACGTAGTTGTGCTAGATCGGCAATGCCGGACTCGGAAGCCTCTGAATGGTACCGCATATGGAACTGCTCTTCCAATCGCTTCCAAGTCCGGATGGAGTCTGGTGGCAACGAGGTGTACCACCCGAAAGCCGATCCCGTGAGGGACTGTGAGAAGAGCCTCACGCGTAGTTGATCCGACACTGAGGCCGGTCCTAGTTGTGCCAAATATCGGCCTACGTGCTCGATGGAGCTGGAACCATCTGATCCACTGAATTTGGAGAAATCAGGGAGCCGATATTTAGGTGGTAGCGGGATCATCTCGTAGTCGTCGGGGTACGGCTTGGAATAGCCGATTGCCCTCCTTTTCGGCACCATGCCGAACTGATCTCTCAGTATGGTACTGATCTGATCCGCTGTGCTGGCTGCAGGAGTTGAACTCTGAAGATTCGCCGGGGTGGCGTACTTAGCCAGCCATGTTTGCTTTTCCAGCTCTGAGCCAACTGCAGGAGTTGAGCTCTGGAGGTTCGTCGGGGTGGCGTACTTAGTAAGCCACGTCTGCTTCTCAAGATCTGTTGCTGACGTCCCTCCTGTTTTCCCCGAAGTCCCTGATGTTGTGGCCTGGTTTGTGAGCGCCCAGTTACCGCAATCTGGCACATACGTGCACGTGTACCCGTGAGGGATCTCCTTAGGCGCCTCAGGCAAGAACTGGTAGTCACTAGGGTCACCACCGATCTTGTAGACGACGAATGCCGGTGAAGCCGGCACTTCTGGTGCTGCCAACGCAAATGGCAGCGGTGGACGGGACTGGAGTGGCAACTCTCCTTGATGCGTCCCGAGAGCTGGTCCTGACGGCGAGTACTGGTGCCTCATGATCTCCTGGATCACGCGAAGAGCGACACGCTCCAACGTGTTGACCAAGTTCTCAGAGTGGCGGTGTAGCGAGTGAGCCACCAAGTAGTTGATCTCCTGCCGCAGGGACCTGGTGCGTTCTTCTGACGGGGCAGAGAGGTCTATCCCATCGAGTGCACCATTAGGCGAGAACCCCTTCCACCTGATGCCATGTGAACGGGTTCTGTGGAAAGAGCCGATGAGGTCGGCCTCGAGGATGACTTTGATCTCGTCATACTTCTTCTTGAGCTCATCGGTCAGATCCTCGTACGTGACTGGCGTGCCGTCCGCCATCTCAGATGTAGATGGCGATGTGGTTGATGTAGAAGCTTGTCCCACCGGGCGTGCCAGAATGTGTTGCTGCCAAAACCCACCGGCGGGCAGCGACAGGCAACACCGTAGAGCCGGGAACAACCTAGGGCTGCGGCTGGCCGAGGTCCCTCCGAGCGACGGCCCGCAAAGCCTTCTGGTACACACGTCCGATGCTGATGCAAGGGCGTGCCACCTGACCTATACCTGGTCAGGAAGGTGATGGAGATGCCTCGCTTAGTTTCCTGCATGGCATACACGTAAACATTAAATACGAGCCTCGATCGGCTCTCAGGTTATCCTGTGAATCGGCTCAGGGAGCCGATCCACCCATGATTCGTACGAGGTGCACGAATATATGGTGGTCCTGCTTGATCAAGATAAAGCTAATGAGATCTACGACGATTTAGGGTTTTCACCGAATAATCGGATCATCCTACTCAGGATTGGGCCTCGCGGCCACGCACGGTGATCATAAGCCGATCCTAGACAAGGCCTAAAAACCAACATGAGGTTGATCCCCGGAACATCCTGTCTAGGACTAGCGAACGACACCCTACGTGCCGCTGGATCCTCCAGCCCCTTGTAAGGCCTAACTATTGCAGATATTAAACTAATCCTTGATGAACAAGGAGCAACCGTAACGGATCAGATCTACTAAATAATGATCAAGCGGGGTGCCGCCCTGATGCGTGTGGTTGGCACGTCCGTTGGGAACCCCAAGAGGAAGGTGTGATGCGCACAGCGGCAAGTTTCCCTCAGTAAGAAACCAAGGTTTAATCGGACCAGTAGGAGTCAAGAAGCACGTTGAAGGTTGATGGCGGCGAGATGTAGTGCGGCGCAACACCAGTGATTCCGGCGCCAACGTGGAACCTGCACAACACAACCAAAGTACTTTGCCCCAACGAAACAGTGAGGTTGTCAATCTCACCGGCTTGCTGTAACAAAGAGTTAACCGTATTGTGTGGAAGATGATTGTTTGCATAAAACAGTAGAACAAGTATTGCAGTAGATTGTATTTCAGTAAAGAGAATTGGACCGGGGTCCACAGTTCACTAGAGGTGTCTCTCCCATAAGACGAACAGCATGTTGGGTGAACAAATTACAGTTGGGCAATTGACAAATAAAGAGAGCATGACCATGCACATACATATCATGATGAGTATAGTGAGATTTAATTGGGCATTACGACAAAGTACATAGACCGTCATCCAACTGCATCTATGCCTAAAAAGTCCACCTTCAGGTTATCATCCGAACCCCCTCCAGTATTAAGTTGCAAACAACAGACAATTGCATTAAGTATGGTGCGTAATGTAACTAGTGACTACATCCTTGAACATAGCACTAATGTTTTATCCCTAGTGGCAACAGCACAACACAACCTTAGAACATTCTGTCACTGTCCCAGGTGTCAATGCAGGCATGAACCCACTATCGAGCATAAGTACTCCCTCTTGGAGTTACAAGCATCTACTTGGCCAGAGCATCTACTAGTAACGGAGAGCATGCAAGATCATAAACAACACATAGCATAACTTTGATAATCAACATAACAAGTATTCTCTATTCATCGGATCCCAACAAACGCAACATATAGAATTACGTATAGATGATCTTGATCATGTTAGGCAGCTCACAAGATCCGACAATGATAGCACAATGGGGAGAAGACAACCATCTAGCTACTGCTATGGACCCATAGTCCAGGGGTAGACTACTCACACATCACACCGGAGGCGACCATGGCGGCGTAGAGTCCTCCGGGAGATGATTCCCCTCTCCGGCAGGTGCCGGAGGCGATCTCCTGGATCCCCGAGATGGGATCGGCGGCGGCGGCGTCTCTGGAAGGTTTTCCGTATCGTGGCTCTCGGTGCGGGGTTTCGTCACGGAGACTTTTTATAGGCGGAAGGGCAGGTCAAGAGGCGGCACGGGGGCCCCACACCACAGGGCCGCGCGGCCAAGGGGGGGGCCGCGCCGCCCTAGGGTGTGGCCCCTCCGTGGCCCCTCTTCGTCTCTCCTTCGGACTTCTGGAAGCTTCGTGAGAAAATAGGCCCCTGGGCTTTGATTTCGTCCAATTCCGAGAATATTTCCTTACTAGGATTTCTGAAACCAAAAACAGCAGAAAACAAAGAATCGGCACTTCGGCATCTTGTTAATAGGTTAGTTCCAGAAAATGCACGAATATGACATAAAGTGTGCATAAAACATGTAGATAACATCAATAATGTGGCATGGAACATAAGAAATTATCGATACGTCGGAGACGTATCAGCATCCCCAAGCTTAGTTCTGCTCGTCCCGAGCGGTAAAACGATAACACGTATAATTTACGGAGTGACATGCCATCATAATCTTGATCATACTATTTGTAAAGCATATGTAGTGAATGCAGCGATCAAAACAATGTATATGACATGAGTAAACAAGTGAATCATATAGCAAAGACTTTTCATGAATAGCACTTCAAGACAAGCATCAATAAGTCTTGCATAAGAGTTAACTCATAAAGCAATAATTCAAAGTAAAGGCATTGAAACAACACAAAAGAAGATTAAGTTTCAGCGGTTGCTTTCAACTTATAACATGTATATCTCATGGATATTGTCAACATAGAGTAATATAATAGATGCAATAAGCAAGTATGTAGGAATCAATGCACAGTTCACACAAGTGTTTGCTTCTTGAGGTGGAGAGAAATAGGTGAACTGACTCAACATTGAAAGTAAAAGAATGGTCCTCCATAGAGGAAAAGCATCGATTGCTATATTTGTGCTAGAGCTTTGATTTTGAAAACATGAAACAATTTTGTCAACGGTAGTAATAAAGCATATGCATCATGTAAATTATATCTTATAAGTTGCAAGCCTCATGCATAGTGTACTAATAGTGCCCGCACCTTGTCCTAATTAGCTTGGACTACCGGATCATCACAATGCATTGTTTTTACCAAGTGTCACAAAGGGGTACCTCTATGCCGCCTGTACAAAGGTCTAAGGAGAAAGCTCGCATTGGATTTCTCGCTATTGATTATTCTTCAACTTAGACATCCATACCGGGACAACATAGACAACAGATAATGGACTCCTCTTTTATGCATAAGCATATACCAACAATTAATAATTTTCTCATTTGAGATTTGAGGATTGTTGTCCAAAACTGAAACTTCCACCATGGAGCATGGCTTTAGTTAGCGGCCCAATGTTCTTCTCTAACATATGCATGCTTAACCATATGGTGGTAGATCTCTCTTACTTCAGACAAGACGGACATGCATAGCAACTCACATGAAATTCAACAATGAAAAGTTGATGGCGTCCCAGTGAACATGGTTATCGCACAACAAGCAACTTAATAAGAGATAAAGTGCATAATTACATATTCAATACCACAATAGTTTTTAAGCTATTTGTCCCATGAGCTATATATTGCAAAGGTGAATGATGGAATTTTAAAGGTAGCACTCAAGCAATTTACTTTGGAATGGCGGAAAATACCATGTAGTAGGTAGGTATGGTGGACACAAATGGCATAGTGGTTGGCTCAAGTATTTGGATGCATGAGAAGTATTCCCTCTCGATACAAGGTTTAGGCTAGCAAGGCTTATTTGAAACAAACACAAGGATGAACCGGTGCAGCAAAACTCACATAAAAGACATATTGAAAACATTATAAAACTCTACACCGTCTTCCTTGTTGTTCAAACTCAATACTAGAAATTATCTAGACCTTAGAGAAACCAAATATGCAAACCAAATTTTAGCATGCTCTATGTATTTCTTCATTAATGGGTGCAAAGCATATGATGCAAGAGCTTAATCATGAGCACAACAATTGCCAAGTATCACATTACCCAAGACATTTATAGCAATTACTACATGTATCATTTTCCAATTCCAACCATATAACAATTTAACGAAGGAGAAACTTCGCCATGAATACTATGAGTAGAAACCAAGGACATACTTGTCCATATGCTACAGCGGAGCGTGTCTCTCTCCCATAAAGTGAATGCTAGGATCCATTTTATTCAAACAAAACAAAAAACAAAACAAACCGACGCTCCAAGAAAAAGCACATAAGATGTGATGGAATAAAAATATAGTTTCAGGGGAGGAACCTGATAATGTTGTCGATGAAGAAGGGGATGCCTTGGGCATCCCCAAGCTTAGACGCTTGAGTATTCTTGATATATGCAGGGGTGAACCACCGGGTGCATCCCCAAGCTTAGAGCTTTCACTCTCCTTGATCATGTTGCATCATACTCCTCTCTTGATCCTTGAAAACTTCCTCCACACCAAACTCGAAACAACTCATTAGAGGGTTAGTGCACAATATAAATTGACATATTCAGAGGTGACACAATCATTCTTAACACTTCTGGACATTGCATAATGCTACTGGACATTAATGGATCAAAGAAATTCATCCAACATAGCGAAAGAGGCAATGCGAAATAAAAGGCAGAATCTGTCAAAACAGAACAGTTCGTATTGACGAATTTTAAAATGGCACCAGACTTACTCAAATGAAAATGCTCAAATTGAATGAAAGTTGCGTACATATCTGAGGATCGTGCACGTAAATTGGCTTAATTTTCTGAGCTACCTACAGGGAGGTGGACTCAGATTCGTGACAGCAAAGAAATCTGGAACTGTGCAGTAATCCAAATCTAGTACTTACTTTTCTATCAACGGCTTAACTTGGCACAACAAAACACAAAACTAAGATAAGGAGAGGTTGCTACAGTAGTAAACAACTTCCAAGACACAAAATAAAAACAAAGTACTGTAGTAAAATAACACATGGGTTATCTCCCAAGAAGTTCTTTCTTTATAGCCATTAAGATGGGCTCAACAGTTTTGATGATGCACTCGCAAGAAATAGTATTTGAAGCAAAAGAGAGCTTCAAGAGGCAAATTCAAAACACATTTAAGTCTAACATGCTTCCTATGAAGAGGAATCTTGTAAATAAACAAGTTCAAGAATCATAATGCAACAAGCGTAGAAAGATAAAACAAGTGTAGCTTCAAAAATTTCAGCACATAGAGAGGTGTTTTGGTAACATGAAAATTTCTACAACCATATTTTCCTCTCTCATAATAACTTTCAGTAGCATCATGAGCAAACTCAACAATATAACTATCACATAAAGCATTCTTATCATAAGTCTCATGCATAAAATTATTACTCTCCACATAAGCATAATCAATTTTATTAGTTGTAGTGGGAGCAAATTCAACAAAGTGGCTATCATCATATATAGGAGGCATATTGTAATCATAAAAGAAAATTTTCTCCTCAATTCTTGGGGGACTAAAAAGATCAAGCTCATCAAAACCAGCTTCCCCAAGCTTAGAATTTTCCATAGCATTAGCAACAATAGTGTTCAAAGCATTCATATTAATAACATTCCCATTAGCATGCATATAAAGTTCCATGGGTTTTTTAATTCTCTCTTCAAACACATCATGTCCTAATTCAAGATAAAGCTCATAAAGATCTCTCATATTTTTGTTGTTTTCCATTATGCTTAACTAGTGAAATAAAAACATGCATGATATTAAGTAAAGTAAAACAAGTAACTAATTTTTTGTGTTTTTGATATAGAGTGCAAACAAGATAGTAAATAAAGTAAAACTAGCAACTAATTTTTTTGTATTTTGATTTAGTGCAGCAAACAAAGTAGTAAATAAAACTAAGCAAGACAAAAACAAAGTAAAGAGATTGAGAAGTGGAGACTCCCCTTGCAGCGTGTCTTGATCTCCCCGGCAACGGCGCCAGAAATTTGCTTGATGCGTGTGGTTGGCACGTCCGTTGGGAACCCCAAGAGGAAGGTGTGATGCGCACAGCGGCAAGTTTCCCTCAGTAAGAAACCAAGGTTTAATCGGACCAGTAGGAGTCAAGAAGCACGTTGAAGGTTGATGGCGGCGAGATGTAGTGCGGCGCAACACCAGTGATTCCAGCGCCAACGTGGAACCTGCACAACACAACCAAAGTACTTTGCCCCAACGAAATGCTGAGGTGGTCAATCTCACCGGCTTGCTGTAACAAAGAGTTAACCGTATTGTGTGGAAGATGATTGTTTGCATAAAACAGTAGAACAAGTATTGCAGTAGATTGTATTTCAGTAAAGAGAATTGGACCGGGGTCCACAGTTCACTAGAGGTGTCTCTCCCATAAGACGAACAGCATGTTGGGTGAACAAATTACAGTTGGGCAATTGACAAATAAAGAGAGCATGACCATGCACATACATATCATGATGAGTATAGTGAGATTTAATTGGGCATTACGACAAAGTACATAGACCGTCATCCAACTGCATCTATGCCTAAAAAGTCCACCTTCAAAGTTATCATCCGAACCCCTCCGTATTAAGTTGCAAACAACAGACAATTGCATTAAGTATGGTGCGTAATGTAACTAGTGACTACATCATTGAACATAGCACTAATGATATATCCCTAGTGGCAACAGCACAACACAACCTTAGAAATTTCTGTCACTGAAACAGTTGACAAAGCAGCCATGAACCCACTATCGAGCATAAGTACTCCCTCTTGGAGTTACAAGCATCTACTTGGCCAGAGCATCTACTAGTAACGGAGAGCATGCAAGATCATAAACAACACATAGCATAACTTTGATAATCAACATAACAAGTATTCTCTATTCATCGGATCCCAACAAACGCAACATATAGAATTACAGATAGATGATCTTGATCATGTTAGGCAGCTCACAAGATCCGACAATGATAGCACAATGGGGAGAAGACAACCATCTAGCTACTGCTATGGACCCATAGTCCAGGGGTAGACTACTCACACATCACACCGGAGGCGACCATGGCGGCGTAGAGTCCTCCGGGAGATGATTACCCTCTCCGGCAGGGTGCCGGAGGCGATCTCCTGGATCCCCCGAGATGGGATCGGCGGCGGCGGCGTCTCTGGAAGGTTTTCCGTATCGTGGCTCTCGGTACTGGGGGTTTCGTCACGGAGACTTTTTATAGGCGGAAGGGCAGGTCAAGAGGCGGCACGGGGGCCCCACACCACAGGGCCGCGCGGCCAAGGGGGGGGCCGCGCCGCCCTAGGGTGTGGCCCCTCCGTGGCCCCTCTTCGTCTCTCCTTCGGACTTCTGGAAGCTTCGTGAGAAAATAGGCCCCTGGGCTTTGATTTCGTCCAATTCCGAGAATATTTCCTTACTAGGATTTCTGTCGTTGCCTAATCGACGGTACCTCGGAGGAGGGATCCTCACGAGGGGGAGAAGAAGTAGGGGCCATAGGGCGGAGTGCTCTCGGGACGGTGGTACGCGAGTTACCCAGCTTCGGAACACCTGCAGGATGACAGGGCCTACTGCTGCTTGTCTGGAATTATCTGGGCGCTTTCGCGTTGTTACAATGAGTTGTGGTTGTGCCTCTAGGGCTCCCGGGATCCGGCTTATAAAGGCGCACGGATCTAGGGTTTACATGGAGAGTCCTAGCCGGATTACAGATAGCCTAACTACGGTACAATATCTTGCCGTGCACGTCACGGATCCGCCTTCCATACACGTCGTACTGGATCCGGGTCCCTCATGGGCCTCCATGGATCCGGGTTACTCCTATGTCGGTACGGATCCGGCCATCGATCCGGGCTGGACTTCTTCCTTCATGATCAACAGCAACTGGGCCGCCCGATGGGCCACATGCCTCATCACCGTCTGTGGGCCACCCGGGCTTGCCGGATCTAGGCACTGTCGATGGTACACCCATGAAGTATACCCACAACAGTAGCCCCCAGAGTTCTCCGAGTTTCGCCTGCAGTTTCCGCCATGCTTGCTCCTTAGGTTTCCGGCACCGTCGGCAACGCGGAGAAACTTGAAGAGCTCCAACTTTGCATTTTCTCCTTTTTCCAACCTACAGCCGGAAAATGCTCTCATCCTGCGGGACTTCATCCATCGACGTTCCAAAGAACATTTCCGGGTTACTCCCTGCTCGCGAATGAGAGCCAACTTATCTTCACGCAATTACCCGGAATCTTAAAAGACTCAAACGGTTCCGCCAATTCTGGCGCCATTTTCGCGCGATTCGCGCGGTAACTTATCTCTAGCCATTTTTACCGCTAGGGTTTGGGACACGTGTCACACATCCAACGGTGCGACGCTTGCGTTCCGACCACAGGATGCGGAACACGAATCTTATCCCCTCAGCCTATAAATATCAGCCGTCGACCCCTTTACCCCTCATTCACCCCCTTCTCACCTCTCTGCCGAGCGCCGCCCGTGAGCCTCTTCTCCGCCGCGCCGGAACCTGCCGGAAAGTCACCGGAGCATCGTCGGAGCGAGCCCTCCGCCGCAGTGTTCTTCGTGTTCTTAACTCCGGCGAACCACCGCGCGGAAAATTCGCCGCCGGCCACTCCGACCACCGCACGCACCATTACGGTAAGTCCTCGAGCTCCAACTTCGCGCCGTAGTTGGTAGGGATGAATTTGGGGAAGACGAAGTGGGATCCGACTAAGGAAAGTTTCCGCCAAACTCTTTTTCTTCAGATGTCTTCAACAATTCCGCCTCCGACCTCGGAACCGATCATGGCGACGCCAATCTCCTCAGCCCCTCCTCCCTTCGCTCCAGTGAGGCTGGATCCTTCAAAGGATTCCGGCAAGGAGACTGAGGGGACCTCAGCTCACCCGGAAAGAACCTCCAGGGCGGGTCAGACGGAGCAGCAGGCGGAAGAGGCTGCCAAGAAATCGAAAGCTCGGAAGCGCGACTCCGAAGCTAAGGGAAAGTGGTGGCCCTGTACCACCAGCGAGATGGAATTGAAGAACCTCGAGGCGGAGGGTTTCCTGCAACCCGGAAGCTGGAGGTTAGTTCCAAACGAACCAGCTCCGGCTCCAAGGGACGACGAGATGGTGCTGACGAAGGCACTGGTGGAGCGCGGATTTTCGTTCCCGCCTTCGGATTTCTTCCGGGAGATTCTGAAGACATACGGACTCCAACCCCACAACATATCTCCGAACAGCGTGCTCGCCATCAGCAACCACGTCGCTCTCTGCGAAGGCCACCTCCGGGTAACCCCAGAGCTTTCTCTCTTCCAATACTACTTTTCTGTGAAGAAGGAGAAGATCCGCCAAACTTCCGAGTTGGCGACTTGCGGATCTGTCACCTTCATCATCCGCCCGGGCCGCGTCTACCCCCCTACCGACCGTCATGAATCCGCGAGGTACTGGTCTGGGGGTTTCTTCTACTTGAAGGACGTCTCCGACCCCGCGAATGACAGGAAGCTGCCGCCATTCAAGAACTGCCCCGCCACCGAGCTTCCGTCATGGACGCACTGCCCCCACTTCTCCGACTCGCCTCAGCTGACCCGCGCTGTCAGGCGGATCTGCAAGCTTACGGAGGAGGGGCTGACGGGAAAAGACTTAACCCTTTCCTGGTTCACGAAGCGGATCCAGCCGCTGCAACACAGGGATCGCCTGATGTTTGAATACACAGGGCGCGACGATCCAATGCGCGCCACCAAGGACAATCTCTCCGCCGACGCCATCGACAAGAGGATCCGGGTCCTCATCAAAATCCCACGTGAACTCCACGTTCACGTATGCAACAAAGACATCCACACGGAGGGATCCGGAACTGCGGTATGTCGTCTTGACTTTGGTTTATCGCTTTTCTTCAAACTTTTGGCTAAGTGTAACTTTGAACTAGCTCGAGGCGCTTGAAGAAAATCAACTTGGAACTCTCCTCCGAGTCCCATCCACCGGCCATGCGGATCCGGAAGCCACGTCAGAGGCGGAAGCTCCTGAAGCTCCACGTCCCGCGAAGAGGAAGAAGCCAGCCCCTTCCAGCCCTCACGCGAAACGCCCCCGCGAAACGCTCAGCATCGCGGCTACCCGGAAAGCTGAAGCGGAAAAGAAGCGCCTCGCGCTGATTAACACCAGCAACAAGGGGCAGCCTGCCATCCAGCACTTTTTCAAGCCTTCCGGGTAAGCGTCTTCTTCCGAGACCCAAGTTCTGGTTTAACACTCGCTCTTATATTTGTATGTTTTCCTGAAGTTCCGGAAGCCAGCCTCCCAAGGCCCCAAGGGTCCTTAAGAAGAAGGCCAAACCATCTCCGGCTTCCTTCCCTATCACTCCTGAGGTGGAAGTTCCGCCTAAAGCTTCATCTGCCAGCAAGCCGGATCCGAAGGACATCATTAACCTTGATGACCTTCCGGAAGACCCTGCCCACCATGGCGACTCCGCCCAGGGGACCTCCTCACCCACTCTTCCACCAGATCAACCAAGTTCCGCTTTCGCGGGACCTACTGAGGAAGAGCAAGAGCAAAAGGTCAAGCTCCTCCAAGTTACCAATGCGACCCGAGTCAGCCTCGAGCCAACTTCATCCCTCCAAAAACTTTCCCTCGCCGAGCGTCACGCGGAAGTTTCCGCCATGCTGAATAAGGTATGGGGGAAGCCGGAAGAGGAGGTGGGTTATCTCGCGGAACTGGAGGACAGCCTGAAGGAATTTTTCGCCAAGCACAAGGAAGTGCGGCAGGTAATACTAGCCCCCAAGCATTGGGTGATATAGTTCCGTGTAACATGTATTAGCCGATGCTTTCTCCAAATGTACTGTTAGGCGGAAATTTGAAATGTTTATCCAAGCCTTTGAAATCTTCGCCAGCCCCCCAGATTTTAATATCCGACTAACTCTCTGCTGCTTCTCAGTCCACGCGGAAACTGCACGAAGATTTGCGCATTCACGTGCTGGAGCAAATCAAGGAGATCGAGGGACTGCGCGAACACGCGGAAAATAGCCGAAAGGCTATCCAGCTGCTTGAGACCCGACTTCAAGGTACGAGATCCGGATCTTTACTTTTTTTTGTGCTGACAGTTGTTTAGGGTGCATAACATGTTCAATTCTGCTTTCAGAAGAAACTGCCAAGCATTCCTCGCTTGATGAACTATCCGCCAAGGTCAAGGTGCTTGAGGCGGAGAACGAGTCCCTCCAAAACTTCATGAAAGAATCTTCAAGCAAAGAGACTGAGGCGAGGAAGGAGCTCTCCGAGAAGCATGCCCGTGAGAAGGCGGAACTGATCGACAAGCTGGAGAAAAGCCAAGGCCGCGTGATCTCCATAATTGCCAAGAACAAAGCCCTAGAAGCGGAGGCGGAAGCCATTGACAAGCTTATCTTTCGTAAGCATTTTTCCGTGTCGTTGCTCCGACCACCTTGCATGTTTTCTCTGAGGGAACTGAATCTCTCTCTTTCACAGCAAGCCTCGGCTTTGAGTGGACAAAGGACTCAAACCTGACGAGGACGGAGGCGTACGATGAAGCGCGGATCTCAATTGATGCGCTGTTTGGAGCCTGTCGCGGAATCGCCACGGCTCTGTCGCTGAAGAAGGCCAAAACCACAGTCATCGACACGATGACCAAACTCATGCGACAGGTGCCGGAGTTCATCAAGGACTGGCAGAAGTCTTCAGCATGCGGAGCCGCCTCCTTAGTCTTGGCCACCTGCAAGGCTTTCTTCCCCTTACTCAACCTGGCGCAAGTTGCACGCGGAGCCCCCGAGAGTTCCGACATGAGCGCCCTCCTCGCGGAAACTGAAGGCTATGAAGAGCTGTTTGTCAGGCGAGTGGATCACTCGTTCTGGTACAAGCAGCACAATCTGCCCGAAGGTTTTTCCGATGCAGAGGAGGAAGCAGGCGAGCCAGAGTATTATGGGGAAGGATCCGGATCCAGCAGCGAGCACTCCGGAGAAAATTCTGGAGACGACTCTGAAGCCGGATCTGGCGGCAGCGACGACGGCTCCAGCTACCAGCAATCTGAAGAGGAGGACTCCGAGTAGAGTTCCTGTTTGAAACAATGAAACAAGTTGCATCATTTTGGCCCCAGCGAGGGTTTGTAATAAGACTTTAAATTCTTAAGTAGCTAGGAACGAAACGATTATGCATGGGGCGGAAACACTTATCCTGCTATCCGTTAAGTATTATGTGCATGTTTCGTTTTATGTCGGAAAGCAAGTGCTGACTTCGTTATTTTCCGGCTTGCCCGCTTGACCTTCCACGAGCCGGAAAACCTTAGCCGGAAACGCTCGCCAGCGGCGACGAAGCCCAATGGCAGTCCGTCCATAACCGCGGAAACAAGCCCCCAGGCATAGGTGCCGGAAATCGCTACTAGGAATCCACGAGTTCGCAATGTATAACAACTTAATCAGAAAACTTAAGCTTACGTCCTAAAGGACGATTTTGAAAATCACAACTTTCATACACGCCTAGGCGGAAATATCCAGCTCTGCGGTTTTAGTCGGAGAAAACATACACGATCTAAAATGAACAAGTAAAGGAGGTAAAAGACTCAAAGAGTGAACCAGAAGCTTTATTTCATTGATCATGTATAACTATTACAGAGTTTAGAACTCGGAAAAATATATGCTAAGTGTAGAAAGGACGTAGCTGTGCGATATTCCAGGGGCGATCTGTTTCATCGTAGATGTCATCCGGATCCTCACGCTTGCGTTTCCGGTGCCAGTTAGCAGGTCTATCCCTTAGCTCGCGGAAATCAACAAGGTAATACGACCCGTTATGAAGCACTTTGCTAACGATGAAGGGTCCTTCCCATGGAGATTGCAGCTTATGGTCTTTCACCTGTCAAAGGCGGAGGACCAGGTCTCCTGCCATGAAGGAGCGTTTCCGAACTCGACGACTGTGATAACGTCGGAGCTTTTGCTGGTAGATGGCGGATCTCTGGTCAGCTAAGTTCCGAGCTTCCTCGATCAGGTCCACAGATAGCTGTCTGGCCTCGTCAGCTGTTTCTTCATTGTAGGCGGAAACTCGCGGTGAATCGTGGATGATGTCGGAGGGAAGCACGGCTTCGGATCCGTATACCAGGAAAAAAGGGGTAAACCCTGTTGATCTGTTAGGGGTAGTTCGTAAACTCCACAGAACAGCTTCCAACTCGTCAGCCCAAGCTCCAGCTGCTCGTCGCAGCGGTCCTTCAAGGCGTGGTTTAATTCCTGATAATATTAGGCCGTTAGCCCTTTCAACCTGACCATTGGACTGTGGATGAGCCACAGATGCGAGGTCCAGTCGTATCCCCATTGTTTCACAATAATCCCTCAATTCTCCTTGAGCGAAGTTCGTGCCATTATCTGTGATTATGCTGTGTGGGATGCCAAATCTCATCACGAGGCTGCAGACGAATTTTAGTGCCGTAGCACCGTCGGCTTTTCTCACTGGCTTGGCCTCGATCCATTTGCTGAACTTGTCAACAGCGACCAGGAGGTACTCAAAACCGCCAGGAGATGATCTTTTTAACTTACCAACCATATTGAGCCCCCAGACCGCAAATGGCCAGGTGATAGGTATGGTCTTCAGCTCTTGGGCTGGAGCGTTTGGTTGAGTAGCGTAGTACTGACAACCGCGGCAGGTCTTGACTATTTTATCAGCGTCTTCTTTAGCTGTAAGCCAATAGAAACCCAATCGAAAAGCTTTTGCAACGAGTGATCTGGGAGCGGCGTGATGCCCGCAATCCCCTGCGTGGATCTCTCTGAGGATTTCAATGCCATCTTGGTTGGAGACGCATTTAAGAAATACCCCTGCTGCACTTCGCTTGTAGAGCTGTCGATCAACTATTGTGTAGGTTCTTGCTCGTCTGACGATCTGTCGTGCGAGGACCTCGTCCTCTGGCAACTTCTGATCGATGAGGTAGTCCAGGAAAGGCTGGGTCCAAGCCGGAATGATAGCCATCACTTCCCTAGCCGGAGACACCGCCACCTCTCGGGTTTTCCGGGTTAGCGCCTTAATCGAGGGTATCCGGAGATGCTCCAGGAAAATGCCAGGCGGAATTGGTTTCCTGCCGGATCCGAGCTTGGATAGCATGTCTGCCGCTGTGTTATCGTCTCTCCTGACGTATTTGACTTCGTATCCGAGGAAGCTCTTGGCGATCTCGTCAACTTCGTCTCTGTAGGCCGCCATGACGGAATTTCGGCGTTCCAGTTCCGGCTACCTGTTTGTGCCACCAGGTCGGAATCTCCACAGCATATGATGTGCTTGATCCCCATTTCCTTAGCGATGCGCAGACCGTGTAGTAGAGCCTCATATTCCGCCATGTTGTTAGTAGCTTCGAAGTGGATCTGCAGAACATACTGCAGTTCTTCTCCGGTAGGGGATTTCAGGGTGACTCCGGCTCCTGAGCCTTGATGCTGCTTGGATCCATCGAAGTGCATAACCCATGTCTCTGGTTCCGGCTCCAGACTTGCATCCGGAGCTTCTGTCCAATCTGCAACAAAATCTGCCAGAACCTGGGATTTTACCGCAGTCCTTGGCTTGT
The DNA here is from genome assembly GCF_019359855.2 of Lolium perenne. Classification (NCBI taxonomy): domain Eukaryota; kingdom Viridiplantae; phylum Streptophyta; class Magnoliopsida; order Poales; family Poaceae; genus Lolium; species Lolium perenne. The sequence continues at coordinate 356,898,260 of NC_067247.2, read as the reverse complement.
AAGCGATGTCGAAGGCAGATAATTCGATGCCCCATTTAGCCGTACGTCCTGTTGCGTCAGCGTTGTTGAGAATTGTTGACAGCGGAGCCTTGCTCACGATCACATCGGATGCTCTTGGAAATAATGCCTCAGCTTCCGGCTGCCTAAGAACACGCCATAAGCTAACTTCTGAAAGTGAGGATATCTTTGTTTTGATTCCGTCAGCACCTCGCTAATGTAGTAGACAGGTCTCTGGACGTCATACTCATGACCTTCTTCCTTTCGCTCCACCACAATGACGAGGCTGACGACCTTGTTGGTAGCTGCCAGATAAAGGAGCATTGGCTCTGACTCTACTGGAGCTGCCAAGATAGGCGGGGAGGTGAGTATTTCCTTCAACCCTCGAAGAGCTGCATCAGCTGCGTCGGCCCTGCCTAAGTTGTCTGTTTTCTTCAGCAGCTTGTACAGAGGTAGTGCCTTCTCGCCAAGACGGCTAACAAACCTACTGATTGCTGCGACACAGCCAGTTAGTCGTTGCACATCTTTGAGACAAGTTGGCCTTTTGATACACAGGATTGCCTTGATCTTTTCCGGGTTAACCTCAATGCCTCTGTGAGAGACTATGAAGCCAAGGAGTTTTCCGGCTGGCACGCCAAAAACGCACTTCAGCGGATTTAACATCATCTTGTACCTGCGGAGGTTGTCGAAGGTTTCTGTGAGGTCGCTGATCAAGTCGGATCCTTTCCGGGTCATGACCGCGATGTCGTCGACGTAAGCGTGCACGTTCCGGCCGATTTGGTCCTTCAGGCACCGCTGCATCGTACGTTGGTAGGTAGCACCTGCATTTTTCAAACCAAAGGGCATAGTAACATAGCAGTAAGTACCGAACGGGGTAATGAATGAAGTCGCCTTTTGGTCGGATTCCTTCATCCGGATCTGATGATACCCGGAATACGCATCAAGAAAACACAGAAGTTCCGCCCCCGCCGTCAAATCAATGACTTGGTCAATGCGCGGCAAGGGGAACGGATCCTTCGGGCAATGCTTGTTCAAGCGTAGTAATCGATGCACATTCTTAGTATTTCAGTGTTCTTTTTGGGTACAAGGACGGGATTCGCGACCCAATCGGTGTGGATAACTTCTATTACAAAACCTGCTTCTAGTAACTTTGCTAGTTCCATTCCTATGGCGCGGCGCTTCTTATCTCCAAAGCGTCGCATAGCTTGCTTCACTGGTTTGGCCCCCGGATTTATGTTGAGGTAGTGCTCGGCGAGTTCCCTAGGTACTCCGGACATGTCAGAAGGTTGCCATGCGAAGATATCCATGTTAGCGCGGAGGAACTCGACGAGCGCGCTTTCCTATTTGGGGTCCATGTTGGCTCCGATCGAAACCTGCTTGGAAGAGTCACCCGGAATGAGGTCATGCTTCTTGGTTTCTATCGCGGGCTTGAAGGAGGTTTTCTCGCTCGGAGATCTGCTTCTTGGTGGTCTGCATCTCGCCGGATCCACCGCGGCTCTGTAGCCTTTCGGCTCTTCTCCGGATATCACGACTACTCGCGAAGGCGGCTTCGCCTAACTCGCACTCATGAGCCTTTTTGTAGTCTCCGGATACGGTAATCATACCTTTAGGACCCGGAATCTTGAGCTTGTTGTAGATATAGCACGCTCTTGCATGGAACTTGTGGTAGGTGGGCCTGCCGAAGATGACGTGGTAGGAGCTCTTGAAGGGCACAACTTCAAACGTGATCTTCTCTTCGCGGAAATTATGAACATCGCCAAAAGCCACGGGAAGTGTGATGCTGCCGAGGGAATTTGCCTTCTTACCCGGAACCACACCATGAAACTCGGTGGTGCTATGTTTGAGCTGTTCCTTGGTGAGGTTCATCCGCTCTAGAGTCTCCAGGTACATGATGTTCAAGCTGGCTCCGCCATCCATGAGGCACTTGGAGAAGTCATACCCGTCTATGCGGGGACTTACAACCAAGGCGTAGCATTCCTTTGGCACAATTGCGGGATGATCCTTCCGATCAAATGTGCACGGAATTTTCGACCACCTGACGTCTTTGCGGCACACGGAACTATGGCGTTCAGATCCGGTAGCTGACTTGGAGGCGCGCATCGTTGGGGTTCCGAGGAAAGTGTGGTAAGCCCCCACGCTCTTTTTGTCGAATGGATTGGATTTACCTGCGGCTCCTGCCTTGGGATCCGGCGAGTTATCATCCTCATCCATCGCCTCGGAACTATCGTCCTCCTTGTCTTTGTTCTTGCCCTTGCCACCTTTTCCGCGGGGACGGTGCTTCCGGGCGCGCTTGTATCCGGCCTCCGGGTCGTTCTTTAGATCATTGACCCACTTGCAGTTGCGGTTAGTATGAGTGGACTTCCCTGTAACCGGATCCAGATGGGCCAGGCAGGGCATGTCTCTGTACTCCTCATAGGTTTGCGGTGCGCGGGATCCGGCAGCAGTGACCTCGGAGGTATGCTGCTGACCCCTGCCGGCTCCGCTTCCGCGTCCGCGTCCTCTTCCACCTCCTGGACCTCCGCGTTGAAACGCCATGGCGACCATCTCGGATCCGCCACTCTTCCGTCATCGTGGTTCTTGCGCTTATGGCTGCCGCTGCCGCCGTTGTCACGGTTCTTCTTTTGTTGGTGCAGGGATTGTCAGTAGCTGCGAGATCACCGCCTGCGTCGTCATCGGCGGCAGTGTGATCGCTAGCGATGGTGATCATGTCATCCAACGTCAATTTATTTGCATTGACCAAGCAAGTTAGCTTGTGTCGCAGCAATCCTCCTCGCTGCAAGCCCCCAATGAAGGCGTGCATTGCTGTGCGGTTGTCGACGTTCTCGCACTCGTTTCTGCATGCCAACCATCGGGTGAGGAAGTTCCTCGATGTTTCGCCCTTCTTCTGGATGCATGCCTGCAGGTCGCTTGTTGTGGCAGGTCTCTTGTAGGTGCCCCTGAAGTGTTTCTCAAAAGCGTTCTTCAGGTCGAACCAGCAAAAGATGGAATTTTTCTCAAGGTCACTGAGCCAGATCCGGGCTGGACCTACAAGGTACAACTGAAGCATGCGGCAGGCGATGTTAGGGGTTCCTCCGGCGAAGGTTACAGCATTATAGTAATCCTCAATCCAGGTATCCGGCCTTTCGGTGCCATCGTAATGCTTCAGATTTCCGGGTAGCTTGAGGTTCATCCTTGGCTTTGGTTCCTCTCGAATCATCCTGCCAAAGCACTTCGGACCAATGTAGTCGGTTCTGTACTCGTTAAGGCGGTCCCGTGCGTCGCGCGAGCCGTGGCGAGGAGACTTTGAGCGAGAGCGAGATCTCCGGCCATTGCCTCCGCCTCCACCTCCGCCGCCACCGCTAGGTGGTGGTGAGGGAGACCTGCGAGGTGGGCGGTCTGACTTCTTGCTTCCGCCATCTGAATCTCCTCGGCCTTCCTGGTGCTGACTCCGGCTCCCCGTGGCTGCCTTCGCCTTGGCGCTGGCTGCCCTGGTCGTTCCGGCGAGGCTCCGGGTCACGGCTCCGACGAGGCTCTGGGTCCCGGCTCCTGCGAGGTTCTGGGTCGCGGCTCCTGCGAGGTTCTGGGTCGCGGCTCCTGCGAGGTTCTGGATCGCGGTTCCGGCGAGGCTCTGGACCGCGATCTTCATTCCGACTCCTCCTGGGCTCGGGCTCACGAACATTGTTCTGATTCCGGCGAGGTTCCGGCGAGCGCTCCCTGTTTCTGTTTCTTGGCAGCACGTTGTCGCGGATAACAAGCGCACCATGCACTATGGGCCTGGTGTTTCCGGCTGGACTACGGCGGCGAGGGGGGCGCGGGTAACCGTTGGGTGGAGGTGAGGGGTTGCGGTATTTGTCTCTTCCGGAGTACATCGCGTCCTTTCCCTTCCTTGGATCCGACGGAGGCGTCTGTGACGGAACGGGGATCGGATTTGGGTGCTCCCTGGCCCTTCTTCTGCGCTCCGAGGATCCGGTGTGCGATTCGTCGTCCTTCTGCGCGGTAGATATACAGATATCCGGATTGGATTCCAACCTGCGCGAAGTATCCGCCTTGCTTTGCTGCTGCATTGCTGAAGCGACGAGTGTGCGGAGATAGTTGATGTCAACCTCTTCGTCCTTCTTCTTCAGCAATTCCGCTGCTTTTAGCATGTTGTCCTTTGGAGTTTCCAGCGGCTGGTGATCTGCGGGCGTGTTGAAGGGTATCCTGCGAGGCGGAATTGCTTCTCTAACAATTCGATCGGCCTCCGCCTGCGCATAGGTCATCTTTACCTCCCACTCAGCCCTCATGCTCTTGACCTGCTCGAGTGTGGCAGTAATCTCGCGGTCCTGTCTCTCGAAGTTTTCCGTCCAGGCTGCATGATCTGCCCTTCCTATCCTTAACGCAGCTTCGGTATCGGCGAGCCTCTTGGCTGTGGCCAGCATTTCCTTTCTGGCGGTCTCTAGGGCCTCCAGATCTGCGGCGTCGCCCGGGGTTATAGGTGTGTTAAGAACTGCTCGCGCGGCCACCTCCTCTGCTGACAAGATTTCCTCCGAGGGAGAATCCCTTTGGGGTCGCACCCGAGACATTGGAGATCCTTGATGGGATGGTTGGGGGTCAGATTGGCCGACTTGGTCTCCAGATCCAGTTTGTCCCAGCGCTGCTACCGTTGCGAGAACCTGCTTAGGCTGGGCGGAGTCGACCTCGGGCTGATCACTGTATCCATATTCCCTTATCTTGCGAATGAAGTCATCAGATTCCGTAGAGGGAGTATCTCCGGAAATTGGGCTCAGGTTGCCCAAAATCGACTCTTCAACCGGAGTCTCGCTCTCTCCGACAAGCTCAGCCTGATCCGGATCCGCGTTGTGTTCCGGTGCCTCTTCCTGCTCAGGACCAGCTCCGTCTTCTTGAGGGGCGGTTCCGGCGGTATGGGCCAAGAAGTGTACGAAGTGGCACCTCTGCTTTTCTAACACCTGGGAGACCCAGGCGGATCTGCATTGGTCTTCCACCGTTGTTTCCTGCTCAGGGGCGGATTGGGTGGGCTTTGAAATTTCCAGATCCAAGGCAGAATCTTCCTTGGGAAGCTCCTGCATCTCAGATCGGATCTTCGCGACAGCGTCCAGCTCAGCGGCGGTCGCGTCTCGCGCATTTACCAGTGGGTTTCCGTCGGAATCGACGGTTTCCCCGATGAAGATGTGAATGCCGCCAATTGGGACGATGGAGAGCTTGACGGGGTTTGTCCTAGCCGGAATCCAGCACTCATCCGGAGGGACGATCGGCAGATTTCCGGCGTAAAGGACGCGCCCCACAGCGATGGTGTCGTCGTAGCTTCCCATGGCGGAACCCTCCCGGTTCCGGCCTCCAGACGCCACAGGCCCCACGGTGGGCGCCAACTGTCGTTGCCTAATCGACGGTACCTCGGAGGAGGGATCCTCACGAGGGGGAGAAGAAGTAGGGGCCATAGGGCGGAGTGCTCTCGGGACGGTGGTACGCGAGTTACCCAGCCTTCGAACACCGCACGATGACGGGGCCTACTGCTGCTTGTCCGGAATTATCCGGCGCTTTCGCGTTGTTACAATGAGTTGTGGTTGTGCCTCTAGGGCTCCCGGGATCCGGCTTATAAAGGCGCACGGATCTAGGGTTTACATGGAGAGTCCTAGCCGGATTACAGATAGCCTAACTACGGTACAATATCTTGCCGTGCACGTCACGGATCCGCCTTCCATACACGTCGTACTGGATCCGGGTCCCTCATGGGCCTCCATGGATCCGGGTTACTCCTATGTCGGTACGGATCCGCCATCGATCCCTGGCTGGACTTCTTCCTTCATGATCAACAGCAACTGGGCCGCCCGATGGGCCACATGCCTCATCACCGTCTGTGGGCCACCCGGGCTTGACGGATCTAGGCACTGTCGATGGTACACCCATGAAGTATACCCACAACAATTTCTGAAACCAAAAACAGCAGAAAACAGCAACTGGCACTTCGGCATCTTGTTAATAGGTTAGTTCCAGAAAATGCACGAATATGACATAAAGTGTGCATAAAACATGTAGATAACATCAATAATGTGGCATGGAACATAAGAAATTATCGATACGTCGGAGACGTATCACGCCCCTACACCTAAGATAGGTGTAAGGGCGGCTAGATATGCAAGGGTTGCACTACGATAGCATGTTACGCGAAGAACTATGCTAACCCTAACACATCTATGATAACTACGTTGCTCGCCATCAAAAAGGCTTTAGTACGAGCAACGCATGAACAACGTGGAGCTTGTGCTGCCCAGATCGCAAGATGCGATCTAGGCAGCATGTTGCTTACCGGTAGAAACCCTCGAGACGAAGGAGTTGGCGATGCGCCGAGATTGATTTGGTTGGTTGAACGTTGGTTGTTGTTTATTCCATAAACCCTAGATACATATTTATAGTCCAGGGGATTTTCTAACGTGGGAGTAATCCCAACCGTGCACGAGACGAATTCTAACTTCTAATCTAAGATGCGATCTACTATATTACAGATACAAGGGCAAACTAGCCCAACCTTGCATATAAGGCCGATCCACGTATTTCTTCCGTATATAATCTTCAAGCCCATCTTGATCGTGGCCCACCTCTGACTCGGTCAAATTCTGGTGATAACAGTATGAAACCAAGGTTATCAAACTAGTAGGAGTCAAGGAGCACGTGAAGGTTGTTGGTGACGGAGTGTAGTGCGGCGCAACACCAGGGATTCCGGCGCCAACGTGGAACCTGCACAACACAATCAAAGTACTTTGCCCCAACGTAACAGTGAGGTTGTCAATCTCACCGGCTTGCTGAAAACAAAGGATTAAACGTATGGTGTGGAAAATGATGTTTGTATGCGAAGAACAGTAGAGAACAAGTATTGCAGTAGATTGTATTCAGATGTAAAAGAATGGACCGGGGTCCACAGTTCACTAGTGGTGTCTCTCCGATAAGATAACTAGCATGTTTGGTGAACAAATTACAGTTGGGCAATTGACAAATAGAGATGCACATACATATATCATGATGACTACTATGAGATTTAATCAGGGCATTACGACAAAGTACATAGACCGCTATCCAGCATGCATCTATGCCTAAAAAGTCCACCTTCGGGTTAGCATCCGCACCCCCTCCAGTATTAAGTTGCAAACAACAGACAATTGCATTAAGTATGGTGCGTAATGTAATCAACACAAATATCCTTAGACAAAGCATTGATGTTTTATCCCTAGTGGCAACAGCACATCCACAACCTTAGAACTTTCTGTCACTATCCCAGATTCAATGGAGGCATGAACCCACTATCGAGCATAAATACTCCCTCTTGGAGTTACAAGTATCAACTTGGCCAGAGCCTCTACTAGCAACGGAGAGCATGCAAGAACATAAACAACACATATATGATAGATTGATAATCAACTTGACATAGTATTCAATATTCATCGGATCCCAACAAACACAACATGTAGCATTACAAATAGACGATCTTGATCATGATAGGCAGCTCACAAGATCTAACATGATAGCTGATGACCCACAAGTATAGGGGATCGCAACAGTCTTCGAGGGAAGTAAAACCCAATTTATTGATTCGACACAAGGGGAGACAAAGAACACTTGGAAGCCTTAACAACGGAGTTGTCAATTCAGTTGCACCTGGAAACAGACTTGCTCGCAAGGGTTTATCAGTAGTAACAGGTTTATAGCAGTAGCAGTAGTGAAATAACAGTAGCAGAGTAACAGAGACAGCAGTAGTGATTTTAGTAAACAGCAGGATTAAAATACTGTAGGCACGGGGACGGATGACGGGCGTTGCATGGATGGGAGAAACTCATGTAACAATCATAGCAGGGCATTTGCAGATAATAATAAAACGGTGTCCAAGTACAAAGCAATCAATAGGCATGTGTTCCATATATAGTCGTGCGTACTCGCAATGAGAAACTTGCACAACATCTTTTGTCCTACCAGCCGGTGGCAGCCGAGCCTCAAGGGAAACTACTGGATATTAAGGTACTCCTTTTAATAGAGTACCGGAGCAAAGCATTAACACTCCGTGAACACATGTGATCCTCACATCGCTACCATTCCCTCCGGTTGTCCCGATTGGCCACTTCGGGGCCATCGGTTCCGGACAGCGACATGTGTATACAACTTATAGGTAAGACCATAAACAATGATTATCTTGATGAAACAATAACATGTTCAGATCTGAGATCATGGCACTCGGGCCCTAGTGACAAGCATTAAGCATAACAAGTTGCAACAATATCATCAAAGTACCAACTACGGACACTAGGCACTATGCCCTAACAATCTTATGCTATTACATGACCAATCTCATCCAATCCCTACCATCCCCTTCAGCCTACAGCGGGGGAATTACTCACACATGGATGGGGGAAACATGGCTGGTTGATGTAGAGGCGTTGGCGGTGATGGCGGCGATGATCTCCTCCAATTCCCCGTCCCGGCGGAGTGCCAGAACGGAGACTTCTGGCTCCCGCGACGGAGTTTCGCGATGTGGCGGCGTTCTGGAGGGTTTCTGGCGACTTCGACTTCTCTCTGTGCGTTTTTAGGTCGAGGCCGATAAATAGTCCGAAGGAGGGCGTCGGAGGCCGGCCGAGGGGGCCACACCACAGGGCCGCGCGGGCCCCCCCTGGGCCGCACCGCCCTATGGTGTGGGGCCCTCGGGCCTCCACTTCAATTGCCCTTCTGGCTCCGTTAGTTTCCTGGGAAAATAGGGCCTTCTGCATAAATTCCGAGGTTTTTCCCGAAAGTTGGATTTCTGCACAAAAACGAGACACTGTGAAAGCTGCTGAAAACAGCGTTAGTCCGTGTTAGTTGCATCCAAAACACACAAATTAGAGGCAAAACAATAGCAAAAGTGTTCGGGAAAGTAGATACGTTTTGGACGTATCAACTCCCCCCAAGCTTAGCTTATTGCTTGTCCTCAAGCAATTCAGTTAACAACTGAGCGATAAAAGAACTTTCACGAACACATTTGCTCATATGATGTATATATTCTCATGCTATGGCTAATACTCGAGCAGTTCATAATGAGATATATGCAAATAAGATCATCTAACAGCTATGTCAATCATGGAGAGGTACCAACAATTAATAATAAGCATCATGAATCATGTATATAAGTAGGATTGCAATGTTCATAAGAGAGTATGATAAAGTGGTATCTCGCTGGCCTGTATTTGGTTGGCAAAACATAAATGCCCGGGCACCTCTGGAGTTCATAGAAAGACTAGAAGTAGTGATTGTCAAAAGATAAATGCATCAAAGTTATACCACAATCAATCATATTTTGAGACAAGCATATTGTACTAAGAATGACAGTTGTGCTCTCAAGATAGTGCTCAAAGAAATAATGGAGACACAACATAAAAGTAAAAGATTGACCATTCGCAGAGGGAAGCAGGGATTAACATGCGCTAGAGCTTTTCATTTTTATAAAGACAGGAGTAAAATTATTTTGAGAGGTGTTTGTTGTTGTCAACGAATGGTAATGGGTACACTAACTACCTCGCCAACCGGACTTTCAAGAGCGGCTCCCATGAATTATTGCATATTTATTTGGCACTCCTTCCAACCTTTCTTTCACAAACCATGGCTAACCGAATCCTCGGGTTCCTGCCAACAATCTCATACCATGAAGGAGTGCCTTTTTTATTTTGGTTTTATTATGATGATGACACTCCCCCCAACCTTTGCTTACACAAGCCATGGCTAACCGAATCCTTCGGGTGCCGTCCAACAATCACAAACCATGGAGGAGTGCCTAATTAAGTTAATTAATTTGGGACTGGGAATCCCATTGCCAGCTCTTTTTGCAAAATTATTGGATAAGCGGATGTGCCACTAGTCCATATGAGAGTCCGTCAAAAGTAAATGACAAGGTTGAAAGCTAAACACCACATACTTCCTCATGAGCTATGAAACATAAACACAAATTGAGAAGCATTTTGAAGGTTTTAAAGGTAGCGCATGAGAATTTACTTGGAATGGTTTGAAATGCCATGCATAGGTATTTATGGTGGACACTCTGGAATAACTTGGTTTTCATGTGTTTGGAAGTACGAGCAGCGTTCCCGCTCAGTACAAGTGAAGGCTAGCAATAGACTAGGGAGCGACAAATCAAGAGAGCAGTAACTGTCATAATCATGCTTGCGGCAAAATAAATTAACGGAGGCATAAAAGTGATACAAGAACTCTGAACCAATATAAATCATCGAGGCTTAATTGACTTTTTGTTCAGTCATATGCATGCGTGAGCATGTGCCAAGTCGATATAAATGAATTATTCAGAGGAGGATACCACAATGCCATACTTACTTATGAATAAAACAATGCAAACAAACATACATGACATGCTACTCATATTAATAAATTGGAGCTAAACATGAGAGATCATGAACTACTAGACTTTCTCAAATAACATATACCTCACATGAACCAACTAAGCATGCTCACATGGATGAGTATATGTACAAAAATGAAAACAAATAGAGTTCATACCAGCCTCTCACCACAATCAGATTGTCGTAGATCGTCATTATTGTCTTTTCACTTGTGTAGCTTGGATAATATGAAATGAAAACCACGCTCCAGCCACCGAAGACCATTGAACTCATAAAGAACTTTACAAACCAAAGAAGAACAGCAAATATTTTTGGTGTTTTCGAATTAGAAACAAGAACAAAAGGAAACAAACAAACAAAGTAAAATCTTTTTGGGTTTTCTTATAGCAAACTAGCAATAGCAAATAAAGCGAAACAAATGCAAGAAACCAAAGCAAACAAATGGTGAAGAGAAGCAACAGAAATATTTTTGGTCTTTTTGTGTTTTGGGAAAGAAACAAAGCAAAAACAAGAAATAGCAAACTAAAAGAAACACATAACAACAGGATGACAGAAATCTGCCAAAACCTGACAGCAGTACAGAAATCGATTTTTACAAAAATCTTACGTTGCTCAGATCGAAAAGTGTACAACTAATGAAAGTTAGATAACAACCTGGGGAACCTGCACAAAAATTGGCAGCTCAAAATGACGCTCTGGCTATTTTTGAGAATTTTTACGGTAACGTTCCAGAATCTGTTTTCAGGCAGCACTTCCCCAAATATCATCTTCCTCTCATTAGAAAACCACTCAAACGAACAAAACAAGTATGTACAAGTATCCAGCAACCATAATATGCAAAGAATGAGTGATGCCGGTATACCTCCCCCCAAGCTTAGGCTTTTGGCCTAAGTGGAGTTCAATCCCATCGATCCCATGAAGTAGTGTCTCCGTAATATGAAGATGGGTCGTATTCCGGGTATGTGCTAGAAGAAGCACCCGGGTATGTGACGGTGTGGTCGTAGGAGGTCCCGACGTCCTCGGAGTCATGTTGCTGGTGGAAGTCTCTTATCTTCAAATGTTCATCCACCTCCTCCTTAGTGCACGACCATGACTGCCTGTCAATACTCAACAAACTAGGTTGGGGAAGAGGGATTTCCTTCTCCTCCCCGTCAGAAAACAACATTCTATACACCATACTATCTAAAGTAGAGTCAGTAGTAACAAAATGATGACTCTTCATAGCAGTAATATCAAGTCTCCTAGGGGCCAATGGCACATCATTAGGATCAATAGGAAGATTAAGATATGTTAAAACGCGCAGTGCAATGGTTCCTCCAAAAATAGGCCCCCGGTAGTCGCGGCGAGCAATAAGAGCACCAAGGTGATAGGAGGTTTGACCAGTAAGTGCAATATTCAGGAAAGCAAGATGGTAGCTAGAGATATTACTAGTGTTCTCCCTACCAAGAATGCTAGTAGCAATGTAGTATGCAAAATATTTAGGGATTTCTATTTTCGTGCCCTCGGGTCCTTAGTTGTGCTCAGTTTTCCCCAGCTCCTTAGTTTTTCCTCAGTTTTACCCAAGCGTTTGTCTAAAACCATCACACGTGATGTAACGCCCGGTTGCCCGACGGTTGACCGTTATCTTCTGACTAGTGGGGCCACGTAGAGCCTGCAAAGACACGTTAGACCATCCATCTTTGTTTGACCGTAAGCATCGCTGTATCCCTGACCAAAACGCGAACGAGTGGGGCTTCGCTATATCAAATGACAAGTGGGGCCATGGCGCTGATACAAGGGGCAATACACGGGTAGGATTAGATTTTTAAACGGAGCTCTACAGCGATGGCACGGAGGAGGTGGCCTGCGGAGTGCCGAGATGAGATCGACGTCCACAAAGAACTGCATGAGGCGAGACCAGACACATTAGATAGATATGAACTAGACGCGTTTAACCATGCAAAGAAGAGAAGAAATGGTCAACGACATCGACGACTACCTCAAAACTTTGACTGACCGTGTCCGACACGAACGCGAGCAATGTAGAGAAAACTAGTGTCTCTCCTTTCTGGCGTGTATAGATGGGTGCTAGAAGAGTGTGGTGGCGAAGGGAAAGACCTCGCGGTGGTCTGTGGCGTCCAACATAGCGGGGCGGCGTGGCCGTGCCCACATCGGCGTGGATGCATGTTCGGCATTGCATCAGCATGTACGTTCGGCATTGGCCTCGGTGGTATCTCTGGTGTGTCAGTGATCGAATGAGGGGACGGGATTGAGGGTGCATCCCGACGGTGACCTAGCAGTGGCGTCGAGCATAGTCAAGCTCTTCGACCATGCCGATATCGGCATCGGCAAAGTTTGGAGGCTGTGGTGCTCGAATCAAGGAGGGATTTGTTTCTTGTACGCCAAAAGTGATTTGAAACAAGTTTCGTGTTGAAGGTTAGGTAACGAAAGTTTGTAAGTAAGCCCAAAATTATACTAGCGCCATGGTGAGGTTCTTTTTGATAGAGCTATACGGTTGGGCAAACTTTTTTGACACTTTTTAGATAGGGTTCCTTGTTGTTACACGTATGGCATCATGTATGGCAAATTTGGGATCATTTGGAGATGTTCGAAAAAATCACTTTGCTTAAACGCATGCCGTTTCGTCTCACTGAAACCAGCTTTTCTAACAAGGTGATTTATTCTACCTCCTCTAAATGACCTCAAATTTCATACAGCTGATCTTCTATACATAGATAGATAGATTGTTTCGTTTTTATATTTTTTGAACTTTTTATTTCCCTTTATAATATCCAATTGATTTTCAGGTCAAAACCTCGAAAAACAACATCATGTATGGCATCATTTTCGCCATAAATTTCAAATTTTGTGAAACTTTCCCTTTTAGATATTCCTTGTTGTTATAGATATGGCATAATGTATGCCAAATTTGGTTAGGTCTCACTGAAACCAGCTTTTGTAACAAGTTAGGTTTTTCGACCTTCTCAAAAGGGATTTTTTCTACCTTCTCTAAATGACCTCAAAAATCATACAGACAATCTTCTATACAAAGATAGGTAGATTGTTTCGTTTTTACATTTTTTGAACTTTTATTTCCCTTTATAATACCCATTTGTTTTCAGATCAAAACCTCGAAAGTTAACATAACTAGATGGTGAACCCTTCCAAACTTCAAATACAGAGATAGATAGATTGGTTCGTTTATCATTTTTACCGTGAATAGTAATGGCTACAAGAAATCGGTGATGGTCTATCATTTTTTGCGTGAAAAGTAATGGCTACAACAAATCGGTGATGGTTTATCATTTGGGATTTTCGTGAAAATTAATGGCTACAACAAATCGGTGACGGTTTATCATTTTTTGCGTGAAAATTTATGGCTACAACAAATCGGTGATGGTTTATCATTTTTTGCGTGAAAAGTAATGCCTAAAAGAGTTTATAATTTTTAGCGCGTGAAAATAAATACAGAAAACCGCCATTTAGCAAACTTAGAGAGTGGAAGGTAACCGCCGACAGAGAGAGGGAGGGGTTATCCTGCCCGTTAGATCATACGATCAACGGTCGGCGGGCACGATCCGCGTGACATGGGCTAGACCAATCAGGGCAATGTTGCACGTGTGAGAGAATTTGTGGAGGGAGAGGGCAAAACCGAGTAGTATCAAGAAACCAAGGGCACCTATGTAATAAACAGACTAAGGGATTCAAATATGAGATTTAAAAAATGAAAAATGCGTGTTTTGTAGAATAAAACCCATCTTGGCCTATCTCAAACTATTTGCAATACAAATATACATGAGTGTGAGAATTGTGGCCTCATTTAGACAAAGTATGTTTTGGGGAAAGCTGTTTTGGGAAGGGCTTATTGTGGAAAACCATGCACCTTCATAGCTACTAGGTGATTTGAGAAGGCCTTTGAGAAGTGGCAATTTGTGGTAAAACTTGATTTATCTATGACTTATCTATGTTTTGAGAACTGGAAATTTGTGGTAAAGACTCCATGAGTATGTGCCACTATTTTTCGGAATTTTTGCACATTAAATGACTCATTTAACTAGTTAATCCCATTTGTTGACTGTCTGCTGACCAGCTACTTGAGGGTAAAACTGAGCATATTGCACTAGCCAAGACTAGCACTCAAGGGGAAAACTCGAGCACACAAAAAATGCTAGTATAATGCTCGAGGTTATAACCGAGTATATCTAAATTTTCGTGGTTAGACTCGAGGACGCGTGTTGCGGTGCGTAAATGAAAGACGTGCAATATTTGACGCGTTGACGCCTGTCGCGGTGCAGAAGTCGTAGTCGTGCTATCGTGGACGCGTGGCGCATTGCAGAAGTCCAAGACGTGCGTACGTGCAGCGGTGGTGGACGCGTAGGACGCGGGTCGCATTAACCACCACTAGCCTTTATAGACGCCTCCTCCCACTATCTCTGTCACTCTCACTCGCCTACGCAACGCCGCCTCTCTCACGTCCCATCATCTTCTCCAAAGCAAAAAACCCTCTCCCTCTCCCTCTCTGCAGGCGAGATGGACAAGGAGAATGCCAATCCCATCGTCCACGGCGCCGTCGGCTCCAAGCGCGACGCCTCCCTCTTCGACGCCGTCCCCTCAACGGACGTCGCCGCCGTCCCCTCAACGGACGTCGCCGCCGCCTCCGCCGGTGCATCGGAGGCTGCTGCCGCCGGTCGCGGTCAGATCCCACCGGGATGGGACCCCTACGAGCCGGTGCCGTACGTCCCGCCCCCGAACCGCTACGACACCTCCATAGAGGACCCATGGAACGAGGTAATAACTACGGTTTGCTTCCTTGGTTGTTCCCCATTCCTTTTTGAACCCTATTTGTGCTGGTGTAGATGGATCTGTGGATGGATGAGTATTGGGCTAATATTTGCGCCGATTTTATTCCATTTTGCTTTGATCCCTCCTTGATTTCGTTCAAGATTTGGGTTTCGGCCGTTCGGTTAATTTATGCAAGTAATAATGGGATCTCAATCAGTTAATTTATGCAAGTAATCATAGGATCTCAATCAGTTATTTTATGCACGAATCAAAAGATATCAACCGTTTAATTTTGCAAATAATCTGGAATGTGTTCAAGTTCAGATCTGGAATCTGTTTCTTTGCCTATGATGAATCGGTGGGCACAGATTTTTACAGGAGGGTTCAGCGAACCATTTCCGTACAAATCTGTTGTGCATGAGCTTTGGTTCGCTTGCACCGTCCTCGTAGACATATAATCGTGTCCACTCTAACCGAGGCTGCCTCTGTTTTTCCTAACTTTGTTATCATGCACGTTTGCAACTCATTCACTAATAAATTCCCGTTTGATATGGATCAGCTGTCGGCAGCGACGTCGGCAAGAACGACGAGCACCATGACGTCAAGACTCGCCAAAGCCGCGGAGGCTGCAGGTCGGCCAAGATGTCTCCTACCTCGACGTCGCCAAGGGTGTCTACAGTGCCCCTTCGCACTAGGAGGCTCGGCGGCACTGACTTCAACTGCGTCCTCACGCATGCCGAGAACATCGGCCACACCAACCCCAAGGTCGGCGCGTCGGTGAACCCCAACTCCTTCCGCGCCAAGCACTTGGCGCTCGGCATGCACCTCCGCAGCATCCAGCGGGTGGAGATCTCCGGCGGGCGCATGCCTCCGCTCAAGCCCAAGGCTCCCAAGGGGAGCAACAAGTGGAGGCAGAGGCAGATGGGGTAGGCGGAGTCCTGGACGTGTGCTGCTGCTGCCTCCTCCATTTTGTTGTTGGGATCCCTTTGTTGTTAGTTAGGGATCCCTCGTTGTTATGTTGTTAGTATGATGGTGCTGTACTGCTGTGAAGAACCTCGAACCCTACTATGTTTGGCTGCTGAATGCAGCTTATTATCTATATTATCTATCCCTATTCTACTATATGACCTTGTGAATTTATCGTACATTCCCTGTAGATTTGCTTCTAGATTTAACTACATACATATGGACCAGATGGAGTACTAGATTGGGCTCCCTACTAGATTTGCTGCCATATTGGGAAAACAACCAGGGCCAAAAGGCACAAATAATAATTGAAGAAAGACAGAAATGCAAGCTTCTCTAGATTTGATACTAATTATGTGAAAAAAGGCAGAGAGAAGGAGGCAGAAAAGGTACTCTTAAAAGGGAAATGCCAATGGCCGAGAGAGACAAAACCCAGCTCCTGCTCACGTGCAACCAAACGCAATCTCGTCCTGTCCCACGCGGTCCCTTTCTACCAGCCCCACGCGACGCGGGCCCACACGACGCGGCCCCACACGTCAGAACGGAGCGGTCAACTTAACGGGAATCCTGCCGTCTGAGCTGCCTTCTGCGGGTTTCAAACAAGGACTTGGGGAAAAGTGAGGAAAAACTAAGGGGCTGGGGAAAACTGAGCACAACTAAGGAACCGAGGGCACGAAAATAGAAATCCCAAATATTTAATGGCGGGGAGTTGAATGTTCCTTATCTTGCCCCGCTGAATGGTGCGGCAATCATCGTCGGTGATCCCACGGTAGAGCTCCAGCAAGTCCCGGGGGTTGTCATCAATCCTACTTGCTGTACCTACAGGGGCAATATCCAAGGCACAACAAAAATCCTTCAATGGCATAGTCACAGTATTACCATAAATCCACAGAGCATGGATTTGTTGGCTCATAGTGTTTGTTGTTGAACTGGAAACTCTCGACGAAGATTTTGGTGAGCAAGTAGTATTGCTCCCTTTCATCGCCCATATAAGTGGTTAACCCTGCCCTGTTGACAAGGGTTAAGAAATCCTCCAGTATCCCTGCATTCCTTAGAAAATCATAACATGGAAAAGTAGAAGCATTAGGAGGACCGTTGTCCTCTTCAGGCGCGAAGCTAGGCGCGAGGATGTCTTCATTATATGATTGCCTAATCCGGGTGGCGGCCCTAGAAGGCCTCCCGGTGCTGGTTGTCCCCTTCTTGAACAACTCTCCAAAGCTAAACTTCTTCATAGCTTCTCTGAAATTTTCAACAAATGACATAAGAATTTTGATTTGGTGACATATAATTGAGGGAAACTACCATAGGAACTTGCTAGAGTACTAATCATGCATCAAAACTAGTTTCTACCACTTAGAACAAGCATGCAAGCTCACTAAACATGTTACCTACAGCAGCAAAATATTCAAGATATACTCAACCAAACGAAATTCTACTTGGATGGGTGGAGGAGTCACATACCGAAGAGCAAATGTGCCAAATTTCATGTAAATCTGGGCTGAGCAAAGAGATCGAAAAATCTGGAGCTCGAGCAAAAACGCGAGTGAGAGGAACTTGGTACGAGTTTTTCGGGAGAGAGACTGCTGGGAGAAAGAGATGACAAAGTGGGGCAGAGGGGACCCACACCACATGGTGGCGCGGCCACCTCCTTGGCCGCGCCGCCTGTGGTCTGGCGCCTCTGGTGTCCCACAGGTCATCCTCTGGTGTTCCTGTGTGCCTCGTCGAAAAATAGAACCAACGGTATAATTTTTGTGAATTTTTGAAAACTTTGAAAAACGCACATTTCTGGGTATTTAGTTTATTATTACTGGCCAGAAAAATTTTGAAATCTTCAAATAACTAAAGAACTTTGCAAATTAAAAGTGCTACAGCAACTAGAGCAAGTGGAGGAAGAAAGATATGTTGTTTACCTCCTCTATGCATATAAAAAGTATCCGTTAACAAGGTTGATCAAGTCTTGTCACCAAATAAATTTTACATAGCATAAGAAGAAATAAACCTCAAATCAATCATGTTACCTTGAATTGTATTGATATGGATCCAATCACGAGAATTTGATATTCTTCCTTAGGCTCATATATAGGACAATCAATAGTTCCCACTTTGATAGTTCTCACATTAGAAATAGTATTAACTCCACACGCTTTCTCAATCTTCTTAGGAAAATAAACGGTATGCTCCCTATCATCAACATTGAAAGTAACCTTTCCTTTATTGCAATCAATAACAGCTCGCGGTGTTAAGAAAAGGTCTCCCAAGAATAATAGACATATTATCATCTTCAGCATTTCCAACACAACAAAATCAGTTAATATTAAGCGCTAGTAGTAACTTGAACAGGAACATTCTCACATATACCAACAGGAATAGCAGTAGATTTATCAGCCATTTGCAAAGATATATCAAGAGGTATCAACTTATCTAAGTAAAGTCTCTTATAAAGAGAAAAAGGCATAACACTAACACCGGCTCCCAAGTCACATAGAGCAGTTTTAACATAATTATTCTTGATAGAACAAGGAATAGTAGGTATACCTGGTCGCCCAACTTCTTCGAACTTTGCCATTGAAAGAGTAATTAGCAAGCATAGTGGAAATTTCCTCATTGGGGATTTTCCTTTTGTTCGTAACAATATGTGTCATCTACTTTGAATAAGGAGGCAATTTAATAGCATCACCAAAGGGATTTGCAAGAATAAAGGTTTCATCCAATCGCAAAATTTATTATAGTGTTCTTCTTCCTTTGATTTTAATTTCTTAGCAGGAAAAGGCATTTGCTTTTGCACCCAAGGTTCTCTTTCATTACCATGTTTTTCAGCAATAAAATCTTCTTTAGTGTACTTTTTATTTTTATCATGCTTTTCGTGTTCTTCTTCAACCTCTTCTTTATCGTAGTATCATTCTTATCATTATCATTATCATTATCATGTTCATTACCACTTTCAGTTTCAGCATCAGAAATAGAAACACTATTAGGATCATTAACAGGTTCAGAGGATTCTACAACATTTTTATGTTTCTTCTTCTTTTTCTTCCTAGAATGAGCACTAGGTTCAATGCGTTGAGAATCTTGTTCAACTCTTTTGGGATGCCCTTCAGATATAGAGGATCCTGGGTAGAGACACCACCTCTAGTTGTTACTTTATAAGCATGTTTCTCTTTAGAATTATTCCCTAACAAGTCATTTTGCACTTTAGTGAGTTGATCAATTTGAGTTTGAATCATTTGAAAATGTTTAACAAGCATCTTAACATCATTGGAGGTTCTCTCCACAATATCATGCAATTCACTAATAGCTTGAGAATTTTCCATTAAATGATTCTCTACTCTCATATTAAAATTTTCTTGCTTAACAATATAATTATCAAACTCATCTAAGCATTGTGCAGGAGGTTTCGAATACGGAATATCTTCCCTAGTAAAGCGTTGAAGGGAGTTTACCTCAATCATGGATGAAGGGGGAATTATCTCACATATATCTTCAATAGGAGGTAGATTCTTCACATCTTCAGATTTAATACCTTTCTCCTTGAGAGACTTCTTGGCTTCCCTCATATCTTCATCATTCAATTTAATTAAACCCCGCTTCTTCAATATTGGAGTTGGAGTCGGTTCAGGCGTAGTCCAATCATCATGATTCCGGCTTATTTTAGCCAATAATTCTTCAGCGTCGTCTGGAGTTCTTTTCCTGAAAACACAACCAGCACAACTATCCAGGTATGCCCTAGACTCAATGGTTAGTCCACTATAAAATATATCAAGTAAATCATGCTTTTCCAAATCATGCTCGTTTCGAGCTCTAATAAGAGAGCAGAATCTCGACCAAGCCTCGTGCAATTTCTCTTCATCTCCCGATTAAAATTATAAATTCTCTGCAAAGCAATATGTTGAGCACTAGCAGGAAAGTATTTGCGGAAGAAAACATCAAGCAATTCTTTCGGACTTTTAATAGAATTAGGTGGCAAATTATTATACCAAGTTTTAGCGTCATCCTTTAATGAGAATGGAAATATTTTAGCAACAAAGTAAGTACGCATCTTAACATCATCATAAAACAAGCTACTAAGAGTAGATAGCTCAGTCATGTGTTCAACAGCACTTTCTTTTTCAGTACCACAAAAGGGTGTTTTCTCAACAATAGCTATATGAGATAGATCAAGAGAAAAATCATAATCTTTATCCCTAATGTTTATAGGAGATGTGGCAAACTTAGGATCGTGAGACAAGTTTATATCTAACAAGATGTTCTCAAAGCAACTTTTTAATTTTTCTTGCATCAGTAGTAGCATTGCATTTTTCAATAAAATCATCATTAAGCTCCACATAATCTTCCTCAGGATCATCACTAAAATAACCAAGTTCAGGTGAACTAACAGGTGTAGTAGCATTAGGAGTTTCAGTATTTTCAATTTGTCTAGACCTAGCAATTGTAGCATCTAGAAAAGATCTCAATGAACCACTATCATCAAGCACAGCAGAAACATTATCAATATTATGAGAGTGTTCAGATTCAGCAGATGTACCCGCATGCGAAGCATGTGGCGGTGAAACAAGTTTATCAATCACAGATGGTGAATCAAGAGCAGCAGAGGTATTCAGAATTGTACCTTTTCTTGTAGTGGATGGTAATATGGCGATCTTAGTATCGCGAGGTTTACCCATGATGGAGAATTTGCAGCGAACAATATTAATCCAAGTGAACTTCCAAATAAAGCTATGCTCCCCGGCAACGGCGCCGTAAAATAGTCTTGATGACCCACAAGTATAGGGGATCGCAAGAGTCTTCGAGTGAAGTAAAACCCAATTTATTGAATTGTCACAAGGGGAGACAAAGAACACTTGGAAGCCTTAACAACGGTGTTGTCAATTCAGTTGCTCCTGGAAACAGACTTGCTCGCAAGGGTTTATCAGTAGTAATGTGTTTATAGCAGTAGCAGTAGTGAAATAACAGTAGCAGAGTAACAGAGACAGCAGTAGTGATTTTAGTAAACAGCAGGATTAAAATACTGTAGGCACGGGGACGGATGACGGGCGTTGCATGGATGGGAGAAACTCATGTAACAATCATAGCAGGGCATTTGCAGATAATAATAAAACGGTGTCCAAGTACAAAGCAATCAATAGGCATGTGTTCCATATATAGTCGTGCGTGCTCGCAATGAGAAACTTGCACAACATCTTTTGTCCTACCAGCCGGTGGCAGCCGGGCCTCAAGGGAAACTACTGGATATTAAGGTACTCCTTTTAATAGAGTACCGGAGCAAAGCATTAACACTCCGTGAACACATGTGATCCTCACATCGCTACCATTCCCTCCTGTTGTCCCGATTTCTGTCACTTCGGGGCCATCGGTTCCGGACAGCGACATGTGTATACAACTTATAGGTAAGACCATAAACAATGATTATCTTGATGAAACAATAACATGTTCAGATCTGAGATCATGGCACTCGGGCCCTAGTGACAAGCATTAAGCATAACAAGTTGCAACAATATCATCAAAGTACCAACTACGGACACTAGGCACTATGCCCTAACAATCTTATGCTATTACATGACCAATCTCATCCAATCCCTACCATCCCCTTCAGCCTACAGCGGGGGAATTACTCACACATGGATGGGGGAAACATGGCTGGTTGATGTAGAGGCGTTGGCGGTGATGGCGGCGATGATCTCCTCCAATTCCCCGTCCCGGCGGAGTGCCAGAACGGAGACTTCTGGCTCCCGCGACGGAGTTTCGCGATGTGGCGGCGTTCTGGAGGGTTTCTGGCGACTTCGACTTCTCTCTGTGCGTTTTTAGGTCGAGGCCGATAAATAGACCGAAGGAGGGCGTCGGAGGCCGGCCGAGGGGGCCACACCACAGGGCCGCGCGGGCCCCCCCTGGGCCGCGCCGCCCTATGGTGTGGGGCCCTCGGGCCTCCACTTCAATTGCCCTTCTGGCTCCGTTAGTTTCCTGGGAAAATAGGGCCTTCTGCATAAATTCCGAGGTTTTTCCCGAAAGTTGGATTTCTGCACAAAAACGAGACACCAGAGCAGTTCTGCTGAAAACAGCGTTAGTCCGTGTTAGTTGCATCCAAAACACACAAATTAGAGGCAAAACAATAGCAAAAGTGTTCGGGAAAGTAGATACGTTTTGGACGTATCAATAGCACAATGAGGAGAAGAGAACCATCTAGCTACTGCTATGGACCCATAGTCCAAGGATGAACTACTCACACATCAATCTGGAGGCGATCATGGTGATGAAGAGTCCTCCGGGAGATGATTCCCCTCTCTGGCAGGGTGCTGGAGGCGATCTCCTGAATCCCCCGAGATGGGATTGGCGGCGGCGTCTCTGGAAGGTTTTCCGTATCGTGGCTCTCGGTACAGGTGTTTTCGCGACGAAGACTTTAAGTAGGCGGAAGGGTAGGGTTGGAGGCGGCGCGGGGGCCCCACACCATAGGGCGGCGCGGGGCCCCCTCTGGCTGCGCGGCCCTATGGTGGCGGCACCGCGTCGCCCCACTTCGTATCCCTTTCGGTCTTCTGGAAGCTTCGTGGAAAAATAAGACCCTGGGCGTTGATTTCGTCCAATTCCGAGAATATTTCCTTTGTAGGATTTCTGAAACCAAAAACAGCAAAACAAAGAATCGGCGCTTCGGCATCTTGTCAAT
The DNA here is from genome assembly GCF_019359855.2 of Lolium perenne. NCBI lineage: Eukaryota > Viridiplantae > Streptophyta > Magnoliopsida > Poales > Poaceae > Lolium > Lolium perenne. The sequence goes on along the minus strand of NC_067247.2, from coordinate 356,875,541 downwards.
AGGTTAGTGCCGGAAAATGCATAATAATGATGTAAAGTATGTATAAAACATGTGAGTATTGTCATAAAAGTAGCATGGAACATAAGAAATTATAGATACGTTTGAGACGTATCAAGCATCCCCAAGCTTACTTTCTACTCGCCCTCGAGTAGGTAAACGATAACAATGATAATTTCTGAAGTGACATGCTATCATAATCTTGATCAATACTATTGTAAAGCATATGAAATGAATGAAGTGATTCGAAGCAATGGTAAAGATAATGATTAAACAACTGAATCATATAGCAAAGACTTTTCATGAATAATACTTTCAAGACAAGCCTCGATAAGACTTGCATAGGAGTTAACTCATAAGGCAATAAATTCTTAGTAGAGAGTTTTGAAGCAACACAAAGGAAGATATAAGTTTCAGCAGTTGCTTTCAACTTCAACATGTATATCTCATGGATAATTGTCAACACAAAGTAATATGATGAATGCAAATAAGCAAGTATGTAGGAATCAATGCACACAGTTGACACAAGTGTTTGCTTCTAAGATAGAAAGAAGTAGGTAAACTGACTCAACATAAAGTAAAAGAAAGGCCCTTCGCAGAGGGAAGCAGGGATTAAATCATGTGCTAGAGCTTTTCAAGTTTTGAAATCATATAGAGAGCATAAAAGTAAAGTTTTGAGAGGTGTTTGTTGTTGTCAACGAATGGTAGTGGGTACTCTAACTACCTTATCAACCAGACTTTCAAGAGCGGCTCCCATGAAGGACGTTATTTCTACCACCAAGGTAGATCATCCCTCTTCTCTTTTGTTTACACATGCATTTTATTATTTATGGATGACACTCCTCCCCACCTTTTCTTTCTCAAGCCATGGCTAACCGAATCCTCGGGTGCCTTCCAACAATCTCATACCATGGAGGAGTGTCTTTTTTTTCTTTTTCTTTTTGCAAAATTAAGTTGCTCACTGATTGATCAGGGCAAAGCATGTCAAGAGAATTATTAATGCAGGTTAATTAATTGGGGCTGGGAACCCCATTGCCAGCTCTTTTTGCAAAATTATTGGATAAGCGGATGAGCCACTAGTCCATTGTGAAAGTCTGTCCGAAGTAAATGACAAGATCGAAAGATAAAACACCACATACTTCCTCATGAGCTATAAAACATTGACACAAATAAGAGATAATAACTTTTGAATTGTTTAAAGGTAGCACATGAAGTATTTACTTGGAATGGCAGAAAAAATACCACATAGTAGGTAGGTATGGTGGACACAAATGGCATAGGTTTTGGCTCAAGGTTTTGGATGCACGAGAAGCATTTCCTCTCAGTACAAGGCTTTGGCTAGCAAGGTTGTTTGAAGCAAACACAAGTATGAACCGGTACAGCAAAACTTACATAAGAACATATTGCAAGCATTATAAGACTCTACACTGTCTTCCTTGTTGTTCAAACACTTCACTAGAAAATATCTAGACCTTAGAGAGACCAATCATGCAAACCAAATTTCAACAAGCTCTATGTAGTTCTTCATTAATAGGTGCAAAGTACATGATGCAAGATCTTAAACATGATCTAATTGAGCACAACAATTGCCAAGTATCAAATTATTCAAGACAATATACCATTTACCACATGAAGCATTTTCTAATTCCAACCATATAACAATGAACGAAGCAGTTTCAACCTTCGCCATGAACATTAAAGCATAATTAAGAACACAAGTGTTCCATATGAAAAAGTGGAGCGTGTCTTTCTCCCACAAAAAGAATGCTAGGATCCGAGTTTATTCAAACAAAAACAAAAATAAAAACAAACAGACGCTCCAAGTAAAGCACATAAGATGTGATGGAATAAAAATATAGTTTCACTAGAGGTGACCTGATAAGTTGTCGATGAAGAAGGGGATGCCTTGGGCATCCCCAAGCTTAGATGCTTGAGTCTTCTTGAAATATGCAGGGATGAACCACGGGGGCATCCCCAAGCTTAGACTTTCACTCTTCTTGATCATATTAATTGTATCATCCTCCTCTCTTGATCCTTGAAAACTTCCTCCACACCAAACTCAAAACAAACTCATTAGAGGGTTAGTGCATAATCAAAAATTCACATATTCAGAGGTGACATAATCATTCTTAACACTTCTGGACATTGCACAAAGCTACTGAAAGTTAATGGAACAAAGAAATCCATCAAACATAGCAAAAGAGGCAATGCGAAATAAAAGGCAGAATCTGTCAAAACAGAACAGTCCGTAAAGACGAATTTTTCTGGGGCACTTAACTTGCTCAGATGAAAAAACTCAAATTGAATGAAAGTTGCGTACATATCTGAGGATCACGCACGTAAATTGGCAGAATTTTCTGAGTTACCTACAGACGGGGCTGCTCAATTTCGTGACAGTAAGAAATATGTTTCTTGCAGTGTGTCTTGATCTCCCCGGCAACGGCGCCAGAAAAAGAGCTTGATGCGTGCAATTACACACGTCCGTTGGGAACCCCAAGAGGAAGGTGTGATGCGTATAGAAGCAAGTTTTTCCTCAGTATGAAACCAAGGTTATCGAACCAGTAGGAGTCAAGGAGCACGTGAAGGTTGTTGGTGACGGAGTGTAGTGCGACGCAACACCAGGGATTCCGGCGCCAACGTGGAACCTGCACAACATAATCAAAGTACTTTGCCCCAACGTAACAGTGAGGTTGTCAATCTCACCGGCTTGCTGAAAACAAAGGATTAAACGTATGGTGTGGAAAATGATGTTTGTATGCGAAGAACAGTAGAGAACAAGTATTGCAGTAGATTGTATTCAGATGTAAAAGAATGGACCGGGGTCCACAATTTACTAGTGGTGTCTCTCCGATAAGATAACTAGCATGTTGGGTGAACAAATTACAGTTGGGCAATTGACAAATAGAGATGCACATACATATATCATGATGACTACTATGAGATTTAATCAGGGCATTACGACAAAGTACATAGACCGCTATCCAGCATGCATCTATGCCTAAAAAGTCCACCTTCGGGTTAGCATCCGCACCCCCGCCAGTATTAAGTTGCAAACAACAGACAATTGCATTAAGCATGGTGCGTAATGTAATCAACACAAATATCCTTAGACAAAGCATTGATGTTTTATCCCTAGTGGCAACATCACATCCACAACCTTAGAACTTTCTCACACGTCCCTGCATTCAATGGAGGCATGAACCCACTATCGAGCATAAATACTGCCTCTTGGAGTTACAAGTATCAACTTGGCCAGAGCCTCTACTAGCAACGGAGAGCATGCAAGAACATAAACAACACATATATGATAGATTGATAATCAACTTGACATAGTATTCAATATTCATCGGATCCCAACAAACACAACATGTAGCATTACAAATAGACGATCTTGATCATGATAGGCAGCTCACAAGATCTAACATGATAGCACAATGAGGATAAGACAACCATCTAGCTACTGCTATGGACCCATAGTCCAAGGATGAACTACTCACACATCAATCCGGAGGCGATCATGGTGATGAAGAGTCCTCCGGGAGATGATTCCCCTCTCCGGCAGGGTGCCGGAGGCGATCTCCTGAATCCCCCGAGATGGGATTGGCGGCGGCGTCTCTGGAAGGTTTTCCGTATCGTGGCTCTCGGTACAGGTGTTTTCGCGACGAAGGCTTTAAGTAGGCGGAAGGGTAGGGTTGGAGGCGGCGCGGGGGCCCCACACCATAGGGCGGCGCGGGCTCCCCTCTGGCCGCGCGGCCCTATGGTGGCGGCACCTCGTCGCCCCACTTCGTATCCCTTTCGGTCTTCTGGAAGCTTCGTGGAAAAATAAGACCCTGGGCGTTGATTTCGTCCAATTCCGAGAATATTTCCTTTGTAGGATTTCTGAAACCAAAAACAGCAGAAAACAGCAACTGGCGCTTCGCCATCTTGTCAATAGGTTAGTGCCGGAAAATGCATAATAATGATGTAAAGTATGTATAAAACATGTGAGTATTTTTCATAAAAGTAGCATGGAACATAAGAAATTATAGATACGTTTGAGACGTATCAGAGTTCCAATTCCTTTGGCGCCCTTCATGTCGAAGCGATTGAGCATGTCTTGGGGATATTTTGCTTGATTGATGAAGGTGCCTTGTCCCATTTGCTTGATCTCAAACCCAAGGAAGTACTTGAGTTCACCCATCATTGACATCTCAAACCTATTTGTCATCAACACAGCAAACTCATCATTGAATTTTGTGTTAGTCGAGCCAAATATGATGTCATCTACATAGAGTTGGCATATGAAAAGCTCCCCATTGACTTTCTTAGTAAAAAGAGTGGGATCAATTTTCCCCACTTCGAAACCACGGTCTTCAAGCAACTCCTTTAGGTGCTCATACCAAGCTCTAGGAGCTTGTTTGAGTCCATATAGGGCCTTTTTGAGCTTGAAGACATGGTCCGGGAAATGGGGGTCCTCGAATCCCGGGGGTTGCTTCACATACACCTCCTCATGTAGAGGACCATTAAGAAAAGCACTCTTAACATCCATTTGTTGCAACTTGAAGCCATGATGAGAGGCAAAGGCCAAAAGGATACGGATGGACTCAAGCCTTGCAACGGGTGCAAAGGTTTCACCAAAGTCCACGCCTTCGACTTGAGAATAGCCTTGTGCCACCAATCTTGCTTTGTTGCGGATGACCATGCCATGTTCATCTTGCTTGTTCTTGAAGACCCATTTGGTGCCAATAACATTGCGGCAATGATCGGGTCGCTTCATGAGAGTCCACACATCATTCCTCTTGAAGTTGTTGAGTTCCTCTTGCATCGCATTCAACCAATCGGGATCTTTAAGAGCTTCATCAACTTTGAGTGGTTCCACCATAGAGACAAAGACGTGGTGCTCACAAAAGCTTGCTAGTTGTCTCCGGGTAGTTACTTTGCTCTTTAGATCACCAATGACATTACTCAAAGAATGGGACTTCAGGCGCAAGTGTCTTGCAATAGGATCTTCACGGCGAGTGACGGCTAAAGGAGTAGATTCATGTGGGTCCTCTTGGCTTTCATCACGGTTTAGGTCCTCGCCTTGACCTTCATTGTTGTTGAGGTGGACATCATCATCATGAGATCCGGATGCCTCGGGGGTACTAGGAGTGGTATTGTCCATATAGATCATCCCCGAACCATTCGGAGAAGAACTTGAAGCTTGGCCTTGGTCACTTGATGTCGGTTGTTGTTGTAGATGAGCTTGTGGTGAGTGTTGTTCTTGAGATTGCGGTAGATGTTGTTCTTGAGCTTGTTGGGGTGAGCTTGTACTTGATTGTTGTTGTAGATGTTGAGGTTGAACTTGAGGTTGTGGTAGAGGTTGGCTTGCATTTGTAAGATCAACGGAAGAAGCTTGGCCTTGTGGTGTAGATGGCTCAACTTGGGTGGAACTTGGTCCTTCCCCGGTACTCATAGAAGGTAGCTCTTGAGGTCGGCGAACGCCAACACCCATCCTTCCTATGGCATCCAGGGGAATTGCATCTCCTTTCTCACAAGAAGCACTTCGCTCCTCCAAAGACCTATCATCTTCATCGAATGTCACGTCACAAGATTCTACAACCCGCCCATTTGACTTGTTGAAGACTCTATAGGCGTGAGAATCCGTAGCATAGCCAACGAAAATTCCTTCTTGAGCTCTTGAATCAAACTTGGATAGACGTGTGTCTTTGACAAGCACATAGCATTTGCATCCGAAAACCTTGAAGTATGACACATTGGGCTTGTTTCCGGTGAGAATCTCATATGGTGTCTTCTCTAGGCCTTTGCGAAAGTAGAGACGATTAGTAGCATGGCATGCGGTAGAGATAGCTTCCGCCTAAAAATTGTAGTTGGACTTGTACTCCATCATCGATCATGGTTCGAGCGGCTTCGATCAAGGTTCGATTCTTCCTTTCGGCGACCCCATTTTGTTGGGGAGTATATGGCGTGGAGTATTGGTGTGGGATTCCTTCTTCGCCGAGGAAGTCATCCAAAGTATAGTTCTTGAACTCCGTTCCATTGTCGCTCCTTATTGCGAGGATCTTGTTGTCATACTTGCGTTGAACTTGATTGGCAAACTCCATCATGGTCCGTTGAGTCTCACTCTTGTACTTGAAGAAGAATACCCAACAATAACGTGAATAGTCATCAACGATGACGAGGCAATACTTGTTTCCTCCAAGACTTTCATGAGACGGTGGACCAAAGAGATCAACATGTAAGAGCTCCAAGCATCTTGTGGTAGAGATGATAGTCTTGGCCTTGTGAGGAGCTCCATGCATTTTTCCTTGTACGCAAGCCCTACAAACACGATCTTTACAAAAAGAGACATCTTCTTTTAGTCCGAGAATGTGGCCACCCTTGTGGAGACTTTGCAAAGTCCTCATGTTGACATGGGCTAGTCGGCGATGCCATAACCAACCCTTGTCACCTTTGGCGAATAGGCAAAGAGCGGAAGATGTTGTCTTTCCGGAGAAGTCAACAACATATAATCCGTTCTCTACATATCCAACAAAAGCTACACGGAGTGTCTTGCTCCACAAGAGGACTGATACGTATCAAACGTATCTATAATTTCTTATGTTCCATGCTAGTTTTATGACAATACCTACATGTTTTGTTCATACTTTATGATGTTTTGATGCGTTTTCCGGAACTAACCTATTAACAAGATGCCGAAGTGCCAGTTCCTGTTTTCTGTTGTTTTTGGTTCCAGAAAGGCTGTTCGGGCAATATTCTCGGAATTCGATGAAACGAAGACCCAACATCTTATTTTTCCCGGAACCTTCCAGAAAGTCAGAGGGGGACCAGAGGGGTGCCCTGGGGGCCCCACACGTGGTGGCGGCGCGGCCCAAGGGGGGGGGGCCTCTAGTGTGGGGAGGCCCCATGGCCCCTCCGACTCCGCCTCTTCGCCTATAAGATGCCTCCTGACCTAAAACATCGACACCGATTGACGAAACACCCGAAAACCTTCCAGAGCCGCCGCCATCGCGAAACTCCAATTCGGGGGACAGAAGTCTCTGTTCCGGCACCCTGCTGGGACGGGGAATTGCCCCCGGAAGCCATCTCCACCGCCATCTTCACCGCCATCGCTGTCTCCATGATGAGGAGGGAGTAGTTCTCCCCCGGGGCTGAGGGCTCTACCGGTAGCTATGTGGTTAATCTCTCTCTGTACCCCAATACAATGATCTCATGAATTGCTTTGCATGATTGAGATCCATATGATGAGCTTTGTATCACTATTAGTCTATGTGCTACTCTTGTGATGTTATTAAAGTAGTCTATTCCTCCTTCACGGTGTAATGGTGACAGTGTGTGCATCGTGTAGTACTTGGCGTAGGTTATGATCATAATCTCTTGTAGGTTATGGAGTTAATTATTACTATGATAGTATTGATGTGATTTATTCCCCCTTCATAGTGTAAACGTGACAGTGTGTATGCTATGTTAGTACTCGGTTTAGATTGCAAAGATCTATTATGCTCTAAGGTTACTTAAACATGAATATCGAATGTTGTGGAGCTTGTTAACTCCGGCATTGAGGTGCTCTTGTAGCCCTACGCAACGAATGGTGTTCATTATCAAATAAGAGTATATGTAGCACAAAGCAAGAGAACTTATTTGTTATGTGATCAATGTTGAGAGTGTCCACTAGTGAAAGTATGATCCCTAGGCCTTGTTTCCAATACTGCAAACACCGCTTATTTACTGTTCTGTTGCATGTTTACTCGCTGCCATATTTTATTCAGATTGTTATTACCACTCATATACATCCATACTACTTGTATTTCACTATCTCTTCGCCGAACTAGTGCACCTATACATCTGACAAGTGTATTAGGTGTGTTGGGGACACAAGAGACTTCTTGTATCGTGATTGCAGGGTTGCTTGAGAGGGATATCTTTGACCTCTTCCTCCCTGAGTTCGATAAACCTTGGGTGATCCACTTAAGGGAAACTTGCTGCTGTTCTACAAACCTCTGCTCTTGGAGGCCCAACACTGTCTACAGGAATAGAAGCGTGCGTAGACATCAAGCTATTTTCTGGCGCCGTTGCCAGGGAGGAAAGGTAAAAGGCACTGACACTCTGGTCCCAGGTAACTAAGTTATTTTCTGGTGCCGTTGTAAGTGCTCGAAGCTATTTCCTTTAGATCCTGCAATTGCACCTTTTTGTTTCTTGTTTTTATTTTCACTAGTTAGGCATAATGGAAAACAACAAAAAAATTGGTGTGCTTCTTAATCTTTTTCCTAATTTAGAATTGTTTGATGCGAAAATTAAAAAACCTATGGAACCTTATTTGCATGATAGTAGCAATGTTATTAGTATGAATGCAATTACTGCTAATGCTATGGAGAAGTCTAAGCTTGGGGAAGCTAGTTTTTGTGATCTTTTTAGCTTCCCATCTTTAGGGGAGAAAATTTGCTCTGATAATACTTTATCTCCCATATGCGATAACTCTAATGATGCTTGTGATATTTTAAATCCACCTACTGAAAGTATTCCATATAAAATCCCTATGAAAATTATTGAACGTGTTATGGATAACCGCTATGAAGGGGATGGAACTATCCATCCTGGAGATCATTTACTGTTTTTGCATGAATTATGCGGGTTATTCAAGTGTGCAGGTATCTCTATGGATGAAGTGAAGAAGAAACTATTCTCTATGTCGCTGTCTGGTAAAGCGGCGCATTGGTACAAATTGCTGAAGAATGGGGACTCTCTTGATTGGAAGGATATTGTGCCTCTATTTTATTCTAAAGTCTATCCTCCAAGTGAAATTCACAAAGACCGGAGCCGCATATATAATTTCTGGCCTCATGATGGAGAGAGTATTGCCCAAGCATGGGGAAGATTGAAGTCTTTAATGCTCAAATGCCCCACTCATGAGCTTCCTGGTAATATCATCATTGATAATTTCTATGCAAGACTTTCTTTTCAAGATAAAACCTTGCTGGATACTACTTGTTCTGGATCATTCACGCGCAACAAAGAAGATTTTAAAAGGGACCTTCTTGATCGGATTGAGGAGAACGCGGAAGATTGGGAAAACGACAAAGGTAGAGAGTCAGGTATAAATTATGATTATGAATGCATTAAAACTTTTATGGATACTGGTGAATTTCGAAATATGAGTGCTACCTATGGTCTTGACTCTCAAGTTGCTGCAAATCTTTATAAAGCTTTTGCCTCTCATTTTGAATTGCCTAGGAAGAATTTTCATAAGTGTCATGAACCTTTTAAAGAGGCTTGTATGAAGGATGAAATTGTTGTTAATGATTGCAATAAACATGCCCAAACTTCTGAAAATACTATTTCTTATAAGCATGTTAATTTTTGTGGAATGCATAGACCCTGTGGAATTAATCAAATCAAAGATGAATATTGTATCCACCATATGAATGAAAAAACTAGAAAGTGGTCTAGGGCTCTAGATGATCTTGGTAAAAAAGTTTGTGTCCTCTATCCTTTTATTTGTGAACTTTGCCATAGAGTGGGTCATTTTAATTTTCAATGCTCCTCCAATGATAATTTGAACCCCATGAGTGCTGCAAATTTGTATTGTGATGATGAAGTTACTCCTAATCAGCATGATGAACTTACTTTATTTTTGTGGTGTGAAGAGTTATCAAGAAAAATCTCTTTATTACATATGAGTGATCTTGATATTGATGATGTCCTGCATGGGTGTCTTTCTTATTGCATTGATAATTGCCATGCAAATACTTACATACAAAATATTTTAGAATACGACACTTTGCCAAAATATGATAGGACCTCTGTGTGTTTTGAACTCATTAATGAAAAGGTGGAATCCTCCCAAGTTTCTTCTATTGTTTCTGGAAATAAAATAGGTTATGTGGAGAAGCCTCTCATCAAGCCTCTCCCTCCTAAAGAAAGGAACGAGGAGAATGAGAAGAAGAAGAAGAAGAAGAAGAAGAAGAAGGGAACGAAGAAGAAGAAGAAGAAGAAGAAGAAGAAGGGAAATAAAAAGAAAGAGGTAACGACATATCCCCGCGTATATGAGATAACGATAGGTAACCGTAAGTATGTTGCTCCTGATGATTATTATGATAATGAATCTGAGTACAATGATCTTCCTATGCCCTTTACCTACATTAGTGATCATGATTTGAAAGAGCACACTACTTTTGATATTGCAAATCTCTGGGAAACTAATTCTGAAAATGATGATGTTAATAATTGCCATAGTATCAGTACTATCCATGCTTTCTCCCATAATGATATAGAAAGCTCTAAGCTTGGGGATGAGGTGTTTGAAAATCCTTTTGCTACTGATCATTATATGTTTGATACATCTCCTTCTAGTAACGATGATGGTATGGTCACAGATGAACATATTGTGAAAGATAACTATTCTATTTCTTATGATGACACTGTGCCTCCAATCTTTGATGATTATTATAAAGAATGCTATGATATAGGTTATAACTATCCTTATGAAACTTGTCATAGTTATGATTGGGTTGCCAAAAACAATTCCCTTAGTATGCAACTTGTTTACCATGTTCAAATTCTTGATAATGATCTTGCTCCAATTACTATTAATGAGAAGAATTCTTCTTATGCCAAAATTAATGATACTTTTATGCATATGAACCATGATAAGAATGTTTTAAGTGATGGTTATATTGTGGATTTCATCAATGATGCTACTGAAAGTTATTATGAGAGAGGGAAACATGGTTATATGCATCTTAATAATATTAAGTTTCCCCTCTTTATGTTGAGAATTTTGAAGTTGCGCTTGTGTTGCCTTCCTATGCTTGTCACTTTGTTCTTCTTGAATTTATTTGTGTACAAGATTCCTTTTTATAGGAAGTGGGTTAGGCTTAAATGTGTTTTGAATTTGCTTCTTGATGCTCTCTTTTGCTTCAACTCTTATTTCTTGCGAGTGCATCATTAAAATTACTGAGCCCATCTTAATGGCTATAAAGAAAGCACTTCTTGGGAGATAACCCATGTGTTTATTTTACTACAGTACTTTTGTTTTATATTTGAGTCTTGGAAGTTGTTACTACTGTAGCAACCTCTCCTTATCTTATTTTATTGCATTGTTGTGCCAAGTAAAGTCTTTGATAGTAGAGTTGATACTAGATTTGGATTACTGCGCAGAAACAGATTTCTGTCTGTCACGAATTTGGGCAGGGTTCTCTGTAGGTAACTCAGAAAAATCTGCCAGTTTACGTGCGTGATCCTCAGATATGTACGCAACTTTCATTCAATTTGAGCTTTTTCATCTGAGCAAGTTAAGTGCCTCTGGAAAATTCGTCTTTACGGACTGTTCTGTTTTGACAGATTCTGCCTTTTATTTCGCATTGCCTCTTTTGCTATGTTTGATGGATTTCTTTGTTCCATTAACTTCCAGTAGCTTTGGGCAATGTCCAGAAGTGTTAAGAATGATTGTGTCACCTCTAAACATGTGAATTTTTGATTATACACTAACCCTCTAATGAGTTTGTTTTGAGTTTGGTGTGGAGGAAGTTTTCAAGGGTCAAGAGAGGAGGATGATATACTATGATCAAGAAGAGTGAAAAGTCTAAGCTTGGGGATGCCCCCGTGGCTCATCCCTGCATATTTCAAGAAGACTCAAGCATCTAAGCTTGGGGATGCCCAAGGCATCCCCTTCTTCATCAACAATTTATCAGGTTTCTTCTCTTGAAACTATATTTTTATTCGGTCACATCTTATGCACTTTACTTGGAGCGTCTGTTTGTTTTTGTTTTGTTTGAATAAGTTCACCCTTGTGTGGGAGAGAGACACGCTCCGCTCATTCATACGAACACATGTGTTCTTAGCTTTACTTTTAATGTTCATGGCGAAGGTTGAAAACTGCTTCGTTAATTGTTATATGGTTGGAAACAGAAAATGCTACATGTGGTAATTGGTATAATGTCTTGAATAATTTGATACTTGGCAATTGTTGTGCTCATATAGATCATGTTTAAGCTCTTGCATCATGTACTTTGCACCTATTAATGAAGAGCTACATAGAGCTTGTTAAAATTTGGTTTGCATGATTGGTCTCTCTAAGTCTAGATATTTTCTGGTTAAGGTGTTTGAACAACAAAGAAGACGATGTAAAGTCTTATAATGCTTACAATACGTTCATATGTGAGTCTTGCTGCACCGTTTTATACTTGAGTTTGCTTCAAACAACCTTGCTAGCCTAGCCTTGTATTGAGAGGGATTCTTCTCGTGCATCCAAATCCTTGAGCCAAAAACTATGCCATTTGTGTCCACCATACCTACCTACTACATGGTATTTCTCCGCCATTCCAAAGTAAATTGCTTGAGTGCTATCTTTAAACAATTCAAAAGTTATTACCTCTTATTTGTGTCAATGTTTTATAGCTCATGAGGAAGTATGTGGTGTTTATCTTTCAATCTTGTTGGGCAACTTTCACCAATGGATTTGTGGCTTCATCCGCTTATCCAATAATTTTGCAAAAAGAGCTGGCAATGGGGTTCCCAGCCCCGAATTAATTAACTTTCATAAAGTTACAAATAGACACTCCTCCATGGTATGTGATTGTTGGTCGGCACCCGAGGATTCGGTTAGCCATGGCTTGAGAAAGCAAAGGTGGGGAGGAGTGTCATCTAAATAAAACTAAAATAAAAAGGCACTCCTTCATGGTATGAGATTGTTGGCAGGCACCCGAGGATTCGGTTAGCCATGGTTTGTGAAAGCAAGGTTGGAAGGAGTGCCACCCAAAAATAAAATTTCATGGGAGCCGCTCTTTGAAAGTCTATCTGGCAAGGGGGTTAGAGTGCCCACTACCATTCGTTGACAACAACAAACACCTCTCAAAACTTTACTTTTTATGCTCTCTTTATGTTTTCAAAATAAAAGCTCTAGCACAAATATAGCAATCCATGCTTCCCTCTGCGAAGGGCCATTCTTCTACTTTATTGTTGAGTCAGTTTACCTATTCTTTCTATCTTAGAAGCAAACACTTGTATAAACTGTGTGCATTGATTCTTACATGTTTACCTATTGCACTTGTTATATTACTTTATGTTGACAACTATCCATGAGATATACATGTTACAAGTTGAAAGCAATTGCTGAAACTTAATCATCCTTTGTGTTGCTTCAATGCCTTCTACTAAGAATTTATTGCTTATGAGTTAACTGTTATGCAAGTCTTATTGATGCTTGTCTTGAAAGTACTATTCATGAAAAGTCTTTGCTATATGATTCAGTTGTTTATTCATTGTCTTCATCATTGCTTTGAATCGCTGCATTCATCTCATATGCTTTACAATAATGTTGATCAAGATTATGTTGGTAGCATGTCACTTAAGAAATTATCATTGTTATCGTTTACCTACTCGAGGGCGAGTAGGAACTAAGCTTGGGGATGCTTGATACGTCTCAAACGTATCTATAATTTCTTATGTTCCATGCTAGTTTTATGACAATACCTACATGTTTTGTTCATACTTTATGATGTTTTGATGCGTTTTCCGGAACTAACCTATTAACAAGATGCCGAAGTGCCAGTTCCTGTTTTCTGTTGTTTTTGGTTCCAGAAAGGCTGTTTGGGCAATATTCTCGGAATTCGACGAAACGAAGACCCAACATCTTATTTTTCCCGGAACCTTCCAGAAAGTCAGAGGGGGACCAGAGGGGTGCCATGGGGGCCCCACATGTGGTGGCGGCGCGGCCCAAGGGGGGCGCCCCCTAGTGTGGGGAGGCCCCGTGGCCCCTCCGACTCCGCCTCTTCGCCTATAAGATGCCTCCTGACCTAAAACATCGACACCGATTGACGAAACACCCGAAAACCTTCCAGAGCCGCCGCCATCGCGAAACTCCAATTCGGGGGACAGAAGTCTCTGTTCCGGCACCCTGCCGGGACGGGGAATTGCCCCCGGAAGCCATCTCCACCGCCATCTTCACCGCCATCGCTGTCTCCATGATGAGGAGGGAGTAGTTCTCCCCCGGGGCTGAGGGCTCTACCGGTAGCTATGTGGTTAATCTCTCTCTCTGTACCCCAATACAATGATCTCATGAATTGCTTTGCATGATTGAGATCCATATGATGAGCTTTGTATCACTATTAGTCTATGTGCTACTCTTGTGATGTTATTAAAGTAGTCTATTCCTCCTTCACGGTGTAATGGTGACAGTGTGTGCATCGTGTAGTACTTGGCGTAGGTTATGATCATAATCTCTTGTAGGTTATGGAGTTAATTATTACTATGATAGTATTGATGTGATTTAATCCCCCTTCATAGTGTAAAGGTGACAGTGTGTATGCTATGTTAGTACTCGGTTTAGATTGCAAAGATCTATTATGCTCTAAGGTTACTTAAACATGAATATCGAATGTTGTGGAGCTTGTTAACTCCGGCATTGAGGTTCTCTTGTAGCCCTACGCAACGAATGGTGTTCATTATCAAACAAGAGTATATGTAGCACAAAGGAAGAGAACTTATTTATTATGTGATCAATTTTGAGAGTGTCCACTAGTGAAAGTATGATCCCTAGGCCTTGTTTCCAATACTGCAAACACCGCTTATTTACTGTTCTGTTGCATGTTTACTCGCTGCCATATTTTATTCAGATTGTTATTACCACTCATATACATCCATACTACTTGTATTTCACTATCTCTTCGCCGAACTAGTGCACCTATACATCTGACAAGTGTATTAGGTGTGTTGGGGACACAAGAGACTTCTTGTATCGTGATTGCAGGGTTGCTTGAGAGGGATATCTTTGACCTCTTCCTCCCTGAGTTCGATAAACCTTGGGTGATCCACTTAAGGGAAACTTGCTGCTGTTCTACAAACCTCTGCTCTTGGAGGCCCAACACTGTCTACAGGAATAGAAGCGTGCGTAGACATCAAGGACCACCATATGTTCATCAAAGAAAGTACATAGACCCATGCGAGCAATTTGATGAACGGAGAGTAAGTTGTAACCAAGGGTCTCGAGAAGGAGGACATTCACAAGTGAGATGTCGGGTGTTACCACCACCTTGCCAAGACCCAATACCTTAGAGCACGTGTTGTCGCCATATGATACGGTAGAGTAGGAAGGCTCGAGGTCGACAACAATATTCTTGCTTCCGGTCATATGACTTGTGGCTCCACTATCAACCACCCATTTAGCACCACCGGAAGCATAGTCCTCTGATGTCTACGCACGCTTCTATTCCTGTAGACAGTGTTGGGCCTCCAAGAGCAGAGGTTTGTAGAACAGCAGCAAGTTTCCCTTAAGTGGATCACCCAAGGTTTATCGAACTCAGGGAGGAAGAGGTCAAAGATATCCCTCTCAAGCAACCCTGCAATCACGATACAAGAAGTCTCTTGTGTCCCCAACACACCTAATACACTTGTCAGATGTATAGGTGCACTAGTTCGGCGAAGAGATAGTGAAATACAAGTAGTATGGATGTATATGAGTGGTAATAGCAATCTGAATAAAATATGGCAGCGAGTAAACATGCAGTGGAACAGTAAACAAACAGTGACCTCCCTCGGCACTGGCACCAGAAAATAGCTTGCTAGTGTGCAGTTGACGTGGGAGATAGGAATCTTTGTGGTGTAACTTATACGGAAACAAGGCCTAGGGATCATACTTTCACTAGTGGACACTCTCAACATTGATCACATAATAAATAAGTTCTCTTCCTTTGTGCTACATATACTCTTGTTTGATAATAAACACCATTCGTTGTGTAGGGCTTCTAGAGCACCTCAATGCCGGAGTTAACAAGCTCCACAACATTCGATATTCATGTTTAAGTAACCTTTAGAGCATAATAGATCTTTGCAATTTAAACCGAGTACTAACATAGCATACACACTGTCACCTTTACACTATGAAGGGGGAATAGATCACATCAATACTATCATAGTAATAATTAACTCCATAACCTACAAGAGATTATGATCATAACCTACGCCAAGAACTACACGATTCACACACTGTCACCATTACACCATGAAGGAGGAATAGACTACTTTAATAACATCACAAGAGTAGCACATAGACCAATAGTGATACAAAGCTCATCATATGGATCTCAATCATGCAAAGCAATTCATGAGATCATTGTATTGGGGTACAGAGAGAGATATTAACCACATAGCTACCGGTAGAGCCCTCAGCCCCGGGGGAGAACTACTCCCTCCTCATCATAGGAGACAGCAGCGGTGATGAAGATGGCGGTGATGTCGATGGAGATGCCTTCCGGGGGCACTTCCCCGTCCCGGCGGCGTGCCGGAACAGAGACTTCTGTCCCCCGAATCTTGGCTTCGCGATGGCGGCGGCTGCGTAACTTTTCTCGTCCTGTGGCTTTTTCTTTTAGGGTTTTCGCGACGGAGTCCTTAAGTAGGCGGAAGGGCAGCCTCGGAGGGGCCCTGGTGGGGCCACACAATAGGGGGGCACGCCCAGCCCTTGGCCACGCCGCCCTGGCGTGTGGGCCCCCCTGGCTCCCCTCTGGTCTCTCTCCGGTGTTCTGGAAGCTTCGTGGAAAAATAAGATACTGGGCGTTGATTTCATCCAATTCCGAGAATATTTCCTTACTAGGATTTCTGAAACCAAAAACAGCAGAAAACATGAACTGGCACTTCGGCATCTCGTCAATAGGTTAGTTCCGGAAAATGCATAAATATGACATAAATTGTGTATAAACATGTAGGTATTGTCATAAAACAAGCATGGAACATAAGAAATTATCGATACGTTGGAGACGTATCAGTATCCCCAAGCTTAGTTCCTACTCGTCCTCGAGTAGGTAAACGATAACAAAGATAATTTCTGAAGTGACATGCTACCAACATAATCTTGATCCAATAATGATGTAAAACATGTGAACTGAGATCAAATCACTCAAAGCAAATGTCTATATTGATATAAGAGATGATAATGCAAGAGTTAAACAAGCTAGAAGTTTTCATGAACTATTGCTTCAAAGACATGAAACCGTACAAAGTTCATTAAAGATGTGTTAAGTATTCAGCGTAGAAGTTCTATCCTTCATTACAAGCATCAAGTAAATTTTCACAACATAAGAAGGATTCAGTCAAGTAAACATAAACATGAACGTCATGAATCAACTGTTTCGAAGTCTACTCAACCGGTGAGCGCAAGCATTTGGTATTAGCACCAGGATGTTATGGCATAAAGAACGTTAATGGGGGTTTGGAAGGCCAAATGGAAGAAAGTCTTACAAAGCTATAAGTGATTATTAGACAAGAGGAAGTCTTATAATCGAAGCTATGCAAGGAGTAGTGATTGCCATGCAACGGATGCACATAGAGCTATATGTGTATGAAAGCTCTCCAATGGTACTAGTGGGAGTGCATCCAACTTGGTTGCTCACGAAGACCTAGAGCACTTTTGAGGAAGCTCATCATTGGAATATACAACCCAAGTTCTATAGTGTAAATTCCCCCACATAGTTATACTAGTAAAACATGAAAACTCTCTCATATGGAGTGTAGGTGCTAAACATGAGCACAAGTGATGACTATGAATACTGCAGGTGCTAAAACATGAGCACAAGTGTGGATAAAAGATAGTAATGCTGCCCCCTTTTTCTTTATTCTCTTTTTTTTCTTTTTCTTTTCTATTTTTTTCTTTCTTTTCTTTTTCTCTTTTTGATGGCCTCCATGGCTCTTTTCACTTTTAGGGGCAACATCCTAATATGACAACACGCTTTTTGGTACAAATAACTCATAATGAATAAAACACGATGTATGAAACTGTATGCCTCTGCCAGTGTAGCAGGATGTGCAATGATCTAGCGTAACATGGGTAAACCACACATCAGCTGTATAGAATCATGCAAAGCAATATAAAGAATAATAAATGACAACATGTAATGTAAAATGGAAGTTGCATGGCAATATATCTCGGAACAGCTATGGAAATGCTGTGGTAGGTAGGTATGGTAGCTGTTTTGAGGAGATGTATGGGCTTATGTGTAGGAGAACAAGGGAAAGTCCTCCCACGGGTTTGGATGTATCGGCGAAGTATGCACGATTCTCAATGTGAGCAAAAGTCAATGCACAGTACCGAAGAGGCTAGCAAATATGGATGGTGGAAGTGCCAAAAACCGTAGCTTAACATTAGTCAAAAAGAACTCACAAGCTTATTGCAAACATCTAGCAGGTTCAACATTAAGAGCATGATTAAAATTTCACTGACCTTCAGCACAACTTAGTTATTACGATGAACCTTTAGACATGGAAAGCTATCAAGTCCAACTACACCTTCAACTATTTAAGTAGAGTTTGTAGTACGACACAAGCTTAAAGACAACAATCCACTACTAATTTTAACTTATTTATCCAGCAAGCTTTACCATCTAAATACCTCAAAACGTTTGCAAAGAATCAAGTTATCAAAGCTCAATGATCTACAAGATTATGCAAGTGTTTCATTATACCACTACCACATGCAACATTTCCTTAACCAACCGAATGACAATGAACGAAGCAGTTTTCAACCTTCGCCATGAACATTAAAAGCTAAGAACACATGTGTTCATACGAACCAGCGGAGCGTGTCTCTCTCCCACACAAGGATGAACTTATTCGAACAAAAAATAAAATAAAAACAAACAGACGCTCGAAGTAAAGTACATAAGATGTGACCGAATAAAAATATAGTTTCACTAGAAGTGACCTGATAAGTTGTCGATGAAGAAGGGGATGCCTTGGGCATCCCCAAGCTTAGATGCTTGAGTCTTCTTGAAATATGTAGGGATGAACCACGGGGGCATCCCCAAGCTTAGACTTTTCACTCTTCTTGATCACATTATATCATCCTCTTCTCTTGACCCTTGAAAACTTCCTCCACACCAAACTCAAAACAAACTCATTAGAGGGTTAGTGCATAATCAAAAATTCACATGTTCAGAGGTAACACAATCATTCTTAACACTTCTGGACATTGCCCAAAGCTACTGGAAGTTAATGGAACAAAGAAATCCATCCAACATAGCAAAAGAGGCAATGCGAAATAAAAGGCAGAATCTGTCAAAACAGAACAGTCCGTAAAGATGAATTTTTAAGAGGCACTTAACAGGCTCAGATGAAAAAGCTCAAATTGAATGAAAGTTGCATACATATCGGAGGATCACGCACGTAAATTGGCAGAATTTTCTGAGTTACCTACAGACGGGGCTGCTCAATTCCGTGACAGTAAGAAATTTGTTTCTGCGCAGTAATCTAAATCTAGTATCAACCTTATTATCAAAGACTTTACTTGGCACAACAATGCAATAAAATAAAGATAAGGAGAGGTAGCTACAGTAGTAACAACTTTCAAGACTCAAATATAAAACAAAAGTGCTGTAGTAAAATAAACACATGGGTTATCTCCCAAGAAGTGCTTTCTTTATAGCCATTAAGATGAGCTCAGTAATTTCAATGATGCACTTGCAAGAAATAGTAGTTGAAGCAAAAGAGAGCATCAAGAAGCAAATTCAAAACACATTTAAGTCTAACCCACTTCCTATGAAAAGGAATCTTGTAAATAAACAAATTCATGAAGAGCAAAGTGACAAGCATAGGAAGATAAAACACGAGTAACTTCAAAAATTTCAGCATATAGAGAGGTGTTTTAGTAACATGAAAATTTCTACCACCATATTTTCCTCTCTCATAAAGATTTTCAGTAGCATCATGAACAAACTCAACAATATAACTATCACATGAAGCATTCTTATTCTCATGCATAAAATAATTACTACTCCCAACATAAGCATAGTCATTCTTATTAATTGTAGTGGGAGCAAATTCAACAAAGTAGCTATCATTATTATTCTCATCAAGTGTAGGAGGCATAGTATAATCATAATAAAATTTACTCTCCATAGTAGGCGGCACCAAAAGACCACTATCATTATAATCATCATAAATAGGAGGCAAAGTATCATCAAAGAAAATTTTCTCCTCAATGCTTGGGGGACTAAAAATGTCATGCTCATCAAAACCAGCTTCCCCAAGCTTAGAATTTTCCATATCATTAGCAACAATGGTGTTCAAAGCGTTCATACTAATATCATTGCTACTAGCATGCAAATAAGATTCCATAGGTTTTTTAATTTTCGCAGCAAACAATCCATGTCTTAACTCAGGAAATAGCTTAAAAAGCTCACAGTTGCTTTCCATTATGCCTAACTAGTGAACAAGAAACAAAAAGACGCAATTGCAGAATCTAAAGGAGATACCTTCGAGCACTTTGTTATCACCAGAATTTGACCGAGTCAGAGGTGGGCCGCGATCAAGATGGGCTTAAAGATTACACATGGAAGAATATACCTGAATCGGCCTTATGTGCAACGTTTGGGCTAGTGTGCCCGTGTATCTGTAATATAGTAGATCGCATCTTAGATTAAAAGATAGAGTTTTACCCGTGCACGGTTAGGTGCACGCCTGAATTAGAAAGTCCCCTGGACTATAAATATGTATCTAGGGTTTATGAAATAAACAACAACCAACGTTCACCACAAATCAATCTCGGCGCATCGCCAACTCCTTCGTCTCGAGGGTTTCTACCGGTAAGCATCATGCTGCCTAGATCGCATCTTGCGATCTAGGCAGCACAAGCTTATTTCGTTGTTCATGCGTTGCTCGTACTGAAGCCTTTTTGATGGCGAGCAACGTAGTTATCTTAGATGTGTTAGGGTTAGCATTGTTCTTCGTATCATATGCTGTCGTAGTGCAACCCTTGCATATCTAGCCGCCCTTACACCTATCTTAGGTGTAGGGCGGCACCCCGCTTGATCATTATTTAGTAGATCCGATCCGTTACGGTTGCTCCTTGTTCTTCAAGGATTAGTTTAATATCTGCAATAGTTAGGCCTTACAAAGGGTTGGAGGATCCAGCGACGCGTAGGGTGTCGTTTGCTAGCCCTAGACAGGATGTTCCGAGGATCAACCTCGTGTTGGTTTTTAGGCCTTGTCTAGGACCGGCTTACGATCACCGTACGTGACCGCGAGGCCCAATCGTGAGTAGGATGATCCGATTATGCGGTGAAAACCCTAAATCGTCGTAGATCGCTTTAGCTTTATCTTGATCAAGCAGGACCACCATATATTCGTGCACCTTGTACGAATCATGGGTGGATCGGCTCCTTGAGCCGATTCACAGGATAACCTGAGAGCCGATCGAGGCTCGTATTTAATGTTTACGTGTATGCCATGCAGGAAACTAAGCGAGGCATCTCCATCACCTTCCTGACCAGGTATAGGTCAGGTGGCACGCCCTTGCACCAGCATCGGACGTGCGTACCAGAGGCTTTGCGGGCCATCGCTCGGAGGGACCAGGGCCAGCCGCAGCCCTAAGTTGTTCCCGGCTCTACTGTGTTGCCCGTCGTTGCTCGCCGGTGGGTTTCTGACCGCAACACATTCTGGCACGCCCGGTGGGACAAGCTTCGTCATCAACCACATCGCCATCTACATCTGAGATGGCGGACGGCACCCCAGTCACGTACGAGGATCTGACCGACGAGCTCAAGAAGAAGTATGACGAGGTCAAAGCAATCCTCGAAGCCGACCTCATCGGCTCTTTTCACGTAACCCGTTCACATGGCATCAGGTGGAAGGGGTTCTCGCCTGATGGTGCGCTCAATGGGATAGACCTCTCTGCCCCGTCAGAAGAACGCACCAGGTCCCTACGTCAGGAGATCAACTACATGGTGGCTCACTCGCTGCACCGCCACTCTGAGAACCTGGTGAACACTTTGGAGCGTGTCGCTCTCCGGGTGATCCAGGAGATCATGAGGCACCAGTACTCTCCGTCAGGACCAGCTCTCGGGACACACCAAGGAGAGATGCCACTCCAGTCCCATCCACCACTGCCATTTACGTTGGCAGCACCAGAAGTGCCGAATTCACCGGCATTCGTCGTCTACAAGATCGGTGGTGACCCTAGTGACTGCCAGTTCTTGCATGAGGCGCCTAAGGAGATCCCTCACGGGTACATGTGCACATACGTGCCAGACTGCGGTAACTGGGCACTCACAAACCAGGCCGCGACAGCAGGGACTTCTGGGAAAGCAGGAGGAACGTCAGCGACAGATCTTGAGAAGCAGACGTGGCTAGCTAAATATGCCACCCCGACGAACCTCCAGAGCTCAGCTCCTGCAGTTGGCTCAGAGCTGGAAAAGCAAGCATGGCTGGCTAAGTACGCCACCCCGGCGAATCTTCAGAGTTCGACTCCTGCAGCCAGCACCGCGGATCAGATCAGCACGATCCTGAGGGACCAGTTCGGCATGGTGCCGAAAAGGAGGACAATCGGCTATTCCAAGCCGTACCCCGATGAATACGAGTTGGTCCCGCTACCACCCAAGTATCGGCTCCCTGACTTCTCCAAGTTCAGTGGATCAGATGGTTCCAGCTCCATCGAGCATGTGAGCCGATATTTGGCACAGCTAGGAACGGCCTCAGCGTCGGATCCACTGCGCGTGAGGTTCTTCGCACAGTCCCTCACGGGATCGGCTTTCGGGTGGTACACTTCGTTGCTACCGGATTCGATCCGGACTTGGAAACAGTTGGAAGAACAGTTCCATATGCAGTTTCACTCAGAAGCTTCGGAGGCCGGCATTGCCGATCTAGCACAGATACGTCAGAAGCGTGGAGAAACTGTGGCAGAATACATCCAGCGCTTCAGAAATCTAAGGAACCGATGCTATTCGGCTCGTGTGACTGAAAAAGAAGCAGTCGAGTTGGCAGTGGTGGGCCTTGCCTCACAAATCAAGGATATGGCTTCCCAAGCAGACTACCCTTCACTGGCGCACATGGTTCAGAAACTGTCGGCATATGAACAGCGCCACCCGGACTTGTACCAGGACAAATTCAAGCGTGCGGTAGTCCTGGTTGAGGCGGATGAAGACGAAGGCTTTGCGGGAGATCAAGAGGTAGCAGTGGCTGAATGGACTCGGGGGGCAACCCCCGTGTCCTGCAAATGGGTTAAGCCACCAGGTCCGCCCAGAGGGTTTGATTTTGACGTGACCAAAACTGAGCAAATCTTCGACCTCCTACTCAAGGAAAAGCAGTTGAAGATACCCGAAGGCCTCAAATTCCCCACGGTACAGGAGCTGAACGGAAAGCCATACTGCAAATGGCATAACTCGCTCTCCCATGCCACCAACGACTGCAGGGTGTGGCATCAGCAGATCCAAATGGCGATAGAACAAGGACGTCCGATTTTCAACCAGTACGCCATGAAGGTCGACACTCACCCCTTCCCCGCCGTTAACATGGTGGAGTGCACTTATCCTGAAGGTTGCCAGCCAGGATCCTCGTTCAGTATCAACATGGTAGGACCTGGGCACCACTCTGGCAAGGATGGAGACAAGGGCAGCTGCTCTCGTAGCAAGGACACAGAGGAGGCCGCTCCACGCGATCGGCTCCGTCACGATGGCAAGCGCTACGTCACAGAGGGAGAAGTGAAGAACATAAGATATCAGCGACCCCTCTCTGATCACCTCCTCAATAAGTATGTGAGTCAGTATGACCAACGCCGACGATCCAGCGGTGATGATGATAGAGACCGTCTGGCTAGGGACGCCAGGAGACATCGTCGGCATGATCGCAATGAGGAGGAGTATGAGCGCCGTGCCAAAGAACAATCAAGGGAGCAAAACGACAAAGATAGGCACTGGGACTGCCCCTTCTTCAGACACTGTTGGGATTCAGGAATGAGCCGATTGCCTACAATCGGCAATTGCCCAGAATGTAACCAGAAGAAGAAGGAGGAAGCCAACGTGTCCGTGTTCCAACGCTTAGGGCCTCTCCCGCCTCGAAGCAAACACGCTGAGTCCCCTCGGATGGAAGATCTCAAGGATTTGGAAGACGAGGGAGAAGAAGAAGAAGACAGGTACCACCGGCCAAGGTGGTGCCCTGATGGACTCAGTCGTTCCCAAAAGCGTAGGGTTCAGCGATTGCGTGGCTTGGAGGAAGCCGAAAGGTTATACCTGCATACGCTAAGAAAGGCGCGGCCTGATCTGGCCGCGAAAATTCAGAGAACCCTGGATGAAGAGGGTCGACCACGGAAAATGGAGTGGCGCCCCAAGCAAAGGAAAGCCGATGATGATACATCGGCTGGCACAAACATGGTGCTCATCCTTCCGACGGAGCTTAGTGCTCCAGGATTACAAGAGGCACCCAATTTGGACGACTGCGAGCGCATCAACGTGACGAAGGGAAGGGTTAGGCTGGTTTTATCCACTGGCCTGACCGTGTAGCACGAGCAAACCGATAAGCAGATGTGGCGAGGCCGATCCTTGGGATCGGCCCCCAAAGGTATATGAAGGAAAAGCACAACGCCTTCATTGAACACTTCGATCGATATGGAGGCCGATTCCAGCAATCGGCCAAAATTATCCTCACCACATGTTCTGCGTGTGTTCAACATCAATCTATTTGGCAGCGGTTTTACGTCGGCTGATGAGTTAAGAAGAATCAACATTGGTTCTACCAGAGCCGATGTGCAAATGCGGTGCCTTGGCTAAACTACAGAGCCGATATCTGCAGTTACCTGACAGATTCGGCTCGGGGGGCACCTAGTCAGATGAACATGGGTGCAGTGTGCAGTGAAACATTGGGGGCCGATTAGAAAAATCGGCCAGTAAAAAAATTTTTATATACTCATAGTGGGTATACAGCCGATGCACAGACATCGACTTTAGAATAAAAAGCCGATGCATGGCCATCGACTCAAGAGGTACAGCTGATATAAGCAGAAGCCCGATGGAGCAGTTGTTGAGTTACAAGGAGAGGCTCTACTGGATGAATTCCTTCTCAAGACCTCCAACTCCTTCTGCAAGACTTCAAGTTCAGCAGTGCCAGTGTAAGCATGCAGATCAGGTTAAGGGTGAGTCCAACAAAGGGAGCATACCTATCCTAGAAGCATGAGCACAGCCGATAACGAATCAAGCGGCTATGGCATTTTTGCCTGGCGTGGATTAAGGTGGCGGCTTGGTCGATGTCACTTTCAGAGGTTGTTGCGTCCAGAGTCTTGGAGGGTATCAGAAATTCAGAACATCCTCACCGGAAGTTGCATCAGTCTGCCAAAGATGAGGAGCCGAGCTGATCAGCAAGGCGCAAAGGATTGAACTAGGAGGAGTCGGAAAGCCATTATGTTAAGGCTTCTTAAGTTCAAGGTACGAATTTGCTGATCTTTCCGAACCCTTTCAGTGCGTCGGTTCTTTGGGCGTAAGCTTCCCTGCCACGTTTTGATGGGAGCTGAAGAGGCTCGGGGGGCAACTCGCCCGAAAAGTTCTTGGCCCTGGAGAGCCAATTTGGTTGGAATTGGCTGGCTCTACATCGCAACTGTCCTGAAGAGTGGTGCTTTTGTTACAGAGTTATCAGTTTCAGCATCCAAGCTGATTCAGCGACAGTTCCAGGGTTCTCTTAAAGATGCCTGCTCAAGACCAAATCGCAGGCCTGCTGCGATCGGCTGTGCCAAATGCTGTCGTCATCGGCCTGTCTCGCAGATTATCGTGAGAGACCGATGCGTTGCCATCAGTCCTTGAGCATTGATTAGGCTAACAGTCGACAAAGTCAGATGAGGAAAAGTCGGCTAAATCAGCATAGAGGACATCGGCAAAATCAAAGGAAGTTTTCATTAATAATAAGATTTCTTACAAAGAGAAGCCGATTGTTCAACAAAAGGGAATAGATTACTACTGCTAATCCTATGCTAGTAGATCCCTACTCTAAGGGCTGTTGCTGTCTTCGCCGTCGCTGGGGTAGCTGCCGTTATTGCTGCTGTCGACGAGTTCCTCGTTGCTGCTACTGTGACCTTCAGCGGAGGCTTCTTCCTCATCATCGTCCTCGTCTGACCAAGCCCAGCCCCGGATGCGTTTTGGCGGCGGTTCATCGGAGGAGGTGTCGTCCTCCTGTTCCTTCTTCATGTCAGAGGAGATGTCTTCGTCTTCGTCATCCTCTTCTTCTTCTTTGGTGACGGAGGTGAATTTACCCCGGAAGGGAGGGTCATCGTCGTCGCTCTCCGCCTCCAGTGTTCCGTCAATCAGGAACCGGAGGTCATCTTCCCCGTCAGTTAGGGGCATGGCCCCATCTGACCAGACGAGGTCCTCGCCCTCTGGCACGAAATCGAAGTCCCACTCCCGTTCGTCCCAATGCTTGGGAGCGCGCTTGTTGTACGCCTCCATCTGGTTGTGCCCTGGGATCGACTCACTTGAGGAAGAGGATTGGAGAGAAACGGAAGAGGAGGAAGAGGACGACATGGCTATGGAAGGAGAGGGTTTTTTGGTGCCGATAGCTAGAACAGAGGAAGGGGATGAAGAGGTCTAATCAGTCGGCACGGTTAAATAATGAGGGGCCTAGTGGAGATTCAATGCCACAGCAGTTTCCGAGGAGGCGGTGCCCAAAGACAACGGTCAAATCACGCGGAATAGTTGAGAAGGCAGGACATCATGATGAAGGGTGCTGCGACGGTTCTGCTCTGCCACGACATGACCCGACGAAGAAAAAACAGAGTGATTTTGGAATTATCAATTCCAAAACCAGGGGGGCATGTGTTATCACCAGAATTTGACCGAGTCAGAGGTGGGTCGCGATCAAGATGGGCTTAAAGATTACACATGGAAGAATATACCTGAATCGGCCTTATGTGCAACGTTTGGGCTAGTGTGCCCGTGTATCTGTAATATAGTAGATCGCATCCTAGATTAAAAGATAGAGTTTTACCCGTGCACGGTTAGGTGCACGCCTGAATTAGAAAGTCCCCTGGACTATAAATATGTATCTAGGGTTTATGAAATAAACAACAACCAACGTTCACCATAAATCAATCTCGGCGCATCGCCAACTCCTTCGTCTCGAGGGTTTCTACCGGTAAGCATCATGCTGCCTTGCGATCTAGGCGGCACAAGCTTATTTCGTTGTTCATGCGTTGCTCGTACTGAAGCCTTTTTGATGGCGAGCAACATAGTTATCTTAGATGTGTTAGGGTTAGCATTGTTCTTCGTATCATATGTTGTCGTAGTGCAACCCTTGCATATCTAGCCGCCCTTACACCTATCTTAGGTGTAGGGGCGGCACCCCGCTTGATCATTATTTAGTAGATCCGATCCGTTATGGTTGCTCCTTGTTCTTCAAGGATTAGTTTAATATCTGCAATAGTTAGGCCTTACAAAGGGTTGGAGGATCCAGCGACGCGTAGGGTGTCGTTTGCTAGCCCTAGACAGGATGTTCCGAGGATCAACCTCGTGTTGGTTTTTAGGCCTTGTCTAGGACCGGCTTACGATCACCGTACGTGACCGCGAGGCCCAATCGTGAGTAGGATGATCCGATTATGCGGTGAAAACCCTAAATCGTCGTAGATCGCTTTAGCTTTATCTTGATCAAGCAGGACCACCATATATTCGTGCACCTTGTACGAATCATGGGTGGATCGGCTCCTTGAGCCGATTCACAGGATAACCTGAGAGCCGATCGAGGCTCGTATTTAATGTTTACGTGTATGCCATGCAGGAAACTAAGCGAGGCATCTCCATCACCTTCCTGACCAGGTATAGGTCAGGTGGCACGCCCTTGCACCAGCATCGGACGTGCGTACCAGAGGCTTTGCGGGCCGTCGCTCGGAGGGACCAGGGCCAGCCGCAGCCCTAAGTTGTTCCCGGCTCTACTGTGTTGCCCGTCGTTGCTCGCCGGTGGGTTTCTGACCGCAACACACTTACAACGGCACCTGAAAATAACTTAGTTACCTGGGACCGGAGTGTGAGTGCCTTTTACCTTACCTCCCCGGCAACGGCGCCAGAAAATAGCTTGATGTCTACGCACGCTTCTATTCCTGTAGACAGTGTTGGGCCTCCAAGAGCAGAGGTTTGTAGAACAGCAGCAAGTTTCCCTTAAGTGGATCACCCAAGGTTTATCGAACTCAGGGAGGAAGAGGTCAAAGATATCCCTCTCAAGCAACCCTGCAATCACGATACAAGAAGTCTCTTGTGTCCCAACACACCTAATACACTTGTCAGATGTATAGGTGCACTAGTTCGGTGAAGAGATAGTGAAATACAAGTAGTATGGATGTATATGAGTGGTAATAGCAATCTGAATAAAATATGGCAGCGAGTAAACATGCATTGGAACAGTAAACAAACAGTGACCTCCCTCGGCACTGGCACCAGAAAATAGCTTGCTGGCGTGCAGTTGACGTGGGAGATAGGAATCTTTGTGGTGTAACTTATACGGAAACAAGGCCTAGGGATCATACTTTCACTAGTGGACACTCTCAACATTGATCACATAATAAATAAGTTCTCTTCCTTTGTGCTACATATACTCTTGTTTGATAATAAACACCATTCGTTGTGTAGGGCTTCTAGAGCACCTCAATGCCGGAGTTAACAAGCTCCACAACATTCGATATTCATGTTTAAGTAACCTTTAGAGCATAATAGATCTTTGCAATTTAAACCAAGTACTAACATAGCATACACACTGTCACCTTTACACTATGAAGGGGGAATAGATCACATCAATACTATCATAGTAATAATTAACTCCATAACCTACAAGAGATTATGATCATAACCTACGCCAAGAACTACACGATGCACACACTGTCACCATTACACCATGAAGGAGGAATAGACTACTTTAATAACATCACAAGAGTAGCACATAGACCAATAGTGATACAAAGCTCATCATATGGATCTCAATCATGCAAAGCAATTCATGAGATCATTGTATTGGGGTACAGAGAGAGAGATATTAACCACATAGCTACCGGTAGAGCCCTCAGCCCCGGGGGAGAACTACTCCCTCCTCATCATAGGAGACAGCAGAGGCGATGAAGATGGCGGTGATGTCGATGGAGATGCCTTCCGGGGGCACTTCCCCGTCCCGGCGGCGTGCCGGAACAGAGACTTCTGTCCCCCGAATCTTGGCTTCGCGATGGCGGCGGCTGCGTAACTTTTCTCGTCCCGTGGCTTTTTCTTTTAGGGTTTTCGCGACGGAGTCCTTAAGTAGGCGGAAGGGCAGCCTCGGAGGGGCCCTGGTGGGGCCACACAATAGGGGGCGCGCCCCAGCCCTTGGCCGCGCCGCCCTGGCATGTGGGGCCCCCTGGCTCCCCTCTGGTCTCTCTCCGGTGTTCTGGAAGCTTCGTGGAAAAATAAGATACTGGGCGTTGATTTCGTCCAATTCCGAGAATATTTCCTTACTAGGATTTCTGAAACCAAAAACAGCAGAAAACAGGAACTGGCACTTCGGCATCTCGTCAATAGGTTAGTTCCGGAAAATGCATAAATATGACATAAAGTGTGTATAAAACATGTAGGTATTGTCATAAAACAAGCATGGAACATAAGAAATTATCGATACGTTGGAGACGTATAATCCTCCGAGGATGCCTTTGCCATAAGGCAACGAGCATTGTTGGTGGCGAGGTTCTCATTTGGAGAGTCGAAGAGGGAGATAGAGGGAGTGGTAATGGCGATGGCGGCCACTCCCTCTCCTTCCTTGTTGGAGCTCTTGTCCCCACGTTCTTCATCCTCATCGGAGGAGTATTCTTCTCGAATGATGAAGGCTCTAGGCTTCTTGGTGAAGGAGACCTTGTCGTCATCGGACTTGGGGGAGAACTTGGAGAATCCTTTGGAGGATGACTGGAACTTTTCCTTGCGGATAAGCCTTCCACCATGATCTTCTCTTTTCTCAAACATACATTCCGCGACAAAATGACTCTTGTCCCTGCAATTGTAGCATGTTCTTCCCCTTTGCCCTTCCCTTGGGCTCTTGGAGAAACTTCTTGGAGAATCACGTGATCTTCTTGGTCTTGTGCTTCGGGACTTGTTTCCATCCCAAAATTTCTTGGCGGCGAGAGCCATGTGCTCATGATAATTGATCTTGAGATCATCCGGTCCCCACTCAATGGGATCCTCATCGCTTTCACTAGTCTCATGTACCTTGATCTTCAATGCAAGGTTGGGCTTGCGTGTGTTGTGAGCGCGAGCAACAAGATCCTCCGCATTCTTCTTGGAGATGTCCAAAGCGATGACTTCGCTAAGAACTTCATCGGATGTCATAGCACGGAAGGAGGCGTTTTGGCGGATGGCCGTCAACTTCACTTCCTCATAAGGGAGAAGAGCGTTGTAGAACTTGCGCTTGATCCAATGGTCATCCACGAACGTTGCTCCAAGATCTTGCATTTGTACGGCAAGAGCGATGAGGCGCCGGTACATTTCTTCGGGGGTCTCTCCTTCAATCATGACGAAATTGTCGGCCATGTTGTTCACTTCATCGAAACGAGAGCTTTGGATGCTCGCATTTCCGAGGAAGAGCTTGTCAAGTTTATCCCATGCTTCCTTGGCGGTCTTGAGCGAGCGGATATGAGCGCGGTCCTTTGGCGTGACGGCCATGTGAATCATGTTGATGGCGGTGGCGTTGAGTTGGTCATCCACCACATCCCTTCTTGTCAAGTTCTTTGGATCTCGTGGTGAATAGCCTTCCTCAATGATGCGCCAAAGCTCGGTAGACGCGCTGCGCACATGAGATTTCATCAAGAATTGCCAATTTTCAAAGTTATTTGACTCAAGTAATGGTGGTGAACCATGCGACAAGATATGTGGCATAGGTATTGGAACGTTTATGGTGTAATCACTTGGTGGTGGCACCTCATGATAACCCCCTAGACGTTCCGCAACCGGTGTCTCATCCTTCCCCTTTGTTGAAGTGCCGGTTTCCCGAAGCCCTTCCTTTTGTGGATCTTTTGTCGCTTGCGCGACAAAATCAACAAGAGGAAAGGGGTTAGCTTTTGGTGGGGGATCCTCGGCACTTGCTTTAGGATCAACACTAGGGTTTGGTTTTTGAGCAACCAACTCCATCATCATTGCCTTCATTTGGTTAACAATGGATGACTCCAATTTCTTGAGGTCATCCAACGTAGCCGTTGTGGTATCGACGGGAGATGATGGAGCGGGTGGCACAAGGGAAGGTGACCCATTCGCCACACCCGCATCTTGTTCGGCCATTTCTTAGGCGGTAAAGCCCGAGCAAGAAAACCTTGCTCTGATACCAATTGAATGGATCGTAGCGAACAAGAGGGGAGGGGTGAATGGTTGCTACGTCAAGTTTTAGTCTTTTTCAATTTTAGCGCAACGGAAGATAAAGGTGATTGCTTTAGTGGTGTTGGTGATCCTACAATGATCCTAGAACAAGTGCAACAAGCAAAGGAACAACACAAGATAGTAAGAGTAAGGAGCGGGACAACCGGAGGGCGCGGAGATGAGGCGAGGTTTGTTTCCCGCAGTTCCTCCCACAAAAGGGAGTACGTCTGCGTTGAGGAGGTGCTAGCCTCACACAAGAGGCTAGACGGCCACACCACGAAGGAAGGCCTCACCTTCTTCCTCGAGAGAGCTCCACGAAGGGGCTCCCCCTTCTCCACTAAGGCACCGGTCGAGGCGGTGATTCCTTCACAAGGTTGGGGCGAGCTCCACACCACAAGGAGGCTCCCAACAATCCATGGAGCTAGTACAACACCAAGTTAGCCTACATGGATGCACTTCCTCCAATGTCCCACAATAGGAACCCTAACACCAAGATCCACTAAGGAATAGCAAGTATTGGTGAAATCTCTCTTGGTAGAGCTATAGATCGAGGTCTCCTCCACCACTCCTCAAAATTTGAGCAAGATTGGTTGGATGGTTGGGGAGATCCTCAAGGATTAAGCTCAGCAACAATGGAGAAGAGAGAGAGAAGAGATAAAAACGAATTGGGGAAGAAGGGGCCCTTATATAGGCTCCTCCAAATCCAACCGTTATGTCCAGTTTTTGCCTAAGCGGTACTACCGCTTCCGGGAAGCGGTACTACCGCTCTGAGTTCGAATTCCCCAGATCTGGTCCATGTGGACGCAGAGCGGTACTACCGCTAGAGGTACCGCTCGAGGTACCGCAATGGGGTCAAAACCTTACTGGATCCAAAGCGGTACCAGAGCGGTACCAGAGCGGTACTGCCGTAACTAGTTACGGTACCTGGGCGGTACCATGGGCGGTACTACCGCTCGTGAGCGGTACTACCGCTCCAGGTACCGCAGAGGTACCGTAACTCGTACAGAGGGACAATTCCAGCGCAGAACTCAGAGCGGTACCGTGGGGCGGTACCTATAGGGGTAGCGGTACTACCGCTACAGGTACCGGTAGTACCGGCCTGGCTAAAACTGGTTTTCTTCCCTTTTTTCTCTCCAGCCATGTCACCTCGCGAAACACACACAAAACCAGAAAACCTATAGCTACCCATAACTACGCTTCAGTCTTCCGATCTTGACGTGTCCAGCGAGGTCACCGTGCACTTGCAAATCTAGCAATGATACTCAAGGCACACGGTGAGATAACTCAAGTGTTGTCATCAAACACACAAAACACGGGGTTTAGACTTTGCTCTTTCAACCGGGACTTGGACCTGTTCATTGTATCTCACAAGATGATCGGCGCTTCGAGGAGGCATGGGAGGATGGCTTGACCTTTGACGTGGTATCTTCGTTAGCAACATTCTTGAGGGGGGCCTTTTTATCTATTTCATCTCGCTATCCAAGCTTGAACACAACTTGGCTCGGAAGAGTGAGCCGAAGCCAGTACGGGATATCACGTGCTACAAGCCTACAACGGTTTTACCAAGTTGTCTGAGATGGACCATGTTTATAGAAGGGAGGTTGTTAATCAATCCACATCCGTACCGTAAAATAAGACATCTAACTTTTTTTCTAAAGTAAAACTATATATATATAGTTTGATCAAACTTATAAAAAATTCTATTGAGAACTGTAATATTATATAGGTATAATTTTAAAAAGTATGTCATGATGTTTCTAATGACATTGATTTGGCTTGGTAGATGTCCACAGTTTTAAAGAAACTTAGTCAAAATTTACATTGTTGAATTTTAAAAATATTAGATGCTTTATTTTACGGAATGGAGGTAGTAATAATAACAATAGTACGAGTGAAAGAACATTTCCTTGTTTTTTTGTGTGTTTGATCATAACACTAGCGATATTTGATGTGCGCTGAGTGTTTCAGAAATAGTTTCATTTAGGCACAAGACCGTGAGAGACTCCTAAAAGGGTTGAGAAGATCAAAAACGACGCTCTGTAGTTTGAGGTGGAGAAGCCCTAGGTGTGTACTGATTTTGTGGTTTGTAGATGGGTGGAGAGAGCTCTCTTAAATTTTCCTCTAAAAATTCACTTGGTCTGGCCGGAATCTCCGGCCCGGGCATCTCCTAGAGATGGTGGCTGCGTGTGCAGCGCTTGGTACACGGGCCAGAGGTAGATCGGAGATTCAGCTGGAGTCTCCGGACTGGCCTGGCCCATTAAGTGGCCGGCCACCCCCCATGGGCTTATGGGGCGGCTAGGGTTTGAGGGGAGGGGCGCATGGGCCTCTATGGGGCCCAGCCGACCACACAACTCATTCGCCCCACCTTTTTAGCCCCATATTGATAAGGGATGAAGCTCCACCCCTCCCCTTCCCCTATATATAGTGGAGGGATTTGGAGGAGGAGGGGGGGGCACCTCCCTCTCTATCTAGTTCTCTCTCCCATATGTGGTTTCTCGAAGAGCTACGCACGGAGGGAGTACTCCACCCGATACGCGGGAGCGCTACCGGGATCAAGATCCAGAAGATCTTCTTTCGCACCTTAGCTGGATCTGATGCTGGGAGCGTCGTTGGACACCGTAAGCCTACGATAACTACGAGGTGCAACACTTGGGGCACTTGACGTCTTACGAGAGGACTTCATCTCGGTCCTGAGGTCCTCGTCGTGTACGACTACATCATCCACGTTCTAACGGAACGTTAACCGTTTTCGGTCTACAAGGGTACGTCACCGAAACCTTCCCATTACTGCATTACTAATAAATATAGATCTTGAGCAATCGGGTTACGTTAGTTAGGAAATGTTTGTTTTCCACTACGGAACCCAACATGATGACCACATGGATTGGGCTCCCGAAGCTATCAAGCTTAGCTACAATGAGCACTGGCACTTGCGGCCAAGAACTTTTGGAGTAGCAAGAAGTTCAAGAGCGTCAATTCAAGAGACTCTTCAAGGGACAACATGGTAACAACAGATGAGCAACGCCAAATCGATCGGCCTACATACATATAGGAGTTTAATAATTACTACTGTGTTACAATTGCTAGGTAAAATGGTGCCGGCCATTGGAGCATCATCGTCACGGGAGCAGATCAAGATCAGCCGAGCGGCGCCCTAGAGACGCGAACCTTGAGGCCGTGCGCCATGGAGAGGATGGTCATCATGCGGTACTTGACGGGGTGGCCCTCCACGAGCTCGAACCTGAAGAACCTGCACAGGATGGCCAGCGCCATCTTCATCTGCAGGTACGCCGAGTCCTTTCCTAGGCATATCCGTGGCCCCGCCTGGAACGCCGTGAACTTGAACGGCGACGCGTTGCGGAACCCGCCGTCGTCGCCGATCCACCGCTCCGGCTTGAAACTGGCTGCGTCGGGGCCCCAGTTGTACTCCATCCGCCCCATGGAGTAGGGCACATACGTTACCATCCCGCCGGCGCGCACCTTGGTGCCGTCCGGGAGCACGTCGTCCTCCGCGATGCCCTTCGGGTCCTGCGGCACCGCCGGGTACAGCCGGAGCGTCTCCGTCACGCACGCGTGCAGGTACACCAGCTTCCCGAGCCCGTCGTAGCTCAGGAGGCCAGCGAACTGCGCCACGCGGGCGGTGAAGGCCGATGAGTCGTCGGAGCTCTCGTCGTCTCTGCAGGGGACCAGCGCGATGCCCTCCTCGCGGGCGCGCTCCGCCTCGAAGGCAGCCAGCTCGCGGCGGAGCTTCTCGGCCATGTCCGGGTGCTTCGTGGCCATGTAGGTGAACCACGACAGCGTCGTCGCCGTCGTGTCCCTCCCGGCGATCACGAAGTTGAGCACAACGTCGCGGAGGCCCTTGTCGTCCCCGAACAGGCTGACGTCGTCACCGCCCGCCTCCCCCAGCTCGATGAACCGCGACAGGATGTCGTGCTTGATCTGAACAGTGAACACACACTATTGTGTTATGGAATTTACAAAGACTAGCGATCCAGAGCTTGACGACGATCGGATCACGTAGGTACCTTCTCTTGCTTGCCGCTGGCTCGCGCCTGCACGATCTCGGCCTTGCGGCGGCGGATGACGCTGTAGGTGAACTCATCCACGAGCCTGATGCTCTGCTCCAGCAGAGCCTCCGAGCCGATGTGAAGGAACTTCTTCACGCGCCACAGCGGGTCGATGAACCGCAGCGTCACGATGATGTTGGCGGCGTCGAAGGCCTGCGCGAAGCTGTTCTCTGGGAGGTCCGGCGACAGCGTGCCGATCTCAACCCCGAACCCGACCTTGCAGATCGAGTCCAGCGTCATCCTCATGTACAGTTCCTGAATTGTACAATTAGTTACTTCGTCGGAATCTTCAGGATTTGTCCAAGAAATGTTCAGATAAGCAAGGAAATGAATGATGAGTTACCTGCATGTCTACAACTTTGTCAGCCTTGCAAGCTTGGCTCAGTATGCTCGACAGCTTCAGAGAGTACTCCCTGAACACGATTGTGCTGAAATCTCTCAGGTTCTTGGAAGCAAACTCGAAGCTCGCCGTCTTCCTCTGCTTCCTCCACAGCTCACCGTCGGCGTTGAATATGCCATCGCCGAGCAGCACGTCCATGTAGGATCTGTATACCACTCCCTACACACGCGATTCCGGACATTTACACCACTGTCAGCACTGAACCCTGGCATGTCTCAGAAGCCTGAAGAAGAGTTCTTTCACCTTGGGGTAATTGCTGAAGTTGGTTTTGAGCACATGCTCGACGTTCACCGGGTCGGCGATGTAGGTGTATGAGGTGAAGGGCATGTCGACGGTCACCGTCCGGTACTTGGCCAGGTACTCCACGAGCCAGTCGTGCATTCTGGAGTAGTTCCTCAGCTGCTCCAGCGTCGCGCCGATGACCGGCCATGACCTTGGCCCCTTCTGCTTCCTCAGGCTCCACCTGTGGACCAAGACCCACGAAAGGAACACGAGGAAGACGGCGATGAACTTGTGGGGCCCTGCTAGCGGGAAGAACGCCGTTGCCGGCAGGGCGTGATCTTCCTCCATGGAGCTGCTCATCAAGGGGGTTCAATCAGTCTACAGGAGAATTAGTTGTATGTAGCATTTGGATGGCTCGGTTTAGGTGATATATGCTGCCAGGCACCAAACTTTAGGACAATCTTGGTGTGAGCGAGAATTAAGATTGGCCTCATTCACATGGTGTCCCTAACCTAACCCCCTGACGAGCTGGAACTTACCGTTTGTATCCTTTTTGTGATCTGTTCACCAAGAAAAAACTCGTTTGTATATGCATAGTAACTCGGTATGTTGTGTGTGTTTTGTGCTAAGCCAGATCACGGATTCTGCATTCTCTTCCTGTTTTGCTGTACGTCTAGTTGAAGTATTTGATGACAGTTAGGATTGTGCTTATTTCATCTTCAGCGATGGACCATGCTTATAGTCCCTCTGGTCTGTAATATTAATTGCACCAAACATGTACATAGTGACTTGATTTAGGTACATTGTTACATCTTTCAGTGAAACAATTTGTGAAGCCAAAGCAGAGCAAGTTGAGAAAATTATGAATTTGCGAAGCCAAAGCAGAGCAATTTCAGTGAAACATTGTTACATCAAGAAGTTCTTTGATGCTCTCACTATAGGAAATATTGATGGAAGCAAGTCACCTTCTATTTATTAGGAACTTGTAGCAGAAGCTGTGAATATGAAGAACATCACTTGATAAATGACATCGATAAAATGTGAGAATTCAGGTCAAACACTGAATGAATTACCCAAAACCAAGACCAATAGAGCATACAAATAGAGCTCTCATGTATGATCTTGATTCGAAACAAAACATTGTGCAAACAAGAGCATTTGCTTCAACATAAACCTATCTGAACTGAGGAATGAAGAATAGAAGCAAGAATAAATATCTAGAAGCTTTTGCTGTTGTCCCCCTCCAATCTAAGTCTGAAGAGAGCCCTCATTGCCTGCCTTTTCACTACCTTGCCATAGGTGGCCCTCCCAATCCTCACCACCTTGTCCTCAACCTCTAGCCGATTGCCGCAACTATTGCCATCATTGGCACCCCTCAGCATTGCCTTCAGCACACTCTCACAACCGCCGACCGCGCTGGCTACGCTAAATGCGATGACGGCCTCGCTAGGAACCCTCCTCTCCCACTTCCTCAGCAACCTGCCATTAT
Organism: Lolium perenne; assembly: GCF_019359855.2. NCBI lineage: Eukaryota > Viridiplantae > Streptophyta > Magnoliopsida > Poales > Poaceae > Lolium > Lolium perenne. The sequence continues at coordinate 356,838,302 of NC_067247.2, read as the reverse complement.
CGAACAAGGCGGAGTACGCACTCCAGAAGGATGCTCGCAAGAATGCCTTTCGCCTCTCCTTCACCATGGACTTCCTCATCTTGTCCTCAAGCCGCACCACCAGTGCTCCCATGTCCCCTCCTCCATTAACCAACTCATTCTCTGATCTGACGAGTTCTTGCCTGAGAACGGTGTCCTCGTCTTCAAACCGGCATCGGTCACACCGGCATTCAAACCCCCACGCCCTTGCCGCCTCCCGGCGCTTCCCCACCGGCATGAGCACCTCGAAATAGGGAAATGTGACCTCCTCCCCGGCCTTGATGTCCCTCGAGGCGTGAACAACGGTATGATCTCCGACATGGGTGCGCCGTGCATTTGGATGGCAGGAATGGTTTATCAACGACGGCAAGATCCACAGTCCCACACCGCAGTTGATGATGCCACTGTTGCCAAGCAGATTGGCTGATGGTGCGTCCTCGGTCAAGGAATTCACGTCGAGCACCTTCATGATCCTGTCCACATCAAGAGCCTCTTGACCCCCTGTCTCCGGCACGCCGTCACCAAGCTCCTCTGGTTCTTGCTTGAACAATGCCATATCCGGGACGTCGAGCTCCTCCTCCTGCTCCTCGCCGGTGGACAGAGTATAGATCAGAGAAGCTGTCCTCGGGCACTTCTCAGCGGCGTCGAGCACCTTGTCTACAAAGTCCTTCCAGACCACCATCTTCTCTCCCCCATCGGCCGCGTCCGGAATTACCCCTCTCCCTATCGCCACAGCCTTGGAGATCATCAGAGTGCCCCCGGCCTCGACGCCCTTCACGGCAAAGACCCCCCGGCCGCCGTGAGCGGACCGGCGCACCTCCACAGGCCCGACGTGCTCCGCGAGATCTGGGCACTTGCCGGAGAACCCCGCGAGCACCCAATCGGACAAATCCACAGCCCCGCTCCTCGCCTGCGCGTCCAGGCGCCTGCACTGCTCGAGCAGCTCCCGCACATCGTCTGCGCCGCTGCCCGCGGGGAGCACAGCGCGGAAGCAGTCGGCGGCGAGCGCGTACCGGCCGAGGCCGCGGAGCACGGCGCCCTTGGCGAGCAGCGCGGCCGGGTGGGCCGGATCGGCCGCGAGCGCGGCGTCGCAGTCGGCGAGCGCGCCGGATAAGTCGCCGAGGCGCGCGCGGCCGTCGGCGCGGTGGGCGAGCGCGGAGCAGAGGATCCGGCGGTCCGTGGCGGCGGCGTCGACGATGCGGGTGCAGACGCTGATGTACCCCGCCCAGTCCTCCTTGAGCAGCAGCCGCGTCGCCTGGCTCCGCAGCTCCTGCAGCACCTCGTCGTCGAGACCGTCTCGAGCTCCGGCGGCCATCGTCGACGCGCGGGGGCGCGTGAGATCGGCGCCGTTGGTCTGAGCTAGTTTGTTGGTGTTTGAGCTGCGAGTGGTGTGCAGCAGTGTGGCGGCTATGTCGGGGGTGTTTGTTCGGGCTCGAAAGTTTTCAATGCCTTTGGATTGTAACGTTCGGATCTGGAGCTGGAGTAGCAACGATGCTGTCAGTGTAGGTCAGGTGTTTTTATTGCCGGTCAACACAATGACTGTCAGAGTGGCTGTATTTTAGAAAAGAAATACTCCCTCCGTCCCATGTTATCTACTCCATTAAAATTTAGATGTATCTAGCTGTTATTTATTAGCTCAGCCCCAACTGTTATTACATTTTCCACTGGAACTAACAAAATATGAACTTATACTCCTTAAAGTTAAATTTCACAAATTGTTGAACTATTTAGGAAAAGATATGAATATATGGGAAATGCATTTTAGGTCATAGGTGTAGATGCACCCATTATTTAAAAAACCTGTTTTAAATGTCAAAAAATAGATGTACACATGTACATTCTATGTCCGCACACATATTTTCTCGAAAGAATGACAATTCCATTTTATAGCAGCTTCTGTTTTTTGGCATGTTGGACAGGTGCCTCGTGACTCTTGTTCCGCCTTTTGTGTGAGCTCCTCAGATATTAGGGTTGCTGAGGTTCCAAGCTACTATGGATCAGGCCGGTCGTGGGATGTTTATCCTGACCTTGATTTGAATTTGAATGCCATTTGGCATTCCACTTGTCCACTTTGATTTTTTTTATTGTGTGGAGGTTATACAAGAACAAAGAATGGAAGATAAAAATGAAGATGATAATATGAAGAAACAATAGCTAGGACTTTAGATTTAGGTTTTCATTTTCTATTTGGAAACTTGTAATTTTATTTATTTATTTAGTTGTTGTAAAAAAACATTGTATGATGTGTTAAGATCAATAAAGTTGTAATTTATCTACTTTTTAGGTGTTGTAACTTATTCTATTAAGTTTTGAATTCCATTTTTAAAGTAACGGCTTGATTTCAAATTCTTTACTTGTTTACAGTTCAAATATGAATTCAAAGTGTGTATTTGATCTTCAATTCAAATTTCCCCCCTAAAAAACCCTAGTTTTCAAAGAGGTCATATCGAAAACTATAGCACTCTCTCCACGACTAAACTCTAATTCACAACGAGAGAGAGACATCGACCCCCCTAGGTTTTAGTTCTAAGGCGTGATTTTTTTTCCCCGTTTTGAGATGCAAATGCACAACCCCTTCTAAAACTACCTCGCAATTTTCCTAAAACCTGGGATGTTACACCTACACCCCTATTAATTCATGGCAAGATGGATATGGGTTAGGTGAGCCTAGACCTAGCTCCATATTTTGCACTACCACCCGCACCCTCCATTCGTGGCGGAGTCTTTCCTCGAAAGAATTCGAGGTCTACATCTCTATGTCTCGGGATCTTATGTGGTGTGGTTTTGGGAATCGGGAGAAACCCCTGTCAGCAAGTTCAACGTTGACGCAATGGCAGATCTGAATGTCACCATTCCTCCCTTGAGGACGTTGCTCCTCTTCCACTCTCTGCCAAGTGCCAAGGGAACCCCTAAGACTAACTTGCTAATTTCGTTGCTTTTGTACTGTCGTGGACATGCTTTCTCCCACTTGGAGTACAAAGTATGGTATTTCGAGCTTTGCCTTTTTGCTGTCGGGCAGATACGTGTAGTTCCAGCTTCTAGGATTTGTAAACCGGTGGAGAAAAATAACTTCCAAAGTGTGTCCGCCTTTTTTTTGAACGGGAAAGGTCCCGAAGGACCTAGTTTCTGCATTAATATGGCGGCAGGTACACGATTACATGAAGGACCCCAAAGAAAAGAGAATTACAGCCTGGCCCATAACTTTTACAACGAGCACCCTTGAGGAGATCGCAAAAAAGCGATCCAGTCCTTGCTCATCGCCGCCGATGGAGAACCTACAGCTGCGGCCGTTCCTGTCACCACCGGGGACAGAACCACTTGGGGCAGCAGGAGCGGATGCTGCCGCGCTGAGGTCGGAGAAGATCCACCTCTGGAGGAAGTAGTAGCCCGAGTCACAGTGGAGTATGGCGAGGCCATCCCTTTGGCCGAAGATAGCGGAAGCCAGACAACGACGTCGCTTGGATATCGCCGGAGTACACACAGAAACCACAACTCCCCAACACTTCCCAACGCCAGCGACCAACGAACCCTCTCCCCTCTCCCCCTCGCCGCCACGGCCGGCCAAGAGAGCGAGCAGAGCATAGAGATCACTAACCGGGAGGTGGCTGCGCTTATTGACAGAGCCTATGCTGGAGCTCTCCCCTTTCGTCTTCCTCCTTGGAGACGCGACGAAGAAGACCAGCAACCACCGCCTGGTGACGCGCAGACACACCAGCACGGTGAAGCTCAACATGGCCTTATTTTCGGAGATGGCTGGCTGCAGCTCCCCCACTTGCCCCGGCTCCTGCCACCGGAGGGAAGCAGTAAAGAACACCCAAACCAAGATGAGCCAGATCTGGCTAGAGAGATCCAGCTTCCTATTCCAAAACACCACTAAGGGATCAAACCCTGATCTACTACCTACCCTACCAGATCCGGCACCTCCCCTCAGCCGTCTCCGACCAGCAACACCGGCGAAAGAGGCCTTAGGGCATCTCCAACCGGGCGACCCAAACGGACGCGCTGGGCCGTCCGTTTTGGGCCGTTTGCGTACCCGAGCGGACGCGCGGACGGAGCCCCGCGTCCGCGCGTCCGTTTGGGTCGCAGGCTGCGCCCAACGCAGCGGCCACCCATTTGGCCATTTGGCCTATTTCTTTGGAAAATAGGTCCTCTGGCCACAGATCCTTATAAACAATGTCTAACAAATATAGAATAATATCTCGTAAACATAGAAGAATATATAATAAACATAAAATATTATCAAATAGCATAAAATATTATCAAATGTACCATGATAAATCAAATAAAATGTGCCATAGTTTGCAAAAAATATAAAAATTACAATTGAGATTGTCTAACTCAATTTGGGCGCTCGAGGATCTCCTTCTGTCTCTTCTCGAACCAAGTTCTCTTTGCCTCGCTCATGTTGGTCAAGTCGGCGTTCATGATGAGGTTGTCCTCGGCTTGGCGTTTGAGCTCAACTTCCTTCGCCTTCAGCTCCACCTCTTTGGTGTAGGATAACGTTGCATAGAAAACAAAAATTTTCCTACCGCGAACACGCAATCCAAGCCAAGATGCAATCTAGAAGACGGTAGCAACGAGGGGGTATCGAGTCTCACCCTTGAAGAGATTCCAAAGCCTACAAGATGAGGCTCTTGTTGCTGCGGTAGACGTTCACTTGCCGCTTGCAAAAGCGCGTAGAAGATCTTGATCACGATCGCTTCCGGCGCCACGAACGGGCAGCACCTCCGTACTCGGTCACACGTTCGGTTGTTGATGAAGACGACGTCCACCTCCCCGTTCCAGCGGGCAGCGGAAGTAGTAGCTCCTCTTGAATCCGGCAGCACGACGGCGTGGTGTCGGTGTCGATGGAGATCTCCGGCGGAGCTTCGCTAAGCATATGCGGGAGAAGTAGTGGAGGAGGGGTGCTAGGGTTTGGGGAGAGGGGTGCCTTGGGCGCCGGCCACAAAGGGGGGCAGCCAAGGTTGGAGGCAAGAGTGGCCGGCCACCCTCCCCTTGTCCCTCATTATATAGGTGGAAGCCCCAAGAGTTGTAGTCCAAGTCTTCGAATAAGACCCCAACAACAAAACCTCCCAAAAGTGGGAAACCTACTCAAGGGGGGAGTCCTACTCAAGGTGGGACTCCCACCTTTCCTTGAGGTGGGGCTGGCCGGCCACCAAGGTGGAGTCCACCTTGGACTCCTCCCCTTTAGGGTTTGGCCGGCCATGCTAGTGGAGTCCCTCCGGGACTCCACTTTCCATAGTGCCATTTTTCCGGACTTTTCTAGAACCTTCTAGAACCTGCCATAAATGCACCGGATCATTTCCAAACTTGGAATATGACTTCCTATATATGAATCTTATTCTCCGGACCATTCCGGAACTCCTCGTGATGTCCGTGATCTCATCCGGGACTCCGAACAAATATTCGAACTCCATTCCATATTCAAGTTCTACCATTTCAACATCCAACTTTAAGTGTGTCACCCTACGGTTCGTGAACTATGCGGACATGGTTGAGTACTCACTCCGACCAATAACCAATAGCGGGATCTGGAGATCCATAATGGCTCCCACATATTCAACGATGACTTTAGTGATCGAATGAACCATTCACATACAATACCAATTCCCTTTGTCACGCGATATTTTACTTGTCCGAGGTTTGATCTTCGGTATCACTCTATACCTTGTTCAACCTCGTCTCCTGACAAGTACTCTTTACTGCATCAGTGGTATGTGGTCTCTTATGAACTCATTCATATGCTTGCAAGACATTAGACGACATTCCACCGAGAGGGCCCAGAGTATATCTATCCGTCATCGGGATGGACAAATCCCACTGTTGATCCATATGCCTCAACTCATACTTTCCGGATACTTAATCCCACCTTTATAACCACCCATTTACGCAGTGGCGTTTGATGTAATCAAAGTACCTTTCCGGCATAAGTGATTTACATGATCTCATGGTCATAAGGACTAGGTAACTATGTATCGAAAGCTTATAGCAAATAACTTAATGACGAGATCTTATGCTACGCTTAATTGGGTGTGTCCATTACATCATTCATATAATGATATAACCTTGTTATTAATAACATCCAATGTTCATGATTATGAAACTAATCATCCATTAATCAACAAGCTAGTTTAAGAGGCATACTAGGGACTTCTTTGTTTGTCTACATATCACACATGTACTAATGTTTCGGTTAATACAATTATAGCATGATATATAAACTTATCATAAACATAAAGATATAAATAATAACCACTTTATTATTGCCTCTAGGGCATATCTCCTTCAGTCTCCCACTTGCACTAGAGTCAATAATCTAGTTTACATTTGTAAAGATATAACACCTTGGCCTTCTGGTGCTTTATCATGTTTTGCTCACGGGAGAGGTTTTAGTCAATGGATCTGACATGCTCAGAAACGTATGTATTTTGTAATTCATTTACGTCTCAACGCATCACTCATTTCCAAATGAGTCGGCATTAAATATGTTTGATCTTCTGGTGGAACCTTAATTCCGCTGTCTGAAATATGTCACTTATATTGTCATACACAATATAGCTTCAAAGTTCGACTCATTTTAACTACACCAAGTTCTCAAAGAACCTCTTGACTTAACATCCTTTGTCATTGTCAAAACAATGACATACTCTGCCTTCTTTTATAGAATCCGTCACAATATTTAGAACTCTTCTAAATCTAGCATAGACAACTTCTAGCTCATTGTGCTACCTTTTAAACAACACTTAGTCTAATTTGAGATTGAAATTATATTTTATATGTGACAAAACCAATATCGGTGTAACACCTTACAGCGATTTGTTTATCATTTCGTCATACAAATATATATATATATATATCCTTAGTTCTTCTAAAGTACTCAAGGATATTCTTACTGTCGTCCCATGATCATCTTATGAATCATTCCGGTATATGCTCATAACATTTTAGAGCACAAGATATCTGATTTTTTACATTTTATTCGTGATCTAAAATCACTCATGTGTTTTTACTCATCGAGTGTCAGATACACTCAAGTCTTGTTAAACCTTCACATGACAAGAACATTTTCTTAATATTTCTATATTGAACTACTTCAATATCCATCATATGTACTTTGACTTAAACTTATTTATGTGTTTCAATCTATCTTCATAGATCTTGACACTAAATTTGTTTCAGTCCATATCCTTTCATTGAAGTTAATTCTCAATGAAACCTTTTTAATCAAGTATATAATTACATCATTTATAACCAACTATATGTCACCTACATAAAGTATTATAAATGTGTCTTAGCGCTCCCACTTAATTTCTTGCAAATGCAAGCCTCTTCATTGTTTCTGATGAAATCAAAAACTCTTTGACTATTTCATCTAGTGAAGATTCAAACTCCGCTATACTTACTTCATCAAATTGAAGTTTGTATACCTATCTAGTATTCCACGGATCAGCAAAACTCTTGGTTGTATCTTGTATACACCTTTAATACACACTTCTGATAAGTAATGTATTTTGCCATCCTACTAACATATCTCATAAAGGAAATATGTAGTGATTACTAGAATAATCCATATAGACTTTAAGCATTGCTACGGAAGATCTAATCTTGTCGTAGTCAACTCTTTGAACTTTGTCGTAAACAACTTTTCGACAAGTTAAGCTTCTTCAAGGATATTTCATCCAAGTCCATCAATTTTATAGATCTATTTACTTTCAAAAAGTATTCATCTATCTTGGATTTCATGGCGTATGGCCATTTTAACGGAGTCAGGGCCCATCATAACTTCTTTGTTTTGTAGTTGGTTTATCATTGTTCAAAATCAATCCTTTGTCCACAAATCATTTATTTGATCACAAAGTAAACCATACCTACAAGGTTCAATATGTACTTCGATCTCCATGGCTAAAACACTTTGTAGTCATGAGAGCCATGATCGTCGTGACCGCTTCCGAAACAAATTCTGATGCTGCGCTATTCTGATCATTATGCTCAGGTTCATAAACCTTATCAAATTATATTGTCCTCCCACTCAAATACTTCACTAGAAACAATTTCTCGGAAATAAGAAACATTGACAAACACTTTTGTCTTTGTCTCGTGGGAAGAATTCCCAATCAAATCTCTGGGATAACCAACAAAGACATTCATCCGATTTTGGTTGTAAACTTATTTACTTATGCTATGCATACCAAAATTTAAGAAAAGATTAACAGGTTTCTTACCTATGCCATAACTCGTATGGTGTCATTTCAACGGATCATGATGATGCTCTATTTAGTGTAAAAAGCGGTAGTCACTAAAGCATAATCCACAAAAATATAATGGCGTCATAATATTTTTATCTCATCATTAATCCAACAAGGTTTGGATACATATCTTGGATACTTCATCATCACTATGATACTCCAAGAAACGTGAGTTGTAGAACAATTTCATAACTCTCTTAGATGTTCGCTAAAACTCGTAATTCAAATATTTCCACCATGATCCAATCATAGATATTTGATTTTTCTATTACGATGATTTCCACTTCATGTTTCATGAAGTAGAAGAATCTTCCGCACACAACTATGCCCAGTGAACCACATACATCATCATGTATTTTTCCACTAAGTTAGTTGTCCGTTCTACTTTTGGCCTATGAACGGTATTTTAATCATTCTCTTTAGAAAAGATTTGCAAGCGCCAAATGATTCAAAAATCAAATGACTCCAAAAATCCATTTGCATGGAGTTCCTTCATGCGTTCCTTTCTAACATGACCTAAATGGCGGTTCCACAAATAAGTGGAATTCAAATCATTTGCCTTATGGCATTTTAGCATCAGTGTTATGTATGTGTGTTTCACCATTAAGATTTATAATAATTTATCCATCGTATATGGAGTAATGTCATAATTTGAACAACTCATTGTTTTCATTTGACCAGAGCAAAATAACAATTATTAAGTTCTTTATTATAAATTCTAAGGGCTAGATAGAATGCTAACGACGAACATAATAACACTTTATTTTGTTCCAGGCGAACATTCTTATCATATTCCTTGTCAGTCACTTAGGCCATTGTATTCTTGTATTGCGTTGTTTTGTATGACACTTCATACCAACCAATATAGTACTAATACCCAAGAATTTCATAGTGTGACTTAACTAGGAATACAACCATAACATGTATATCATTTATATACACCTGAGCTAGACTTTCTAGTCTTTTCTTTTCTTTTGCCAAAATATCTTTTGCAGTTTCTCTTTTAGCTTTCCTCATTATTCAGAAAAACATTTCAACATCAATAACTTCTAGGTTTGTTGGTCAAATACCAATAACCTTGAGGTTCTTACTTTGAAGTTGATCATCATATGACAAGTGTTTCAGATTTCACTATTAGTAACTTTGTAATATGATGAACAATTTCACTCATAATTTTATCCATCAATTCATGATAACTTTCTGAGACCATGTCTGTACATGCTAGGCTCATAAAGTTTAAACCTTAGTATTCGCATATGCAAATCTGGCTTGCACCCGTTGGAAGCACACGTAGAATCTATAACACCCGATCATCACGTGATGCTTCGAAACGACGAGTCTTAGCAACGGTGCATACTAAGGACAATCACTTCATGGATATGCGAATATCGTTAGTGCCCCAATAGTTGGAGGATTGGGACGCCTTGCGTCTTCAACCTTCGTACATTCCCATAAAACTTATGAGTTTATGTAGTCTCACCAAATTTATATTCTATCATCTTGCAATAAGGTCTTAGATATCACATATATCTCGTACCTTGATTATTTCTGAAAACTAAATTTTCAGCTCCTTACTTTTCAAACAGATTTGAACTTCAAGTTTCACGGAGACAAGATAACTTTAGGTACTAATTGGAACCATAGCTATTTGAATCAACAATGTGAGGTTTACTAAAAGTTTGCAATAGGACTTAATTAATTCTTGAATCTTTAACAATACGGTACCAATCCGTAAAGTTTCTTGTCAGATTTTAACAGTATTTCTATCTCAATAACAAGACTAGCGCATGGTAGAAAACGGATGCCAATACTACAAAATTAATTCAAAATACTACTCAGACTATGTTTATGATAATTAGTTCATGTTTTAATCTAATTACCAATGAACTCCCACTTAATACAACATCCCTCATAGTTGTTAAGTGGTACACGATCCAAATCCACTACACCAAAACCGATCATCACGTGAGATGATGTAGCTTCAATGGTGAACATCAACATGTTGATCATATCATCCATATGACTCGTGTTCAACCTTTCGGTTTCCGTTGTCCCGAGGCCATGTCTGTACATGCTAGGCTCGTCAAGCAAACCCAAGTATTCCGCGTGTGCAACATGGCTTACACCCGTTGTATGTGAATCGTTGAATCTATCACATCCGATCATCACGAGATGCTTTGAAATGACGAACTGTTACAACGGTGCATACGAGGGGAGAACACTTTATTATCTTGATATTAATGTGAGGGATCATCTTATAATGCTACCGTCGCGATCTAAGCAAAATAAGATGCATAAAGGATTAACATCACATGCAGTTCATATGTGATATGATATGGCCCTTTTGTCTTTGCGCCTTTGATCTTCATCTCCAAAGCACGGACATGATCTCCATCATCAACGGGCATGATCTCCATCATTGTCGGCGTAGCGTCAAGGTTCATGGCGCCGTCTTCATGGTTGTTCACCTCATGTAGCAACTATTACAACTACTTTGAAATACTACTCAACATGAAAATTAAAGACAACCATAAGGCTCCTGCCGGTTGCCACAATACAATAATGATCATCTCATACATATTCATCATCACATTATGGCCATATCACATCACCAAACCCTGCAAAAACAAGTTAGACGTCTCTAATTTGGTTTGCATATTTTACGTGGTTTAGGGTTTTCGAGTAAGATCTAATCTACCTACGAACATGAACCACAACGGTGATACTAGTGTTGTCAATAGAAGAGTAAGTTGAATCTTCACTATAGTAGGAGAGACAGACACCCGCAAAGCCACTTATGCAATACAAGTTGCATGTCGAGCGTGGAGCAAATCTCATGAACGCGGTCATGTAAAGTTAGCCCGAGCCGCTTCATCCCACTATGCCACAAAGATGCAAAGTACTCAAACTAAAGATAACATAAGCATCAACGCCCACAAACCATTGTGTTCTACTCGTGCAACCATCTATGCATAGACACGGCTCTGATACCACTGTAGGATAACGTTGCATAGAAAACAAAAATTTTCCTACCGCGAACACGCAATCCAAGCCAAGATGCAATCTAGAAGACGGTAGCAACGAGGGGGTATCGAGTCTCACCCTTGAAGAGATTCCAAAGCCTACAAGATGAGGCTCTTGTTGCTGCGGTAGACGTTCACTTGCCGCTTGCAAAAGCGCGTAGAAGATCTTGATCACGATCGCTTCCGGCGCCACGAACGGGCAGCACCTCCGTACTCGGTCACACGTTCGGTTGTTGATGAAGACGACGTCCACCTCCCCGTTCCAGCGGGCAGCGGAAGTAGTAGCTCCTCTTGAATCCGGCAGCACGACGGCGTGGTGTCGGTGTCGATGGAGATCTCCGGCGGAGCTTCGCTAAGCATATGCGGGAGAAGTAGTGGAGGAGGGGTGCTAGGGTTTGGGGAGAGGGGTGCCTTGGGCGCCGGCCACAAAGGGGGGCAGCCAAGGTTGGAGGCAAGAGTGGCCGGCCACCCTCCCCTTGTCCCTCATTATATAGGTGGAAGCCCCAAGAGTTGTAGTCCAAGTCTTCGAATAAGACCCCAACAACAAAACCTCCCAAAAGTGGGAAACCTACTCAAGGGGGGAGTCCTACTCAAGGTGGGACTCCCACCTTTCCTTGAGGTGGGGCTGGCCGGCCACCAAGGTGGAGTCCACCTTGGACTCCTCCCCTTTAGGGTTTGGCCGGCCATGCTAGTGGAGTCCCTCCGGGACTCCACTTTCCATAGTGCCATTTTTCCGGACTTTTCTAGAACCTTCTAGAACCTGCCATAAATGCACCGGATCATTTCCAAACTTGGAATATGACTTCCTATATATGAATCTTATTCTCCGGACCATTCCGGAACTCCTCGTGATGTCCGTGATCTCATCCGGGACTCCGAACAAATATTCGAACTCCATTCCATATTCAAGTTCTACCATTTCAACATCCAACTTTAAGTGTGTCACCCTACGGTTCGTGAACTATGCGGACATGGTTGAGTACTCACTCCGACCAATAACCAATAGCGGGATCTGGAGATCCATAATGGCTCCCACATATTCAACGATGACTTTAGTGATCGAATGAACCATTCACATACAATACCAATTCCCTTTGTCACGCGATATTTTACTTGTCCGAGGTTTGATCTTCGGTATCACTCTATACCTTGTTCAACCTCGTCTCCTGACAAGTACTCTTTACTCGTACCGTGGTATGTGGTCTCTTATGAACTCATTCATATGCTTGCAAGACATTAGACGACATTCCACCGAGAGGGCCCAGAGTATATCTATCCGTCATCGGGATGGACAAATCCCACTGTTGATCCATATGCCTCAACTCATACTTTCCGGATACTTAATCCCACCTTTATAACCACCCATTTACGCAGTGGCGTTTGATGTAATCAAAGTACCTTTCCGGCATAAGTGATTTACATGATCTCATGGTCATAAGGACTAGGTAACTATGTATCGAAAGCTTATAGCAAATAACTTAATGACGAGATCTTATGCTACGCTTAATTGGGTGTGTCCATTACATCATTCATATAATGATATAACCTTGTTATTAATAACATCCAATGTTCATGATTATGAAACTAATCATCCATTAATCAACAAGCTAGTTTAAGAGGCATACTAGGGACTTCTTTGTTTGTCTACATATCACACATGTACTAATGTTTCGGTTAATACAATTATAGCATGATATATAAACTTATCATAAACATAAAGATATAAATAATAACCACTTTATTATTGCCTCTAGGGCATATCTCCTTCATTTGGCCCTTGCCATTGCTATGAGCTCAAGTTCTCTCTCTTTGAGCTCAAGTTCTTTAGCTTTGGTCTTGGCCTTGACCTCTTCAATCTCAAGCTTCTTCTGCTGGACATCAAAGAATTTCTTCCTGTCCTCTTCTTTCTCCCGGCGCCTCCTCTCATCCCTCTTGTCCGTGGATACCTCTCTGTCCGCATGCATCTCCTTCAAAGTGCCGTACAATAGCATGGACGAAGCATCACGCTTCATGTCGGCTTTGGTTGACTTGTGGCCGCGTGGACGACTTGCACGAGAAGCGGAGCTACCGCAAGGCTGCCCACCATCAAGGTCAATGACAGTGGCATCTTTGGCGGGATTGTTGCCAGTCAAGGTCGCCATGTACCCCTCGTACCCCTCCTGGAACTTGGGGGTGCCGTGGAGTTCCTTCCAACAATGAGGGAAGGCAAAGGTCTTCTCTCCATTGTTGACTTTGTAGAATTCCAAAGCTCGCCACACCTAGAGCAAAGTGAGACAACAACGATAAACAGATGTGCAAACATCGGATGAATAAGTTGAGGTTAAGAATCATACCAAGTCCTTCACACCCATGCCACTAACGGGGAGCCGCTTCGCGTGATCATACGCCGCCTGGAACTTGTTGCATTCCGTTTGAATTGCTCCCCACCTCTTTTGGAGCGATATTTCGCTGCGGTCGCTCTCAAATGGCTCCTGTCCATATTTGCGATGTTCATGGAAGTATTCATAGATCCGGCGCCAGAATGCGGTCCCCTTCTGCTCGGCACCCGTCAACACATCTTGCCCGATGGTCAACCATCCATCGACGAGCACCTTGTCCTCCTTCTCCGTGTAGTTGCCGGTTCGTTTGCTTACCCGGCGGGCTCGAGCTTGTGCAGCTGCGGCTTGTGTGAGGGCCTCACCGAACAATGGCTCCTCCGCGATGTTTATGCTGCCGGGACCGGCAGTTGTGCCCTCCGTGTGTCAATGGGAGGTGCACGGGGAGCCCGTCGTGTCGAAGGATATGGCAGGTCGTCGGCATTGTCTCGCGCGAAAGACGGAGGGGCCCGCACGGTGGACGGTGACTGCGCGCGCGCGGCCGACATATCGTCGAACAAAGTTGCGTGCACCGGCCATCGCAGCCGCTTCCGTGTTCTTCGGGCCTTTGGAGTTCGCCGGCGCACGGTTCAGGTCAATGGACGAAGGTGACGGCCCCGTCATGGACTCGCCCTCCTCCGGTGACCCATCCCGTGACAGTACGCCGCCGCCCGTAATGCGCCCCCATTTCGTGCCCAAACGGGGCAATCGGTGGGGCGATTGACCTTGGAGGAAGGGGCCGGGTCACGGACGAGGCCGAGCTCCCCCGAGGCCGCGCCGTGCCGGGGATGATCATGTGTCGGGCCGAGCGCAGCGTGGCCGTAAAGAGCATGGCTGCGCCCGCCGCTCTTGAAGGAGAGTGGTCTTCGCGACCGTTTGGAGTTCGAGGAGCCGCTCCGCCGCCCGCACCCGCTCCTCCTCGGCGGCGGCCTTCTTCTTCCGCAGATCACACGCCCGCGCCGCACCCCCGCTTCTTGCTCGCGCCGCCTCTGCTCCGCGGTGAGGTCGGGCTTCGCCTTCTTCGTCGGCGGCCCGGGCTCCACGACCACCGGAGCGTCCAGTTCAGGAGCCGCCTCCACGGCAGGAGCGGCAACGGCCGCGGGCAGTGCGTCCTCTCGGATGGTGGCGGCGGCAGTCGCTTCGTCGGCCATCTCTAGGTTTTGGGAGTAGAGTGGAGTGTTTCTGTTTTGGGAGGCAGACAGGCGGGCCAGGGGCGGACAAGGGGAGGACGCGAGCGACCAGCCTTTCGCGTCCGCGGGCACGCAAACTCGTCCAAGATTTGGGCCGGGTTTGGGTCGTCCCGGACGCCGCGGCCATCCGTTTTAGGGATGGGTCCGCGCGCTGGGCCGCGTTTTTGTCCGTTTCGACCCATCCGGACGCGCGGGCGCGGGATGGGTCGCCCGGTTGGAGATGCCCTTAGTTTGGTTCGGCAGTGTGGAGGAGACTCTCAAAACACTATAGAGGAGCCAGAGCGAGGGGAGGGGAAAGTCATGGTCCCTTCCGCCTTCTAATTTCAGCCCGTCGCTAACTATCAGATGATCTACCCGTCCAGTAAAACTGAACGGCCAGATCGGCGCCTCTCCCTTCCTCTTCGCTGAAACCTCACAATTCCTAACCCCCGAACCCAGAAGGCGATCCATGGCGGCGGCGGGTTGGCTCCGGCGAGCGGCATCGGCGGCAGCGTTGCCTCGCCTGCCTTCCGGATTCTCCCTCATGCCAACCCCTCCTCCCGCTTCTCTTCCCGAGGCTCAGTCTCTCGTGCTCCCCGGACTTGGCGCCGCCATCGCCCCCGCGATGGAACTCATGGCCGTCCCCAAGAAGAAGGTCTCGTCGCTTAGACCCCACTATATTCCGCGTTTATCCTTCTCACTTGCATATTCAGGCTTCTGGTTTGGTGACCTCTGACATCGCTGTAATGTATTACTGAGAGTGTGCACTCTAGGTGTTCGTTCAATTGCCTGGTGCGCTGAAACTGGAAGTGCGACCTTAGAAAATGTATCACCACTTGAATATCGTACATAGATATATGCTGCAGACTACCTGTTGATTAGTCTGTGGTTAGTGATAGACAGTGTTTCGCATTTAAGCTAGTTTCAGTTCACAATGTCCGATTCAGGGGTATGTTGGCTTGTACCTTAGAAAATGTATCACCACTTGAATATCGTACATAGATATATGTTGCAGACTACCTGTTGATTAGTCTGTGGTTAGTGATATACAGTGTTTCGCATTTAAGCTAATTTCTGTTCACAATGTCCGATTCAGGGGTATGTTGGCTTATACTGCTGGTTGAAGACAGAAATGCTGATAATCCAACACATGTTTGACGTTCACTTACATGCAAATTTCCAGAATCTTGTATAATGGATGAATCATATACTGTATAATAACAAACTTATGGACAATCTGTAATCTAACATCCTCAACACAATTTATTAGGATCTGTCATAATTTGGCCTGTTATCTATGTGTCCTTCAGATAAATTAATCTTCATTATTTGCTTGCTATCTTTCTAGATAATGGCCGTTGCTTCCCTCATACTTTCTTGTGCATTGCAGATCTCAAAATATAAGAGGGGTTTGAGAAATGGGCCCAAAGCCCTTAAGCCCGTTCCAGTGATTGTCCGATGCAGGTACACTTAAAAATTGAGATATGCTTTTCAGTGTTTCTAATTAATTATAATCTTGCTAACGTTGTGCTGAGTTATCTATGTATAAACATAAAATCACATTTTCCTATGCAATCTTATGCTTGGTTGTGATTGCCTGACTATTTACTCAACATTTTCAGACTGCTTAGAGCAAAACTGTAGATTGATGCTCTTTTAGCCATACCATCACCTTATAGAATGTAGGAAAAATATCTTATATGCCACTCAAATTTTTAATAAGTTTAGTTCTGCTGTCGATGTTTGTGTATTATTGTATTTGCCGCCTAGAGAACATATGGAATTGATATTCTGTCTCACTTTCAAACACGAAGGTTGAGAAAGATCAAAATATGCTTGTTTGCTGCTACTGTCTTATGTTTGGATAGTGGAAGTGGTGCAGAAGCAGGGTATTTTTGTCCCTTTCCCCACCATTGATCACTGAAATGGCATAGAACACCAAAACACATGCTTCCAGTGGTATATATAGTACAATACGCAAAATTGGTTAGCAGATTGGAAATTTGACAAATTCCTAGTGGCATATAAGATGCTTCTTCCCTAGAATGTAATGCTACCGATAGCTACACACTTTAGTTTTTAACTGTGTCACACAATTTCATGCACCTTCAGGAATTTATAGGATCACAGTAGGCCATGTGATCTTGTATCTCACAGGCTCTAAAAGAACATTTCTGTTTATGATTATGGTTTATCAATTACTAGAAGGATACCCGTTCGTTGCAACAGGGGTCTCCTTAGAAACTTTGTTCTATAAATCAAAGGGTGCGTATAAGACGCGTGGAGAAGTTTTCTAACAGGAATACAGGCATTTCAATTGATCATAGTAGTCGGGAGGCCAAATTTAATCGACGTAGAATGGTTGTGCATTTGACCAATTAAAAGGCTGTCAATGTTTGGAATGTACAAAATTGATGTTGTATGCTAACTAATTGAAGCCGTAGATAAGATAAAATCAACGGTCTAAAGAAACTGATGACTTGGATAGCATGCATGAAGCAGATGATTCAGAAACTGCGCAAGTCCTCTTAATTTTCACATTTGTTACCTTTCAAGTATTGTTGCTGTTTGTATCAGTCAACTCTCTTCACACCATTATGTGAATTATCGAGTGAACACTAGTAATGTGCATGATTCAGTTGTACAAGCTGCCCATCCCTGTTACGATATGTTGCGAGGGGCATGACTTGATATGGTTTTGCGTCTTTCAGGTGCTGCGGGCGAGTGAAGCTGCCCCACTTCTACTGTTGCAGCGGAGAGAGAGGGAACGCCGGGGACTCGAGCTCATAAACGCTATGGTTTCAACCGCTTGAGTCTGCACATTCAAGCTGTGGCTGCACCTCATAATACGATGGAAATCCCCAGATATCACTTCTTGTATTCTGCTTCTGCTCTCTTCGCGAGCAGTAATCATCCATGTAGACTTTAGTTTGAATTTGATGATTGACGTGTGGAACTTAGTGCTGGTCCTGCCATGAGTGGGTGTTCTCTGAGATCAGTGATCTCTGTCGCTACCTTACAGTAGAACACACTGTTTCCTATATCGAAATAAAAAGGTAAAAGTAGCATGTCTTTGTTTTGATCACTGTTCCAAAGCTAATAGAATCTCACTTTGGTCTCCAATGATTTCGTTGACAAATTGGATTTTGTTGTCATGATCCGTGTTGCCCATACTGATATGATCGCCCATACTCCAGGTTCATGACTTGTGATTGTCGTGACCTCCTAGATAGCGTATCCAGGAAGCCCTGGGAGAGGAAAGAAACAGATGCCGCTGCGAGATCCGGGTGCCATTTCTGTTCATTTCGTGTCGATCCTTTTGGGTGCGGTATCGTGCGCGGCACAGGTCTGGGGCTGCCGAGGCGCGCACGGCACACGCGCATCCAAGGGGCACGAAGCCGCGGTCGCCGCCCGCCACCAACCAAAAAAAAAAAATCTCGTCGCCCCCCGAGCCAAACCGACGGAGTTTGCTGCGCCGAAAGGACGCGGAGGAGGAGGCTGCGATTTGTGTGGCTATGGGGTCAGCGAGCAGATAACGAAACGGAGGCTGCGGCTGCGCCCGGCGATTCCCCTCCCCCGCCCCCAGAATCCATAGCTAGGCCTAGGCACGTGTAGCCCCCACCAAATCGGCAGCGCCTCCTTCCATTCTTCCAGAGCAGCAGGGTTGGTGGACACAGCACAGCGAGGGACAGGACAGATGGCGTCGCCGTCCTCCTCGCTCTGCTCCAGCCTCGGCTACCCGCGCACCGCCTCCCTCGGCGCCCGCCGCCGCGCCGGATTCTCCCCCTCCAGGTACGCCGTCCACGCCCCCCGCCAAAGGCCTCTTCTCCTCCCTGAATCCGCCCGCGCACCTACCTAGCACGCCACGCCAAAGGCATCTTCTGCCCCCTGTTTCCGCCCGCGCCCCTACCTAGCACTTCGCGCCGGCGGGCGATTCGATCCTGGTTCCCGCTCGGTGCCAATCTGCGCGGAGTAGCGGACGACCCCCTTGTGCCGTTGCCGCCCGATGGCGCCGAGCATCGAGCACAAATGGGCTGCTGCGCCGTTGCCCACGGTGCAGTATGTCTCTGGAACTGGTAGTGCCGAGCCCAGCTCAGCGTGCCCTGGGATCGAGCTGCCCTTGTCTGCTAGCACCGAATTAGCTCGTCATCGGGGCAGGCAGCAGCTAGCGGTCTGTTTTCCGTCAGACGCTTCTGACGAACAACAGGTTGATGAGTAATAATTGGGGATTTCTGTTTCTGTTCCGTCTTAGCTGTGTATTGCTTGTGCACAAGCTGACTCCCACGATTTGAAGTTTTTTTAGTCTCGTAGTGAAACCATTTACTTACGAGAATATGGAGGGGGAATTTTGTTCTTACTCTGAAAACGATGATAGATCATGTTTGCACATGCTTAAGCCAGCTGCGTGTCTCTGCTATTCCTTGAGCGGTCGTTGCTGGGTGTCTACCGTAAAAACTCTAGTCAAGGTCACCTGTTGATGATTACATATCAGTGATTTGGGTGCCGTCTCATTTAGTTCTGAACTGTACGTTTTCTTATATTTATGGTTTCCAGGAAGCTATTCCAAGTGAAGGCATCGAGGGTGGACAGTTTCTCCAAGAGCGACATCATTGTGTCCCCTTCCATTCTTTCTGCAAACTTCGCCAAGCTCGGTGAACAGGTCCGTTAAGATACTAACATCCACCATACCTCCTAGCTCTGAGATGATCGCTCCACTGAACATGTGTCAGGAATACCTGGAAGAATAGTTCTAATGCGCTATTTGGACGCACAGCTTGATGTGGTGTATTAGCTGTATGCAACTGACACCTGCAATCCTGCATGATGCACATAATCATCGATAGTGCCACTGCAGTTTGCTAAAACATTCGGTGAATAGTTCACGCTCATCTTGTGACACAATTTTAACTTTACTAGGTAAAAGCTGTGGAGCTGGCAGGATGTGACTGGATTCATGTCGATGTCATGGACGGACGCTTTGTGCCAAATATCACGATTGGGCCGTTGATTGTTGATGCTTTGCGTCCAGTGACTGATCTTCCATTGGATGTGCATCTGGTACTTCTTGAGATTCCCTAGTGAAGTTCTTGGTCATTGTGTGCTATAGTCTCACCCCTCCCCAATTAACCCTTCTTAGTGTGGTGATTTTAATTGCAGATGATTGTGGAACCTGAGCAGCGAATTCCAGACTTTATCAAGGCAGGTGCAGATATTGTTAGTGTTCACTGTGAGCAAACGGCAACCATCCATCTTCACCGAACAGTTGACCAGGTAAACATTCGCTGAAGTTCTATTTCCACATGTTAATTTGCCAGATAACAGAAATGCGAACAACTTCAAAGTTCTTTGGAGTATGTGCCCAATTGTCCATCTATGTCACTCTATTTGCCCCCTTCTTCATATATATACTTTTCTTTAGTGCACTCTTGCGGATGATGTCAGTGAGTATTGTACTTGACAACTATGCTGTTTTTTTTTTTTTGATTCATGCATGAAGTAGCACAGCGTTGTGAATTCCTTCTGAATTGATTGAGCTTCATTTGTTATATAAGCTGGGTTACTACTAGGCTCCTGTTGTAGGAGGAGCACATGTTTTAGTTGCTAGTGTTTTAGAGTTACACCTACAACTGCTACATTCTGTAATATAGGACCATTTGGCATCTCAAGTTCTCTTTTAAATCTTTTAATACGCTAGTCCTAATTGTGTATTTGCTCCTTTGGAGTTACCGTCAGCAGCTAGTCCTAAGATAAGTCACGTAATGTGGTATTGAGGACTGCTATATGCCTGTATGCATCTAAATCCATATGCCTCTCACCTGCCTAATTGTAGTTCCACCGAATAGGCTATAACACCATATCCATTTTCTGAGATAAAACTAAATAACTGATGCTTGTGAGTGATTATACCTTTATATCACAGTAATCCGGAGTGGTCTTATTTATGTTTTATATTTTGCCAGATTAAAAGTCTTGGAGCAAAGGCCGGAGTTGTACTGAACCCTGGGACCCCACTCAGTGCGATTGAATATGTACTTGAATGTAAGATTTCTTCTCTCTCCAATATTAATAGTATTTCGGGGACGTGCATGAGGTTTGGTAGATCAATTAATGGTAAAAGATTAGTTTTTTATGCTAAATGGCAACTAGTTAGGATTGGTGTTGGATGAAGCACATGACCTATTCGGAGTATGCATGTGATTCTGTGGATTGGGGCATCTGGCTAGTCTCTCCTACTCCCTCCGATCCATAATAAGTGTCGGGGTTTTAGTTCAAATTTGGACTAAATTGATCTAAATCCCCGACACTTATTATGGATTGGAGGGAGTATTATTTAGCTACTTATCATGTTTTGTTCTATCATCATCACCATGATAGCATTTCTGTTGAGATGCGGAATATGCTGCTTCTTGTGAGATTTGATGACAGTATTTACCACATGATCATCTCGACTTTCTTGACAACCCCACATGAGACATGGTGTGCCTTGGATAAGATTTGCCTAACAGGATTCATAGTTAAACTTCCATTATGTGCAACTTACACTGCATCTCCCATGTAAAAGTGAATTGTTTAAGATTAATGCCAGTTAAACTTTGTTGCATTTGTTAATGTGCTTGCACTAGACAAGTAGAGATCTTTAGTTTATAGCTAGCCCAACAATATTACTACCTTTCCATGATTTTCTTGACCATCCACCATGTACTGACAGCTGACAAGCTATTGCATTTGTTTGCCTGTGCAGCTGTTGATCTGGTATTGATTATGTCGGTCAATCCTGGGTTCGGTGGGCAGAGCTTTATCGAGAGTCAAGTAAAGAAAATTGCAGACTTGAGAAAATTATGCGAAGAGAAGGTATACCCCTCATGTCTTGCTGGTATTCACAAGGCTGATATTTTAAATATTGAATTCATTCTCCTGTTGGTGTAGGGAGTGAACCCCTGGATTGAGGTTGATGGTGGAGTTAGTCCCAAAAATGCCTACAAGGTGAACTTAATTTCTACCTCTTTATTGTGCCGCTGCTAGTTTCTGTTCAGATTTTTTCCATGATGGCATTTTCCTCTGTTTTTTCCCTCCTCTAAATTGCCACATGTTGTAGTAATCCTAGGACTACCTATTGGATTCATTTAAGTGCTGATTATATAATTTTTCGTTCTACTAAATGGCAGGTCATTGAAGCTGGAGCAAATGCCCTTGTTGCTGGTTCTGCGGTCTTTGGAGCTAAAGACTACGCTGAAGGTATGGCTTCTTTTTTCTCAGCAAAATGGCACCCATTTTCAACCATCTGTCCATCTACATTCTGAAGTTCTTGGAAATTAGTTTCAGAGTAGATAAAGTTTCACGTCAAGTATGTTGCTGTTGTGTAGTAAAAAAGTCTCATACTTTTTCTCTTGTGATTTTGCAGCTATCAAAGGAATTAAGACCAGCAAAAGACCTGTAGCTGTAGCAGCATGAGGAACCGGAGCATACCTATTTACACTATATAAGCTTTTTGTATACCATTGTCGTGGTTTTGCATAGATGCCCGTCATTGTCGAGCCATACGTTGTACTGTACCACAGAGATCACCATCAAATCAAATAGGGAAAAAGAGGCAGTGAAGAAAGATTTTTTTCTTTTCCCGTTTTTCTGCGACTGCGAGGATGTCTTGTACTGTGTGATAACATTACAGTGAGCACGGGATTGTTCATAGAATCATAATTAACCCGTCCTCTCGTTCTTGTATCTTGAGCCCATGGCACTAGACTGAACTGTGTGCAGATACAATGCAGGCACCCATGGGGGAGTTCGTATTCAAACCATAATGCCCAAGTGCACGTTCAGCAAAAATTTCGTCTCATTTCCGCAATAATTTTGTATCGTTAATAATTTTGTATCGTTTCAATTCCAAGAGCAAAGTGGCAACAGCCCAGCGACCAAGCCCAGCGACCAGTTTTCTCAGCTGCCCCGCCTCAACCCTAGCCGGTTCCCCCTACTCCGGTCAGCTTCGTCGGCGTTGGGAGGAGTGTGGAACCCGATCTATGCGTGAAGTTTCGAGTAAAAATATTGTTTTCATTAGATTATGCTAGGATTTTGGTAGCCGCCTTCTTGTTGGTTTCCCCTTTATGGAGATGACATCGTCTGCAATAAGTGATCTTCGGCCTTTCGTTTAGCGACGAGATCTTCTTCCCGGCGTCAATGGTGGTGTTGAACAATCACAATTTTCTAGGTATGAGCCTTTGGATCTTGCTTCACCAGATCGATTTTGGATCTTTTGTCGTTGTTGCCGCGAGGAGGATTATCCTCGCAGTTTTTGTCCCGGCTGCTACGTCCTTGACAATGGTGATGCGTACTCTCGGCTCTCCATCGACGACGACAAAACTAGTCGGTTATTATTCCCTGACCTACTTGTGTTGGTACTCTTGCCGATGTTGTATGTCTGCTTTAATGGTTGCGTGCGTGCAGCCTTGGCATTACGCCTCAAAAAATTATGGGAGAACTTTCGTCGGTATCTATAGGTCTATGGTTCGTTATCTATCTTTGGCTGCCTTCAGAAGAGTACAAGATTGTGTTTTGGAAGAAGAAAAAATTAAAGATCTCAAAGATTTGTTACTATATTTTAGGCTTTATTTTGTAATGGTTGGAGTCAGTTCATGTCTATCTACCACGTGGTATTGATTGTAAAAAAAAAAAAGCTGAGCGACCAGTTCAAGACAACTCCCCACCGCAAAATAAACCCTAATCCTCCACCCCAAAATCCCTAGACCAAAAAACTCCAATCCGTGTCGCGACGCCGACCCAATCCTCTTCTCAATGAGGCCTAGTTTGGCAACAAAGTTTTTCTAAAACTGAAGTATTATAAAACCATAGTATTTCAATGCCAAGCACCGGAATACTTTATTTTCTTGAAACCACAGTTTTCCTCAGTTTTGGAAAAACTACAGAGGTGTTTGGCAAGTGCTGTTTTGACGCATGGATAATCAAGTTTTGACCGACACCGTAGCTGCATAAGGCCCGTTGCATGAGTTGATGTATAGATTGACAATCAACTATATAGATTGCATGCATGCAACCATGAATGATACATACACTTTCTTTTCCTTATCGTGATAGATCACGACATGCAAGCATACTCGCTCTTCTGGTTAACTTGCATGAGTTTAAGAATCGCTGCAAGAACGGACCCTCCTGTTAATTGAAGAAACTCGGCATGAGTTTATGATCAACTAGATGATACCCCGCGCGTTGCTGCGGGATATTTACGTGAATAAGAGAGGTTCACTTGTGAGGAAAAATAGTATGATAGAATTATGTTCTAGCGATATAGTATTACTATTGATCATATTAACAATGAAAGCCCCTGGTTACAACTATACATGTCTAAAGTTAAAACACATAATCCTTTATCTCTAATTATCTGTCCGAACAACAACACATGTTTTAGCAAGATGAAAAGAAAACATATAATAAATAAGCAATTGCTGCTTGCCGAGAAAACCAATTAGTCATTCCATATAAAGCACGTCAAGATACACCTTTGGAAATCCGCGCCAAGTATATGTCTACATTGCTCAGGTTGCAATGATCTCCTTCAAGGTCTTCATTTTGAATATGCCAAACCTAGAAAGATAATTACCTAGGTAAACCGAGCAAGTAATTTCACCTTTATATCAACATTTCTGTAACTTCTACAACAGAAAATGAAAATAGAGAGCAAAAGATTGCTCAAAAATTGACAACGAAAAAGGAAATAGTGACATGTAGAATCTGACGGGCTTAATCGTCGATCATACATGCACAATAGACAACTACTCTAACTTGTAGCATACTTCAGAAGAACCAACGAATCAATGGTCATGAGAACATAAGGAATGGGATCATTTAGCAATATTTATGTACGGTCGATCTAGAACCTTGAGAAATGCCTATCAAATAGAAATAATGCATCTAGAAATAAAAGTTTGATTTGATAAATTCCCTCAAACATGTATAAGAGATACTTACCATCTCAAAGAATGGAACCCATGAAAGGACATGTCAAACAACTGATTTTAGGCACGAAAATATTCATCTAGTCCAAGTGGCATACATATTGGCATGCAGAAGTGTGTTCTGATATTTAATTATCATATGAAAATAGCTCATCGGGACAAAGTAATTAGATGAATACCTTCCATGAGATGGAGAGCGGCCATATAGGTTCATCCTTGCAATCCTGCGTCCTACATGTAAGAGCAAAAAAAAAAAAAAAATCAGATTAGATTGCATCGAAGTTTTCACTGCAAGGAATCTGACATAAAATGGAACAACAGATCGAGCAGGGGTTGACCATAACATTCCATACAGTCATCAGAATTAGGATATATTTTCAAGGGTCTTGATTTGTGATACTCTAGCGTCTGGAGGTTCAGATCTATGATCTGATGTGCAAGGAGAAGTAAAACATCAAGATATAATGCGTGTTAAATGGAGCAAATTCAAATCATCTTGCACGCTGGCTTACAGGAACCAATTGAACTTGCGGCTCTATAGATACAAATATTTAAGGACTAAAATTGACTACAAATACTCGTCCGACCGGCCGAGGCAGACCCTTATCCTTGAGCTTCACTGCCAGATGTGTCAACAACTTCAAAACCGTAACAAAAGTACTGTAGTACATGAATTTCAATCAGAATGCCGATTGAGCAGAAAACTAATTGATGTTTAGTGCAAGCTGATCCTTTCCACTCTCACCATGGAAATCTAGAAAAAAAATTAAATACCTTGGCATCAGACTCATTCAACTTGATGTCTAGATCAACCTTCGGTCTCCAGCATGTCATCCACTTGTTCTTGCACAGCCCCAAACACATTGGTTCAAATCAAATCGACCCTGGCTATACTCGCCTTGGGACAGAGTCACAGATGTCCCCTGCCATCCATCGACTTGGCGTACTCTTCTCAGGCTCCACTTTGTGACCATGCAGCGCATCGGACACATGAAGAGATGCCGGTGCAGGAGAGTTCTTAGAAAGGGAATTAGAGCACTGTTTGGGTAGAATATGAACATGATTAGGAAAATAGAAGGAGCATGCGCTCAGCTAATCAACAGAAATTAAAATTTAAGAGGAGATTAGAGTGTGCATACCAATTGAAGAGGGGGATGTGCAGCGTCGATGATTATCAGCAGACCGAGATTTCAATCAATGGAAATTGAGATCCATCAACCAGGCAGAGAAGGCAAGAAATCCCAAGAAAACATGAAGAAATCCCAAGAAATCCGGATGGCCTGAGGTAGCAGCAGCCCGAATCTTGCAGCTTTAAAACTTCGAGCAAAAATCCGGAAGGCCTGAGGTAGGAGCAGAAAAAATCCGGATTTATTGAGGAATCTGATGGGGAGGAGGAAGTAGGATGGGGAGTGGGAATGCACCGGCACCGAGGCCACTTGGCATTGGTGTGGAGGCGGATGGCACCACGGCTTGCTTTTAAAGCTGCAGAGCACGGCGGCAGCGGATGAACTCCCTTGAGCAGTTTTCACTTTTTGAATGCTACGATTTATTAGGTTTATTGCTGGAATTTATCAGGCAGTATTAAGTCGCCGCTGGGGATAGAGGAGGAAGATGAACAGAAGAGTATTTCTTTTCTATACGATATACGACGAACGAATCTGGAGGACGCGGAGTGGTAGCAGGCGGGCCAACATAGCCCAGGCCACGTCCGAAGCATCTATTCCAGCCCACGCCAGTGAAGCGTCTGTTCGGCTCCTTTCGTGCCGGTCTGGTGACGAAAGCTGCTCTCGTTCGCCTCCTGCCGTGTCGGTCTGGACAGAAAATAAGTGAGGTACCGCTGGGAACAATGAGGGAAGTAAAAAATTTTAATCAGGTGACGTGGCTTGCTGTGAGGCCAGCAAAATGGGGCTATCTATTAAGAAAGAGAAGATACGGCGTGCTTGTCAGGGACGGAAGCACAGTGATAGACGAGCGAGAAGATGAGGACGGCGTCGTTTCTCAGTTTTATAAAAAAGAGGGTCGGACCTCTTTTTAAAATACTTCAAAAAAACCACAGTTTTGGGGATACTGTGGTTTTGGAAACTTCAATATCTGTTAGAGCCAAACACCTCACAGTTTTGTATACTGTAGTATTTTCAGAAACTGCAGTATTTTTTGGAATACTTCAAAAATAAGGAGCTACCAAACGAGGCCTGAGTCTGCCGCCTCCGGCGCAACGCGGCAGCCACTCGCCGCCGGCGCTGATCGACGACGCCATGAGCGAGATCTTCCTCCGCATCCCCGCGGACGACCCCAAGACCCTCGTCCGCGCCGCCGCCGTCTGCACGACCTGGCAAAGCATCCTCTGCGACCTCATCTTCACCCGCCAGTACCGCGCGTTCCACGGGGCGCCACCCATGCTCGGCTTCCTCCGCAACACACACCATGAGAGGTCATGGGGAAAAGGCGACTACGTGGTCTCCAGCTTCTTCTCCACCGCGTCCTTCCGCTCGCCGGCGTGCCACGAGCGCCGCGACTGGCACGTACTCGACTCCCGGCACGGCCTCGTCCTCTTCCACACTCCTAAAAGGGACGAGGACTTCGTTGTCTGCGATCTCGCACCTACGACCGGTGGAGAATCAAGGCCAGCCGTGAGTGCTCCGACATCATCTGGGGTGATGCCACTGACGAAGATGAGGACGAGCAAGAGGAACATGTTGAGAACGATGGCATAACCTGGAATGCGGCCGTGCTCTGTGCTAAGGACCGATGCGACCACACATACTGCCACTATGGCCCTTTCCTGGTGGTTCTCTTGGGCTCCGACGAGGACCAGGGTATCACATTTGCCTCTGTCTATTCATCGGCGACTGGGAAGTGGAGCGACATGATCTCCATTGAGGAACAAGAGGACATCGAGATGGCGGGGCACACTGCTGTTGTGGGAGATAAGGTGTATTTCCAATGTAAAAATACCGAAACTACTGTGGAGTATAACATTGGTGAGAAAGAACTATCACTGTTTGATCCGCCAGTGGACGACGAGGACGTGGACCTGCCAAGAGCTGATCTCATTGGGGTGGATGATGGCATGCTGCTGTTCGCGACAGTCCAGGGGCCTAGACTCTACCTATGGTCAATGGACGCAGGTCCCAATGGAGCTGAGGAATGGGCGCGACGCAGGGTCATCGAGCTCGAACGCGTGCTCCCTCCTCCAGCCCTCTATAATATGTCCTTAGCTGGTTTTGCCGAAGGTATTGGTGTCATCTTCCTCAGCACCGTGGCTGGGTTGTACACAACTGAGCTCAATTCAGGCCGAAGCAAGAAGGTACACGGAGATAAATCCGTCAAAAGAGTTGTGCCCTACATGAGCTTCTACACTAAAGGTACCATCTAGCCTCGTTGTGTTTCTAAATATGTACATGAAGCATGAAAACTTGACATGCCATTGACTACCTTTGACTACGTTGATAAGTATGTAGAGTTTTTCTTTCCATTTTCCTGCTTAACTAGATAGACATTTATATGCAAAGTTCCCAGCAGCGTGTAATCGGGCTTTGCAGATTACCCAAACAGCTTGCCAATTAACATGATTGTATAGTTGGTCCTGTAAGCTACGTTGCCTGCTCTAGTATTTGTATTGTGCTAATCAGTCCTCGATCGGTTAACCTAGTCAGAGCTTTCCTGATCAGGCCCTAGCATTGGCATTTGGCAAGAGCTGTTTGCAAACCAGGTTAATGATCAGAGATTTTGGTTGTGAGCCAAGAGCTTTGTTTCTGGTATTTCCAGATAGAATCATGTTGTGATGTGGATGCTTACTTCTGGCTGCTATTACTTGTTTGATTTTGGATTGCTAGAATTGAAATGATTTTCAGGGGCAATGTGTGCTCCTCGTCTAATCATCAGATCATCTTATGAGCTCTTACATCTTCTAATGGTGCAGCATGGGGGCGGTCGCCGACCTCTGACTAGGCTTGACGAGCATCTGTTGGTGCTACAGTGATGTAATGACGTCAAGACGATGGACCTGTTTCTCTTTGGCTGCCCAGGGTGAACTTGAAGGGAACCTCGTGTCTTGTGTTGCTGGCCGTTTCGGACAGTTTGGCTAGGGTGGATGCGTTGTTGTTTTACTTGTGCTAGCCAAGACTTCAGTTCGTTTGTGTGAGTTGCGTGTACTGTGTCTGTAACCGGTAACAGTAACTTGTGTGCGCAAACCTTCATATGGCACAGTAGCTACATCCTGTCAAGAGCAAGCTAGCAATGCTCCACGGCTCCACCCTCGGAAAATTTATCAGGTGATTTCTTCTTTGTTTTCTTGGTAACGTGAAGTAAAAAAACCGAAATCCCTGAAAAAATCCCGAACCCAGAAGTAGATGCTCCTGTTTTTTAAAATTAATTTTGAACACATTTTCAAATGTCAAAAATTCTGAAAAAATTGTTGCTTGTACATCGCAACGTTCTATGTGCTCGTAAAGTCGTTTCATAAAAAAATGACATTGTTTGTGTTGTGTGTACAAAATATAAAAAAATGGTGCTAAAAAATATCTCTTAATGAGACATTTCTTTATCCTTTTTACACTGGACACACAAAAATATCGGATTTCCATGAAAATTGGCGTGCACATAAAAAATGTCACATGTATGTTTAAATTTTTTATTCGATTTTTTATACCATTTTAAAATGTATTTTCAAGTGGCGGGATCATATGTACCTGGGTCAAAAGTGTATTTCCGCCGAACACATCGCTACATAGATAAAAAAATATATGGGACGTCACAGGTTTGGCCGACGGTTTGCCCCCAGTTTTTAGTTCACAGCATTGCTGCTGATTGTAACTCCGTGTTTGTTGATTAATAAAGCTCACGGTTTACACCCAAAAAAAAATTTAATTGTCATTTTTGTGAAGTACTAAAATAAAATTTAATGGATTCCGCGAGTCTGACGAAGGACTTCGATTGCAATAATAATAATAATAATAGTTTGGATTCAGCATAGCCTCCCTCCGTTTTAGAAATGTAAGATGTTTTAGCTGGTTATAAAATAGACCAGATACAACATAAAGTGAGTGAACCTACATACTCCCTCCGTCCTAGTTTGTAAGTCATAATTTTGGAATATCTTGACCCAAGGTACTAGCTGATTGGGTCTCATTTTCTCTCTCTCATTGGTGCATGCAGCCCCTTTCTCTCTCTCATTGATGCATGCATTCTCTTTCTCTTCCTCATTGGTACATGCAGCCCCTTCCTCTCCCTCATTAAATAAAATTATGCCTTAGAGGTGGAGGTTATGAGACAAATAGTTTTTGGGAATATGACTTACACTTTAGGACGGAGGGAGTACTGAAAATAGATTAGATACAAATTAAAGTGGGTAAACCAAAAAAAAGTGCTTCAATATTTTACATTATCAAACGGAGGGAGTACTATTTCTAAGTTGACGCGTATTCACATTCACCTGCGTGAGTACGCTCGATGACACTTCATTTTATTTAGTGGAGCAAAACAATTAGATAAATCCAAGGATTATCTCGAACGGTTAAGATATCTTTTTTTTTACAAACAATACCACATATTTATAGTAACAAATAGTATATGGTAGAGATACATGAACTAACTCCAACGATTAAAAAATAGTCTAAAAAATAGTAACAAATTTTCGAGGTCTTCAAATTCTTTTTTTCTTTCAGAACACAATCTTGTACTCTTCTGAACGTAGCCAAATATAGATAACAAACCATAGACCTGTAAATACCAATAAAAGTTCTCCCAATTTTTTTGATTCGCAATACCAAGGTTGTGTGCACGGCCGCAACCATTAAAGCAGTCATTCAACATCGGCAAGAGTACCAACACCCGACTAGCTTTGTCGTCGTTGATGGAGAGCCGAGAGTACGAATCACCATTGTCGAGAACGTAGCAGTCGGGACAAAAACTGCGAGGATAATCCTCCTCGCGGCAACAATGACAAAAGATCCAAAATTGATTCGGCGAAGCAAGATCTGAAGGCCTATACCTAGAGAATTGTAATCTTTCAACACCACCATTGATATCGGGAAGGAGATCTCATAGTCGAACGAAAGCCCGGAGATCACTTATTGCAGACGATGTCATCTTCATTGAGAGAAAACAAATAAGAAGACGACTAACAAAAACCTAATATAATCAACTGAAAACACTACTTTTATTGAAAACTCCATGCATAAATCGGGTTCCCCACTTTTTCCGGCGTCGGCGAAGCCAACCGAAAGAGGGATAACCGATCTATGGAGGAGGCTGAAGTGGAGGCAGCTAGGGTCTTGGAGAGGCGGCGGCTGTCTTTTCCAGTTTCCTATCGA